>NW_026453854.1:0-702361 GCF_943734755.1 Anopheles moucheti | reverse complement strand
GTCAAAATTTTTACAAAAAAATTTTTTTTCTTTAAACGCCTGTAACTTCTTTATTTTGCGTCCTAGACCCTTCAAAGTTTGACCTGATTTCAATAGAAAACCATACAATTATCGGACTTTTTCAAGTTTTTAGGGTCAAAATTTTTACAAAAAAATTTTTTTTCTTTAAACGCCTGTAACTTCTTTATTTTGCGTCCTAGACCCTTCAAAGTTTGACCTGATTTCAATAGAAAACCATACAATTATCGGACTTTTTCAAGTTTTTAGGGTCAAAATTTTTACAAAAAAATTTTTTTTCTTTAAACGCCTGTAACTTCTTTATTTTGCGTCCTAGACCCTTCAAAGTTTGACCTGATTTCAATAGAAAACCATACAATTATCGGACTTTTTCAAGTTTTTAGAGTCAAAATTTTTACAAAAAAAATTTTTTTCTTTAAACGCCTGTAACTTCTTTATTTTGCGTCCTAGACCCTTCAAAGTTTGACCTGATTTCAATAGAAAACCATACAATTATCGGACTTTTTCAAGTTTTCAGGGTCAAAATTTTTACAAAAAAATTTTTTTTCTTTAAACGCCTGTAACTTCTTTATTTTGCGTCCTAGACCCTTCAAAGTTTGACCTGATTTCAATAGAAAACCATACAATTATCGGACTTTTTCAAGTTTTTAGGGTCAAAATTTTTACAAAAAAATTTTTTTTCTTTAAACGCCTGTAACTTCTTTATTTTGCGTCCTAGACCCTTCAAAGTTTGACCTGATTTCAATAGAAAACCATACAATTATCGGACTTTTTCAAGTTTTTAGGGTCAAAATTTTTACAAAAAAATTTTTTTTCTTTAAACGCCTGTAACTTCTTTATTTTGCGTCCTAGACCCTTCAAAGTTTGACCTGATTTCAATAGAAAACCATACAATTATCGGACTTTTTCAAGTTTTTAGGGTCAAAATTTTTACAAAAAAATTTTTTTTCTTTAAACGCCTGTAACTTCTTTATTTTGCGTCCTAGACCCTTCAAAGTTTGACCTGATTTCAATAGAAAACCATACAATTATCGGACTTTTTCAAGTTTTTAGGGTCAAAATTTTTACAAAAAAATTTTTTTTCTTTAAACGCCTGTAACTTCTTTATTTTGCGTCCTAGACCCTTCAAAGTTTGACCTGATTTCAATAGAAAACCATACAATTATCGGACTTTTTCAAGTTTTTAGGGTCAAAATTTTTACAAAATTTTTTTTTTCTTTAAACGCCTGTAACTTCTTTATTTTGCGTCCTAGACCCTTCAAAGTTTGACCTGATTTCAATAGAAAACCATACAATTATCGGACTTTTTCAAGTTTTTAGGGTCAAAATTTTTACAAAAAAATTTTTTTTCTTTAAACGCCTGTAACTTCTTTATTTTGCGTCCTAGACCCTTCAAAGTTTGACCTGATTTCAATAGAAAACCATACAATTATCGGACTTTTTCAAGTTTTTAGGGTCAAAATTTTTACAAAAAAATTTTTTTTCTTTAAACGCCTGTAACTTCTTTATTTTGCGTCCTAGACCCTTCAAAGTTTGACCTGATTTCAATAGAAAACCATACAATTATCGGACTTTTTCAAGTTTTTAGGGTCAAAATTTTTACAAAAAAATTTTTTTTCTTTAAACGCCTGTAACTTCTTTATTTTGCGTCCTAGACCCTTCAAAGTTTGACCTGATTTCAATAGAAAACCATACAATTATCGGACTTTTTCAAGTTTTTAGGGTCAAAATTTTTACAAAAAAATTTTTTTTCTTTAAACGCCTGTAACTTCTTTATTTTGCGTCCTAGACCCTTCAAAGTTTGACCTGATTTCAATAGAAAACCATACAATTATCGGACTTTTTCAAGTTTTTAGAGTCAAAATTTTTACAAAAAAAATTTTTTTCTTTAAACGCCTGTAACTTCTTTATTTTGCGTCCTAGACCCTTCAAAGTTTGACCTGATTTCAATAGAAAACCATACAATTATCGGACTTTTTCAAGTTTTCAGGGTCAAAATTTTTACAAAAAAATTTTTTTTCTTTAAACGCCTGTAACTTCTTTATTTTGCGTCCTAGACCCTTCAAAGTTTGACCTGATTTCAATAGAAAACCATACAATTATCGGACTTTTTCAAGTTTTTAGGGTCAAAATTTTTACAAAAAAATTTTTTTTCTTTAAACGCCTGTAACTTCTTTATTTTGCGTCCTAGACCCTTCAAAGTTTGACCTGATTTCAATAGAAAACCATACAATTATCGGACTTGTTCAAGTTTTTAGAGTCAAAATTTTTACAAAAAAAATTTTTTTCTTTAAACGCCTGTAACTTCTTTATTTTGCGTCCTAGACCCTTCAAAGTTTGACCTGATTTCAATAGAAAACCATACAATTATCGGACTTTTTCAAGTTTTTAGGGTCAAAATTTTTACAAAAAAATTTTTTTTCTTTAAACGCCTGTAACTTCTTTATTTTGCGTCCTAGACCCTTCAAAGTTTGACCTGATTTCAATAGAAAACCATACAATTATCGGACTTTTTCAAGTTTTTAGGGTCAAAATTTTTACAAAAAAATTTTTTTTCTTTAAACGCCTGTAACTTCTTTATTTTGCGTCCTAGACCCTTCAAAGTTTGACCTGATTTCAATAGAAAACCATACAATTATCGGACTTTTTCAAGTTTTTAGGGTCAAAATTTTTACAAAAAAATTTTTTTTCTTTAAACGCCTGTAACTTCTTTATTTTGCGTCCTAGACCCTTCAAAGTTTGACCTGATTTCAATAGAAAACCATACAATTATCGGACTTTTTCAAGTTTTTAGGGTCAAAATTTTTACAAAAAAATTTTTTTTCTTTAAACGCCTGTAACTTCTTTATTTTGCGTCCTAGACCCTTCAAAGTTTGACCTGATTTCAATAGAAAACCATACAATTATCGGACTTTTTCAAGTTTTTAGGGTCAAAATTTTTACAAAAATTTTTTTTTTCTTTAAACGCCTGTAACTTCTTTATTTTGCGTCCTAGACCCTTCAAAGTTTGACCTGATTTCAATAGAAAACCATACAATTATCGGACTTTTTCAAGTTTTTAGAGTCAAAATTTTTACAAAAAAAATTTTTTTCTTTAAACGCCTGTAACTTCTTTATTTTGCGTCCTAGACCCTTCAAAGTTTGACCTGATTTCAATAGAAAACCATACAATTATCGGACTTTTTCAAGTTTTCAGGGTCAAAATTTTTACAAAAAAATTTTTTTTCTTTAAACGCCTGTAACTTCTTTATTTTGCGTCCTAGACCCTTCAAAGTTTGACCTGATTTCAATAGAAAACCATACAATTATCGGACTTTTTCAAGTTTTTAGGGTCAAAATTTTTACAAAAAAATTTTTTTTCTTTAAACGCCTGTAACTTCTTTATTTTGCGTCCTAGACCCTTCAAAGTTTGACCTGATTTCAATAGAAAACCATACAATTATCGGTCTTTTTTCAAGTTTTTAGGGCCAAAATTTTTACAAAAAAATTTTTTTTCTTTAAACGCCTGTAACTTCTTTATTTTGCGTCCTAGACCCTTCAAAGTTTGACCTGATTTCAATAGAAAACCATACAATTATCGGACTTTTTCAAGTTTTTAGGGCCAAAATTTTTACAAAAATTTTTTTTTTCTTTAAACGCCTGTAACTTCTTTATTTTGCGTCCTAGACCCTTCAAAGTTTGACCTGATTTCAATAGAAAACCATACAATTATCGGACTTTTTCAAGTTTTTAGGGTCAAAATTTTTACAAAAAAATTTTTTTTCTTTAAACGCCTGTAACTTCTTTATTTTGCGTCCTAGACCCTTCAAAGTTTGACCTGATTTCAATAGAAAACCATACAATTATCGGACTTTTTCAAGTTTTTAGGGCCAAAATTTTTACAAAAAAATTTTTTTTCTTTAAACGCCTGTAACTTCTTTATTTTGCGTCCTAGACCCTTCAAAGTTTGACCTGATTTCAATAGAAAACCATACAATTATCGGACTTTTTCAAGTTTTTAGGGTCAAAATTTTTACAAAAAAATTTTTTTTCTTTAAACGCCTGTAACTTCTTTATTTTGCGTCCTAGACCCTTCAAAGTTTGACCTGATTTCAATAGAAAACCATACAATTATCGGACTTTTTCAAGTTTTTAGGGTCAAAATTTTTACAAAAAAATTTTTTTTCTTTAAACGCCTGTAACTTCTTTATTTTGCGTCCTAGACCCTTCAAAGTTTGACCTGATTTCAATAGAAAACCATACAATTATCGGACTTTTTCAAGTTTTTAGGGTCAAAATTTTTACAAAAAAATTTTTTTTCTTTAAACGCCTGTAACTTCTTTATTTTGCGTCCTAGACCCTTCAAAGTTTGACCTGATTTCAATAGAAAACCATACAATTATCGGACTTTTTCAAGTTTTTAGAGTCAAAATTTTTACAAAAAAAATTTTTTTCTTTAAACGCCTGTAACTTCTTTATTTTGCGTCCTAGACCCTTCAAAGTTTGACCTGATTTCAATAGAAAACCATACAATTATCGGACTTTTTCAAGTTTTCAGGGTCAAAATTTTTACAAAAAAATTTTTTTTCTTTAAACGCCTGTAACTTCTTTATTTTGCGTCCTAGACCCTTCAAAGTTTGACCTGATTTCAATAGAAAACCATACAATTATCGGACTTTTTCAAGTTTTTAGGGTCAAAATTTTTACAAAAAAATTTTTTTTCTTTAAACGCCTGTAACTTCTTTATTTTGCGTCCTAGACCCTTCAAAGTTTGACCTGATTTCAATAGAAAACCATACAATTATCGGACTTTTTCAAGTTTTTAGGGTCAAAATTTTTACAAAAAAATTTTTTTTCTTTAAACGCCTGTAACTTCTTTATTTTGCGTCCTAGACCCTTCAAAGTTTGACCTGATTTCAATAGAAAACCATACAATTATCGGACTTTTTCAAGTTTTTAGGGTCAAAATTTTTACAAAAAAATTTTTTTTCTTTAAACGCCTGTAACTTCTTTATTTTGCGTCCTAGACCCTTCAAAGTTTGACCTGATTTCAATAGAAAACCATACAATTATCGGACTTTTTCAAGTTTTTAGGGTCAAAATTTTTACAAAAAAATTTTTTTTCTTTAAACGCCTGTAACTTCTTTATTTTGCGTCCTAGACCCTTCAAAGTTTGACCTGATTTCAATAGAAAACCATACAATTATCGGACTTTTTCAAGTTTTTAGGGTCAAAATTTTTACAAAAAAATTTTTTTTCTTTAAACGCCTGTAACTTCTTTATTTTGCGTCCTAGACCCTTCAAAGTTTGACCTGATTTCAATAGAAAACCATACAATTATCGGACTTTTTCAAGTTTTTAGAGTCAAAATTTTTACAAAAAAAATTTTTTTCTTTAAACGCCTGTAACTTCTTTATTTTGCGTCCTAGACCCTTCAAAGTTTGACCTGATTTCAATAGAAAACCATACAATTATCGGAATTTTTCAAGTTTTCAGGGTCAAAATTTTTACAAAAAAATTTTTTTTCTTTAAACGCCTGTAACTTCTTTATTTTGCGTCCTAGACCCTTCAAAGTTTGACCTGATTTCAATAGAAAACCATACAATTATCGGACTTTTTCAAGTTTTTAGGGTCAAAATTTTTACAAAAAAATTTTTTTTCTTTAAACGCCTGTAACTTCTTTATTTTGCGTCCTAGACCCTTCAAAGTTTGACCTGATTTCAATAGAAAACCATACAATTATCGGACTTTTTCAAGTTTTTAGGGTCAAAATTTTTACAAAAAAATTTTTTTTCTTTAAACGCCTGTAACTTCTTTATTTTGCGTCCTAGACCCTTCAAAGTTTGACCTGATTTCAATAGAAAACCATACAATTATCGGACTTTTTCAAGTTTTTAGGGTCAAAATTTTTACAAAAAAATTTTTTTTCTTTAAACGCCTGTAACTTCTTTATTTTGCGTCCTAGACCCTTCAAAGTTTGACCTGATTTCAATAGAAAACCATACAATTATCGGACTTTTTCAAGTTTTTAGGGTCAAAATTTTTACAAAAAAATTTTTTTTCTTTAAACGCCTGTAACTTCTTTATTTTGCGTCCTAGACCCTTCAAAGTTTGACCTGATTTCAATAGAAAACCATACAATTATCGGACTTTTTCAAGTTTTTAGGGTCAAAATTTTTACAAAAAAATTTTTTTTCTTTAAACGCCTGTAACTTCTTTATTTTGCGTCCTAGACCCTTCAAAGTTTGACCTGATTTCAATAGAAAACCATACAATTATCGGACTTTTTCAAGTTTTTAGGGTCAAAATTTTTACAAAAAAATTTTTTTTCTTTAAACGCCTGTAACTTCTTTATTTTGCGTCCTAGACCCTTCAAAGTTTGACCTGATTTCAATAGAAAACCATACAATTATCGGACTTTTTCAAGTTTTTAGGGTCAAAATTTTTACAAAAAAATTTTTTTTCTTTAAACGCCTGTAACTTCTTTATTTTGCGTCCTAGACCCTTCAAAGTTTGACCTGATTTCAATAGAAAACCATACAATTATCGGACTTTTTCAAGTTTTTAGGGTCAAAATTTTTACAAAAAATTTTTTTTTCTTTAAACGCCTGTAACTTCTTTATTTTGCGTCCTAGACCCTTCAAAGTTTGACCTGATTTCAATAGAAAACCATACAATTATCGGACTTTTTCAAGTTTTTAGGGTCAAAATTTTTACAAAAAAATTTTTTTTCTTTAAACGCCTGTAACTTCTTTATTTTGCGTCCTAGACCCTTCAAAGTTTGACCTGATTTCAATAGAAAACCATACAATTATCGGACTTTTTCAAGTTTTTAGGGTCAAAATTTTTACAAAAAAATTTTTTTTCTTTAAACGCCTGTAACTTCTTTATTTTGCGTCCTAGACCCTTCAAAGTTTGACCTGATTTCAATAGAAAACCATACAATTATCGGACTTTTTCAAGTTTTTAGGGTCAAAATTTTTACAAAAAAATTTTTTTTCTTTAAACGCCTGTAACTTCTTTATTTTGCGTCCTAGACCCTTCAAAGTTTGACCTGATTTCAATAGAAAACCATACAATTATCGGACTTTTTCAAGTTTTTAGGGTCAAAATTTTTACAAAAAAATTTTTTTTCTTTAAACGCCTGTAACTTCTTTATTTTGCGTCCTAGACCCTTCAAAGTTTGACCTGATTTCAATAGAAAACCATACAATTATCGGACTTTTTCAAGTTTTTAGAGTCAAAATTTTTACAAAAAAAAATTTTTTCTTTAAACGCCTGTAACTTCTTTATTTTGCGTCCTAGACCCTTCAAAGTTTGACCTGATTTCAATAGAAAACCATACAATTATCGGACTTTTTCAAGTTTTCAGGGTCAAAATTTTTACAAAAAAATTTTTTTTCTTTAAACGCCTGTAACTTCTTTATTTTGCGTCCTAGACCCTTCAAAGTTTGACCTGATTTCAATAGAAAACCATACAATTATCGGACTTTTTCAAGTTTTTAGGGTCAAAATTTTTACAAAAAAATTTTTTTTCTTTAAACGCCTGTAACTTCTTTATTTTGCGTCCTAGACCCTTCAAAGTTTGACCTGATTTCAATAGAAAACCATACAATTATCGGACTTTTTCAAGTTTTTAGGGTCAAAATTTTTACAAAAAAATTTTTTTTCTTTAAACGCCTGTAACTTCTTTATTTTGCGTCCTAGACCCTTCAAAGTTTGACCTGATTTCAATAGAAAACCATACAATTATCGGACTTTTTCAAGTTTTTAGGGTCAAAATTTTTACAAAAAAATTTTTTTTCTTTAAACGCCTGTAACTTCTTTATTTTGCGTCCTAGACCCTTCAAAGTTTGACCTGATTTCAATAGAAAACCATACAATTATCGGACTTTTTCAAGTTTTTAGGGTCAAAATTTTTACAAAAAAATTTTTTTTCTTTAAACGCCTGTAACTTCTTTATTTTGCGTCCTAGACCCTTCAAAGTTTGACCTGATTTCAATAGAAAACCATACAATTATCGGACTTTTTCAAGTTTTTAGGGTCAAAATTTTTACAAAAAAATTTTTTTTCTTTAAACGCCTGTAACTTCTTTATTTTGCGTCCTAGACCCTTCAAAGTTTGACCTGATTTCAATAGAAAACCATACAATTATCGGACTTTTTCAAGGTTTTAGGGTCAAAATTTTTACAAAAAAATTTTTTTTCTTTAAACGCCTGTAACTTCTTTATTTTGCGTCCTAGACCCTTCAAAGTTTGACCTGATTTCAATAGAAAACCATACAATTATCGGACTTTTTCAAGTTTTTAGAGTCAAAATTTTTACAAAAAAAATTTTTTTCTTTAAACGCCTGTAACTTCTTTATTTTGCGTCCTAGACCCTTCAAAGTTTGACCTGATTTCAATAGAAAACCATACAATTATCGGACTTTTTCAAGTTTTCAGGGTCAAAATTTTTACAAAAAAATTTTTTTTCTTTAAACGCCTGTAACTTCTTTATTTTGCGTCCTAGACCCTTCAAAGTTTGACCTGATTTCAATAGAAAACCATACAATTATCGGACTTTTTCAAGTTTTTAGGGTCAAAATTTTTACAAAAAAATTTTTTTTCTTTAAACGCCTGTAACTTCTTTATTTTGCGTCCTAGACCCTTCAAAGTTTGACCTGATTTCAATAGAAAACCATACAATTATCGGTCTTTTTTCAAGTTTTTAGGGCCAAAATTTTTACAAAAAAATTTTTTTTCTTTAAACGCCTGTAACTTCTTTATTTTGCGTCCTAGACCCTTCAAAGTTTGACCTGATTTCAATAGAAAACCATACAATTATCGGACTTTTTCAAGTTTTTAGGGCCAAAATTTTTACAAAAATTTTTTTTTTCTTTAAACGCCTGTAACTTCTTTATTTTGCGTCCTAGACCCTTCAAAGTTTGACCTGATTTCAATAGAAAACCATACAATTATCGGACTTTTTCAAGTTTTTAGGGTCAAAATTTTTACAAAAAAATTTTCTTTCTTTAAACGCCTGTAACTTCTTTATTTTGCGTCCTAGACCCTTCAAAGTTTGACCTGATTTCAATAGAAAACCATACAATTATCGGACTTTTTCAAGTTTTTAGGGCCAAAATTTTTACAAAAAAATTTTTTTTCTTTAAACGCCTGTAACTTCTTTATTTTGCGTCCTAGACCCTTCAAAGTTTGACCTGATTTCAATAGAAAACCATACAATTTTCGGTCTTTTTTCAAGTTTTTAGGGCCAAAATTTTTACAAAAATTTTTTTTTTCTTTAAACGCCTGTAACTTCTTTATTTTGCGTCCTAGACCCTTCAAAGTTTGACCTGATTTCAATAGAAAACCATACAATTATCGGACTTTTTCAAGTTTTTAGGGTCAAAATTTTTACAAAAAAATTTTTTTTCTTTAAACGCCTGTAACTTCTTTATTTTGCGTCCTAGACCCTTCAAAGTTTGACCTGATTTCAATAGAAAACCATACAATTATCGGACTTTTTCAAGTTTTTAGGGTCAAAATTTTTACAAAAAATTTTTTTTTCTTTAAACGCCTGTAACTTCTTTATTTTGCGTCCTAGACCCTTCAAAGTTTGACCTGATTTCAATAGAAAACCAAACAATTATCGGACTTTTTCAAGTTTTTAGGGTCAAAATTTTTACAAAAAAATTTTTTTTCTTTAAACGCCTGTAACTTCTTTATTTTGCGTCCTAGACCCTTCAAAGTTTGACCTGATTTCAATAGAAAACCATACAATTATCGGACTTTTTCAAGTTTTTAGGGTCAAAATTTTTACAAAAAAATTTTTTTTCTTTAAACGCCTGTAACTTCTTTATTTTGCGTCCTAGACCCTTCAAAGTTTGACCTGATTTCAATAGAAAACCATACAATTTTCGGTCTTTTTTCAAGTTTTTAGGGCCAAAATTTTTACAAAAATTTTTTTTTTCTTTAAACGCCTGTAACTTCTTTATTTTGCGTCCTAGACCCTTCAAAGTTTGACCTGATTTCAATAGAAAACCATACAATTATCGGTCTTTTTTCAAGTTTTTAGGGTCAAAATTTTTACAAAAATTTTTTTTTCTTTAAACGCCTGTAACTTCTTTATTTTGCGTCCTAGACCCTTCAAAGTTTGACCTGATTTCAATAGAAAACCATACAATTATCGGACTTTTTCAAGTTTTTAGGGTCAAAATTTTTACAAAAAAATTTTTTTTCTTTAAACGCCTGTAACTTCTTTATTTTGCGTCCTAGACCCTTCAAAGTTTGACCTGATTTCAATAGAAAACCATACAATTATCGGACTTTTTCAAGTTTTTAGGGTCAAAATTTTTACAAAAAATTTTTTTTTCTTTAAACGCCTGTAACTTCTTTATTTTGCGTCCTAGACCCTTCAAAGTTTGACCTGATTTCAATAGAAAACCATACAATTATCGGACTTTTTCAAGTTTTTAGGGCCAAAATTTTTACAAAAAAATTTTTTTTCTTTAAACGCCTGTAACTTCTTTATTTTGCGTCCTAGACCCTTCAAAGTTTGACCTGATTTCAATAGAAAACCATACAATTTTCGGTCTTTTTTCAAGGTTTTAGGGTCAAAATTATTACAAATTTTTTTTTTTTCTTTAAACGCCTGTAACTTCTTTATTTTGCGTTCTAGACCCTTCAAAGTTTGACCTGATTTCAATAGAAAACCATACAATTTTCGGTCTTTTTTCAAGTTTTTAGGGCCAAAATTTTTACAAAAATTTTTTTTTTCTTTAAACGCCTGTAACTTCTTTATTTTGCGTCCTAGACCCTTCAAAGTTTGACCTGATTTCAATAGAAAACCATACAATTATCGGACTTTTTCAAGTTTTTAGGGTCAAAATTTTTACAAAAAAATTTTTTTTCTTTAAACGCCTGTAACTTCTTTATTTTGCGTCCTAGACCCTTCAAAGTTTGACCTGATTTCAATAGAAAACCATACAATTATCGGACTTTTTCAAGTTTTTAGGGTCAAAATTTTTACAAAAAATTTTTTTTTCTTTAAACGCCTGTAACTTCTTTATTTTGCGTCCTAGACCCTTCAAAGTTTGACCTGATTTCAATAGAAAACCATACAATTATCGGACTTTTTCAAGTTTTTAGGGTCAAAATTTTTACAAAAAAATTTTTTTTCTTTAAACGCCTGTAACTTCTTTATTTTGCGTCCTAGACCCTTCAAAGTTTGACCTGATTTCAATAGAAAACCATACAATTTTCGGCCTTTTTTCAAGGTTTTAGGGTCAAAATTATTACAAATTTTTTTTTTTTCTTTAAACGCCTGTAACTTCTTTATTTTGCGTCCTAGACCCTTCAAAGTTTGACCTGATTTCAATAGAAAACCATACAATTTTCGGTCTTTTTTCAAGGTTTTAGGGTCAAAATTTTTACAAAATTTTTTTTTTTCTTTAAACGCCTGTAACTTCTTTATTTTGCGTCCTAGACCCTTCAAAGTTTGACCTGATTTCAATAGAAAACCATACAATTATCGGACTTTTTCAAGTTTTTAGGGTCAAAATTTTTACAAAAAAATTTTTTTTCTTTAAACGCCTGTAACTTCTTTATTTTGCGTCCTAGACCCTTCAAAGTTTGACCTGATTTCAATAGAAAACCATACAATTATCGGACTTTTTCAAGTTTTTAGGGTCAAAATTTTTACAAAAAATTTTTTTTCTTTAAACGCCTGTAACTTCTTTATTTTGCGTCCTAGACCCTTCAAAGTTTGACCTGATTTCAATAGAAAACCATACAATTATCGGACTTTTTCAAGTTTTTAGGGTCAAAATTTTTACAAAAAAATTTTTTTTCTTTAAACGCCTGTAACTTCTTTATTTTGCGTCCTAGACCCTTCAAAGTTTGACCTGATTTCAATAGAAAACCATACAATTATCGGACTTTTTCAAGTTTTTAGGGTCAAAATTTTTACAAAAAAATTTTTTTTCTTTAAACGCCTGTAACTTCTTTATTTTGCGTCCTAGACCCTTCAAAGTTTGACCTGATTTCAATAGAAAACCATACAATTATCGGACTTTTTCAAGTTTTTAGGGTCAAAATTTTTACAAAAAAATTTTTTTTCTTTAAACGCCTGTAACTTCTTTATTTTGCGTCCTAGACCCTTCAAAGTTTGACCTGATTTCAATAGAAAACCATACAATTATCGGACTTTTTCAAGTTTTTAGGGTCAAAATTTTTACAAAAAAATTTTTTTTTCTTTAAACGCCTGTAACTTCTTTATTTTGCGTCCTAGACCCTTCAAAGTTTGACCTGATTTCAATAGAAAACCATACAATTATCGGACTTTTTCAAGTTTTTAGGGTCAAAATTTTTACAAAAAAATTTTTTTTCTTTAAACGCCTGTAACTTCTTTATTTTGCGTCCTAGACCCTTCAAAGTTTGACCTGATTTCAATAGAAAACCATACAATTATCGGACTTTTTCAAGTTTTTAGGGCCAAAATTTTTACAAAAATTTTTTTTTCTTTAAACGCCTGTAACTTCTTTATTTTGCGTCCTAGACCCTTCAAAGTTTGACCTGATTTCAATAGAAAACCATACAATTATCGGACTTTTTCAAGTTTTTAGGGTCAAAATTTTTACAAAAAATTTTTTTTTCTTTAAACGCCTGTAACTTCTTTATTTTGCGTCCTAGACCCTTCAAAGTTTGACCTGATTTCAATAGAAAACCATACAATTATCGGACTTTTTCAAGTTTTTAGGGCCAAAATTTTTACAAAAATTTTTTTTTTCTTTAAACGCCTGTAACTTCTTTATTTTGCGTCCTAGACCCTTCAAAGTTTGACCTGATTTCAATAGAAAACCATACAATTATCGGACTTTTTCAAGTTTTTAGGGTCAAAATTTTTACAAAAAAATTTTTTTTCTTTAAACGCCTGTAACTTCTTTATTTTGCGTCCTAGACCCTTCAAAGTTTGACCTGATTTCAATAGAAAACCATACAATTATCGGACTTTTTCAAGTTTTTAGGGCCAAAATTTTTGCAAAAATTTTTTTTTTCTTTAAACGCCTGTAACTTCTTTATTTTGCGTCCTAGACCCTTCAAAGTTTGACCTGATTTCAATAGAAAACCATACAATTATCGGACTTTTTCAAGTTTTTAGGGTCAAAATTTTTACAAAAAAATTTTTTTTTTTTAAACGCCTGTAACTTCTTTATTTTGCGTCCTAGACCCTTCAAAGTTTGACCTGATTTCAATAGAAAACCATACAATTATCGGACTTTTTCAAGTTTTTAGGGTCAAAATTTTTACAAAAAAATTTTTTTTCTTTAAACGCCTGTAACTTCTTTATTTTGCGTCCTAGACCCTTCAAAGTTTGACCTGATTTCAATAGAAAACCATACAATTATCGGACTTTTTCAAGTTTTTAGGGTCAAAATTTTTACAAAAAAATTTTTTTTCTTTAAACGCCTGTAACTTCTTTATTTTGCGTCCTAGACCCTTCAAAGTTTGACCTGATTTCAATAGAAAACCATACAATTTTCGGTCTTTTTTCAAGTTTTTAGGGCCAAAATTTTTACAAAAATTTTTTTTTCTTTAAACGCCTGTAACTTCTTTATTTTGCGTCCTAGACCCTTCAAAGTTTGACCTGATTTCAATAGAAAACCATACAATTTTCGGTCTTTTTTCAAGTTTTTAGGGCCAAAATTTTTACAAAAATTTTTTTTTTCTTTAAACGCCTGTAACTTCTTTATTTTGCGTCCTAGACCCTTCAAAGTTTGACCTGATTTCAATAGAAAACCATACAATTATCGGACTTTTTCAAGTTTTTAGGGTCAAAATTTTTACAAAAAAATTTTTTTTCTTTAAACGCCTGTAACTTCTTTATTTTGCGTCCTAGACCCTTCAAAGTTTTACCTGATTTCAATAGAAAACCATACAATTATCGGACTTTTTCAAGTTTTTAGGGTCAAAATTTTTACAAAAAATTTTTTTTTCTTTAAACGCCTGTAACTTCTTTATTTTGCGTCCTAGACCCTTCAAAGTTTGACCTGATTTCAATAGAAAACCATACAATTATCGGACTTTTTCAAGTTTTTAGGGCCAAAATTTTTACAAAAAAATTTTTTTTCTTTAAACGCCTGTAACTTCTTTATTTTGCATCCTAGACCCTTCAAAGTTTGACCTGATTTCAATAGAAAACCATACAATTTTCGGTCTTTTTTCAAGGTTTTAGGGTCAAAATTATTACAAATTTTTTTTTTTCTTTAAACGCCTGTAACTTCTTTATTTTGCGTTCTAGACCCTTCAAAGTTTGACCTGATTTCAATAGAAAACCATACAATTTTCGGTCTTTTTTCAAGTTTTTAGGGCCAAAATTTTTACAAAAATTTTTTTTTTCTTTAAACGCCTGTAACTTCTTTATTTTGCGTCCTAGACCCTTCAAAGTTTGACCTGATTTCAATAGAAAACCATACAATTATCGGACTTTTTCAAGTTTTTAGGGTCAAAATTTTTACAAAAAAATTTTTTTTCTTTAAACGCCTGTAACTTCTTTATTTTGCGTCCTAGACCCTTCAAAGTTTGACCTGATTTCAATAGAAAACCATACAATTATCGGACTTTTTCAAGTTTTTAGGGTCAAAATTTTTACAAAAAATTTTTTTTTCTTTAAACGCCTGTAACTTCTTTATTTTGCGTCCTAGACCCTTCAAAGTTTGACCTGATTTCAATAGAAAACCATACAATTATCGGACTTTTTCAAGTTTTTAGGGTCAAAATTTTTACAAAAAAATTTTTTTTCTTTAAACGCCTGTAATTTCTTTATTTTGCGTCCTAGACCCTTCAAAGTTTGACCTGATTTCAATAGAAAACCATACAATTTTCGGCCTTTTTTCAAGGTTTTAGGGTCAAAATTATTACAAATTTTTTTTTTTTCTTTAAACGCCTGTAACTTCTTTATTTTGCGTCCTAGACCCTTCAAAGTTTGACCTGATTTCAATAGAAAACCATACAATTTTCGGTCTTTTTTCAAGGTTTTAGGGTCAAAATTTTTACAAAATTTTTTTTTTTCTTTAAACGCCTGTAACTTCTTTATTTTGCGTCCTAGACCCTTCAAAGTTTGACCTGATTTCAATAGAAAACCATACAATTATCGGACTTTTTCAAGTTTTTAGGGTCAAAATTTTTACAAAAAAATTTTTTTTCTTTAAACGCCTGTAACTTCTTTATTTTGCGTCCTAGACCCTTCAAAGTTTGACCTGATTTCAATAGAAAACCATACAATTATCGGACTTTTTCAAGTTTTTAGGGTCAAAATTTTTACAAAAAATTTTTTTTCTTTAAACGCCTGTAACTTCTTTATTTTGCGTCCTAGACCCTTCAAAGTTTGACCTGATTTCAATAGAAAACCATACAATTATCGGACTTTTTCAAGTTTTTAGGGTCAAAATTTTTACAAAAAAATTTTTTTTCTTTAAACGCCTGTAACTTCTTTATTTTGCGTCCTAGACCCTTCAAAGTTTGACCTGATTTCAATAGAAAACCATACAATTATCGGACTTTTTCAAGTTTTTAGGGTCAAAATTTTTACAAAAAAATTTTTTTTCTTTAAACGCCTGTAACTTCTTTATTTTGCGTCCTAGACCCTTCAAAGTTTGACCTGATTTCAATAGAAAACCATACAATTATCGGACTTTTTCAAGTTTTTAGGGTCAAAATTTTTACAAAAAAATTTTTTTTCTTTAAACGCCTGTAACTTCTTTATTTTGCGTCCTAGACCCTTCAAAGTTTGACCTGATTTCAATAGAAAACCATACAATTATCGGACTTTTTCAAGTTTTTAGGGTCAAAATTTTTACAAAAAATTTTTTTTTCTTTAAACGCCTGTAACTTCTTTATTTTGCGTCCTAGACCCTTCAAAGTTTGACCTGATTTCAATAGAAAACCATACAATTATCGGACTTTTTCAAGTTTTTAGGGTCAAAATTTTTACAAAAAAATTTTTTTTCTTTAAACGCCTGTAACTTCTTTATTTTGCGTCCTAGACCCTTCAAAGTTTGACCTGATTTCAATAGAAAACCATACAATTATCGGACTTTTTCAAGTTTTTAGGGCCAAAATTTTTACAAAAATTTTTTTTTCTTTAAACGCCTGTAACTTCTTTATTTTGCGTCCTAGACCCTTCAAAGTTTGACCTGATTTCAATAGAAAACCATACAATTATCGGACTTTTTCAAGTTTTTAGGGTCAAAATTTTTACAAAAATTTTTTTTTTCTTTAAACGCCTGTAACTTCTTTATTTTGCGTCCTAGACCCTTCAAAGTTTGACCTGATTTCAATAGAAAACCATACAATTATCGGACTTTTTCAAGTTTTTAGGGCCAAAATTTTTACAAAAATTTTTTTTTTTCTTTAAACGCCTGTAACTTCTTTATTTTGCGTCCTAGACCCTTCAAAGTTTGACCTGATTTCAATAGAAAACCATACAATTATCGGACTTTTTCAAGTTTTTAGGGTCAAAATTTTTACAAAAAAATTTTTTTTCTTTAAACGCCTGTAACTTCTTTATTTTGCGTCCTAGACCCTTCAAAGTTTGACCTGATTTCAATAGAAAACCATACAATTATCGGACTTTTTCAAGTTTTTAGGGCCAAAATTTTTGCAAAATTTTTTTTTTTCTTTAAACGCCTGTAACTTCTTTATTTTGCGTCCTAGACCCTTTAAAGTTTGACCTGATTTCAATAGAAAACCATACAATTATCGGACTTTTTCAAGTTTTTAGGGTCAAAATTTTTACAAAAAAATTTTTTTTCTTTAAACGCCTGTAACTTCTTTATTTTGCGTCCTAGACCCTTCAAAGTTTGACCTGATTTCAATAGAAAACCATACAATTATCGGACTTTTTCAAGTTTTTAGAGTCAAAATTTTTACAAAATAAATTTTTTTCTTTAAACGCCTGTAACTTCTTTATTTTGCGTCCTAGACCCTTCAAAGTTTGACCTGATTTCAATAGAAAACCATACAATTTTCGGTCTTTTTTCAAGTTTTTAGGGCCAAAATTTTTACAAAAATTTTTTTTTTCTTTAAACGCCTGTAACTTCTTTATTTTGCGTCCTAGACCCTTCAAAGTTTGACCTGATTTCAATAGAAAACCATACAATTATCGGACTTTTTCAAGTTTTTAGGGTCAAAATTTTTAAAAAAAATTTTTTTTCTTTAAACGCCTGTAACTTCTTTATTTTGCGTCCTAGACCCTTCAAAGTTTGACCTGATTTCAATAGAAAACCATACAATTATCGGACTTTTTCAAGTTTTTAGGGTCAAAATTTTTACAAAAAAATTTTTTTTCTTTAAACGCCTGTAACTTCTTTATTTTGCGTCCTAGACCCTTCAAAGTTTGACCTGATTTCAATAGAAAACCATACAATTATCGGACTTTTTCAAGTTTTTAGGGTCAAAATTTTTACAAAAAAATTTTTTTTCTTTAAACGCCTGTAACTTCTTTATTTTGCGTCCTAGACCCTTCAAAGTTTGACCTGATTTCAATAGAAAACCATACAATTTTCGGTCTTTTTTCAAGTTTTTAGGGCCAAAATTTTTAAAAAATTTTTTTTTTTCTTTAAACGCCTGTAACTTCTTTATTTTGCGTCCTAGACCCTTCAAAGTTTGACCTGATTTCAATAGAAAACCATACAATTTTCGGTCTTTTTTCAAGTTTTTAGGGCCAAAATTTTTACAAAAATTTTTTTTTTCTTTAAACGCCTGTAACTTCTTTATTTTGCGTCCTAGACCCTTCAAAGTTTGACCTGATTTCAATAGAAAACCATACAATTATCGGACTTTTTCAAGTTTTTAGGGTCAAAATTTTTACAAAAAAATTTTTTTTCTTTAAACGCCTGTAACTTCTTTATTTTGCGTCCTAGACCCTTCAAAGTTTGACCTGATTTCAATAGAAAACCATACAATTATCGGACTTTTTCAAGTTTTTAGAGTCAAAATTTTTACAAAAAAATTTTTTTTCTTTAAACGCCTGTAACTTCTTTATTTTGCGTCCTAGACCCTTCAAAGTTTGACCTGATTTCAATAGAAAACCATACAATTATCGGACTTTTTCAAGTTTTTAGGGTCAAAATTTTTACAAAAAATTTTTTTTTCTTTAAACGCCTGTAACTTCTTTATTTTGCGTCCTAGACCCTTCAAAGTTTGACCTGATTTCAATAGAAAACCATACAATTATCGGACTTTTTCAAGTTTTTAGGGTCAAAATTTTTACAAAAAAATTTTTTTTCTTTAAACGCCTGTAACTTCTTTATTTTGCGTCCTAGACCCTTCAAAGTTTGACCTGATTTCAATAGAAAACCATACAATTATCGGACTTTTTCAAGTTTTTAGGGTCAAAATTTTTACAAAAAAATTTTTTTTCTTTAAACGCCTGTAACTTCTTTATTTTGCGTCCTAGACCCTTCAAAGTTTGACCTGATTTCAATAGAAAACCATACAATTATCGGACTTTTTCAAGTTTTTAGGGTCAAAATTTTTACAAAAAATTTTTTTTTCTTTAAACGCCTGTAACTTCTTTATTTTGCGTCCTAGACCCTTCAAAGTTTGACCTGATTTCAATAGAAAACCATACAATTATCGGACTTTTTCAAGTTTTTAGGGTCAAAATTTTTACAAAAAATTTTTTTTTCTTTAAACGCCTGTAACTTCTTTATTTTGCGTCCTAGACCCTTCAAAGTTTGACCTGATTTCAATAGAAAACCATACAATTATCGGACTTTTTCAAGTTTTTAGGGTCAAAATTTTTACAAAAAATTTTTTTTCTTTAAACGCCTGTAACTTCTTTATTTTGCGTCCTAGACCCTTCAAAGTTTGACCTGATTTCAATAGAAAACCATACAATTTTCGGTCTTTTTTCAAGTTTTTAGGGCCAAAATTTTTACAAAAATTTTTTTTTTCTTTAAACGCCTGTAACTTCTTTATTTTGCGTCCTAGACCCTTCAAAGTTTGACCTGATTTCAATAGAAAACCATACAATTATCGGACTTTTTCAAGTTTTTAGGGTCAAAATTTTTACAAAAAAATTTTTTTTCTTTAAACGCCTGTAACTTCTTTATTTTGCGTCCTTGACCCTTCAAAGTTTGACCTGATTTCAATAGAAAACCATACAATTATCGGACTTTTTCAAGTTTTTAGGGTCAAAATTTTTACAAAAAATTTTTTTTCTTTAAACGCCTGTAACTTCTTTATTTTGCGTCCTAGACCCTTCAAAGTTTGACCTGATTTCAATAGAAAACCATACAATTATCGGACTTTTTCAAGTTTTTAGGGTCAAAATTTTTACAAAAAAAATTTTTTTCTTTAAACGCCTGTAACTTCTTTATTTTGCGTCCTAGACCCTTCAAAGTTTGACCTGATTTCAATAGAAAACCATACAATTATCGGACTTTTTCAAGTTTTTAGGGTCAAAATTTTTACAAAAATTTTTTTTTTCTTTTAACGCCTGTAACTTCTTTATTTTGCGTCCTAGACCCTTCAAAGTTTGACCTGATTTCAATAGAAAACCATACAATTATCGGACTTTTTCAAGTTTTTAGGGTCAAAATTTTTACAAAAAAATTTTTTTTCTTTAAACGCCTGTAACTTCTTTATTTTGCGTCCTAGACCCTTCAAAGTTTGACCTGATTTCAATAGAAAACCATACAATTATCGGACTTTTTCAAGTTTTTAGGGTCAAAATTTTTACAAAAAAATTTTTTTTCTTTAAACGCCTGTAACTTCTTTATTTTGCGTCCTAGACCCTTCAAAGTTTGACCTGATTTCAATAGAAAACCATACAATTATCGGACTTTTTCAAGTTTTTAGGGTCAAAATTTTTACAAAAAAATTTTTTTTCTTTAAACGCCTGTAACTTCTTTATTTTGCGTCCTAGACCCTTCAAAGTTTGACCTGATTTCAATAGAAAACCATACAATTTTCGGTCTTTTTTCAAGTTTTTAGGGCCAAAATTTTTACAAAAATTTTTTTTTTCTTTAAACGCCTGTAACTTCTTTATTTTGCGTCCTAGACCCTTCAAAGTTTGACCTGATTTCAATAGAAAACCATACAATTTTCGGTCTTTTTTCAAGTTTTTAGGGCCAAAATTTTTACAAAAATTTTTTTTTTCTTTAAACGCCTGTAACTTCTTTATTTTGCGTCCTAGACCCTTCAAAGTTTGACCTGATTTCAATAGAAAACCATACAATTATCGGACTTTTTCAAGTTTTTAGGGTCAAAATTTTTACAAAAAAATTTTTTTTCTTTAAACGCCTGTAACTTCTTTATTTTGCGTCCTAGACCCTTCAAAGTTTGACCTGATTTCAATAGAAAACCATACAATTATCGGACTTTTTCAAGTTTTTAGGGTCAAAATTTTTACAAAAAATTTTTTTTTCTTTAAACGCCTGTAACTTCTTTATTTTGCGTCCTAGACCCTTCAAAGTTTGACCTGATTTCAATAGAAAACCATACAATTATCGGACTTTTTCAAGTTTTTAGGGTCAAAATTTTTACAAAAAATTTTTTTTTCTTTAAACGCCTGTAACTTCTTTATTTTGCGTCCTAGACCCTTCAAAGTTTGACCTGATTTCAATAGAAAACCATACAATTATCGGACTTTTTCAAGTTTTTAGGGTCAAAATTTTTAAAAAAAATTTTTTTTTCTTTAAACGCCTGTAACTTCTTTATTTTGCGTCCTAGACCCTTCAAAGTTTGACCTGATTTCAATAGAAAACCATACAATTATCGGACTTTTTCAAGTTTTTAGGGTCAAAATTTTTACAAAAAAATTTTTTTCTTTAAACGCCTGTAACTTCTTTATTTTGCGTCCTAGACCCTTCAAAGTTTGACCTGATTTCAATAGAAAACCATACAATTATCGGACTTTTTCAAGTTTTTAGAGTCAAAATTTTTACAAAAAAATTTTTTTTCTTTAAACGCCTGTAACTTCTTTATTTTGCGTCCTAGACCCTTCAAAGTTTGACCTGATTTCAATAGAAAACCATACAATTATCGGACTTTTTCAAGTTTTTAGGGTCAAAATTTTTACAAAAAATTTTTTTTTCTTTAAACGCCTGTAACTTCTTTATTTTGCGTCCTAGACCCTTCAAAGTTTGACCTGATTTCAATAGAAAACCATACAATTATCGGACTTTTTCAAGTTTTTAGGGTCAAAATTTTTACAAAAAAATTTTTTTTCTTTAAACGCCTGTAACTTCTTTATTTTGCGTCCTAGACCCTTCAAAGTTTGACCTGATTTCAATAGAAAACCATACAATTATCGGACTTTTTCAAGTTTTTAGAGTCAAAATTTTTACAAAAAAATTTTTTTTCTTTAAACGCCTGTAACTTCTTTTTTTTGCGTCCTAGACCCTTCAAAGTTTGACCTGATTTCAATAGAAAACCATACAATTATCGGACTTTTTCAAGTTTTTAGGGTCAAAATTTTTACAAAAAATTTTTTTTCTTTAAACGCCTGTAACTTCTTTATTTTGCGTCCTAGACCCTTCAAAGTTTGACCTGATTTCAATAGAAAACCATACAATTATCGGACTTTTTCAAGTTTTTAGGGTCAAAATTTTTACAAAAAAATTTTTTTTCTTTAAACGCCTGTAACTTCTTTATTTTGCGTCCTAGACCCTTCAAAGTTTGACCTGATTTCAATAGAAAACCATACAATTTTCGGTCTTTTTTCAAGTTTTTAGGGCCAAAATTTTTACAAAAATTTTTTTTTTCTTTAAACGCCTGTAACTTCTTTATTTTGCGTCCTAGACCCTTCAAAGTTTGACCTGATTTCAATAGAAAACCATACAATTTTCGGTCTTTTTTCAAGTTTTTAGGGCCAAAATTTTTACAAAAAATTTTTTTTTCTTTAAACGCCTGTAACTTCTTTATTTTGCGTCCTAGACCCTTCAAAGTTTGACCTGATTTCAATAGAAAACCATACAATTATCGGACTTTTTCAAGTTTTTAGGGTCAAAATTTTTACAAAAAAATTTTTTTTCTTTAAACGCCTGTAACTTCTTTATTTTGCGTCCTAGACCCTTCAAAGTTTGACCTGATTTCAATAGAAAACCATACAATTATCGGACTTTTTCAAGTTTTTAGGGTCAAAATTTTTACAAAAATTTTTTTTTTCTTTAAACGCCTGTAACTTCTTTATTTTGCGTCCTAGACCCTTCAAAGTTTGACCTGATTTCAATAGAAAACCATACAATTATCGGACTTTTTCAAGTTTTTAGGGTCAAAATTTTTACAAAAAAATTTTTTTTCTTTAAACGCCTGTAACTTCTTTATTTTGCGTCCTAGACCCTTCAAAGTTTGACCTGATTTCAATAGAAAACCATACAATTATCGGACTTTTTCAAGTTTTTAGGGTCAAAATTTTTACAAAAAAATTTTTTTTCTTTAAACGCCTGTAACTTCTTTATTTTGCGTCCTAGACCCTTCAAAGTTTGACCTGATTTCAATAGAAAACCATACAATTATCGGACTTTTTCAAGTTTTTAGGGTCAAAATTTTTACAAAAAAATTTTTTTTCTTTAAACGCCTGTAACTTCTTTATTTTGCGTCCTAGACCCTTCAAAGTTTGACCTGATTTCAATAGAAAACCATACAATTTTCGGTCTTTTTTCAAGTTTTTAGGGCCAAAATTTTTACAAAAATTTTTTTTTTCTTTAAACGCCTGTAACTTCTTTATTTTGCGTCCTAGACCCTTCAAAGTTTGACCTGATTTCAATAGAAAACCATACAATTTTCGGTCTTTTTTCAAGTTTTTAGGGCCAAAATTTTTACAAAAATTTTTTTTTTCTTTAAACGCCTGTAACTTCTTTATTTTGCGTCCTAGACCCTTCAAAGTTTGACCTGATTTCAATAGAAAACCATACAATTATCGGACTTTTTCAAGTTTTTAGGGTCAAAATTTTTACAAAAAAATTTTTTTTCTTTAAACGCCTGTAACTTCTTTATTTTGCGTCCTAGACCCTTCAAAGTTTGACCTGATTTCAATAGAAAACCATACAATTATCGGACTTTTTCAAGTTTTTAGGGTCAAAATTTTTACAAAAAATTTTTTTTTCTTTAAACGCCTGTAACTTCTTTATTTTGCGTCCTAGACCCTTCAAAGTTTGACCTGATTTCAATAGAAAACCATACAATTATCGGACTTTTTCAAGTTTTTAGGGTCAAAATTTTTACAAAAAAATTTTTTTTCTTTAAACGCCTGTAACTTCTTTATTTTGCGTCCTAGACCCTTCAAAGTTTGACCTGATTTCAATAGAAAACCATACAATTATCGGACTTTTTCAAGTTTTTAGGGTCAAAATTTTTACAAAAAATTTTTTTTTCTTTAAACGCCTGTAACTTCTTTATTTTGCGTCCTAGACCCTTCAAAGTTTGACCTGATTTCAATAGAAAACCATACAATTATCGGACTTTTTCAAGTTTTTAGGGTCAAAATTTTTACAAAAAAATTTTTTTCTTTAAACGCCTGTAACTTCTTTATTTTGCGTCCTAGACCCTTCAAAGTTTGACCTGATTTCAATAGAAAACCATACAATTATCGGACTTTTTCAAGTTTTTAGAGTCAAAATTTTTACAAAAAAATTTTTTTTCTTTAAACGCCTGTAACTTCTTTATTTTGCGTCCTAGACCCTTCAAAGTTTGACCTGATTTCAATAGAAAACCATACAATTATCGGACTTTTTCAAGTTTTTAGGGTCAAAATTTTTACAAAAAAATTTTTTTTCTTTAAACGCCTGTAACTTCTTTATTTTGCGTCCTAGACCCTTCAAAGTTTGACCTGATTTCAATAGAAAACCATACAATTATCGGACTTTTTCAAGTTTTTAGGGTCAAAATTTTTACAAAAAAATTTTTTTTCTTTAAACGCCTGTAACTTCTTTATTTTGCGTCCTAGACCCTTCAAAGTTTGACCTGATTTCAATAGAAAACCATACAATTATCGGACTTTTTCAAGTTTTTAGAGTCAAAATTTTTACAAAAAAATTTTTTTTCTTTAAACGCCTGTAACTTCTTTATTTTGCGTCCTAGACCCTTCAAAGTTTGACCTGATTTCAATAGAAAACCATACAATTATCGGACTTTTTCAAGTTTTTAGGGTCAAAATTTTTACAAAAAATTTTTTTTCTTTAAACGCCTGTAACTTCTTTATTTTGCGTCCTAGACCCTTCAAAGTTTGACCTGATTTCAATAGAAAACCATACAATTATCGGACTTTTTCAAGTTTTTAGGGTCAAAATTTTTACAAAAAAATTTTTTTTCTTTAAACGCCTGTAACTTCTTTATTTTGCGTCCTAGACCCTTCAAAGTTTGACCTGATTTCAATAGAAAACCATACAATTTTCGGTCTTTTTTCAAGTTTTTAGGGCCAAAATTTTTACAAAAATTTTTTTTTTCTTTAAACGCCTGTAACTTCTTTATTTTGCGTCCTAGACCCTTCAAAGTTTGACCTGATTTCAATAGAAAACCATACAATTTTCGGTCTTTTTTCAAGTTTTTAGGGCCAAAATTTTTACAAAAAATTTTTTTTTCTTTAAACGCCTGTAACTTCTTTATTTTGCGTCCTAGACCCTTCAAAGTTTGACCTGATTTCAATAGAAAACCATACAATTATCGGACTTTTTCAAGTTTTTAGAGTCAAAATTTTTACAAAAAAATTTTTTTTCTTTAAACGCCTGTAACTTCTTTATTTTGCGTCCTAGACCCTTCAAAGTTTGACCTGATTTCAATAGAAAACCATACAATTATCGGACTTTTTCAAGTTTTTAGGGTCAAAATTTTTACAAAAAATTTTTTTTCTTTAAACGCCTGTAACTTCTTTATTTTGCGTCCTAGACCCTTCAAAGTTTGACCTGATTTCAATAGAAAACCATACAATTATCGGACTTTTTCAAGTTTTTAGGGTCAAAATTTTTACAAAAAAATTTTTTTTCTTTAAACGCCTGTAACTTCTTTATTTTGCGTCCTAGACCCTTCAAAGTTTGACCTGATTTCAATAGAAAACCATACAATTTTCGGTCTTTTTTCAAGTTTTTAGGGCCAAAATTTTTACAAAAATTTTTTTTTTCTTTAAACGCCTGTAACTTCTTTATTTTGCGTCCTAGACCCTTCAAAGTTTGACCTGATTTCAATAGAAAACCATACAATTTTCGGTCTTTTTTCAAGTTTTTAGGGCCAAAATTTTTACAAAAAATTTTTTTTCTTTAAACGCCTGTAACTTCTTTATTTTGCGTCCTAGACCCTTCAAAGTTTGACCTGATTTCAATAGAAAACCATACAATTATCGGACTTTTTCAAGTTTTTAGGGTCAAAATTTTTACAAAAAAATTTTTTTTCTTTAAACGCCTGTAACTTCTTTATTTTGCGTCCTAGACCCTTCAAAGTTTGACCTGATTTCAATAGAAAACCATACAATTATCGGACTTTTTCAAGTTTTTAGGGTCAAAATTTTTACAAAAATTTTTTTTTTCTTTAAACGCCTGTAACTTCTTTATTTTGCGTCCTAGACCCTTCAAAGTTTGACCTGATTTCAATAGAAAACCATACAATTATCGGACTTTTTCAAGTTTTTAGGGTCAAAATTTTTATAAAAAAATTTTTTTTCTTTAAACGCCTGTAACTTCTTTATTTTGCGTCCTAGACCCTTCAAAGTTTGACCTGATTTCAATAGAAAACCATACAATTATCGGACTTTTTCAAGTTTTTAGGGTCAAAATTTTTACAAAAAAATTTTTTTTCTTTAAACGCCTGTAACTTCTTTATTTTGCGTCCTAGACCCTTCAAAGTTTGACCTGATTTCAATAGAAAACCATACAATTATCGGACTTTTTCAAGTTTTTAGGGTCAAAATTTTTACAAAAAAATTTTTTTTCTTTAAACGCCTGTAACTTCTTTATTTTGCGTCCTAGACCCTTCAAAGTTTGACCTGATTTCAATAGAAAACCATACAATTTTCGGTCTTTTTTCAAGTTTTTAGGGTCAAAATTTTTACAAAAATTTTTTTTTTCTTTAAACGTCTGTAACTTCTTTATTTTGCGTCCTAGACCCTTCAAAGTTTGACCTGATTTCAATAGAAAACCATACAATTTTCGGTCTTTTTTCAAGTTTTTAGGGCCAAAATTTTTACAAAAATTTTTTTTTTCTTTAAACGCCTGTAACTTCTTTATTTTGCGTCCTAGACCCTTCAAAGTTTGACCTGATTTCAATAGAAAACCATACAATTATCGGACTTTTTCAAGTTTTTAGGGTCAAAATTTTTACAAAAAAATTTTTTTTCTTTAAACGCCTGTAACTTCTTTATTTTGCGTCCTAGACCCTTCAAAGTTTGACCTGATTTCAATAGAAAACCATACAATTATCGGACTTTTTCAAGTTTTTAGGGTCAAAATTTTTACAAAAAATTTTTTTTTCTTTAAACGCCTGTAACTTCTTTATTTTGCGTCCTAGACCCTTCAAAGTTTGACCTGATTTCAATAGAAAACCATACAATTATCGGACTTTTTCAAGTTTTTAGAGTCAAAATTTTTACAAAAAAATTTTTTTTCTTTAAACGCCTGTAACTTCTTTATTTTGCGTCCTAGACCCTTCAAAGTTTGACCTGATTTCAATAGAAAACCATACAATTATCGGACTTTTTCAAGTTTTTAGGGTCAAAATTTTTACAAAAAAATTTTTTTTCTTTAAACGCCTGTAACTTCTTTATTTTGCGTCCTAGACCCTTCAAAGTTTGACCTGATTTCAATAGAAAACCATACAATTATCGGACTTTTTCAAGTTTTTAGGGTCAAAATTTTTACAAAAAAATTTTTTTTCTTTAAACGCCTGTAACTTCTTTATTTTGCGTCCTAGACCCTTCAAAGTTTGACCTGATTTCAATAGAAAACCATACAATTATCGGACTTTTTCAAGTTTTTAGAGTCAAAATTTTTACAAAAAAATTTTTTTTCTTTAAACGCCTGTAACTTCTTTATTTTGCGTCCTAGACCCTTCAAAGTTTGACCTGATTTCAATAGAAAACCATACAATTATCGGACTTTTTCAAGTTTTTAGGGTCAAAATTTTTACAAAAATTTTTTTTTCTTTAAACGCCTGTAACTTCTTTATTTTGCGTCCTAGACCCTTCAAAGTTTGACCTGATTTCAATAGAAAACCATACAATTATCGGACTTTTTCAAGTTTTTAGGGTCAAAATTTTTACAAAAAAATTTTTTTTCTTTAAACGCCTGTAACTTCTTTATTTTGCGTCCTAGACCCTTCAAAGTTTGACCTGATTTCAATAGAAAACCATACAATTTTCGGTCTTTTTTCAAGTTTTTAGGGCCAAAATTTTTACAAAATTTTTTTTTCTTTAAACGCCTGTAACTTCTTTATTTTGCGTCCTAGACCCTTCAAAGTTTGACCTGATTTCAATAGAAAACCATACAATTTTCGGTCTTTTTTCAAGTTTTTAGGGCCAAAATTTTTACAAAAAATTTTTTTTTCTTTAAACGCCTGTAACTTCTTTATTTTGCGTCCTAGACCCTTCAAAGTTTGACCTGATTTCAATAGAAAACCATACAATTATCGGACTTTTTCAAGTTTTTAGGGTCAAAATTTTTACAAAAAAATTTTTTTTCTTTAAACGCCTGTAACTTCTTTATTTTGCGTCCTAGACCCTTCAAAGTTTGACCTGATTTCAATAGAAAACCATACAATTATCGGACTTTTTCAAGTTTTTAGGGTCAAAATTTTTACAAAAAATTTTTTTTTCTTTAAACGCCTGTAACTTCTTTATTTTGCGTCCTAGACCCTTCAAAGTTTGACCTGATTTCAATAGAAAACCATACAATTATCGGACTTTTTCAAGTTTTTAGGGTCAAAATTTTTACAAAAAAATTTTTTTCTTTAAACGCCTGTAACTTCTTTATTTTGCGTCCTAGACCCTTCAAAGTTTGACCTGATTTCAATAGAAAACCATACAATTATCGGACTTTTTAAAGTTTTTAGGGTCAAAATTTTTACAAAAAATTTTTTTTTCTTTAAACGCCTGTAACTTCTTTATTTTGCGTCCTAGACCCTTCAAAGTTTGACCTGATTTCAATAGAAAACCATACAATTATCGGACTTTTTCAAGTTTTTAGGGTCAAAATTTTTACAAAAAATTTTTTTTTCTTTAAACGCCTGTAACTTCTTTATTTTGCGTCCTAGACCCTTCAAAGTTTGACCTGATTTCAATAGAAAACCATACAATTATCGGACTTTTTCAAGTTTTTAGGGCCAAAATTTTTGCAAAAATTTTTTTTTTCTTTAAACGCCTGTAACTTCTTTATTTTGCGTCCTAGACCCTTCAAAGTTTGACCTGATTTCAATAGAAAACCATACAATTTTCGGTCTTTTTTCAAGTTTTTAGGGCCAAAATTTTTACAAAAATTTTTTTTTTCTTTAAACGCCTGTAACTTCTTTATTTTGCGTCCTAGACCCTTCAAAGTTTGACCTGATTTCAATAGAAAACCATACAATTATCGGACTTTTTCAAGTTTTTAGGGTCAAAATTTTTACAAAAAAATTTTTTTTCTTTAAACGCCTGTAACTTCTTTATTTTGCGTCCTAGACCCTTCAAAGTTTGACCTGATTTCAATAGAAAACCATACAATTATCGGACTTTTTCAAGTTTTTAGGGTCAAAATTTTTACAAAAAAATTTTTTTTCTTTAAACGCCTGTAACTTCTTTATTTTGCGTCCTAGACCCTTCAAAGTTTGACCTGATTTCAATAGAAAACCATACAATTATCGGACTTTTTCAAGTTTTTAGGGTCAAAATTTTTACAAAAAAATTTTTTTCTTTAAACGCCTGTAACTTCTTTATTTTGCGTCCTAGACCCTTCAAAGTTTGACCTGATTTCAATAGAAAACCATACAATTATCGGACTTTTTCAAGTTTTTAGGGTCAAAATTTTTACAAAAAAATTTTTTTTCTTTAAACGCCTGTAACTTCTTTATTTTGCGTCCTAGACCCTTCAAAGTTTGACCTGATTTCAATAGAAAACCATACAATTATCGGACTTTTTCAAGTTTTTAGGGTCAAAATTTTTACAAAAAAATTTTTTTTCTTTAAACGCCTGTAACTTCTTTATTTTGCGTCCTAGACCCTTCAAAGTTTGACCTGATTTCAATAGAAAACCATACAATTTTCGGTCTTTTTTCAAGTTTTTAGGGCCAAAATTTTTACAAAAAAATTTTTTTTCTTTAAACGCCTGTAACTTCTTTATTTTGCGTCCTAGACCCTTCAAAGTTTGACCTGATTTCAATAGAAAACCATACAATTATCGGACTTTTTCAAGTTTTTAGGGTCAAAATTTTTACAAAAAAATTTTTTTCTTTAAACGCCTGTAACTTCTTTATTTTGCGTCCTAGACCCTTCAAAGTTTGACCTGATTTCAATAGAAAACCATACAATTATCGGACTTTTTCAAGTTTTTAGGGTCAAAATTTTTACAAAAAAATTTTTTTTCTTTAAACGCCTGTAACTTCTTTATTTTGCGTCCTAGACCCTTCAAAGTTTGACCTGATTTCAATAGAAAACCATACAATTATCGGACTTTTTCAAGTTTTTAGGGTCAAAATTTTTACAAAAAAATTTTTTTTCTTTAAACGCCTGTAACTTCTTTATTTTGCGTCCTAGACCCTTCAAAGTTTGACCTGATTTCAATAGAAAACCATACAATTTTCGGTCTTTTTTCAAGTTTTTAGGGCCAAAATTTTTACAAAATTTTTTTTTTTCTTTAAACGCCTGTAACTTCTTTATTTTGCGTCCTAGACCCTTCAAAGTTTGACCTGATTTCAATAGAAAACCATACAATTTTCGGTCTTTTTTCAAGTTTTTAGGGCCAAAATTTTTACAAAAAATTTTTTTTTCTTTAAACGCCTGTAACTTCTTTATTTTGCGTCCTAGACCCTTCAAAGTTTGACCTGATTTCAATAGAAAACCATACAATTATCGGACTTTTTCAAGTTTTTAGGGTCAAAATTTTTACAAAAAATTTTTTTTTCTTTAAACGCCTGTAACTTCTTTATTTTGCGTCCTAGACCCTTCAAAGTTTGACCTGATTTCAATAGAAAACCATACAACTATCGGACTTTTTCAAGTTTTTAGGGTCAAAATTTTTACAAAAAAATTTTTTTCTTTAAACGCCTGTAACTTCTTTATTTTGCGTCCTAGACCCTTCAAAGTTTGACCTGATTTCAATAGAAAACCATACAATTATCGGACTTTTTCAAGTTTTTAGGGTCAAAATTTTTACAAAAAATTTTTTTTTCTTTAAACGCCTGTAACTTCTTTATTTTGCGTCCTAGACCCTTCAAAGTTTGACCTGATTTCAATAGAAAACCATACAATTATCGGACTTTTTCAAGTTTTTAGGGTCAAAATTTTTACAAAAAAATTTTTTTTCTTTAAACGCCTGTAACTTCTTTATTTTGCGTCCTAGACCCTTCAAAGTTTGACCTGATTTCAATAGAAAACCATACAATTATCGGACTTTTTCAAGTTTTTAGGGCCAAAATTTTTACAAAAAAATTTTTTTTCTTTAAACGCCTGTAACTTCTTTATTTTGCGTCCTAGACCCTTCAAAGTTTGACCTGATTTCAATAGAAAACCATACAATTTTCGGTCTTTTTTCAAGTTTTTAGGGCCAAAATTTTTACAAAATTTTTTTTTTTCTTTAAACGCCTGTAACTTCTTTATTTTGCGTCCTAGACCCTTCAAAGTTTGACCTGATTTCAATAGAAAACCATACAATTATCGGACTTTTTCAAGTTTTTAGGGTCAAAATTTTTACAAAAAAATTTTTTTTCTTTAAACGCCTGTAACTTCTTTATTTTGCGTCCTAGACCCTTCAAAGTTTGACCTGATTTCAATAGAAAACCATACAATTATCGGACTTTTTCAAGTTTTTAGGGTCAAAATTTTTACAAAAATTTTTTTTTTCTTTAAACGCCTGTAACTTCTTTATTTTGCGTCCTAGACCCTTCAAAGTTTGACCTGATTTCAATAGAAAACCATACAATTATCGGACTTTTTCAAGTTTTTAGGGTCAAAATTTTTATAAAAAAATTTTTTTTCTTTAAACGCCTGTAACTTCTTTATTTTGCGTCCTAGACCCTTCAAAGTTTGACCTGATTTCAATAGAAAACCATACAATTATCGGACTTTTTCAAGTTTTTAGGGTCAAAATTTTTACAAAAAAATTTTTTTTCTTTAAACGCCTGTAACTTCTTTATTTTGCGTCCTAGACCCTTCAAAGTTTGACCTGATTTCAATAGAAAACCATACAATTATCGGACTTTTTCAAGTTTTTAGGGTCAAAATTTTTATAAAAAAATTTTTTTTCTTTAAACGCCTGTAACTTCTTTATTTTGCGTCCTAGACCCTTCAAAGTTTGACCTGATTTCAATAGAAAACCATACAATTATCGGACTTTTTCAAGTTTTTAGGGTCAAAATTTTTACAAAAAAATTTTTTTTCTTTAAACGCCTGTAACTTCTTTATTTTGCGTCCTAGACCCTTCAAAGTTTGACCTGATTTCAATAGAAAACCATACAATTTTCGGTCTTTTTTCAAGTTTTTAGGGCCAAAATTTTTACAAAATTTTTTTTTTTCTTTAAACGCCTGTAACTTCTTTATTTTGCGTCCTAGACCCTTCAAAGTTTGACCTGATTTCAATAGAAAACCATACAATTTTCGGTCTTTTTTCAAGTTTTTAGGGCCAAAATTTTTACAAAAATTTTTTTTTTCTTTAAACGCCTGTAACTTCTTTATTTTGCGTCCTAGACCCTTCAAAGTTTGACCTGATTTCAATAGAAAACCATACAATTTTCGGTCTTTTTTCAAGTTTTTAGGGCCAAAATTTTTACAAAAAATTTTTTTTCTTTAAACGCCTGTAACTTCTTTATTTTGCGTCCTAGACCCTTCAAAGTTTGACCTGATTTCAATAGAAAACCATACAATTATCGGACTTTTTCAAGTTTTTAGGGTCAAAATTTTTACAAAAAAATTTTTTTTCTTTAAACGCCTGTAACTTCTTTATTTTGCGTCCTAGACCCTTCAAAGTTTGACCTGATTTCAATAGAAAACCATACAATTATCGGACTTTTTCAAGTTTTTAGGGTCAAAATTTTTACAAAAATTTTTTTTTTCTTTAAACGCCTGTAACTTCTTTATTTTGCGTCCTAGACCCTTCAAAGTTTGACCTGATTTCAATAGAAAACCATACAATTATCGGACTTTTTCAAGTTTTTAGGGTCAAAATTTTTATAAAAAAATTTTTTTTCTTTAAACGCCTGTAACTTCTTTATTTTGCGTCCTAGACCCTTCAAAGTTTGACCTGATTTCAATAGAAAACCATACAATTATCGGACTTTTTCAAGTTTTTAGGGTCAAAATTTTTACAAAAAAATTTTTTTTCTTTAAACGCCTGTAACTTCTTTATTTTGCGTCCTAGACCCTTCAAAGTTTGACCTGATTTCAATAGAAAACCATACAATTATCGGACTTTTTCAAGTTTTTAGGGTCAAAATTTTTACAAAAAAATTTTTTTTCTTTAAACGCCTGTAACTTCTTTATTTTGCGTCCTAGACCCTTCAAAGTTTGACCTGATTTCAATAGAAAACCATACAATTTTCGGTCTTTTTTCAAGTTTTTAGGGTCAAAATTTTTACAAAAATTTTTTTTTTCTTTAAACGTCTGTAACTTCTTTATTTTGCGTCCTAGACCCTTCAAAGTTTGACCTGATTTCAATAGAAAACCATACAATTTTCGGTCTTTTTTCAAGTTTTTAGGGCCAAAATTTTTACAAAAATTTTTTTTTTCTTTAAACGCCTGTAACTTCTTTATTTTGCGTCCTAGACCCTTCAAAGTTTGACCTGATTTCAATAGAAAACCATACAATTATCGGACTTTTTCAAGTTTTTAGGGTCAAAATTTTTACAAAAAAATTTTTTTTCTTTAAACGCCTGTAACTTCTTTATTTTGCGTCCTAGACCCTTCAAAGTTTGACCTGATTTCAATAGAAAACCATACAATTATCGGACTTTTTCAAGTTTTTAGGGTCAAAATTTTTACAAAAAATTTTTTTTTCTTTAAACGCCTGTAACTTCTTTATTTTGCGTCCTAGACCCTTCAAAGTTTGACCTGATTTCAATAGAAAACCATACAATTATCGGACTTTTTCAAGTTTTTAGAGTCAAAATTTTTACAAAAAAATTTTTTTTCTTTAAACGCCTGTAACTTCTTTATTTTGCGTCCTAGACCCTTCAAAGTTTGACCTGATTTCAATAGAAAACCATACAATTATCGGACTTTTTCAAGTTTTTAGGGTCAAAATTTTTACAAAAAAATTTTTTTTCTTTAAACGCCTGTAACTTCTTTATTTTGCGTCCTAGACCCTTCAAAGTTTGACCTGATTTCAATAGAAAACCATACAATTATCGGACTTTTTCAAGTTTTTAGGGTCAAAATTTTTACAAAAAAATTTTTTTTCTTTAAACGCCTGTAACTTCTTTATTTTGCGTCCTAGACCCTTCAAAGTTTGACCTGATTTCAATAGAAAACCATACAATTATCGGACTTTTTCAAGTTTTTAGAGTCAAAATTTTTACAAAAAAATTTTTTTTCTTTAAACGCCTGTAACTTCTTTATTTTGCGTCCTAGACCCTTCAAAGTTTGACCTGATTTCAATAGAAAACCATACAATTATCGGACTTTTTCAAGTTTTTAGGGTCAAAATTTTTACAAAAATTTTTTTTTCTTTAAACGCCTGTAACTTCTTTATTTTGCGTCCTAGACCCTTCAAAGTTTGACCTGATTTCAATAGAAAACCATACAATTATCGGACTTTTTCAAGTTTTTAGGGTCAAAATTTTTACAAAAAAATTTTTTTTCTTTAAACGCCTGTAACTTCTTTATTTTGCGTCCTAGACCCTTCAAAGTTTGACCTGATTTCAATAGAAAACCATACAATTTTCGGTCTTTTTTCAAGTTTTTAGGGCCAAAATTTTTACAAAATTTTTTTTTCTTTAAACGCCTGTAACTTCTTTATTTTGCGTCCTAGACCCTTCAAAGTTTGACCTGATTTCAATAGAAAACCATACAATTTTCGGTCTTTTTTCAAGTTTTTAGGGCCAAAATTTTTACAAAAAATTTTTTTTTCTTTAAACGCCTGTAACTTCTTTATTTTGCGTCCTAGACCCTTCAAAGTTTGACCTGATTTCAATAGAAAACCATACAATTATCGGACTTTTTCAAGTTTTTAGGGTCAAAATTTTTACAAAAAAATTTTTTTTCTTTAAACGCCTGTAACTTCTTTATTTTGCGTCCTAGACCCTTCAAAGTTTGACCTGATTTCAATAGAAAACCATACAATTATCGGACTTTTTCAAGTTTTTAGGGTCAAAATTTTTACAAAAAATTTTTTTTTCTTTAAACGCCTGTAACTTCTTTATTTTGCGTCCTAGACCCTTCAAAGTTTGACCTGATTTCAATAGAAAACCATACAATTATCGGACTTTTTCAAGTTTTTAGGGTCAAAATTTTTACAAAAAAATTTTTTTCTTTAAACGCCTGTAACTTCTTTATTTTGCGTCCTAGACCCTTCAAAGTTTGACCTGATTTCAATAGAAAACCATACAATTATCGGACTTTTTAAAGTTTTTAGGGTCAAAATTTTTACAAAAAATTTTTTTTTCTTTAAACGCCTGTAACTTCTTTATTTTGCGTCCTAGACCCTTCAAAGTTTGACCTGATTTCAATAGAAAACCATACAATTATCGGACTTTTTCAAGTTTTTAGGGTCAAAATTTTTACAAAAAATTTTTTTTTCTTTAAACGCCTGTAACTTCTTTATTTTGCGTCCTAGACCCTTCAAAGTTTGACCTGATTTCAATAGAAAACCATACAATTATCGGACTTTTTCAAGTTTTTAGGGTCAAAATTTTTACAAAAAATTTTTTTTTCTTTAAACGCCTGTAACTTCTTTATTTTGCGTCCTAGACCCTTCAAAGTTTGACCTGATTTCAATAGAAAACCATACAATTATCGGACTTTTTCAAGTTTTTAGGGTCAAAATTTTTACAAAAAAATTTTTTTTCTTTAAACGCCTGTAACTTCTTTATTTTGCGTCCTAGACCCTTCAAAGTTTGACCTGATTTCAATAGAAAACCATACAATTATCGGACTTTTTCAAGTTTTTAGGGTCAAAATTTTTACAAAAAATTTTTTTTTCTTTAAACGCCTGTAACTTCTTTATTTTGCGTCCTAGACCCTTCAAAGTTTGACCTGATTTCAATAGAAAACCATACAATTATCGGACTTTTTCAAGTTTTTAGAGTCAAAATTTTTACAAAAAAATTTTTTTTCTTTAAACGCCTGTAACTTCTTTATTTTGCGTCCTAGACCCTTCAAAGTTTGACCTGATTTCAATAGAAAACCATACAATTTTCGGTCTTTTTTCAAGTTTTTAGGGCCAAAATTTTTACAAAATTTTTTTTTTTTCTTTAAACGCCTGTAACTTCTTTATTTTGCGTCCTAGACCCTTCAAAGTTTGACCTGATTTCAATAGAAAACCATACAATTATCGGACTTTTTCAAGTTTTTAGGGTCAAAATTTTTACAAAAAAATTTTTTTTTCTTTAAACGCCTGTAACTTCTTTATTTTGCGTCCTAGACCCTTCAAAGTTTGACCTGATTTCAATAGAAAACCATACAATTTTCGGTCTTTTTTCAAGTTTTTAGGGCCAAAATTTTTAAAAAAATTTTTTTTTTCTTTAAACGCCTGTAACTTCTTTATTTTGCGTCCTAGACCCTTCAAAGTTTGACCTGATTTCAATAGAAAACCATACAATTATCGACTTTTTCAAGTTTTTAGGGTCAAAAATTTTACAAAAAAAATTTTTTTCTTTAAACGCCTGTAACTTCTTTATTTTGCGTCCTAGACCCTTCAAAGTTTGACCTGATTTCAATAGAAAACCATACAATTATCGGACTTTTTCAAGTTTTTAGGGTCAAAATTTTTACAAAAAAATTTTTTTTCTTTAAACGCCTGTAACTTCTTTATTTTGCGTCCTAGACCCTTCAAAGTTTGACCTGATTTCAATAGAAAACCATACAATTATCGGACTTTTTCAAGTTTTTAGGGTCAAAATTTTTACAAAAAAATTTTTTTTCTTTAAACGCCTGTAACTTCTTTATTTTGCGTCCTAGACCCTTCAAAGTTTGACCTGATTTCAATAGAAAACCATACAATTTTCGGTCTTTTTTCAAGTTTTTAGGGCCAAAATTTTTACAAAAATTTTTTTTTTCTTTAAACGCCTGTAACTTCTTTATTTTGCGTCCTAGACCCTTCAAAGTTTGACCTGATTTCAATAGAAAACCATACAATTATCGGACTTTTTCAAGTTTTTAGGGTCAAAATTTTTACAAAAAATTTTTTTTTCTTTAAACGCCTGTAACTTCTTTATTTTGCGTCCTAGACCCTTCAAAGTTTGACCTGATTTCAATAGAAAACCATACAATTTTCGGTCTTTTTTCAAGTTTTTACGGCCAAAATTTTAAAAAAAATTTTTTTTCTTTAAACGCCTGTAACTTCTTTATTTTGCGTCCTAGACCCTTCAAAGTTTGACCTGATTTCAATAGAAAACCATACAATTATCGGACTTTTTCAAGTTTTTAGGGTCAAAATTTTTACAAAAAAAATTTTTTTCTTTAAACGCCTGTAACTTCTTTATTTTGCGTCCTAGACCCTTCAAAGTTTGACCTGATTTCAATAGAAAAACCATACAATTATCGGACTTTTTCAAGTTTTTAGGGTCAAAATTTTTACAAAAAAATTTTTTTTCTTTAAACGCCTGTAACTTCTTTATTTTGCGTCCTAGACCCTTCAAAGTTTGACCTGATTTCAATAGAAAACCATACAATTATCGGACTTTTTCAAGTTTTTAGGGTCAAAATTTTTACAAAAAAATTTTTTTTCTTTAAACGCCTGTAACTTCTTTATTTTGCGTCCTAGACCCTTCAAAGTTTGACCTGATTTCAATAGAAAACCATACAAGTATCGGACTTTTTCAAGTTTTTAGGGTCAAAATTTTTACAAAAAATTTTTTTTTCTTTAAACGCCTGTAACTTCTTTATTTTGCGTCCTAGACCCTTCAAAGTTTGACCTGATTTCAATAGAAAACCATACAATTTTCGGTCTTTTTTCAAGTTTTTAGGGTCAAAATTTTTACAAAAAATTTTTTTTTCTTTAAACGCCTGTAACTTCTTTATTTTGCGTCCTAGACCCTTCAAAGTTTGACCTGATTTCAATAGAAAACCATACAATTATCGGACTTTTTCAAGTTTTTAGGGTCAAAATTTTTACAAAAAATTTTTTTTTTCTTTAAACGCCTGTAACTTCTTTATTTTGCGTCCTAGACCCTTCAAAGTTTGACCTGATTTCAATAGAAAACCATACAATTATCGGACATTTTCAAGTTTTTAGGGTCAAAATTTTTACAAAAAAATTTTTTTTCTTTAAACGCCTGTAACTTCTTTATTTTGCGTCCTAGACCCTTCAAAGTTTGACCTGATTTCAATAGAAAACCATACAATTATCGGACTTTTTCAAGTTTTTAGGGTCAAAATTTTTACAAAAAAATTTTTTTTCTTTAAACGCCTGTAACTTCTTTATTTTGCGTCCTAGACCCTTCAAAGTTTGACCTGATTTCAATAGAAAACCATACAATTATCGGACTTTTTCAAGTTTTTAGGGTCAAAATTTTTACAAAAAAATTTTTTTTCTTTAAACGCCTGTAACTTCTTTATTTTGCGTCCTAGACCCTTCAAAGTTTGACCTGATTTCAATAGAAAACCATACAATTATCGGACTTTTTCAAGTTTTTAGGGTCAAAATTTTTACAAAAAATTTTTTTTCTTTAAACGCCTGTAACTTCTTTATTTTGCGTCCTAGACCCTTCAAAGTTTGACCTGATTTCAATAGAAAACCATACAATTATCGGACTTTTTCAAGTTTTTAGAGTCAAAATTTTTACAAAAAAATTTTTTTTCTTTAAACGCCTGTAACTTCTTTATTTTGCGTCCTAGACCCTTCAAAGTTTGACCTGATTTCAATAGAAAACCATACAATTATCGGACTTTTTCAAGTTTTTAGGGTCAAAATTTTTACAAAAAATTTTTTTTCTTTAAACGCCTGTAACTTCTTTATTTTGCGTCCTAGACCCTTCAAAGTTTGACCTGATTTCAATAGAAAACCATACAATTTTCGGTCTTTTTTCAAGTTTTTAGGGCCAAAATTTTTACAAAAATTTTTTTTTTTCTTTAAACGCCTGTAACTTCTTTATTTTGCGTCCTAGACCCTTCAAAGTTTGACCTGATTTCAATAGAAAACCATACAATTATCGGACTTTTTCAAGTTTTTAGGGTCAAAATTTTTACAAAAAATTTTTTTTTCTTTAAACGCCTGTAACTTCTTTATTTTGCGTCCTAGACCCTTCAAAGTTTGACCTGATTTCAATAGAAAACCATACAATTTTCGGTCTTTTTCAAGTTTTTACGGCCAAAATTTTAAAAAAAATTTTTTTTCTTTAAACGCCTGTAACTTCTTTATTTTGCGTCCTAGACCCTTCAAAGTTTGACCTGATTTCAATAGAAAACCATACAATTATCGGACTTTTTCAAGTTTTTAGGGTCAAAATTTTTACAAAAAAATTTTTTTTCTTTAAACGCCTGTAACTTCTTTATTTTGCGTCCTAGACCCTTCAAAGTTTGACCTGATTTCAATAGAAAACCATACAATTATCGGACTTTTTCAAGTTTTTAGGGTCAAAATTTTTACAAAAAAATTTTTTTTCTTTAAACGCCTGTAACTTCTTTATTTTGCGTCCTAGACCCTTCAAAGTTTGACCTGATTTCAATAGAAAACCATACAATTATCGGACTTTTTCAAGTTTTTTAGGGTCAAAATTTTTACAAAAAAATTTTTTTTCTTTAAACGCCTGTAACTTCTTTATTTTGCGTCCTAGACCCTTCAAAGTTTGACCTGATTTCAATAGAAAACCATACAATTATCGGACTTTTTCAAGTTTTAGGGTCAAAATTTTTACAAAAAATTTTTTTTTCTTTAAACGCCTGTAACTTCTTTATTTTGCGTCCTAGACCCTTCAAAGTTTGACCTGATTTCAATAGAAAACCATACAATTATCGGACTTTTTCAAGTTTTTAGGGTCAAAATTTTTACAAAAAATTTTTTTTTCTTTAAACGCCTGTAACTTCTTTATTTTGCGTCCTAGACCCTTCAAAGTTTGACCTGATTTCAATAGAAAACCATACAATTTTCGGTCTTTTTTCAAGTTTTTAGGGTCAAAATTTTTACAAAAAATTTTTTTTTCTTTAAACGCCTGTAACTTCTTTATTTTGCGTCCTAGACCCTTCAAAGTTTGACCTGATTTCAATAGAAAACCATACAATTATCGGACTTTTTCAAGTTTTTAGGGTCAAAATTTTTACAAAAAATTTTTTTTTTCTTTAAACGCCTGTAACTTCTTTATTTTGCGTCCTAGACCCTTCAAAGTTTGACCTGATTTCAATAGAAAACCATACAATTATCGGACTTTTTCAAGTTTTTAGGGTCAAAATTTTTACAAAAAAATTTTTTTTCTTTAAACGCCTGTAACTTCTTTATTTTGCGTCCTAGACCCTTCAAAGTTTGACCTGATTTCAATAGAAAACCATACAATTATCGGACTTTTTCAAGTTTTTAGGGTCAAAATTTTTACAAAAAAATTTTTTTTCTTTAAACGCCTGTAACTTCTTTATTTTGCGTCCTAGACCCTTCAAAGTTTGACCTGATTTCAATAGAAAACCATACAATTATCGGACTTTTTCAAGTTTTTAGGGTCAAAATTTTTACAAAAAAATTTTTTTTCTTTAAACGCCTGTAACTTCTTTATTTTGCGTCCTAGACCCTTCAAAGTTTGACCTGATTTCAATAGAAAACCATACAATTATCGGACTTTTTCAAGTTTTTAGGGTCAAAATTTTTACAAAAAATTTTTTTTCTTTAAACGCCTGTAACTTCTTTATTTTGCGTCCTAGACCCTTCAAAGTTTGACCTGATTTCAATAGAAAACCATACAATTATCGGACTTTTTCAAGTTTTTAGAGTCAAAATTTTTACAAAAAAATTTTTTTTCTTTAAACGCCTGTAACTTCTTTATTTTGCGTCCTAGACCCTTCAAAGTTTGACCTGATTTCAATAGAAAACCATACAATTATCGGACTTTTTCAAGTTTTTAGGGTCAAAATTTTTACAAAAAATTTTTTTTCTTTAAACGCCTGTAACTTCTTTATTTTGCGTCCTAGACCCTTCAAAGTTTGACCTGATTTCAATAGAAAACCATACAATTATCGGACTTTTTCAAGTTTTTAGGGTCAAAATTTTTACAAAAAAATTTTTTTTCTTTAAACGCCTGTAACTTCTTTATTTTGCGTCCTAGACCCTTCAAAGTTTGACCTGATTTCAATAGAAAACCATACAATTATCGGACTTTTTCAAGTTTTTAGAGTCAAAATTTTTACAAAAAAATTTTTTTTCTTTAAACGCCTGTAACTTCTTTATTTTGCGTCCTAGACCCTTCAAAGTTTGACCTGATTTCAATAGAAAACCATACAATTATCGGACTTTTTCAAGTTTTTAGGGTCAAAATTTTTACAAAAAAATTTTTTTTCTTTAAACGCCTGTAACTTCTTTATTTTGCGTCCTAGACCCTTCAAAGTTTTACCTGATTTCAATAGAAAACCATACAATTATCGGACTTTTTCAAGTTTTTAGGGTCAAAATTTTTACAAAAAATTTTTTTTTCTTTAAACGCCTGTAACTTCTTTATTTTGCGTCCTAGACCCTTCAAAGTTTGACCTGATTTCAATAGAAAACCATACAATTATCGGACTTTTTCAAGTTTTTAGGGTCAAAATTTTTACAAAAAAATTTTTTTTCTTTAAACGCCTGTAACTTCTTTATTTTGCGTCCTAGACCCTTCAAAGTTTGACCTGATTTCAATAGAAAACCATACAATTATCGGACTTTTTCAAGTTTTTAGGGTCAAAATTTTTACAAAAATTTTTTTTTTCTTTAAACGCCTGTAACTTCTTTATTTTGCGTCCTAGACCCTTCAAAGTTTGACCTGATTTCAATAGAAAACCATACAATTATCGGACTTTTTCAAGTTTTTAGGGTCAAAATTTTTACAAAAAAATTTTTTTTCTTTAAACGCCTGTAACTTCTTTATTTTGCGTCCTAGACCCTTCAAAGTTTGACCTGATTTCAATAGAAAACCATACAATTATCGGACTTTTTCAAGTTTTTATAGTCAAAATTTTTACAAAAAAATTTTTTTTCTTTAAACGCCTGTAACTTCTTTATTTTGCGTCCTAGACCCTTCAAAGTTTGACCTGATTTCAATAGAAAACCATACAATTATCGGACTTTTTCAAGTTTTTAGGGTCAAAATTTTTACAAAAAAATTTTTTTTCTTTAAACGCCAGTAACTTCTTTATTTTGCGTCCTAGACCCTTCAAAGTTTGACCTGATTTCAATAGAAAACCATACAATTTTCGGTCTTTTTTCAAGTTTTTAGGGCCAAAATTTTTACAAAAATTTTTTTTTCTTTAAACGCCTGTAACTTCTTTATTTTGCGTCCTAGACCCTTCAAAGTTTGACCTGATTTCAATAGAAAACCATACAATTATCGGACTTTTTCAAGTTTTTAGGGTCAAAATTTTTACAAAAAAATTTTTTTTCTTTAAACGCCTGTAACTTCTTTATTTTGCGTCCTAGACCCTTCAAAGTTTGACCTGATTTCAATAGAAAACCATACAATTATCGGACTTTTTCAAGTTTTTAGGGTCAAAATTTTTACAAAAAAATTTTTTTTCTTTAAACGCCTGTAACTTCTTTATTTTGCGTCCTAGACCCTTCAAAGTTTGACCTGATTTCAATAGAAAACCATACAATTATCGGACTTTTTCAAGTTTTTAGAGTCAAAATTTTTACAAAAAAATTTTTTTTCTTTAAACGCCTGTAACTTCTTTATTTTGCGTCCTAGACCCTTCAAAGTTTGACCTGATTTCAATAGAAAACCATACAATTATCGGACTTTTTCAAGTTTTTAGGGTCAAAATTTTTACAAAAAAATTTTTTTTCTTTAAACGCCTGTAACTTCTTTATTTTGCGTCCTAGACCCTTCAAAGTTTTACCTGATTTCAATAGAAAACCATACAATTATCGGACTTTTTCAAGTTTTTAGGGTCAAAATTCTTACAAAAATTTTTTTTTTCTTTAAACGCCTGTAACTTCTTTATTTTGCGTCCTAGACCCTTCAAAGTTTGACCTGATTTCAATAGAAAACCATACAATTATCGGACTTTTTCAAGTTTTTAGGGTCAAAATTTTTACAAAAAAATTTTTTTTCTTTAAACGCCTGTAACTTCTTTATTTTGCGTCCTAGACCCTTCAAAGTTTGACCTGATTTCAATAGAAAACCATACAATTATCGGACTTTTTCAAGTTTTTAGGGTCAAAATTTTTACAAAAAATTTTTTTTTCTTTAAACGCCTGTAACTTCTTTATTTTGCGTCCTAGACCCTTCAAAGTTTGACCTGATTTCAATAGAAAACCATACAATTATCGGACTTTTTCAAGTTTTTAGGGTCAAAATTTTTACAAAAAAATTTTTTTTCTTTAAACGCCTGTAACTTCTTTATTTTGCGTCCTAGACCCTTCAAAGTTTGACCTGATTTCAATAGAAAACCATACAATTATCGGACTTTTTCAAGTTTTTATAGTCAAAATTTTTACAAAAAAATTTTTTTTCTTTAAACGCCTGTAACTTCTTTATTTTGCGTCCTAGACCCTTCAAAGTTTGACCTGATTTCAATAGAAAACCATACAATTATCGGACTTTTTCAAGTTTTTAGGGTCAAAATTTTTACAAAAAAATTTTTTTTCTTTAAACGCCAGTAACTTCTTTATTTTGCGTCCTAGACCCTTCAAAGTTTGACCTGATTTCAATAGAAAACCATACAATTTTCGGTCTTTTTTCAAGTTTTTAGGGCCAAAATTTTTACAAATTTTTTTTTTTCTTTAAACGCCTGTAACTTCTTTATTTTGCGTCCTAGACCCTTCAAAGTTTGACCTGATTTCAATAGAAAACCATACAATTATCGGACTTTTTCAAGTTTTTAGGGTCAAAATTTTTACAAAAAAATTTTTTTTCTTTAAACGCCTGTAACTTCTTTATTTTGCGTCCTAGACCCTTCAAAGTTTGACCTGATTTCAATAGAAAACCATACAATTATCGGACTTTTTCAAGTTTTTAGAGTCAAAATTTTTACAAAAAATTTTTTTTTCTTTAAACGCCTGTAACTTCTTTATTTTGCGTCCTAGACCCTTCAAAGTTTGACCTGATTTCAATAGAAAACCATACAATTATCGGACTTTTTCAAGTTTTTAGGGTCAAAATTTTTACAAAAAAATTTTTTTTCTTTAAACGCCTGTAACTTCTTTATTTTGCGTCCTAGACCCTTCAAAGTTTGACCTGATTTCAATAGAAAACCATACAATTTTCGGTCTTTTTTCAAGTTTTTAGGGCCAAAATTTTTACAAAAATTTTTTTTTCTTTAAACGCCTGTAACTTCTTTATTTTGCGTCCTAGACCCTTCAAAGTTTGACCTGATTTCAATAGAAAACCATACAATTATCGGACTTTTTCAAGTTTTTAGGGTCAAAATTTTTACAAAAAAATTTTTTTTCTTTAAACGCCTGTAACTTCTTTATTTTGCGTCCTAGACCCTTCAAAGTTTGACCTGATTTCAATAGAAAACCATACAATTATCGGACTTTTTCAAGTTTTTAGGGTCAAAATTTTTACAAAAAAATTTTTTTTCTTTAAACGCCTGTAACTTCTTTATTTTGCGTCCTAGACCCTTCAAAGTTTGACCTGATTTCAATAGAAAACCATACAATTATCGGACTTTTTCAAGTTTTTAGGGTCAAAATTTTTACAAAAAAATTTTTTTTCTTTAAACGCCTGTAACTTCTTTATTTTGCGTCCTAGACCCTTCAAAGTTTGACCTGATTTCAATAGAAAACCATACAATTTTCGGTCTTTTTTCAAGTTTTTAGGGTCAAAATTTTTACAAAAAAATTTTTTTTCTTTAAACGCCTGTAACTTCTTTATTTTGCGTCCTAGACCCTTCAAAGTTTGACCTGATTTCAATAGAAAACCATACAATTTTCGGTCTTTTTTCAAGTTTTTAGGGCCAAAATTTTTACAAAAATTTTTTTTTTCTTTAAACGCCTGTAACTTCTTTATTTTGCGTCCTAGACCCTTCAAAGTTTGACCTGATTTCAATAGAAAACCATACAATTATCGGACTTTTTCAAGTTTTTAGGGTCAAAATTTTTACAAAAAAATTTTTTTTCTTTAAACGCCTGTAACTTCTTTATTTTGCGTCCTAGACCCTTCAAAGTTTGACCTGATTTCAATAGAAAACCATACAATTATCGGACTTTTTCAAGTTTTTAGGGTCAAAATTTTTACAAAAAAATTTTTTTTTCTTTAAACGCCTGTAACTTCTTTATTTTGCGTCCTAGACCCTTCAAAGTTTGACCTGATTTCAATAGAAAACCATACAATTTTCGGTCTTTTTTCAAGTTTTTAGGGCCAAAATTTTTACAAAAAAATTTTTTTTCTTTAAACGCCTGTAACTTCTTTATTTTGCGTCCTAGACCCTTCAAAGTTTGACCTGATTTCAATAGAAAACCATACAATTTTCGGTCTTTTTTCAAGTTTTTAGGGTCAAAATTTTTACAAAAAAATTTTTTTTCTTTAAACGCCTGTAACTTCTTTATTTTGCGTCCTAGACCCTTTTCACCTGACCTGATTTCAATAGAAAACCATACAATTATCGGACTTTTTCAAGTTTTTAGGGTCAAAATTTTTACAAAAAATTTTTTTTTCTTTAAACGCCTGTAACTTCTTTATTTGGCGTCCTAGACCCTTCAAAGTTTGACCTGATTTCAATAGAAAACCATACAATTATCGGACTTTTTCAAGTTTTTAGGGTCAAAATTTTTACAAAAAAATTTTTTTTCTTTAAACGCCTGTAACTTCTTTATTTTGCGTCCTAGACCCTTCAAAGTTTGACCTGATTTCAATAGAAAACCATACAATTTTCGGTCTTTTTTCAAGTTTTTAGGGTCAAAATTTTTACAAAAAAATTTTTTTTCTTTAAACGCCTGTAACTTCTTTATTTTGCGTCCTAGACCCTTTTCACCTGACCTGATTTCAATAGAAAACCATACAATTATCGGACTTTTTCAAGTTTTTAGGGTCAAAATTTTTACAAAAAATTTTTTTTTCTTTAAACGCCTGTAACTTCTTTATTTGGCGTCCTAGACCCTTCAAAGTTTGACCTGATTTCAATAGAAAACCATACAATTATCGGACTTTTTCAAGTTTTTAGGGTCAAAATTTTTACAAAAAAATTTTTTTTCTTTAAACGCCTGTAACTTCTTTATTTTGCGTCCTAGACCCTTCAAAGTTTGACCTGATTTCAATAGAAAACCATACAATTATCGGACTTTTTCAAGTTTTTAGGGTCAAAATTTTTACAAAAAATTTTTTTTCTTTAAACGCCTGTAACTTCTTTATTTGGCGTCCTAGACCCTTCAAAGTTTGACCTGATTTCAATAGAAAACCATACAATTATCGGACTTTTTCAAGTTTTTAGGGTCAAAATTTTTACAAAAAAATTTTTTTTCTTTAAACGCCTGTAACTTCTTTATTTTGCGTCCTAGACCCTTCAAAGTTTTACCTGATTTCAATAGAAAACCATACAATTATCGGACTTTTTCAAGTTTTTAGGGTCAAAATTTTTACAAAAAAATTTTTTTTCTTTAAACGCCTGTAACTTCTTTATTTTGCGTCCTAGACCCTTCAAAGTTTGACCTGATTTCAATAGAAAACCATACAATTATCGGACTTTTTCAAGTTTTTAGAGTCAAAATTTTTACAAAAAAATTTTTTTTCTTTAAACGCCTGTAACTTCTTTATTTTGCGTCCTAGACCCTTCAAAGTTTGACCTGATTTCAATAGAAAACCATACAATTTTCGGTCTTTTTTCAAGTTTTTAGGGCCAAAATTTTTACAAAAATTTTTTTTTTCTTTAAACGCCTGTAACTTCTTTATTTTGCGTCCTAGACCCTTCAAAGTTTGACCTGATTTCAATAGAAAACCATACAATTATCGGACTTTTTCAAGTTTTTAGGGTCAAAATTTTTACAAAAAAATTTTTTTTCTTTAAACGCCTGTAACTTCTTTATTTTGCGTCCTAGACCCTTCAAAGTTTGACCTGATTTCAATAGAAAACCATACAATTATCGGACTTTTTCAAGTTTTTAGGGCCAAAATTTTTACAAAAAAATTTTTTTTCTTTAAACGCCTGTAACTTCTTTATTTTGCGTCCTAGACCCTTCAAAGTTTGACCTGATTTCAATAGAAAACCATACAATTTTCGGTCTTTTTTCAAGTTTTTAGGGCCAAAATTTTTACAAAAATTTTTTTTTTCTTTAAACGCCTGTAACTTCTTTATTTTGCGTCCTAGACCCTTCAAAGTTTGACCTGATTTCAATAGAAAACCATACAATTATCGGACTTTTTCAAGTTTTTAGGGTCAAAATTTTTACAAAAAAAATTTTTTTCTTTAAACGCCTGTAACTTCTTTATTTTGCGTCCTAGACCCTTCAAAGTTTGACCTGATTTCAATAGAAAACCATACAATTATCGGACTTTTTCAAGTTTTTAGGGTCAAAATTTTTACAAAAAAATTTTTTTTCTTTAAACGCCTGTAACTTCTTTATTTTGCGTCCTAGACCCTTCAAAGTTTGACCTGATTTCAATAGAAAACCATACAATTATCGGACTTTTTCAAGTTTTTAGGGTCAAAATTTTTACAAAAAAATTTTTTTTCTTTAAACGCCTGTAACTTCTTTATTTTGCGTCCTAGACCCTTCAAAGTTTGACCTGATTTCAATAGAAAACCATACAATTATCGGACTTTTTCAAGTTTTTAGGGTCAAAATTTTTACAAAAAAATTTTTTTTCTTTAAACGCCTGTAACTTCTTTATTTTGCGTCCTAGACCCTTCAAAGTTTGACCTGATTTCAATAGAAAACCATACAATTATCGGACTTTTTCAAGTTTTTAGGGTCAAAATTTTTACAAAAAATTTTTTTTTCTTTAAACGCCTGTAACTTCTTTATTTTGCGTCCTAGACCCTTCAAAGTTTGACCTGATTTCAATAGAAAACCGTACAATTATCGGACTTTTTCAAGTTTTTAGAGTCAAAATTTTTACAAAAAAATTTTTTTTCTTTAAACGCCTGTAACTTCTTTATTTTGCGTCCTAGACCCTTCAAAGTTTGACCTGATTTCAATAGAAAACCATACAATTTTCGGTCTTTTTTCAAGTTTTTAGGGCCAAAATTTTTACAAAATTTTTTTTTTCTTTAAACGCCTGTAACTTCTTTATTTTGCGTCCTAGACCCTTCAAAGTTTGACCTGATTTCAATAGAAAACCATACAATTTTCGGTCTTTTTTCAAGTTTTTAGGGCCAAAATTTTTACAAAAATTTTTTTTCTTTAAACGCCTGTAACTTCTTTATTTTGCGTCCTAGACCCTTCAAAGTTTGACCTGATTTCAATAGAAAACCATACAATTATCGGACTTTTTCAAGTTTTTAGGGTCAAAATTTTTACAAAAAAATTTTTTTTCTTTAAACGCCTGTAACTTCTTTATTTTGCGTCCTAGACCCTTCAAAGTTTGACCTGATTTCAATAGAAAACCATACAATTTTCGGTCTTTTTTCAAGTTTTTAGGGTCAAAATTTTTACAAAAAAATTTTTTTTCTTTAAACGCCTGTAACTTCTTTATTTTGCGTCCTAGACCCTTCAAAGTTTGACCTGATTTCAATAGAAAACCATACAATTTTCGGTCTTTTTTCAAGTTTTTAGGGCCAAAATTTTTACAAAATTTTTTTTTTTCTTTAAACGCCTGTAACTTCTTTATTTTGCGTCCTAGACCCTTCAAAGTTTGACCTGATTTCAATAGAAAACCATACAATTATCGGACTTTTTCAAGTTTTTAGGGTCAAAATTTTTACAAAAAAATTTTTTTTCTTTAAACGCCTGTAACTTCTTTATTTTGCGTCCTAGACCCTTCAAAGTTTGACCTGATTTCAATAGAAAACCATACAATTATCGGACTTTTTCAAGTTTTTAGGGTCAAAATTTTTACAAAAAATTTTTTTTTCTTTAAACGCCTGTAACTTCTTTATTTTGCGTCCTAGACCCTTCAAAGTTTGACCTGATTTCAATAGAAAACCATACAATTTTCGGTCTTTTTTCAAGTTTTTAGGGTCAAAATTTTTACAAAAAAATTTTTTTTCTTTAAACGCCTGTAACTTCTTTATTTTGCGTCCTAGACCCTTCAAAGTTTGACCTGATTTCAATAGAAAACCATACAATTATCGGACTTTTTCAAGTTTTTAGGGTCAAAATTTTTACAAAAAATTTTTTTTTCTTTAAACGCCTGTAACTTCTTTATTTTGCGTCCTAGACCCTTCAAAGTTTGACCTGATTTCAATAGAAAACCATACAATTATCGGACTTTTTCAAGTTTTCAGGGTCAAAATTTTTACAAAAAATTTTTTTTTCTTTAAACGCCTGTAACTTCTTTATTTTGCGTCCTAGACCCTTCAAAGTTTGACCTGATTTCAATAGAAAACCATACAATTATCGGACTTTTTCAAGTTTTTAGAGTCAAAATTTTTACAAAAAAATTTTTTTTCTTTAAACGCCTGTAACTTCTTTATTTTGCGTCCTAGACCCTTCAAAGTTTGACCTGATTTCAATAGAAAACCATACAATTATCGGACTTTTTCAAGTTTTTAGGGTCAAAATTTTTACAAAAAAATTTTTTTTCTTTAAACGCCTGTAACTTCTTTATTTTGCGTCCTAGACCCTTCAAAGTTTGACCTGATTTCAATAGAAAACCATACAATTATCGGACTTTTTCAAGTTTTTAGGGTCAAAATTTTTACAAAAAATTTTTTTTCTTTAAACGCCTGTAACTTCTTTATTTTGCGTCCTAGACCCTTCAAAGTTTGACCTGATTTCAATAGAAAACCATACAATTATCGGACTTTTTCAAGTTTTTAGGGCCAAAATTTTTACAAAAATTTTTTTTTTCTTTTAACGCCTGTAACTTCTTTATTTTGCGTCCTAGACCCTTCAAAGTTTGACCTGATTTCAATAGAAAACCATACAATTATCGGACTTTTTCAAGTTTTTAGGGTCAAAATTTTTACAAAAAAATTTTTTTTCTTTAAACGCCTGTAACTTCTTTATTTTGCGTCCTAGACCCTTCAAAGTTTGACCTGATTTCAATAGAAAACCATACAATTATCGGACTTTTTCAAGTTTTTAGAGTCAAAATTTTTACAAAAAAAATTTTTTTCTTTAAACGCCTGTAACTTCTTTATTTTGCGTCCTAGACCCTTCAAAGTTTGACCTGATTTCAATAGAAAACCATACAATTTTCGGTCTTTTTCAAGTTTTTAGGGCCAAAATTTTTACAAAAAATTTTTTTTTCTTTAAACGCCTGTAACTTCTTTATTTTGCGTCCTAGACCCTTCAAAGTTTGACCTGATTTCAATAGAAAACCATACAATTATCGGACTTTTTCAAGTTTTTAGGGTCAAAATTTTTACAAAAAAATTTTTTTTCTTTAAACGCCTGTAACTTCTTTATTTTGCGTCCTAGACCCTTCAAAGTTTGACCTGATTTCAATAGAAAACCATACAATTATCGGACTTTTTCAAGTTTTTAGGGTCAAAATTTTTACAAAAAAATTTTTTTTCTTTAAACGCCTGTAACTTCTTTATTTTGCGTCCTAGACCCTTCAAAGTTTGACCTGATTTCAATAGAAAACCATACAATTATCGGACTTTTTCAAGTTTTTAGGGTCAAAATTTTTACAAAAAAATTTTTTTTCTTTAAACGCCTGTAACTTCTTTATTTTGCGTCCTAGACCCTTCAAAGTTTGACCTGATTTCAATAGAAAACCATACAATTATCGGACTTTTTCAAGTTTTTAGGGTCAAAATTTTTACAAAAAAATTTTTTTTCTTTAAACGCCTGTAACTTTTTTTATTTTGCGTCCTAGACCCTTCAAAGTTTGACCTGATTTCAATAGAAAACCATACAATTATCGGACTTTTTCAAGTTTTTAGGGTCAAAATTTTTACAAAAAAATTTTTTTTCTTTAAACGCCTGTAACTTCTTTATTTTGCGTCCTAGACCCTTCAAAGTTTGACCTGATTTCAATAGAAAACCATACAATTATCGGACTTTTTCAAGTTTTTAGAGTCAAAATTTTTACAAAACAATTTTTTTTCTTTAAACGCCTGTAACTTCTTTATTTTGCGTCCTAGACCCTTCAAAGTTTGACCTGATTTCAATAGAAAACCATACAATTTTCGGTCTTTTTTCAAGTTTTTAGGGCCAAAATTTTTACAAAAATTTTTTTTTTCTTTAAACGCCTGTAACTTCTTTATTTTGCGTCCTAGACCCTTCAAAGTTTGACCTGATTTCAATAGAAAACCATACAATTATCGGACTTTTTCAAGTTTTTAGGGTCAAAATTTTTACAAAAAAATTTTTTTTCTTTAAACGCCTGTAACTTCTTTATTTTGCGTCCTAGACCCTTCAAAGTTTGACCTGATTTCAATAGAAAACCATACAATTTTCGGTCTTTTTTCAAGTTTTTAGGGCCAAAATTTTTACAAAAATTTTTTTTTTCTTTAAACGCCTGTAACTTCTTTATTTTGCGTCCTAGACCCTTCAAAGTTTGACCTGATTTCAATAGAAAACCATACAATTATCGGACTTTTTCAAGTTTTTAGGGCCAAAATTTTTACAAAATTTTTTTTTTCTTTAAACGCCTGTAACTTCTTTATTTTGCGTCCTAGACCCTTCAAAGTTTGACCTGATTTCAATAGAAAACCATACAATTATCGGACTTTTTCAAGTTTTTAGGGTCAAAATTTTTACAAAAAAATTTTTTTTCTTTAAACGCCTGTAACTTCTTTATTTTGCGTCCTAGACCCTTCAAAGTTTGACCTGATTTCAATAGAAAACCATACAATTATCGGACTTTTTCAAGTTTTTAGAGTCAAAATTTTTTCAAAAAAATTTTTTTTCTTTAAACGCCTGTAACTTCTTTATTTTGCGTCCTAGACCCTTCAAAGTTTGACCTGATTTCAATAGAAAACCATACAATTTTCGGTCTTTTTTCAAGTTTTTAGGGTCAAAATTTTTACAAAAAAATTTTTTTTCTTTAAACGCCTGTAACTTCTTTATTTTGCGTCCTAGACCCTTCAAAGTTTGACCTGATTTCAATAGAAAACCATACAATTATCGGACCTTTTCAAGTTTTTAGGGTCAAAATTTTTACAAAAAATTTTTTTTTCTTTAAACGCCTGTAACTTCTTTATTTTGCGTCCTAGACCCTTCAAAGTTTGACCTGATTTCAATAGAAAACCATACAGTTATCGGACTTTTTCAAGTTTTTAGGGTCAAAATTTTTACAAAAAAATTTTTTTTCTTTAAACGCCTGTAACTTCTTTATTTTGCGTCCTAGACCCTTCAAAGTTTGACCTGATTTCAATAGAAAACCATACAATTTTCGGTCTTTTTTCAAGTTTTTAGGGCCAAAATTATTACAAAAAAATTTTTTTTCTTTAAACGCCTGTAACTTCTTTATTTTGCGTCCTAGACCCTTCAAAGTTTGACCTGATTTCAATAGAAAACCATACAATTATCGGACTTTTTCAAGTTTTTAGGGCCAAAATTTTTACAAAAAAATTTTTTTTCTTTAAACGCCTGTAACTTCTTTATTTTGCGTCCTAGACCCTTCAAAGTTTGACCTGATTTCAATAGAAAACCATACAATTTTCGGTCTTTTTTCAAGTTTTTAGGGCCAAAATTTTTACAAAATTTTTTTTTTTCTTTAAACGCCTGTAACTTCTTTATTTTGCGTCCTAGACCCTTCAAAGTTTGACCTGATTTCAATAGAAAACCATACAATTTTCGGTCTTTTTTCAAGTTTTTAGGGCCAAAATTTTTACAAAAAATTTTTTTTTCTTTAAACGCCTGTAACTTCTTTATTTTGCGTCCTAGACCCTTCAAAGTTTGACCTGATTTCAATAGAAAACCATACAATTATCGGACTTTTTCAAGTTTTTAGGGTCAAAATTTTTACAAAAATTTTTTTTTTCTTTAAACGCCTGTAACTTCTTTATTTTGCGTCCTAGACCCTTCAAAGTTTGACCTGATTTCAATAGAAAACCATACAATTATCGGACTTTTTCAAGTTTTTAGAGTCAAAATTTTTACAAAAAAATTTTTTTTCTTTAAACGCCTGTAACTTCTTTATTTTGCAACCTAGACCCTTCAAAGTTTGACCTGATTTCAATAGAAAACCATACAATTTTCGGTCTTTTTTCAAGTTTTTAGGGTCAAAATTTTTACAAAAAAATTTTTTTTCTTTAAACGCCTGTAACTTCTTTATTTTGCGTCCTAGACCCTTCAAAGTTTGACCTGATTTCAATAGAAAACCATACAATTATCGGACTTTTTCAAGTTTTTAGGGTCAAAATTTTTACAAAAAATTTTTTTTTCTTTAAACGCCTGTAACTTCTTTATTTTGCGTCCTAGACCCTTCAAAGTTTGACCTGATTTCAATAGAAAACCATACAATTATCGGACTTTTTCAAGTTTTTAGGGTCAAAATTTTTACAAAAAAATTTTTTTTCTTTAAACGCCTGTAACTTCTTTATTTTGCGTCCTAGACCCTTCAAAGTTTGACCTGATTTCAATAGAAAACCATACAATTTTCGGTCTTTTTTCAAGTTTTTAGGGCCAAAATTTTTACAAAAAAATTTTTTTTCTTTAAACGCCTGTAACTTCTTTATTTTGCGTCCTAGACCCTTCAAAGTTTGACCTGATTTCAATAGAAAACCATACAATTATCGGACTTTTTCAAGTTTTTAGGGCCAAAATTTTTACAAAAAAATTTTTTTTCTTTAAACGCCTGTAACTTCTTTATTTTGCGTCCTAGACCCTTCAAAGTTTGACCTGATTTCAATAGAAAACCATACAATTTTCGGTCTTTTTTCAAGTTTTTAGGGCCAAAATTTTTACAAATTTTTTTTTTTCTTTAAACGCCTGTAACTTCTTTATTTTGCGTCCTAGACCCTTCAAAGTTTGACCTGATTTCAATAGAAAACCATACAATTTTCGGTCTTTTTTCAAGTTTTTAGGGCCAAAATTTTTACAAAAATTTTTTTTTTCTTTAAACGCCTGTAACTTCTTTATTTTGCGTCCTAGACCCTTCAAAGTTTGACCTGATTTCAATAGAAAACCATACAATTATCGGACTTTTTCAAGTTTTTAGGGTCAAAATTTTTACAAAAATTTTTTTTTTCTTTAAACGCCTGTAACTTCTTTATTTTGCGTCCTAGACCCTTCAAAGTTTGACCTGATTTCAATAGAAAACCATACAATTATCGGACTTTTTCAAGTTTTTAGGGTCAAAATTTTTACAAAAATTTTTTTTTTCTTTAAACGCCTGTAACTTCTTTATTTTGCGTCCTAGACCCTTCAAAGTTTGACCTGATTTCAATAGAAAACCATACAATTATCGGACTTTTTCAAGTTTTTAGGGTCAAAATTTTTACAAAAAAATTTTTTTTCTTTAAACGCCTGTAACTTCTTTATTTTGCGTCCTAGACCCTTCAAAGTTTGACCTGATTTCAATAGAAAACCATACAATTTTCGGTCTTTTTTCAAGTTTTTAGGGCCAAAATTTTTACAAAATTTTTTTTTTTCTTTAAACGCCTGTAACTTCTTTATTTTGCGTCCTAGACCCTTCAAAGTTTGACCTGATTTCAATAGAAAACCATACAATTTTCGGTCTTTTTTCAAGTTTTTAGGGCCAAAATTTTTACAAAAATTTTTTTTTTCTTTAAACGCCTGTAACTTCTTTATTTTGCGTCCTAGACCCTTCAAAGTTTGACCTGATTTCAATAGAAAACCATACAATTATCGGACTTTTTCAAGTTTTTAGGGTCAAAATTTTTACAAAAATTTTTTTTTTCTTTAAACGCCTGTAACTTCTTTATTTTGCGTCCTAGACCCTTCAAAGTTTGACCTGATTTCAATAGAAAACCATACAATTATCGGACTTTTTCAAGTTTTTAGGGTCAAAATTTTTACAAAAAAATTTTTTTTCTTTAAACGCCTGTAACTTCTTTATTTTGCGTCCTAGACCCTTCAAAGTTTGACCTGATTTCAATAGAAAACCATACAATTATCGGACTTTTTCAAGTTTTTAGGGTCAAAATTTTTACAAAAAAATTTTTTTTCTTTAAACGCCTGTAACTTCTTTATTTTGCGTCCTAGACCCTTCAAAGTTTGACCTGATTTCAATAGAAAACCATACAATTTTCGGTCTTTTTTCAAGTTTTTAGGGCCAAAATTTTTACAAAAAAATTTTTTTCTTTAAACGCCTGTAACTTCTTTATTTTGCGTCCTAGACCCTTCAAAGTTTGACCTGATTTCAATAGAAAACCATACAATTATCGGACTTTTTCAAGTTTTTAGGGTCAAAATTTTTACAAAAAATTTTTTTTTCTTTAAACGCCTGTAACTTCTTTATTTTGCGTCCTAGACCCTTCAAAGTTTGACCTGATTTCAATAGAAAACCATACAATTATCGGACTTTTTCAAGTTTTTAGGGTCAAAATTTTTACAAAAAATTTTTTTTTCTTTAAACGCCTGTAACTTCTTTATTTTGCGTCCTAGACCCTTCAAAGTTTGACCTGATTTCAATAGAAAACCATACAATTATCGGACTTTTTCAAGTTTTTAGGGCCAAAATTTTTACAAAAATTTTTTTTTTCTTTAAACGCCTGTAACTTCTTTATTTTGCGTCCTAGACCCTTCAAAGTTTGACCTGATTTCAATAGAAAACCATACAATTATCGGACTTTTTCAAGTTTTTAGGGTCAAAATTTTTACAAAAAAATTTTTTTTCTTTAAACGCCTGTAACTTCTTTATTTTGCGTCCTAGACCCTTCAAAGTTTGACCTGATTTCAATAGAAAACCATACAATTATCGGACTTTTTCAAGTTTTTAGAGTCAAAATTTTTACAAAAAAATTTTTTTTCTTTAAACGCCTGTAACTTCTTTATTTTGCGTCCTAGACCCTTCAAAGTTTGACCTGATTTCAATAGAAAACCATACAATTTTCGGTCTTTTTTCAAGTTTTTAGGGCCAAAATTTTTACAAAAATTTTTTTTTTCTTTAAACGCCTGTAACTTCTTTATTTTGCGTCCTAGACCCTTCAAAGTTTGACCTGATTTCAATAGAAAACCATACAATTATCGGACTTTTTCAAGTTTTTAGGGTCAAAATTTTTACAAAAAAATTTTTTTTCTTTAAACGCCTGTAACTTCTTTATTTTGCGTCCTAGACCCTTCAAAGTTTGACCTGATTTCAATAGAAAACCATACAATTATCGGACTTTTTCAAGTTTTTAGGGCCAAAATTTTTACAAAAAAATTTTTTTTCTTTAAACGCCTGTAACTTCTTTATTTTGCGTCCTAGACCCTTCAAAGTTTGACCTGATTTCAATAGAAAACCATACAATTATCGGACTTTTTCAAGTTTTTAGGGTCAAAATTTTTACAAAAAAATTTTTTTTCTTTAAACGCCTGTAACTTCTTTATTTTGCGTCCTAGACCCTTCAAAGTTTGACCTGATTTCAATAGAAAACCATACAATTATCGGACTTTTTCAAGTTTTTAGGGTCAAAATTTTTACAAAAAAATTTTTTTTCTTTAAACGCCTGTAACTTCTTTATTTTGCGTCCTAGACCCTTCAAAGTTTGACCTGATTTCAATAGAAAACCATACAATTATCGGACTTTTTCAAGTTTTTAGGGTCAAAATTTTTACAAAAATTTTTTTTTTCTTTAAACGCCTGTAACTTCTTTATTTTGCGTCCTAGACCCTTCAAAGTTTGACCTGATTTCAATAGAAAACCATACAATTATCGGACTTTTTCAAGTTTTTAGGGTCAAAATTTTTACAAAAAATTTTTTTTTCTTTAAACGCCTGTAACTTCTTTATTTTGCGTCCTAGACCCTTCAAAGTTTGACCTGATTTCAATAGAAAACCATACAATTATCGGACTTTTTCAAGTTTTTAGGGTCAAAATTTTTACAAAAAAATTTTTTTTCTTTAAACGCCTGTAACTTCTTTATTTTGCGTCCTAGACCCTTCAAAGTTTGACCTGATTTCAATAGAAAACCATACAATTATCGGACTTTTTCAAGTTTTTAGGGTCAAAATTTTTACAAAAAAATTTTTTTTCTTTAAACGCCTGTAACTTCTTTATTTTGCGTCCTAGACCCTTCAAAGTTTGACCTGATTTCAATAGAAAACCATACAATTATCGGACTTTTTCAAGTTTTTAGGGTCAAAATTTTTACAAAAAATTTTTTTTTCTTTAAACGCCTGTAACTTCTTTATTTTGCGTCCTAGACCCTTCAAAGTTTGACCTGATTTCAATAGAAAACCATACAATTATCGGACTTTTTCAAGTTTTTAGAGTCAAAATTTTTACAAAAAAATTTTTTTTCTTTAAACGCCTGTAACTTCTTTATTTTGCGTCCTAGACCCTTCAAAGTTTGACCTGATTTCAATAGAAAACCATACAATTTTCGGTCTTTTTTCAAGTTTTTAGGGCCAAAATTTTTACAAAAATTTTTTTTTTCTTTAAACGCCTGTAACTTCTTTATTTTGCGTCCTAGACCCTTCAAAGTTTGACCTGATTTCAATAGAAAACCATACAATTATCGGACTTTTTCAAGTTTTTAGGGTCAAAATTTTTACAAAAAAATTTTTTTTCTTTAAACGCCTGTAACTTCTTTATTTTGCGTCCTAGACCCTTCAAAGTTTGACCTGATTTCAATAGAAAACCATACAATTTTCGGTCTTTTTTCAAGTTTTTAGGGCCAAAATTTTTACACAAATTTTTTTTTTCTTTAAACGCCTGTAACTTCTTTATTTTGCGTCCTAGACCCTTCAAAGTTTGACCTGATTTCAATAGAAAACCATACAATTATCGGACTTTTTCAAGTTTTTAGGGTCAAAATTTTTACAAAAAAAATTTTTTTCTTTAAACGCCTGTAACTTCTTTATTTTGCGTCCTAGACCCTTCAAAGTTTGACCTGATTTCAATAGAAAACCATACAATTATCGGACTTTTTCAAGTTTTTAGGGTCAAAATTTTTACAAAAAAATTTTTTTTCTTTAAACGCCTGTAACTTCTTTATTTTGCGTCCTAGACCCTTCAAAGTTTGACCTGATTTCAATAGAAAACCATACAATTATCGGACTTTTTCAAGTTTTTAGGGTCAAAATTTTTACAAAAAAATTTTTTTTCTTTAAACGCCTGTAACTTCTTTATTTTGCGTCCTAGACCCTTCAAAGTTTGACCTGATTTCAATAGAAAACCATACAATTATCGGACTTTTTCAAGTTTTTAGGGTCAAAATTTTTACAAAAATTTTTTTTTTCTTTAAACGCCTGTAACTTCTTTATTTTGCGTCCTAGACCCTTCAAAGTTTGACCTGATTTCAATAGAAAACCATACAATTTTCGGTCTTTTTTCAAGTTTTTAGGGCCAAAATTTTTACAAAAAAATTTTTTTTCTTTAAACGCCTGTAACTTCTTTATTTTGCGTCCTAGACCCTTCAAAGTTTGACCTGATTTCAATAGAAAACCATACAATTATCGGACTTTTTCAAGTTTTTAGGGTCAAAATTTTTACAAAAAATTTTTTTTTCTTTAAACGCCTGTAACTTCTTTATTTTGCGTCCTAGACCCTTCAAAGTTTGACCTGATTTCAATAGAAAACCATACAATTATCGGACTTTTTCAAGTTTTTAGGGTCAAAATTTTTACAAAAAAATTTTTTTTCTTTAAACGCCTGTAACTTCTTTATTTTGCGTCCTAGACCCTTCAAAGTTTGACCTGATTTCAATAGAAAACCATACAATTATCGGACTTTTTCAAGTTTTTAGGGCCAAAATTTTTACAAAAATTTTTTTTTTCTTTAAACGCCTGTAACTTCTTTATTTTGCGTCCTAGACCCTTCAAAGTTTGACCTGATTTCAATAGAAAACCATACAATTATCGGACTTTTTCAAGTTTTTAGGGTCAAAATTTTTACAAAAAAATTTTTTTTCTTTAAACGCCTGTAACTTCTTTATTTTGCGTCCTAGACCCTTCAAAGTTTGACCTGATTTCAATAGAAAACCATACAATTATCGGACTTTTTCAAGTTTTTAGGGTCAAAATTTTTACAAAAATTTTTTTTTTCTTTAAACGCCTGTAACTTCTTTATTTTGCGTCCTAGACCCTTCAAAGTTTGACCTGATTTCAATAGAAAACCATACAATTATCGGACTTTTTCAAGTTTTTAGGGCCAAAATTTTTACAAAAATTTTTTTTTTCTTTAAACGCCTGTAACTTCTTTATTTTGCGTCCTAGACCCTTCAAAGTTTGACCTGATTTCAATAGAAAACCATACAATTATCGGACTGTTTCAAGTTTTTAGGGTCAAAATTTTTACAAAAAATTTTTTTTTCTTTAAACGCCTGTAACTTCTTTATTTTGCGTCCTAGACCCTTCAAAGTTTGACCTGATTTCAATAGAAAACCATACAATTATCGGACTTTTTCAAGTTTTTAGGGTCAAAATTTTTACAAAAAAATTTTTTTTCTTTAAACGCCTGTAACTTCTTTATTTTGCGTCCTAGACCCTTCAAAGTTTGACCTGATTTCAATAGAAAACCATACAATTATCGGACTTTTTCAAGTTTTTAGGGTCAAAATTTTTACAAAAATTTTTTTTTTCTTTAAACGCCTGTAACTTCTTTATTTTGCGTCCTAGACCCTTCAAAGTTTGACCTGATTTCAATAGAAAACCATACAATTATCGGACTTTTTCAAGTTTTTAGGGTCAAAATTTTTACAAAAAAATTTTTTTTCTTTAAACGCCTGTAACTTCTTTATTTTGCGTCCTAGACCCTTCAAAGTTTGACCTGATTTCAATAGAAAACCATACAATTATCGGACTTTTTCAAGTTTTTAGGGTCAAAATTTTTACAAAAAAATTTTTTTTCTTTAAACGCCTGTAACTTCTTTATTTTGCGTCCTAGACCCTTCAAAGTTTGACCTGATTTCAATAGAAAACCATACAATTATCGGACTTTTTCAAGTTTTTAGGGTCAAAATTTTTACAAAATTTTTTTTTTCTTTAAACGCCTGTAACTTCTTTATTTTGCGTCCTAGACCCTTCAAAGTTTGACCTGATTTCAATAGAAAACCATACAATTATCGGACTTTTTCAAGTTTTTAGGGTCAAAATTTTTACAAAAAAATTTTTTTTCTTTAAACGCCTGTAACTTCTTTATTTTGCGTCCTAGACCCTTCAAAGTTTGACCTGATTTCAATAGAAAACCATACAATTATCGGACTTTTTCAAGTTTTTAGGGTCAAAATTTTTACAAAAAATTTTTTTTCTTTAAACGCCTGTAACTTCTTTATTTTGCGTCCTAGACCCTTCAAAGTTTGACCTGATTTCAATAGAAAACCATACAATTATCGGACTTTTTCAAGTTTTTAGGGTCAAAATTTTTACAAAAAAATTTTTTTTCTTTAAACGCCTGTAACTTCTTTATTTTGCGTCCTAGACCCTTCAAAGTTTGACCTGATTTCAATAGAAAACCATACAATTATCGGACTTTTTCAAGTTTTTAGGGCCAAAATTTTTACAAAAAATTTTTTTTTCTTTAAACGCCTGTAACTTCTTTATTTTGCGTCCTAGACCCTTCAAAGTTTGACCTGATTTCAATAGAAAACCATACAATTATCGGACTTTTTCAAGTTTTTAGGGTCAAAATTTTTACAAAAAATTTTTTTTCTTTAAACGCCTGTAACTTCTTTATTTTGCGTCCTAGACCCTTCAAAGTTTGACCTGATTTCAATAGAAAACCATACAATTATCGGACTTTTTCAAGTTTTTAGGGTCAAAATTTTTACAAAAAAATTTTTTTTCTTTAAACGCCTGTAACTTCTTTATTTTGCGTCCTAGACCCTTCAAAGTTTGACCTGATTTCAATAGAAAACCATACAATTATCGGACTTTTTCAAGTTTTTAGGGCCAAAATTTTTACAAAAAAATTTTTTTTCTTTAAACGCCTGTAACTTCTTTATTTTGCGTCCTAGACCCTTCAAAGTTTGACCTGATTTCAATAGAAAACCATACAATTATCGGACTTTTTCAAGTTTTTAGGGTCAAAATTTTTACAAAAATTTTTTTTTTCTTTAAACGCCTGTAACTTCTTTATTTTGCGTCCTAGACCCTTCAAAGTTTGACCTGATTTCAATAGAAAACCATACAATTTTCGGTCTTTTTTCAAGTTTTTAGGGCCAAAATTTTTACAAAAATTTTTTTTTTCTTTAAACGCCTGTAACTTCTTTATTTTGCGTCCTAGACCCTTCAAAGTTTGACCTGATTTCAATAGAAAACCATACAATTTTCGGTCTTTTTTCAAGTTTTTAGGGCCAAAATTTTTACAAAAATTTTTTTTTTTCTTTAAACGCCTGTAACTTCTTTATTTTGCGTCCTAGACCCTTCAAAGTTTGACCTGATTTCAATAGAAAACCATACAATTATCGGACTTTTTCAAGTTTTTAGGGTCAAAATTTTTACAAAAAAATTTTTTTTCTTTAAACGCCTGTAACTTCTTTATTTTGCGTCCTAGACCCTTAAAAGTTTGACCTGATTTCAATAGAAAACCATACAATTATCGGACTTTTTCAAGTTTTTAGGGTCAAAATTTTTACAAAAATTTTTTTTTTCTTTAAACGCCTGTAACTTCTTTATTTTGCGTCCTAGACCCTTCAAAGTTTGACCTGATTTCAATAGAAAACCATACAATTTTCGGTCTTTTTTCAAGTTTTTAGGGCCAAAATTTTTACAAAAATTTTTTTTTTCTTTAAACGCCTGTAACTTCTTTATTTTGCGTCCTAGACCCTTCAAAGTTTGACCTGATTTCAATAGAAAACCATACAATTTTCGGTCTTTTTTCAAGTTTTTAGGGCCAAAATTTTTACAAAAATTTTTTTTTTCTTTAAACGCCTGTAACTTCTTTATTTTGCGTCCTAGACCCTTCAAAGTTTGACCTGATTTCAATAGAAAACCATACAATTATCGGACTTTTTCAAGTTTTTAGGGTCAAAATTTTTACAAAAAAATTTTTTTTCTTTAAACGCCTGTAACTTCTTTATTTTGCGTCCTAGACCCTTAAAAGTTTGACCTGATTTCAATAGAAAACCATACAATTATCGGACTTTTTCAAGTTTTTAGGGTCAAAATTTTTACAAAAAAATTTTTTTTCTTTAAACGCCTGTAACTTCTTTATTTTGCGTCCTAGACCCTTCAAAGTTTGACCTGATTTCAATAGAAAACCATACAATTATCGGACTTTTTCAAGTTTTTAGGGTCAAAATTTTTACAAAAATTTTTTTTTTCTTTAAACGCCTGTAACTTCTTTATTTTGCGTCCTAGACCCTTCAAAGTTTGACCTGATTTCAATAGAAAACCATACAATTTTCGGTCTTTTTTCAAGTTTTTAGGGCCAAAATTTTTACAAAATTTTTTTTTTCTTTAAACGCCTGTAACTTCTTTATTTTGCGTCATAGACCCTTCAAAGTTTGACCTGATTTCAATAGAAAACCATACAATTTTCGGTCTTTTTTCAAGTTTTAAGGGCCAAAATTTTTACAAAAATTTTTTTTTTCTTTAAACGCCTGTAACTTCTTTATTTTGCGTCCTAGACCCTTCAAAGTTTGACCTGATTTCAATAGAAAACCATACAATTTTCGGTCTTTTTTCAAGTTTTTAGGGCCAAAATTTTTACAAAAAAATTTTTTTTCTTTAAACGCCTGTAACTTCTTTATTTTGCGTCCTAGACCCTTCAAAGTTTGACCTGATTTCAATAGAAAACCATACAATTATCGGACTTTTTCAAGTTTTTAGGGTCAAAATTTTTACAAAAATTTTTTTTTTCTTTAAACGCCTGTAACTTCTTTATTTTGCGTCCTAGACCCTTAAAAGTTTGACCTGATTTCAATAGAAAACCATACAATTATCGGACTTTTTCAAGTTTTTAGGGTCAAAATTTTTACAAAAAAATTTTTTTTCTTTAAACGCCTGTAACTTCTTTATTTTGCGTCCTAGACCCTTCAAAGTTTGACCTGATTTCAATAGAAAACCATACAATTATCGGACTTTTTCAAGTTTTTAGGGTCAAAATTTTTACAAAAAATTTTTTTTCTTTAAACGCCTGTAACTTCTTTATTTTGCGTCCTAGACCCTTCAAAGTTTGACCTGATTTCAATAGAAAACCATACAATTATCGGACTTTTTCAAGTTTTTAGGGTCAAAATTTTTACAAAAAAATTTTTTTTCTTTAAACGCCTGTAACTTCTTTATTTTGCGTCCTAGACCCTTCAAAGTTTGACCTGATTTCAATAGAAAACCATACAATTATCGGACTTTTTCAAGTTTTTAGGGCCAAAATTTTTACAAAAAAATTTTTTTTCTTTAAACGCCTGTAACTTCTTTATTTTGCGTCCTAGACCCTTCAAAGTTTGACCTGATTTCAATAGAAAACCATACAATTATCGGACTTTTTCAAGTTTTTAGGGTCAAAATTTTTACAAAAAATTTTTTTTCTTTAAACGCCTGTAACTTCTTTATTTTGCGTCCTAGACCCTTCAAAGTTTGACCTGATTTCAATAGAAAACCATACAATTATCGGACTTTTTCAAGTTTTTAGGGTCAAAATTTTTACAAAAAAATTTTTTTTCTTTAAACGCCTGTAACTTCTTTATTTTGCGTCCTAGACCCTTCAAAGTTTGACCTGATTTCAATAGAAAACCATACAATTATCGGACTTTTTCAAGTTTTTAGGGCCAAAATTTTTACAAAAAAATTTTTTTTCTTTAAACGCCTGTAACTTCTTTATTTTGCGTCCTAGACCCTTCAAAGTTTGACCTGATTTCAATAGAAAACCATACAATTATCGGACTTTTTCAAGTTTTTAGGGTCAAAATTTTTACAAAAATTTTTTTTTTCTTTAAACGCCTGTAACTTCTTTATTTTGCGTCCTAGACCCTTCAAAGTTTGACCTGATTTCAATAGAAAACCATACAATTTTCGGTCTTTTTTCAAGTTTTTAGGGCCAAAATTTTTACAAAAATTTTTTTTTTCTTTAAACGCCTGTAACTTCTTTATTTTGCGTCCTAGACCCTTCAAAGTTTGACCTGATTTCAATAGAAAACCATACAATTTTCGGTCTTTTTTCAAGTTTTTAGGGCCAAAATTTTTACAAAAATTTTTTTTTTTCTTTAAACGCCTGTAACTTCTTTATTTTGCGTCCTAGACCCTTCAAAGTTTGACCTGATTTCAATAGAAAACCATACAATTATCGGACTTTTTCAAGTTTTTAGGGTCAAAATTTTTACAAAAATTTTTTTTTTCTTTAAACGCCTGTAACTTCTTTATTTTGCGTCCTAGACCCTTAAAAGTTTGACCTGATTTCAATAGAAAACCATACAATTATCGGACTTTTTCAAGTTTTTAGGGTCAAAATTTTTACAAAAAAATTTTTTTTCTTTAAACGCCTGTAACTTCTTTATTTTGCGTCCTAGACCCTTCAAAGTTTGACCTGATTTCAATAGAAAACCATACAATTATCGGACTTTTTCAAGTTTTTAGGGTCAAAATTTTTACAAAAAAATTTTTTTTCTTTAAACGCCTGTAACTTCTTTATTTTGCGTCCTAGACCCTTCAAAGTTTGACCTGATTTCAATAGAAAACCATACAATTATCGGACTTTTTCAAGTTTTTAGGGCCAAAATTTTTACAAAAATTTTTTTTTTCTTTAAACGCCTGTAACTTCTTTATTTTGCGTCCTAGACCCTTCAAAGTTTGACCTGATTTCAATAGAAAACCATACAATTATCGGACTTTTTCAAGTTTTTAGGGTCAAAATTTTTACAAAAAAATTTTTTTTCTTTAAACGCCTGTAACTTCTTTATTTTGCGTCCTAGACCCTTCAAAGTTTGACCTGATTTCAATAGAAAACCATACAATTATCGGACTTTTTCAAGTTTTTAGGGTCAAAATTTTTACAAAAAAATTTTTTTTCTTTAAACGCCTGTAACTTCTTTATTTTGCGTCCTAGACCCTTCAAAGTTTGACCTGATTTCAATAGAAAACCATACAATTATCGGACTTTTTCAAGTTTTTAGAGTCAAAATTTTTACAAAAAAATTTTTTTTCTTTAAACGCCTGTAACTTCTTTATTTTGCGTCCTAGACCCTTCAAAGTTTGACCTGATTTCAATAGAAAACCATACAATTTTCGGTCTTTTTTCAAGTTTTTAGGGCCAAAATTTTTACAAAAATTTTTTTTTTCTTTAAACGCCTGTAACTTCTTTATTTTGCGTCCTAGACCCTTCAAAGTTTGACCTGATTTCAATAGAAAACCATACAATTATCGGACTTTTTCAAGTTTTTAGGGTCAAAATTTTTACAAAAAAATTTTTTTTCTTTAAACGCCTGTAACTTCTTTATTTTGCGTCCTAGACCCTTCAAAGTTTGACCTGATTTCAATAGAAAACCATACAATTATCGGACTTTTTCAAGTTTTTAGGGCCAAAATTTTTACAAAAAAATTTTTTTTCTTTAAACGCCTGTAACTTCTTTATTTTGCGTCCTAGACCCTTCAAAGTTTGACCTGATTTCAATAGAAAACCATACAATTATCGGACTTTTTCAAGTTTTTAGGGTCAAAATTTTTACAAAAAAATTTTTTTTCTTTAAACGCCTGTAACTTCTTTATTTTGCGTCCTAGACCCTTCAAAGTTTGACCTGATTTCAATAGAAAACCATACAATTATCGGACTTTTTCAAGTTTTTAGGGTCAAAATTTTTACAACAAAATTTTTTTTCTTTAAACGCCTGTAACTTCTTTATTTTGCGTCCTAGACCCTTCAAAGTTTGACCTGATTTCAATAGAAAACCATACAATTTTCGGTCTTTTTTCAAGTTTTTAGGGCCAAAATTTTTACAAAAATTTTTTTTTTCTTTAAACGCCTGTAACTTCTTTATTTTGCGTCCTAGACCCTTCAAAGTTTGACCTGATTTCAATAGAAAACCATACAATTTTCGGTCTTTTTTCAAGTTTTTAGGGCCAAAATTTTTACAAAAATTTTTTTTTTCTTTAAACGCCTGTAACTTCTTTATTTTGCGTCCTAGACCCTTCAAAGTTTGACCTGATTTCAATAGAAAACCATACAATTATCGGACTTTTTCAAGTTTTTAGGGCCAAAATTTTTACAAAAAAATTTTTTTTCTTTAAACGCCTGTAACTTCTTTATTTTGCGTCCTAGACCCTTCAAAGTTTGACCTGATTTCAATAGAAAACCATACAATTATCGGACTTTTTCAAGTTTTTAGGGTCAAAATTTTTACAAAAATTTTTTTTTTCTTTAAACGCCTGTAACTTCTTTATTTTGCGTCCTAGACCCTTCAAAGTTTGACCTGATTTCAATAGAAAACCATACAATTTTCGGTCTTTTTTCAAGTTTTTAGGGCCAAAATTTTTACAAAAATTTTTTTTTTCTTTAAACGCCTGTAACTTCTTTATTTTGCGTCCTAGACCCTTCAAAGTTTGACCTGATTTCAATAGAAAACCATACAATTTTCGGTCTTTTTTCAAGTTTTTAGGGCCAAAATTTTTACAAAAATTTTTTTTTTCTTTAAACGCCTGTAACTTCTTTATTTTGCGTCCTAGACCCTTCAAAGTTTGACCTGATTTCAATAGAAAACCATACAATTATCGGACTTTTTCAAGTTTTTAGGGCCAAAATTTTTACAAAAAAATTTTTTTTCTTTAAACGCCTGTAACTTCTTTATTTTGCGTCCTAGACCCTTAAAAGTTTGACCTGATTTCAATAGAAAACCATACAATTATCGGACTTTTTCAAGTTTTTAGGGTCAAAATTTTTACAAAAAAATTTTTTTTCTTTAAACGCCTGTAACTTCTTTATTTTGCGTCCTAGACCCTTCAAAGTTTGACCTGATTTCAATAGAAAACCATACAATTATCGGACTTTTTCAAGTTTTTAGGGTCAAAATTTTTACAAAAAATTTTTTTTTCTTTAAACGCCTGTAACTTCTTTATTTTGCGTCCTAGACCCTTCAAAGTTTGACCTGATTTCAATAGAAAACCATACAATTTTCGGTCTTTTTTCAAGTTTTTAGGGCCAAAATTTGTACAAAAAAATTTTTTTTCTTTAAACGCCTGTAACTTCTTTATTTTGCGTCCTAGACCCTTCAAAGTTTGACCTGATTTCAATAGAAAACCATACAATTATCGGACTTTTTCAAGTTTTTAGGGTCAAAATTTTTACAACAAAATTTTTTTTCTTTAAACGCCTGTAACTTCTTTATTTTGCGTCCTAGACCCTTCAAAGTTTGACCTGATTTCAATAGAAAACCATACAATTTTCGGTCTTTTTTCAAGTTTTTAGGGCCAAAATTTTTACAAAAATTTTTTTTTTCTTTAAACGCCTGTAACTTCTTTATTTTGCGTCCTAGACCCTTCAAAGTTTGACCTGATTTCAATAGAAAACCATACAATTTTCGGTCTTTTTTCAAGTTTTTAGGGCCAAAATTTTTACAAAAATTTTTTTTTTCTTTAAACGCCTGTAACTTCTTTATTTTGCGTCCTAGACCCTTCAAAGTTTGACCTGATTTCAATAGAAAACCATACAATTATCGGACTTTTTCAAGTTTTTAGGGCCAAAATTTTTACAAAAAAATTTTTTTTCTTTAAACGCCTGTAACTTCTTTATTTTGCGTCCTAGACCCTTCAAAGTTTGACCTGATTTCAATAGAAAACCATACAATTATCGGACTTTTTCAAGTTTTTAGGGTCAAAATTTTTACAAAAATTTTTTTTTTCTTTAAACGCCTGTAACTTCTTTATTTTGCGTCCTAGACCCTTCAAAGTTTGACCTGATTTCAATAGAAAACCATACAATTTTCGGTCTTTTTTCAAGTTTTTAGGGCCAAAATTTTTACAAAAATTTTTTTTTTCTTTAAACGCCTGTAACTTCTTTATTTTGCGTCCTAGACCCTTCAAAGTTTGACCTGATTTCAATAGAAAACCATACAATTATCGGACTTTTTCAAGTTTTTAGGGCCAAAATTTTTACAAAAAAATTTTTTTTCTTTAAACGCCTGTAACTTCTTTATTTTGCGTCCTAGACCCTTAAAAGTTTGACCTGATTTCAATAGAAAACCATACAATTATCGGACTTTTTCAAGTTTTTAGGGTCAAAATTTTTACAAAAAAATTTTTTTTCTTTAAACGCCTGTAACTTCTTTATTTTGCGTCCTAGACCCTTCAAAGTTTGACCTGATTTCAATAGAAAACCATACAATTATCGGACTTTTTCAAGTTTTTAGGGTCAAAATTTTTACAAAAAATTTTTTTTTCTTTAAACGCCTGTAACTTCTTTATTTTGCGTCCTAGACCCTTCAAAGTTTGACCTGATTTCAATAGAAAACCATACAATTTTCGGTCTTTTTTCAAGTTTTTAGGGCCAAAATTTTTACAAAAAAATTTTTTTTCTTTAAACGCCTGTAACTTCTTTATTTTGCGTCCTAGACCCTTCAAAGTTTGACCTGATTTCAATAGAAAACCATACAATTATCGGACTTTTTCAGGTTTTTAGGGTCAAAATTTTTACAAAAAATTTTTTTTTCTTTAAACGCCTGTAACTTCTTTATTTTGCGTCCTAGACCCTTCAAAGTTTGACCTGATTTCAATAGAAAACCATACAATTATCGGACTTTTTCAAGTTTTTAGGGTCAAAATTTTTACAAAAAAATTTTTTTTCTTTAAACGCCTGTAACTTCTTTATTTTGCGTCCTAGACCCTTCAAAGTTTGACCTGATTTCAATAGAAAACCATACAATTATCGGACTTTTTCAAGTTTTTAGGGCCAAAATTTTTACAAAAATTTTTTTTTCTTTAAACGCCTGTAACTTCTTTATTTTGCGTCCTAGACCCTTCAAAGTTTGACCTGATTTCAATAGAAAACCATACAATTTTCGGTCTTTTTTCAAGTTTTTAGGGCCAAAATTTTTACAAAAATTTTTTTTTTCTTTAAACGCCTGTAACTTCTTTATTTTGCGTCCTAGACCCTTCAAAGTTTGACCTGATTTCAATAGAAAACCATACAATTATCGGACTTTTTCAAGTTTTTAGGGCCAAAATTTTTACAAAAAAATTTTTTTTCTTTAAACGCCTGTAACTTCTTTATTTTGCGTCCTAGACCCTTAAAAGTTTGACCTGATTTCAATAGAAAACCATACAATTATCGGACTTTTTCAAGTTTTTAGGGTCAAAATTTTTACAAAAAAATTTTTTTTCTTTAAACGCCTGTAACTTCTTTATTTTGCGTCCTAGACCCTTCAAAGTTTGACCTGATTTCAATAGAAAACCATACAATTATCGGACTTTTTCAAGTTTTTAGGGTCAAAATTTTTACAAAAAATTTTTTTTTCTTTAAACGCCTGTAACTTCTTTATTTTGCGTCCTAGACCCTTCAAAGTTTGACCTGATTTCAATAGAAAACCATACAATTTTCGGTCTTTTTTCAAGTTTTTAGGGCCAAAATTTTTACAAAAAAATTTTTTTTCTTTAAACGCCTGTAACTTCTTTATTTTGCGTCCTAGACCCTTCAAAGTTTGACCTGATTTCAATAGAAAACCATACAATTATCGGACTTTTTCAGGTTTTTAGGGTCAAAATTTTTACAAAAAATTTTTTTTTCTTTAAACGCCTGTAACTTCTTTATTTTGCGTCCTAGACCCTTCAAAGTTTGACCTGATTTCAATAGAAAACCATACAATTATCGGACTTTTTCAAGTTTTTAGGGTCAAAATTTTTACAAAAAAATTTTTTTTCTTTAAACGCCTGTAACTTCTTTATTTTGCGTCCTAGACCCTTCAAAGTTTGACCTGATTTCAATAGAAAACCATACAATTATCGGACTTTTTCAAGTTTTTAGGGCCAAAATTTTTACAAAAATTTTTTTTTTCTTTAAACGCCTGTAACTTCTTTATTTTGCGTCCTAGACCCTTCAAAGTTTGACCTGATTTCAATAGAAAACCATACAATTATCGGACTTTTTCAAGTTTTTAGGGTCAAAATTTTTACAAAAAAATTTTTTTTCTTTAAACGCCTGTAACTTCTTTATTTTGCGTCCTAGACCCTTCAAAGTTTGACCTGATTTCAATAGAAAACCATACAATTATCGGACTTTTTCAAGTTTTTAGGGTCAAAATTTTTACAAAAAAATTTTTTTTCTTTAAACGCCTGTAACTTCTTTATTTTGCGTCCTAGACCCTTCAAAGTTTGACCTGATTTCAATAGAAAACCATACAATTATCGGACTTTTTCAAGTTTTTAGAGTCAAAATTTTTACAAAAAAATTTTTTTTCTTTAAACGCCTGTAACTTCTTTATTTTGCGTCCTAGACCCTTCAAAGTTTGACCTGATTTCAATAGAAAACCATACAATTTTCGGTCTTTTTTCAAGTTTTTAGGGCCAAAATTTTTACAAAAATTTTTTTTTTCTTTAAACGCCTGTAACTTCTTTATTTTGCGTCCTAGACCCTTCAAAGTTTGACCTGATTTCAATAGAAAACCATACAATTATCGGACTTTTTCAAGTTTTTAGGGTCAAAATTTTTACAAAAAAATTTTTTTTCTTTAAACGCCTGTAACTTCTTTATTTTGCGTCCTAGACCCTTCAAAGTTTGACCTGATTTCAATAGAAAACCATACAATTATCGGACTTTTTCAAGTTTTTAGGGCCAAAATTTTTACAAAAAAATTTTTTTTCTTTAAACGCCTGTAACTTCTTTATTTTGCGTCCTAGACCCTTCAAAGTTTGACCTGATTTCAATAGAAAACCATACAATTTTCGGTCTTTTTTCAAGTTTTTAGGGCCAAAATTTGTACAAAAAAATTTTTTTTCTTTAAACGCCTGTAACTTCTTTATTTTGCGTCCTAGACCCTTCAAAGTTTGACCTGATTTCAATAGAAAACCATACAATTATCGGACTTTTTCAAGTTTTTAGGGTCAAAATTTTTACAACAAAATTTTTTTTCTTTAAACGCCTGTAACTTCTTTATTTTGCGTCCTAGACCCTTCAAAGTTTGACCTGATTTCAATAGAAAACCATACAATTTTCGGTCTTTTTTCAAGTTTTTAGGGCCAAAATTTTTACAAAAATTTTTTTTTTCTTTAAACGCCTGTAACTTCTTTATTTTGCGTCCTAGACCCTTCAAAGTTTGACCTGATTTCAATAGAAAACCATACAATTTTCGGTCTTTTTTCAAGTTTTTAGGGCCAAAATTTTTACAAAAATTTTTTTTTTCTTTAAACGCCTGTAACTTCTTTATTTTGCGTCCTAGACCCTTCAAAGTTTGACCTGATTTCAATAGAAAACCATACAATTATCGGACTTTTTCAAGTTTTTAGGGCCAAAATTTTTACAAAAAAATTTTTTTTCTTTAAACGCCTGTAACTTCTTTATTTTGCGTCCTAGACCCTTCAAAGTTTGACCTGATTTCAATAGAAAACCATACAATTATCGGACTTTTTCAAGTTTTTAGGGTCAAAATTTTTACAAAAATTTTTTTTTTCTTTAAACGCCTGTAACTTCTTTATTTTGCGTCCTAGACCCTTCAAAGTTTGACCTGATTTCAATAGAAAACCATACAATTTTCGGTCTTTTTTCAAGTTTTTAGGGCCAAAATTTTTACAAAAATTTTTTTTTTCTTTAAACGCCTGTAACTTCTTTATTTTGCGTCCTAGACCCTTCAAAGTTTGACCTGATTTCAATAGAAAACCATACAATTTTCGGTCTTTTTTCAAGTTTTTAGGGCCAAAATTTTTACAAAAATTTTTTTTTTCTTTAAACGCCTGTAACTTCTTTATTTTGCGTCCTAGACCCTTCAAAGTTTGACCTGATTTCAATAGAAAACCATACAATTATCGGACTTTTTCAAGTTTTTAGGGCCAAAATTTTTACAAAAAAATTTTTTTTCTTTAAACGCCTGTAACTTCTTTATTTTGCGTCCTAGACCCTTAAAAGTTTGACCTGATTTCAATAGAAAACCATACAATTATCGGACTTTTTCAAGTTTTTAGGGTCAAAATTTTTACAAAAAAATTTTTTTTCTTTAAACGCCTGTAACTTCTTTATTTTGCGTCCTAGACCCTTCAAAGTTTGACCTGATTTCAATAGAAAACCATACAATTATCGGACTTTTTCAAGTTTTTAGGGTCAAAATTTTTACAAAAAATTTTTTTTTCTTTAAACGCCTGTAACTTCTTTATTTTGCGTCCTAGACCCTTCAAAGTTTGACCTGATTTCAATAGAAAACCATACAATTTTCGGTCTTTTTTCAAGTTTTTAGGGCCAAAATTTGTACAAAAAAATTTTTTTTCTTTAAACGCCTGTAACTTCTTTATTTTGCGTCCTAGACCCTTCAAAGTTTGACCTGATTTCAATAGAAAACCATACAATTATCGGACTTTTTCAAGTTTTTAGGGTCAAAATTTTTACAACAAAATTTTTTTTCTTTAAACGCCTGTAACTTCTTTATTTTGCGTCCTAGACCCTTCAAAGTTTGACCTGATTTCAATAGAAAACCATACAATTTTCGGTCTTTTTTCAAGTTTTTAGGGCCAAAATTTTTACAAAAATTTTTTTTTTCTTTAAACGCCTGTAACTTCTTTATTTTGCGTCCTAGACCCTTCAAAGTTTGACCTGATTTCAATAGAAAACCATACAATTTTCGGTCTTTTTTCAAGTTTTTAGGGCCAAAATTTTTACAAAAATTTTTTTTTCTTTAAACGCCTGTAACTTCTTTATTTTGCGTCCTAGACCCTTCAAAGTTTGACCTGATTTCAATAGAAAACCATACAATTATCGGACTTTTTCAAGTTTTTAGGGCCAAAATTTTTACAAAAAAATTTTTTTTCTTTAAACGCCTGTAACTTCTTTATTTTGCGTCCTAGACCCTTCAAAGTTTGACCTGATTTCAATAGAAAACCATACAATTATCGGACTTTTTCAAGTTTTTAGGGTCAAAATTTTTACAAAAATTTTTTTTTTCTTTAAACGCCTGTAACTTCTTTATTTTGCGTCCTAGACCCTTCAAAGTTTGACCTGATTTCAATAGAAAACCATACAATTTTCGGTCTTTTTTCAAGTTTTTAGGGCCAAAATTTTTACAAAAATTTTTTTTTTCTTTAAACGCCTGTAACTTCTTTATTTTGCGTCCTAGACCCTTCAAAGTTTGACCTGATTTCAATAGAAAACCATACAATTTTCGGTCTTTTTTCAAGTTTTTAGGGCCAAAATTTTTACAAAAATTTTTTTTTTCTTTAAACGCCTGTAACTTCTTTATTTTGCGTCCTAGACCCTTCAAAGTTTGACCTGATTTCAATAGAAAACCATACAATTATCGGACTTTTTCAAGTTTTTAGGGCCAAAATTTTTACAAAAAAATTTTTTTTCTTTAAACGCCTGTAACTTCTTTATTTTGCGTCCTAGACCCTTCAAAGTTTGACCTGATTTCAATAGAAAACCATACAATTATCGGACTTTTTCAAGTTTTTAGGGTCAAAATTTTTACAAAAATTTTTTTTTTCTTTAAACGCCTGTAACTTCTTTATTTTGCGTCCTAGACCCTTCAAAGTTTGACCTGATTTCAATAGAAAACCATACAATTTTCGGTCTTTTTTCAAGTTTTTAGGGCCAAAATTTTTACAAAAATTTTTTTTTTCTTTAAACGCCTGTAACTTCTTTATTTTGCGTCCTAGACCCTTCAAAGTTTGACCTGATTTCAATAGAAAACCATACAATTTTCGGTCTTTTTTCAAGTTTTTAGGGCCAAAATTTTTACAAAAATTTTTTTTTTCTTTAAACGCCTGTAACTTCTTTATTTTGCGTCCTAGACCCTTCAAAGTTTGACCTGATTTCAATAGAAAACCATACAATTATCGGACTTTTTCAAGTTTTTAGGGTCAAAATTTTTACAAAAATTTTTTTTTTCTTTAAACGCCTGTAACTTCTTTATTTTGCGTCCTAGACCCTTCAAAGTTTGACCTGATTTCAATAGAAAACCATACAATTTTCGGTCTTTTTTCAAGTTTTTAGGGCCAAAATTTTTACAAAAATTTTTTTTTTCTTTAAACGCCTGTAACTTCTTTATTTTGCGTCCTAGACCCTTCAAAGTTTGACCTGATTTCAATAGAAAACCATACAATTTTCGGTCTTTTTTCAAGTTTTTAGGGCCAAAATTTTTACAAAAATTTTTTTTTTCTTTAAACGCCTGTAACTTCTTTATTTTGCGTCCTAGACCCTTCAAAGTTTGACCTGATTTCAATAGAAAACCATACAATTATCGGACTTTTTCAAGTTTTTAGGGCCAAAATTTTTACAAAAAAATTTTTTTTCTTTAAACGCCTGTAACTTCTTTATTTTGCGTCCTAGACCCTTCAAAGTTTGACCTGATTTCAATAGAAAACCATACAATTATCGGACTTTTTCAAGTTTTTAGGGTCAAAATTTTTACAAAAATTTTTTTTTTCTTTAAACGCCTGTAACTTCTTTATTTTGCGTCCTAGACCCTTCAAAGTTTGACCTGATTTCAATAGAAAACCATACAATTTTCGGTCTTTTTTCAAGTTTTTAGGGCCAAAATTTTTACAAAAATTTTTTTTTTCTTTAAACGCCTGTAACTTCTTTATTTTGCGTCCTAGACCCTTCAAAGTTTGACCTGATTTCAATAGAAAACCATACAATTTTCGGTCTTTTTTCAAGTTTTTAGGGCCAAAATTTTTACAAAAATTTTTTTTTTCTTTAAACGCCTGTAACTTCTTTATTTTGCGTCCTAGACCCTTCAAAGTTTGACCTGATTTCAATAGAAAACCATACAATTATCGGACTTTTTCAAGTTTTTAGGGCCAAAATTTTTACAAAAAAATTTTTTTTCTTTAAACGCCTGTAACTTCTTTATTTTGCGTCCTAGACCCTTCAAAGTTTGACCTGATTTCAATAGAAAACCATACAATTATCGGACTTTTTCAAGTTTTTAGGGTCAAAATTTTTACAAAAATTTTTTTTTTCTTTAAACGCCTGTAACTTCTTTATTTTGCGTCCTAGACCCTTCAAAGTTTGACCTGATTTCAATAGAAAACCATACAATTTTCGGTCTTTTTTCAAGTTTTTAGGGCCAAAATTTTTACAAAAATTTTTTTTTTCTTTAAACGCCTGTAACTTCTTTATTTTGCGTCCTAGACCCTTCAAAGTTTGACCTGATTTCAATAGAAAACCATACAATTTTCGGTCTTTTTTCAAGTTTTTAGGGCCAAAATTTTTACAAAAATTTTTTTTTTCTTTAAACGCCTGTAACTTCTTTATTTTGCGTCCTAGACCCTTCAAAGTTTGACCTGATTTCAATAGAAAACCATACAATTATCGGACTTTTTCAAGTTTTTAGGGCCAAAATTTTTACAAAAAAATTTTTTTTCTTTAAACGCCTGTAACTTCTTTATTTTGCGTCCTAGACCCTTCAAAGTTTGACCTGATTTCAATAGAAAACCATACAATTATCGGACTTTTTCAAGTTTTTAGGGTCAAAATTTTTACAAAAATTTTTTTTTTCTTTAAACGCCTGTAACTTCTTTATTTTGCGTCCTAGACCCTTCAAAGTTTGACCTGATTTCAATAGAAAACCATACAATTTTCGGTCTTTTTTCAAGTTTTTAGGGCCAAAATTTTTACAAAAATTTTTTTTTTCTTTAAACGCCTGTAACTTCTTTATTTTGCGTCCTAGACCCTTCAAAGTTTGACCTGATTTCAATAGAAAACCATACAATTTTCGGTCTTTTTTCAAGTTTTTAGGGCCAAAATTTTTACAAAAATTTTTTTTTTCTTTAAACGCCTGTAACTTCTTTATTTTGCGTCCTAGACCCTTCAAAGTTTGACCTGATTTCAATAGAAAACCATACAATTATCGGACTTTTTCAAGTTTTTAGGGCCAAAATTTTTACAAAAAAATTTTTTTTCTTTAAACGCCTGTAACTTCTTTATTTTGCGTCCTAGACCCTTAAAAGTTTGACCTGATTTCAATAGAAAACCATACAATTATCGGACTTTTTCAAGTTTTTAGGGTCAAAATTTTTACAAAAAAATTTTTTTTCTTTAAACGCCTGTAACTTCTTTATTTTGCGTCCTAGACCCTTCAAAGTTTGACCTGATTTCAATAGAAAACCATACAATTATCGGACTTTTTCAAGTTTTTAGGGTCAAAATTTTTACAAAAAATTTTTTTTTCTTTAAACGCCTGTAACTTCTTTATTTTGCGTCCTAGACCCTTCAAAGTTTGACCTGATTTCAATAGAAAACCATACAATTTTCGGTCTTTTTTCAAGTTTTTAGGGCCAAAATTTGTACAAAAAAATTTTTTTTCTTTAAACGCCTGTAACTTCTTTATTTTGCGTCCTAGACCCTTCAAAGTTTGACCTGATTTCAATAGAAAACCATACAATTATCGGACTTTTTCAAGTTTTTAGGGTCAAAATTTTTACAACAAAATTTTTTTTCTTTAAACGCCTGTAACTTCTTTATTTTGCGTCCTAGACCCTTCAAAGTTTGACCTGATTTCAATAGAAAACCATACAATTTTCGGTCTTTTTTCAAGTTTTTAGGGCCAAAATTTTTACAAAAATTTTTTTTTTCTTTAAACGCCTGTAACTTCTTTATTTTGCGTCCTAGACCCTTCAAAGTTTGACCTGATTTCAATAGAAAACCATACAATTTTCGGTCTTTTTTCAAGTTTTTAGGGCCAAAATTTTTACAAAAATTTTTTTTTTCTTTAAACGCCTGTAACTTCTTTATTTTGCGTCCTAGACCCTTCAAAGTTTGACCTGATTTCAATAGAAAACCATACAATTATCGGACTTTTTCAAGTTTTTAGGGCCAAAATTTTTACAAAAAAATTTTTTTTCTTTAAACGCCTGTAACTTCTTTATTTTGCGTCCTAGACCCTTCAAAGTTTGACCTGATTTCAATAGAAAACCATACAATTATCGGACTTTTTCAAGTTTTTAGGGTCAAAATTTTTACAAAAATTTTTTTTTTCTTTAAACGCCTGTAACTTCTTTATTTTGCGTCCTAGACCCTTCAAAGTTTGACCTGATTTCAATAGAAAACCATACAATTTTCGGTCTTTTTTCAAGTTTTTAGGGCCAAAATTTTTACAAAAATTTTTTTTTTCTTTAAACGCCTGTAACTTCTTTATTTTGCGTCCTAGACCCTTCAAAGTTTGACCTGATTTCAATAGAAAACCATACAATTTTCGGTCTTTTTTCAAGTTTTTAGGGCCAAAATTTTTACAAAAATTTTTTTTTTCTTTAAACGCCTGTAACTTCTTTATTTTGCGTCCTAGACCCTTCAAAGTTTGACCTGATTTCAATAGAAAACCATACAATTATCGGACTTTTTCAAGTTTTTAGGGCCAAAATTTTTACAAAAAAATTTTTTTTCTTTAAACGCCTGTAACTTCTTTATTTTGCGTCCTAGACCCTTAAAAGTTTGACCTGATTTCAATAGAAAACCATACAATTATCGGACTTTTTCAAGTTTTTAGGGTCAAAATTTTTACAAAAAAATTTTTTTTCTTTAAACGCCTGTAACTTCTTTATTTTGCGTCCTAGACCCTTCAAAGTTTGACCTGATTTCAATAGAAAACCATACAATTATCGGACTTTTTCAAGTTTTTAGGGTCAAAATTTTTACAAAAAATTTTTTTTTCTTTAAACGCCTGTAACTTCTTTATTTTGCGTCCTAGACCCTTCAAAGTTTGACCTGATTTCAATAGAAAACCATACAATTTTCGGTCTTTTTTCAAGTTTTTAGGGCCAAAATTTTTACAAAAAAATTTTTTTTCTTTAAACGCCTGTAACTTCTTTATTTTGCGTCCTAGACCCTTCAAAGTTTGACCTGATTTCAATAGAAAACCATACAATTATCGGACTTTTTCAGGTTTTTAGGGTCAAAATTTTTACAAAAAATTTTTTTTTCTTTAAACGCCTGTAACTTCTTTATTTTGCGTCCTAGACCCTTCAAAGTTTGACCTGATTTCAATAGAAAACCATACAATTATCGGACTTTTTCAAGTTTTTAGGGTCAAAATTTTTACAAAAAAATTTTTTTTCTTTAAACGCCTGTAACTTCTTTATTTTGCGTCCTAGACCCTTCAAAGTTTGACCTGATTTCAATAGAAAACCATACAATTATCGGACTTTTTCAAGTTTTTAGGGCCAAAATTTTTACAAAAATTTTTTTTTTCTTTAAACGCCTGTAACTTCTTTATTTTGCGTCCTAGACCCTTCAAAGTTTGACCTGATTTCAATAAAAAACCATACAATTATCGGACTTTTTCAAGTTTTTAGGGTCAAAATTTTTACAAAAAAATTTTTTTTCTTTAAACGCCTGTAACTTCTTTATTTTGCGTCCTAGACCCTTCAAAGTTTGACCTGATTTCAATAGAAAACCATACAATTATCGGACTTTTTCAAGTTTTTAGAGCCAAAATTTTTACAACAAAATTTTTTTTCTTTAAACGCCTGTAACTTCTTTATTTTGCGTCCTAGACCCTTCAAAGTTTGACCTGATTTCAATAGAAAACCATACAATTTTCGGTCTTTTTTCAAGTTTTTAGGGCCAAAATTTTTACAAAAATTTTTTTTTTCTTTAAACGCCTGTAACTTTTTTATTTTGCGTCCTAGACCCTTCAAAGTTTGACCTGATTTCAATAGAAAACCATACAATTATCGGACTTTTTCAAGTTTTTAGGGTCAAAATTTTTACAAAAAAAATTTTTTTCTTTAAACGCCTGTAACTTCTTTATTTTGCGTCCTAGACCCTTCAAAGTTTGACCTGATTTCAATAGAAAACCATACAATTATCGGACTTTTTCAAGTTTTTAGGGCCAAAATTTTTACAAAAAAATTTTTTTTCTTTAAACGCCTGTAACTTCTTTATTTTGCGTCCTAGACCCTTCAAAGTTTGACCTGATTTCAATAGAAAACCATACAATTTTCGGTCTTTTTTCAAGTTTTTAGGGCCAAAATTTTTACAAAAAATTTTTTTTTCTTTAAACGCCTGTAACTTCTTTATTTTGCGTCCTAGACCCTTCAAAGTTTGACCTGATTTCAATAGAAAACCATACAATTATCGGACTTTTTCAAGTTTTTAGGGTCAAAATTTTTACAACAAAATTTTTTTTCTTTAAACGCCTGTAACTTCTTTATTTTGCGTCCTAGACCCTTCAAAGTTTGACCTGATTTCAATAGAAAACCATACAATTATCGGACTTTTTCAAGTTTTTAGGGTCAAAATTTTTACAAAAAAATTTTTTTTCTTTAAACGCCTGTAACTTCTTTATTTTGCGTCCTACACCCTTCAAAGTTTGACCTGATTTCAATAGAAAACCATACAATTATCGGACTTTTTCAAGTTTTTAGGGTCAAAATTTTTACAAAAAAATTTTTTTTCTTTAAACGCCTGTAACTTCTTTATTTTGCGTCCTAGACCCTTCAAAGTTTGACCTGATTTCAATAGAAAACCATACAATTATCGGACTTTTTCAAGTTTTTAGGGTCAAAATTTTTACAAAAAAATTTTTTTCTTTAAACGCCTGTAACTTCTTTATTTTGCGTCCTAGACCCTTCAAAGTTTGACCTGATTTCAATAGAAAACCATACAATTATCGGACTTTTTCAAGTTTTTAGGGTCAAAATTTTTACAAAAAAATTTTTTTTCTTTAAACGCCTGTAACTTCTTTATTTTGCGTCCTAGACCCTTCAAAGTTTGACCTGATTTCAATAGAAAACCATACAATTATCGGACTTTTTCAAGTTTTTAGGGTCAAAATTTTTACAAAAAAATTTTTTTCTTTAAACGCCTGTAACTTCTTTATTTTGCGTCCTAGACCCTTCAAAGTTTGACCTGATTTCAATAGAAAACCATACAATTATCGGACTTTTTCAAGTTTTTAGAGTCAAAATTTTTACAACAAAATTTTTTTTCTTTAAACGCCTGTAACTTCTTTATTTTGCGTCCTAGACCCTTCAAAGTTTGACCTGATTTCAATAGAAAACCATACAATTTTCGGTCTTTTTTCAAGTTTTTAGGGCCAAAATTTTTACAAAAATTTTTTTTTTCTTTAAACGCCTGTAACTTCTTTATTTTGCGTCCTAGACCCTTCAAAGTTTGACCTGATTTCAATAGAAAACCATACAATTATCGGACTTTTTCAAGTTTTTAGGGTCAAAATTTTTACAAAAAATTTTTTTTTCTTTAAACGCCTGTAACTTCTTTATTTTGCGTCCTAGACCCTTCAAAGTTTGACCTGATTTCAATAGAAAACCATACAATTTTCGGTCTTTTTTCAAGTTTTTAGGGCCAAAATTTTTACAAAAATTTTTTTTTTCTTTAAACGCCTGTAACTTCTTTATTTTGCGTCCTAGACCCTTCAAAGTTTGACCTGATTTCAATAGAAAACCATACAATTATCGGACTTTTTCAAGTTTTTAGGGTCAAAATTTTTACAAAAAAATTTTTTTTCTTTAAACGCCTGTAACTTCTTTATTTTGCGTCCTAGACCCTTCAAAGTTTGACCTGATTTCAATAGAAAACCATACAATTATCGGACTTTTTCAAGTTTTTAGGGTCAAAATTTTTACAAAAAAATTTTTTTTCTTTAAACGCCTGTAACTTCTTTATTTTGCGTCCTAGACCCTTCAAAGTTTGACCTGATTTCAATAGAAAACCATACAATTATCGGACTTTTTCAAGTTTTTAGGGTCAAAATTTTTACAAAAAAATTTTTTTTCTTTAAACGCCTGTAACTTCTTTATTTTGCGTCCTAGACCCTTCAAAGTTTGACCTGATTTCAATAGAAAACCATACAATTATCGGACTTTTTCAAGTTTTTAGGGTCAAAATTTTTACAAAAATTTTTTTTTTCTTTAAACGCCTGTAACTTCTTTATTTTGCGTCCTAGACCCTTCAAAGTTTGACCTGGTTTCAATAGAAAACCATACAATTTTCGGTCTTTTTTCAAGTTTTTAGGGCCAAAATTTTTACAAAATTTTTTTTTTTCTTTAAACGCCTGTAACTTCTTTATTTTGCGTCCTAGACCCTTCAAAGTTTGACCTGATTTCAATAGAAAACCATACAATTATCGGACTTTTTCAAGTTTTTAGGGTCAAAATTTTTACAAAAAATTTTTTTTTCTTTAAACGCCTGTAACTTCTTTATTTTGCGTCCTAGACCCTTCAAAGTTTGACCTGATTTCAATAGAAAACCATACAATTATCGGACTTTTTCAAGTTTTTAGGGTCAAAATTTTTACAAAAAAATTTTTTTTCTTTAAACGCCTGTAACTTCTTTATTTTGCGTCCTAGACCCTTCAAAGTTTGACCTGATTTCAATAGAAAACCATACAATTATCGGACTTTTTCAAGTTTTTAGGGCCAAAATTTTTACAAAAATTTTTTTTTTCTTTAAACGCCTGTAACTTCTTTATTTTGCGTCCTAGACCCTTCAAAGTTTGACCTGATTTCAATAGAAAACCATACAATTATCGGACTTTTTCAAGTTTTTAGGGTCAAAATTTTTACAAAAAATTTTTTTTTCTTTAAACGCCTGTAACTTCTTTATTTTGCGTCCTAGACCCTTCAAAGTTTGACCTGAGTTCAATAGAAAACCATACAATTATCGGACTTTTTCAAGTTTTTAGGGTCAAAATTTTTACAAAAAAATTTTTTTTCTTTAAACGCCTGTAACTTCTTTATTTTGCGTCCTAGACCCTTCAAAGTTTGACCTGATTTCAATAGAAAACCATACAATTATCGGACTTTTTCAAGTTTTTAGGGTCAAAATTTTTACAAAAAAATTTTTTTTCTTTAAACGCCTGTAACTTCTTTATTTTGCGTCCTAGACCCTTCAAAGTTTGACCTGATTTCAATAGAAAACCATACAATTATCGGACTTTTTCAAGTTTTTAGGGTCAAAATTTTTACAAAAAATTTTTTTTTCTTTAAACGCCTGTAACTTCTTTATTTTGCGTCCTAGACCCTTCAAAGTTTGACCTGATTTCAATAGAAAACCATACAATTATCGGACTTTTTCAAGTTTTTAGGGCCAAAATTTTTACAAAAATTTTTTTTTTCTTTAAACGCCTGTAACTTCTTTATTTTGCGTCCTAGACCCTTCAAAGTTTGACCTGATTTCAATAGAAAACCATACAATTTTCGGTCTTTTTTCAAGTTTTTAGGGCCAAAATTTTTACAAAAATTTTTTTTTTCTTTAAACGCCTGTAACTTCTTTATTTTGCGTCCTAGACCCTTCAAAGTTTGACCTGATTTCAATAGAAAACCATACAATTATCGGACTTTTTCAAGTTTTTAGGGTCAAAATTTTTACAAAAAAATTTTTTTTCTTTAAACGCCTGTAACTTCTTTATTTTGCGTCCTAGACCCTTCAAAGTTTGACCTGATTTCAATAGAAAACCATACAATTATCGGACTTTTTCAAGTTTTTAGGGTCAAAATTTTTACAAAAAAATTTTTTTTCTTTAAACGCCTGTAACTTCTTTATTTTGCGTCCTAGACCCTTCAAAGTTAGACCTGATTTCAATAGAAAACCATACAATTATCGGACTTTTTCAAGTTTTTAGGGTCAAAATTTTTACAAAAAAATTTTTTTTCTTTAAACGCCTGTAACTTCTTTATTTTGCGTCCTAGACCCTTCAAAGTTTGACCTGATTTCAATAGAAAACCATACAATTATCGGACTTTTTCAAGTTTTTAGGGTCAAAATTTTTACAAAAAAATTTTTTTTCTTTAAACGCCTGTAACTTCTTTATTTTGCGTCCTAGACCCTTCAAAGTTTGACCTGATTTCAATAGAAAACCATACAATTATCGGACTTTTTTCAAGTTTTTAGAGTCAAAATTTTTACAAAAATTTTTTTTTTCTTTAAACGCCTGTAACTTCTTTATTTTGCGTCCTAGACCCTTCAAAGTTTGACCTGATTTCAATAGAAAACCATACAATTATCGGACTTTTTCAAGTTTTTAGGGTCAAAATTTTTACAAAAAATTTTTTTTCTTTAAACGCCTGTAACTTCTTTATTTTGCGTCCTAGACCCTTCAAAGTTTGACCTGATTTCAATAGAAAACCATACAATTATCGGACTTTTTCAAGTTTTTAGGGTCAAAATTTTTACAAAAAAATTTTTTTTCTTTAAACGCCTGTAACTTCTTTATTTTGCGTCCTAGACCCTTCAAAGTTTGACCTGATTTCAATAGAAAACCATACAATTATCGGACTTTTTCAAGTTTTTAGGGTCAAAATTTTTACAAAAAAATTTTTTTTCTTTAAACGCCTGTAACTTCTTTATTTTGCGTCCTAGACCCTTCAAAGTTTGACCTGATTTCAATAGAAAACCATACAATTATCGGACTTTTTCAAGTTTTTAGGGTCAAAATTTTTACAAAAAATTTTTTTTTCTTTAAACGCCTGTAACTTCTTTATTTTGCGTCCTAGACCCTTCAAAGTTTGACCTGATTTCAATAGAAAACCATACAATTATCGGACTTTTTCAAGTTTTTAGGGTCAAAATTTTTACAAAAAAATTTTTTTTCTTTAAACGCCTGTAACTTCTTTATTTTGCGTCCTAGACCCTTCAAAGTTTGACCTGATTTCAATAGAAAACCATACAATTATCGGACTTTTTCAAGTTTTTAGGGTCAAAATTTTTACAAAAAATTTTTTTTTCTTTAAACGCCTGTAACTTCTTTATTTTGCGTCCTAGACCCTTCAAAGTTTGACCTGATTTCAATAGAAAACCATACAATTATCGGACTTTTTCAAGTTTTTAGGGTCAAAATTTTTACAAAAATTTTTTTTTTCTTTAAACGCCTGTAACTTCTTTATTTTGCGTCCTAGACCCTTCAAAGTTTGACCTGATTTCAATAGAAAACCATACAATTATCGGACTTTTTCAAGTTTTTAGGGTCAAAATTTTTACAAAAAAATTTTTTTTCTTTAAACGCCTGTAACTTCTTTATTTTGCGTCCTAGACCCTTCAAAGTTTGACCTGATTTCAATAGAAAACCATACAATTATCGGACTTTTTCAAGTTTTTAGGGTCAAAATTTTTACAAAAATTTTTTTTTCTTTAAACGCCTGTAACTTCTTTATTTTGCGTCCTAGACCCTTCAAAGTTTGACCTGATTTCAATAGAAAACCATACAATTTTCGGTCTTTTTTCAAGTTTTTAGGGCCAAAATTTTTACAAAAAAATTTTTTTTCTTTAAACGCCTGTAACTTCTTTATTTTGCGTCCTAGACCCTTCAAAGTTTGACCTGATTTCAATAGAAAACCATACAATTATCGGACTTTTTCAAGTTTTTAGGGTCAAAATTTTTACAAAAAAATTTTTTTTCTTTAAACGCCTGTAACTTCTTTATTTTGCGTCCTAGACCCTTCAAAGTTTGACCTGATTTCAATAGAAAACCATACAATTATCGGACTTTTTCAAGTTTTTAGGGTCAAAATTTTTACAAAAAATTTTTTTTTCTTTAAACGCCTGTAACTTCTTTATTTTGCGTCCTAGACCCTTCAAAGTTTGACCTGATTTCAATAGAAAACCATACAATTTTCGGTCTTTTTTCAAGTTTTTAGGGCCAAAATTTTTACAAAAAAATTTTTTTTTTCTTTAAACGCCTGTAACTTCTTTATTTTGCGTCCTAGACCCTTCAAAGTTTGACCTGATTTCAATAGAAAACCATACAATTATCGGACTTTTTCAAGTTTTTAGGGTCAAAATTTTTACAAAAAATTTTTTTTTCTTTAAACGCCTGTAACTTCTTTATTTTGCGTCCTAGACCCTTCAAAGTTTGACCTGATTTCAATAGAAAACCATACAATTATCGGACTTTTTCAAGTTTTTAGAGTCAAAATTTTTACAAAAAAAATTTTTTTCTTTAAACGCCTGTAACTTCTTTATTTTGCGTCCTAGACCCTTCAAAGTTTGACCTGATTTCAATAGAAAACCATACAATTTTCGGTCTTTTTTCAAGTTTTTAGGGCCAAAATTTTTACAAAAATTTTTTTTTTCTTTAAACGCCTGTAACTTCTTTATTTTGCGTCCTAGACCCTTCAAAGTTTGACCTGATTTCAATAGAAAACCATACAATTATCGGACTTTTTCAAGTTTTTAGGGTCAAAATTTTTACAAAAAAATTTTTTTTCTTTAAACGCCTGTAACTTCTTTATTTTGCGTCCTAGACCCTTCAAAGTTTGACCTGATTTCAATAGAAAACCATACAATTATCGGACTTTTTCAAGTTTTTAGGGTCAAAATTTTTACAAAAAAATTTTTTTTCTTTAAACGCCTGTAACTTCTTTATTTTGCGTCCTAGACCCTTCAAAGTTTGACCTGATTTCAATAGAAAACCATACAATTATCGGACTTTTTCAAGTTTTTAGGGTCAAAATTTTTACAAAAAATTTTTTTTTCTTTAAACGCCTGTAACTTCTTTATTTTGCGTCCTAGACCCTTCAAAGTTTGACCTGATTTCAATAGAAAACCATACAATTTTCGGTCTTTTTTCAAGTTTTTAGGGCCAAAATTTTTACAAAATTTTTTTTTTTCTTTAAACGCCTGTAACTTCTTTATTTTGCGTCCTAGACCCTTCAAAGTTTGACCTGATTTCAATAGAAAACCATACAATTATCGGACTTTTTCAAGTTTTTAGGGTCAAAATTTTTACAAAAAAATTTTTTTTCTTTAAACGCCTGTAACTTCTTTATTTTGCGTCCTAGACCCTTCAAAGTTTGACCTGATTTCAATAGAAAACCATACAATTTTCGGTCTTTTTTCAAGTTTTTAGGGCCAAAATTTTTACAAAAAAATTTTTTTTCTTTAAACGCCTGTAACTTCTTTATTTTGCGTCCTAGACCCTTCAAAGTTTGACCTGATTTCAATAGAAAACCATACAATTATCGGACTTTTTCAAGTTTTTAGGGTCAAAATTTTTACAAAAAAATTTTTTTTCTTTAAACGCCTGTAACTTCTTTATTTTGCGTCCTAGACCCTTCAAAGTTTGACCTGATTTCAATAGAAAACCATACAATTATCGGACTTTTTCAAGTTTTTAGGGTCAAAATTTTTACAAAAAAATTTTTTTTCTTTAAACGCCTGTAACTTCTTTATTTTGCGTCCTAGACCCTTCAAAGTTTGACCTGATTTCAATAGAAAACCATACAATTTTCGGTCTTTTTTCAAGTTTTTAGGGCCAAAATTTTTACAAAAATTTTTTTTTCTTTAAACGCCTGTAACTTCTTTATTTTGCGTCCTAGACCCTTCAAAGTTTGACCTGATTTCAATAGAAAACCATACAATTATCGGACTTTTTCAAGTTTTTAGGGTCAAAATTTTTACAAAAAAATTTTTTTTCTTTAAACGCCTGTAACTTCTTTATTTTGCGTCCTAGACCCTTCAAAGTTTGACCTGATTTCAATAGAAAACCATACAATTATCGGACTTTTTCAAGTTTTTAGAGTCAAAATTTTTACAAAAAAATTTTTTTTCTTTAAACGCCTGTAACTTCTTTATTTTGCGTCCTAGACCCTTCAAAGTTTGACCTGATTTCAATAGAAAACCATACAATTTTCGGTCTTTTTTCAAGTTTTTAGGGCCAAAATTTTTACAAAAAATTTTTTTTTCTTTAAACGCCTGTAACTTCTTTATTTTGCGTCCTAGACCCTTCAAAGTTTGACCTGATTTCAATAGAAAACCATACAATTATCGGACTTTTTCAAGTTTTTAGGGTCAAAATTTTTACAAAAAAATTTTTTTTCTTTAAACGCCTGTAACTTCTTTATTTTGCGTCCTAGACCCTTCAAAGTTTGACCTGATTTCAATAGAAAACCATACAATTTTCGGTCTTTTTTCAAGTTTTTAGGGCCAAAATTTTTACAAAAATTTTTTTTTTCTTTAAACGCCTGTAACTTCTTTATTTTGCGTCCTAGACCCTTCAAAGTTTGACCTGATTTCAATAGAAAACCATACAATTATCGGACTTTTTCAAGTTTTTAGGGTCAAAATTTTTACAAAAAAATTTTTTTTCTTTAAACGCCTGTAACTTCTTTATTTTGCGTCCTAGACCCTTCAAAGTTTGACCTGATTTCAATAGAAAACCATACAATTATCGGACTTTTTCAAGTTTTTAGAGTCAAAATTTTTACAAAAAAATTTTTTTTCTTTAAACGCCTGTAACTTCTTTATTTTGCGTCCTAGACCCTTCAAAGTTTGACCTGATTTCAATAGAAAACCATACAATTTTCGGTCTTTTTTCAAGTTTTTAGGGCCAAAATTTTTACAAAAATTTTTTTTTCTTTAAACGCCTGTAACTTCTTTATTTTGCGTCCTAGACCCTTCAAAGTTTGACCTGATTTCAATAGAAAACCATACAATTATCGGACTTTTTCAAGTTTTTAGGGTCAAAATTTTTACAAAAAAATTTTTTTTCTTTAAACGCCTGTAACTTCTTTATTTTGCGTCCTAGACCCTTCAAAGTTTGACCTGATTTCAAAAGAAAACCATACAATTATCGGACTTTTTCAAGTTTTTAGGGTCAAAATTTTTACAAAAAATTTTTTTTTCTTTAAACGCCTGTAACTTCTTTATTTTGCGTCCTAGACCCTTCAAAGTTTGACCTGATTTCAATAGAAAACCATACAATTTTCGGTCTTTTTTCAAGTTTTTAGGGTCAAAATTTTTACAAAAAAATTTTTTTTCTTTAAACGCCTGTAACTTCTTTATTTTGCGTCCTAGACCCTTCAAAGTTTGACCTGATTTCAATAGAAAACCATACAATTATCGGACTTTTTCAAGTTTTTAGGGTCAAAATTTTTACAAAAAATTTTTTTTTCTTTAAACGCCTGTAACTTCTTTATTTTGCGTCCTAGACCCTTCAAAGTTTGACCTGATTTCAATAGAAAACCATACAATTATCGGACTTTTTCAAGTTTTTAGGGTCAAAATTTTTACAAAAAAATTTTTTTTCTTTAAACGCCTGTAACTTCTTTATTTTGCGTCCTAGACCCTTCAAAGTTTGACCTGATTTCAATAGAAAACCATACAATTATCGGACTTTTTCAAGTTTTTAGGGTCAAAATTTTTACAAAAAATTTTTTTTTCGTTAAACGCCTGTAACTTCTTTATTTTGCGTCCTAGACCCTTCAAAGTTTGACCTGATTTCAATAGAAAACCATACAATTATCGGACTTTTTCAAGTTTTTAGGGTCAAAATTTTTACAAAAAAATTTTTTTTCTTTAAACGCCTGTAACTTCTTTATTTTGCGTCCTAGACCCTTCAAAGTTTGACCTGATTTCAATAGAAAACCATACAATTATCGGACTTTTTCAAGTTTTTAGGGTCAAAATTTTTACAAAAAAATTTTTTTTCTTTAAACGCCTGTAACTTCTTTATTTTGCGTCCTAGACCCTTCAAAGTTTGACCTGATTTCAATAGAAAACCATACAATTATCGGACTTTTTCAAGTTTTTAGGGTCAAAATTTTTACAAAAAATTTTTTTTCTTTAAACGCCTGTAACTTCTTTATTTTGCGTCCTAGACCCTTCAAAGTTTGACCTGATTTCAATAGAAAACCATACAATTATCGGACTTTTTCAAGTTTTTAGGGTCAAAATTTTTACAAAAAAATTTTTTTTCTTTAAACGCCTGTAACTTCTTTATTTTGCGTCCTAGACCCTTCAAAGTTTGACCTGATTTCAATAGAAAACCATACAATTATCGGACTTTTTCAAGTTTTTAGGGTCAAAATTTTTACAAAAAATTTTTTTTTCTTTAAACGCCTGTAACTTCTTTATTTTGCGTCCTAGACCCTTCAAAGTTTGACCTGATTTCAATAGAAAACCATACAATTTTCGGTCTTTTTTCAAGTTTTTAGGGCCAAAATTTTTACAAAAAAATTTTTTTTCTTTAAACGCCTGTAACTTCTTTATTTTGCGTCCTAGACCCTTCAAAGTTTGGCCTGATTTCAATAGAAAACCATACAATTATCGGACTTTTTCAAGTTTTTAGGGTCAAAATTTTTACAAAAAAATTTGTTTTCTTTAAACGCCTGTAACTTCTTTATTTTGCGTCCTAGACCCTTCAAAGTTTGACCTGATTTCAATAGAAAACCATACAATTATCGGACTTTTTCAAGTTTTTAGGGTCAAAATTTTTACAAAAAAATTTTTTTTCTTTAAACGCCTGTAACTTCTTTATTTTGCGTCCTAGACCCTTCAAAGTTTGACCTGATTTCAATAGAAAACCATACAATTTTCGGTCTTTTTTCAAGTTTTTAGGGCCAAAATTTTTACAAAAATTTTTTTTTTCTTTAAACGCCTGTAACTTCTTTCTTTTGCGTCCTAGACCCTTCAAAGTTTGACCTGATTTCAATAGAAAACCATACAATTATCGGACTTTTTCAAGTTTTTAGGGTCAAAATTTTTACAAAAAAATTTTTTTTCTTTAAACGCCTGTAACTTCTTTATTTTGCGTCCTAGACCCTTCAAAGTTTGACCTGATTTCAATAGAAAACCATACAATTATCGGACTTTTTCAAGTTTTTAGGGTCAAAATTTTTACAAAAAAATTTTTTTTCTTTAAACGCCTGTAACTTCTTTATTTTGCGTCCTAGACCCTTCAAAGTTTGACCTGATTTCAATAGAAAACCATACAATTTTCGGTCTTTTTTCAAGTTTTTAGGGTCAAAATTTTTACAAAAATTTTTTTTTCTTTAAACGCCTGTAACTTCTTTATTTTGCGTCCTAGACCCTTCAAAGTTTGACCTGATTTCAATAGAAAACCATACAATTTTCGGTCTTTTTTCAAGGTTTTAGGGTCAAAATTATTACAAAATTTTTTTTTTCTTTAAACGCCTGTAACTTCTTTATTTTGCGTCCTAGACCCTTCAAAGTTTGACCTGATTTCAATAGAAAACCATACAATTATCGGACTTTTTCAAGTTTTTAGGGTCAAAATTTTTACAAAAAAATTTTTTTTCTTTAAACGCCTGTAACTTCTTTATTTTGCGTCCTAGACCCTTCAAAGTTTGACCTGATTTCAATAGAAAACCATACAATTTTCGGTCTTTTTTCAAGGTTTTAGGGTCAAAATTATTACAAATTTTTTTTTTTTCTTTAAACGCCTGTAACTTCTTTATTTTGCGTCCTAGACCCTTCAAAGTTTGACCTGATTTCAATAGAAAACCATACAATTATCGGACTTTTTCAAGTTTTTAGGGTCAAAATTTTTACAAAAAAATTTTTTTTCTTTAAACGCCTGTAACTTCTTTATTTTGCGTCCTAGACCCTTCAAAGTTTTACCTGATTTCAATAGAAAACCATACAATTATCGGACTTTTTCAAGTTTTTAGGGTCAAAATTTTTACAAAAAAATTTTTTTTCTTTAAACGCCTGTAACTTCTTTATTTTGCGTCCTAGACCCTTCAAAGTTTGACCTGATTTCAATAGAAAACCATACAATTTTCGGTCTTTTTTCAAGTTTTTAGGGCCAAAATTTTTACAAAATTTTTTTTTTTCTTTAAACGCCTGTAACTTCTTTATTTTGCGTCCTAGACCCTTCAAAGTTTGACCTGATTTCAATAGAAAACCATACAATTATCGGACTTTTTCAAGTTTTTAGGGTCAAAATTTTTACAAAAAAAATTTTTTTCTTTAAACGCCTGTAACTTCTTTATTTTGCGTCCTAGACCCTTCAAAGTTTGACCTGATTTCAATAGAAAACCATACAATTTTCGGTCTTTTTTCAAGTTTTTAGGGCCAAAATTTTTACAAAAATTTTTTTTTTCTTTAAACGCCTGTAACTTCTTTATTTTGCGTCCTAGACCCTTCAAAGTTTGACCTGATTTCAATAGAAAACCATACAATTATCGGACTTTTTCAAGTTTTTAGGGTCAAAATTTTTACAAAAAATTTTTTTTCTTTAAACGCCTGTAACTTCTTTATTTTGCGTCCTAGACCCTTCAAAGTTTGACCTGATTTCAATAGAAAACCATACAATTATCGGACTTTTTCAAGTTTTTAGGGTCAAAATTTTTACAAAAAAATTTTTTTTCTTTAAACGCCTGTAACTTCTTTATTTTGCGTCCTAGACCCTTCAAAGTTTGACCTGATTTCAATAGAAAACCATACAATTTTCGGTCTTTTTTCAAGTTTTTAGGGCCAAAATTTTTACAAAAATTTTTTTTTTCTTTAAACGCCTGTAACTTCTTTATTTTGCGTCCTAGACCCTTCAAAGTTTGACCTGATTTCAATAGAAAACCATACAATTTTCGGTCTTTTTTCAAGGTTTTAGGGTCAAAATTATTACAAAATTTTTTTTTTCTTTAAACGCCTGTAACTTCTTTATTTTGCGTCCTAGACCCTTCAAAGTTTGACCTGATTTCAATAGAAAACCATACAATTATCGGACTTTTTCAAGTTTTTAGGGTCAAAATTTTTACAAAAAAATTTGTTTTCTTTAAACGCCTGTAACTTCTTTATTTTGCGTCCTAGACCCTTCAAAGTTTGACCTGATTTCAATAGAAAACCATACAATTATCGGACTTTTTCAAGTTTTTAGGGTCAAAATTTTTACAAAAAATTTTTTTTTCTTTAAACGCCTGTAACTTCTTTATTTTGCGTCCTAGACCCTTCAAAGTTTGACCTGATTTCAATAGAAAACCATACAATTATCGGACTTTTTCAAGTTTTTAGGGTCAAAATTTTTACAAAAAAATTTTTTTTCTTTAAACGCCTGTAACTTCTTTATTTTGCGTCCTAGACCCTTCAAAGTTTGACCTGATTTCAATAGAAAACCATACAATTATCGGACTTTTTCAAGTTTTTAGAGTCAAAATTTTTACAAAAAAATTTTTTTTCTTTAAACGCCTGTAACTTCTTTATTTTGCGTCCTAGACCCTTCAAAGTTTGACCTGATTTCAATAGAAAACCATACAATTATCGGACTTTTTCAAGTTTTTAGGGTCAAAATTTTTACAAAAAAATTTTTTTTCTTTAAACGCCTGTAACTTCTTTATTTTGCGTCCTAGACCCTTCAAAGTTTGACCTGATTTCAATAGAAAACCATACAATTATCGGACTTTTTCAAGTTTTTAGGGTCAAAATTTTTACAAAAAAATTTTTTTCTTTAAACGCCTGTAACTTCTTTATTTTGCGTCCTAGACCCTTCAAAGTTTGACCTGATTTCAATAGAAAACCATACAATTATCGGACTTTTTCAAGTTTTTAGAGTCAAAATTTTTACAAAAAAATTTTTTTTCTTTAAACGCCTGTAACTTCTTTATTTTGCGTCCTAGACCCTTCAAAGTTTGACCTGATTTCAATAGAAAACCATACAATTATCGGACTTTTTCAAGTTTTTAGGGTCAAAATTTTTACAAAAAAATTTTTTTTCTTTAAACGCCTGTAACTTCTTTATTTTGCGTCCTAGACCCTTCAAAGTTTGACCTGATTTCAATAGAAAACCATACAATTATCGGACTTTTTCAAGTTTTTAGGGTCAAAATTTTTACAAAAAAATTTTTTTTCTTTAAACGCCTGTAACTTCTTTATTTTGCGTCCTAGACCCTTCAAAGTTTGACCTGATTTCAATAGAAAACCATACAATTTTCGGTCTTTTTTCAAGTTTTTAGGGCCAAAATTTTTACAAAAAAATTTTTTTTCTTTAAACGCCTGTAACTTCTTTATTTTGCGTCCTAGACCCTTCAAAGTTTGACCTGATTTCAATAGAAAACCATACAATTATCGGACTTTTTCAAGTTTTTAGGGTCAAAATTTTTACAAAAATTTTTTTTTTCTTTAAACGCCTGTAACTTCTTTATTTTGCGTCCTAGACCCTTCAAAGTTTGACCTGATTTCAATAGAAAACCATACAATTATCGGACTTTTTCAAGTTTTTAGGGTCAAAATTTTTACAAAAATTTTTTTTTTTCTTTAAACGCCTGTAACTTCTTTATTTTGCGTCCTAGACCCTTCAAAGTTTGACCTGATTTCAATAGAAAACCATACAATTATCGGACTTTTTCAAGTTTTTAGGGTCAAAATTTTTACAAAAAAATTTTTTTTCTTTAAACGCCTGTAACTTCTTTATTTTGCGTCCTAGACCCTTCAAAGTTTGACCTGATTTCAATAGAAAACCATACAATTTTCGGTCTTTTTTCAAGGTTTTAGGGTCAAAATTATTACAAAATTTTTTTTTTCTTTAAACGCCTGTAACTTCTTTATTTTGCGTCCTAGACCCTTCAAAGTTTGACCTGATTTCAATAGAAAACCATACAATTATCGGACTTTTTCAAGTTTTTAGAGTCAAAATTTTTACAAAATTTTTTTTTTCTTTAAACGCCTGTAACTTCTTTATTTTGCGTCCTAGACCCTTCAAAGTTTGACCTGATTTCAATAGAAAACCATACAATTATCGGACTTTTTCAAGTTTTTAGAGTCAAAATTTTTACAAAATTTTTTTTTTCTTTAAACGCCTGTAACTTCTTTATTTTGCGTCCTAGACCCTTCAAAGTTTGACCTGATTTCAATAGAAAACCATACAATTATCGGACTTTTTCAAGTTTTTAGAGTCAAAATTTTTACAAAAAAAATTTTTTTCTTTAAACGCCTGTAACTTTTTTATTTTGCGTCCTAGACCCTTCAAAGTTTGACCTGATTTCAATAGAAAACCATACAATTATCGGACTTTTTCAAGTTTTTAGGGTCAAAATTTTTACAAAAAAATTTGTTTTCTTTAAACGCCTGTAACTTCTTTATTTTGCGTCCTAGACCCTTCAAAGTTTGACCTGATTTCAATAGAAAACCATACAATTATCGGACTTTTTCAAGTTTTTAGGGTCAAAATTTTTACAAAAATTTTTTTTTTCTTTAAACGCCTGTAACTTCTTTATTTTGCGTCCTAGACCCTTCAAAGTTTGACCTGATTTCAATAGAAAACCATACAATTATCGGACTTTTTCAAGTTTTTAGGGTCAAAATTTTTACAAAAAAATTTTTTTTCTTTAAACGCCTGTAACTTCTTTATTTTGCGTCCTAGACCCTTCAAAGTTTGACCTGATTTCAATAGAAAACCATACAATTATCGGACTTTTTCAAGTTTTTAGGGTCAAAATTTTTACAAAAAATTTTTTTTTCTTTAAACGCCTGTAACTTCTTTATTTTGCGTCCTAGACCCTTCAAAGTTTGACCTGATTTCAATAGAAAACCATACAATTTTCGGTCTTTTTTCAAGTTTTTAGGGCCAAAATTTTTACAAAAAAATTTTTTTTCTTTAAACGCCTGTAACTTCTTTATTTTGCGTCCTAGACCCTTCAAAGTTTGACCTGATTTCAATAGAAAACCATACAATTATCGGACTTTTTCAAGTTTTTAGGGTCAAAATTTTTACAAAAAAATTTGTTTTCTTTAAACGCCTGTAACTTCTTTATTTTGCGTCCTAGACCCTTCAAAGTTTGACCTGATTTCAATAGAAAACCATACAATTATCGGACTTTTTCAAGTTTTTAGGGTCAAAATTTTTACAAAAAAATTTTTTTTCTTTAAACGCCTGTAACTTCTTTATTTTGCGTCCTAGACCCTTCAAAGTTTGACCTGATTTCAATAGAAAACCATACAATTTTCGGTCTTTTTTCAAGTTTTTAGGGCCAAAATTTTTACAAAAATTTTTTTTTTCTTTAAACGCCTGTAACTTCTTTCTTTTGCGTCCTAGACCCTTCAAAGTTTGACCTGATTTCAATAGAAAACCATACAATTATCGGACTTTTTCAAGTTTTTAGGGTCAAAATTTTTACAAAAAAATTTTTTTTCTTTAAACGCCTGTAACTTCTTTATTTTGCGTCCTAGACCCTTCAAAGTTTGACCTGATTTCAATAGAAAACCATACAATTATCGGACTTTTTCAAGTTTTTAGGGTCAAAATTTTTACAAAAAATTTTTTTTTCTTTAAACGCCTGTAACTTCTTTATTTTGCGTCCTAGACCCTTCAAAGTTTGACCTGATTTCAATAGAAAACCATACAATTTTCGGTCTTTTTTCAAGTTTTTAGGGTCAAAATTTTTACAAAAATTTTTTTTTCTTTAAACGCCTGTAACTTCTTTATTTTGCGTCCTAGACCCTTCAAAGTTTGACCTGATTTCAATAGAAAACCATACAATTTTCGGTCTTTTTTCAAGGTTTTAGGGTCAAAATTATTACAAAATTTTTTTTTTCTTTAAACGCCTGTAACTTCTTTATTTTGCGTCCTAGACCCTTCAAAGTTTGACCTGATTTCAATAGAAAACCATACAATTATCGGACTTTTTCAAGTTTTTAGGGTCAAAATTTTTACAAAAAAATTTTTTTTCTTTAAACGCCTGTAACTTCTTTATTTTGCGTCCTAGACCCTTCAAAGTTTGACCTGATTTCAATAGAAAACCATACAATTTTCGGTCTTTTTTCAAGGTTTTAGGGTCAAAATTATTACAAATTTTTTTTTTTTCTTTAAACGCCTGTAACTTCTTTATTTTGCGTCCTAGACCCTTCAAAGTTTGACCTGATTTCAATAGAAAACCATACAATTATCGGACTTTTTCAAGTTTTTAGGGTCAAAATTTTTACAAAAAAATTTTTTTTCTTTAAACGCCTGTAACTTCTTTATTTTGCGTCCTAGACCCTTCAAAGTTTTACCTGATTTCAATAGAAAACCATACAATTATCGGACTTTTTCAAGTTTTTAGGGTCAAAATTTTTACAAAAAAATTTTTTTTCTTTAAACGCCTGTAACTTCTTTATTTTGCGTCCTAGACCCTTCAAAGTTTGACCTGATTTCAATAGAAAACCATACAATTTTCGGTCTTTTTTCAAGTTTTTAGGGCCAAAATTTTTACAAAATTTTTTTTTTTCTTTAAACGCCTGTAACTTCTTTATTTTGCGTCCTAGACCCTTCAAAGTTTGACCTGATTTCAATAGAAAACCATACAATTATCGGACTTTTTCAAGTTTTTAGGGTCAAAATTTTTACAAAAAAAATTTTTTTCTTTAAACGCCTGTAACTTCTTTATTTTGCGTCCTAGACCCTTCAAAGTTTGACCTGATTTCAATAGAAAACCATACAATTTTCGGTCTTTTTTCAAGTTTTTAGGGCCAAAATTTTTACAAAAATTTTTTTTTTCTTTAAACGCCTGTAACTTCTTTATTTTGCGTCCTAGACCCTTCAAAGTTTGACCTGATTTCAATAGAAAACCATACAATTATCGGACTTTTTCAAGTTTTTAGGGTCAAAATTTTTACAAAAAATTTTTTTTCTTTAAACGCCTGTAACTTCTTTATTTTGCGTCCTAGACCCTTCAAAGTTTGACCTGATTTCAATAGAAAACCATACAATTATCGGACTTTTTCAAGTTTTTAGGGTCAAAATTTTTACAAAAAAATTTTTTTTCTTTAAACGCCTGTAACTTCTTTATTTTGCGTCCTAGACCCTTCAAAGTTTGACCTGATTTCAATAGAAAACCATACAATTTTCGGTCTTTTTTCAAGTTTTTAGGGCCAAAATTTTTACAAAAATTTTTTTTTTCTTTAAACGCCTGTAACTTCTTTATTTTGCGTCCTAGACCCTTCAAAGTTTGACCTGATTTCAATAGAAAACCATACAATTTTCGGTCTTTTTTCAAGGTTTTAGGGTCAAAATTATTACAAAATTTTTTTTTTCTTTAAACGCCTGTAACTTCTTTATTTTGCGTCCTAGACCCTTCAAAGTTTGACCTGATTTCAATAGAAAACCATACAATTATCGGACTTTTTCAAGTTTTTAGGGTCAAAATTTTTACAAAAAAATTTTTTTTCTTTAAACGCCTGTAACTTCTTTATTTTGCGTCCTAGACCCTTCAAAGTTTGACCTGATTTCAATAGAAAACCATACAATTATCGGACTTTTTCAAGTTTTTAGGGTCAAAATTTTTACAAAAAATTTTTTTTTCTTTAAACGCCTGTAACTTCTTTATTTTGCGTCCTAGACCCTTCAAAGTTTGACCTGATTTCAATAGAAAACCATACAATTATCGGACTTTTTCAAGTTTTTAGGGTCAAAATTTTTACAAAAAAATTTTTTTTCTTTAAACGCCTGTAACTTCTTTATTTTGCGTCCTAGACCCTTCAAAGTTTGACCTGATTTCAATAGAAAACCATACAATTATCGGACTTTTTCAAGTTTTTAGAGTCAAAATTTTTACAAAAAAATTTTTTTTCTTTAAACGCCTGTAACTTCTTTATTTTGCGTCCTAGACCCTTCAAAGTTTGACCTGATTTCAATAGAAAACCATACAATTATCGGACTTTTTCAAGTTTTTAGGGTCAAAATTTTTACAAAAAAATTTTTTTTCTTTAAACGCCTGTAACTTCTTTATTTTGCGTCCTAGACCCTTCAAAGTTTGACCTGATTTCAATAGAAAACCATACAATTATCGGACTTTTTCAAGTTTTTAGGGTCAAAATTTTTACAAAAAAATTTTTTTTCTTTAAACGCCTGTAACTTCTTTATTTTGCGTCCTAGACCCTTCAAAGTTTGACCTGATTTCAATAGAAAACCATACAATTATCGGACTTTTTCAAGTTTTTAGGGTCAAAATTTTTACAAAAAAATTTTTTTTCTTTAAACGCCTGTAACTTCTTTATTTTGCGTCCTAGACCCTTCAAAGTTTGACCTGATTTCAATAGAAAACCATACAATTTTCGGTCTTTTTTCAAGTTTTTAGGGTCAAAATTTTTACAAAAATTTTTTTTTCTTTAAACGCCTGTAACTTCTTTATTTTGCGTCCTAGACCCTTCAAAGTTTGACCTGATTTCAATAGAAAACCATACAATTTTCGGTCTTTTTTCAAGGTTTTAGGGTCAAAATTATTACAAAATTTTTTTTTTCTTTAAACGCCTGTAACTTCTTTATTTTGCGTCCTAGACCCTTCAAAGTTTGACCTGATTTCAATAGAAAACCATACAATTATCGGACTTTTTCAAGTTTTTAGGGTCAAAATTTTTACAAAAAAATTTTTTTTCTTTAAACGCCTGTAACTTCTTTATTTTGCGTCCTAGACCCTTCAAAGTTTGACCTGATTTCAATAGAAAACCATACAATTTTCGGTCTTTTTTCAAGGTTTTAGGGTCAAAATTATTACAAATTTTTTTTTTTTCTTTAAACGCCTGTAACTTCTTTATTTTGCGTCCTAGACCCTTCAAAGTTTGACCTGATTTCAATAGAAAACCATACAATTATCGGACTTTTTCAAGTTTTTAGGGTCAAAATTTTTACAAAAAAATTTTTTTTCTTTAAACGCCTGTAACTTCTTTATTTTGCGTCCTAGACCCTTCAAAGTTTTACCTGATTTCAATAGAAAACCATACAATTATCGGACTTTTTCAAGTTTTTAGGGTCAAAATTTTTACAAAAAAATTTTTTTTCTTTAAACGCCTGTAACTTCTTTATTTTGCGTCCTAGACCCTTCAAAGTTTGACCTGATTTCAATAGAAAACCATACAATTTTCGGTCTTTTTTCAAGTTTTTAGGGCCAAAATTTTTACAAAATTTTTTTTTTTCTTTAAACGCCTGTAACTTCTTTATTTTGCGTCCTAGACCCTTCAAAGTTTGACCTGATTTCAATAGAAAACCATACAATTATCGGACTTTTTCAAGTTTTTAGGGTCAAAATTTTTACAAAAAAAATTTTTTTCTTTAAACGCCTGTAACTTCTTTATTTTGCGTCCTAGACCCTTCAAAGTTTGACCTGATTTCAATAGAAAACCATACAATTTTCGGTCTTTTTTCAAGTTTTTAGGGCCAAAATTTTTACAAAAATTTTTTTTTTCTTTAAACGCCTGTAACTTCTTTATTTTGCGTCCTAGACCCTTCAAAGTTTGACCTGATTTCAATAGAAAACCATACAATTATCGGACTTTTTCAAGTTTTTAGGGTCAAAATTTTTACAAAAAATTTTTTTTCTTTAAACGCCTGTAACTTCTTTATTTTGCGTCCTAGACCCTTCAAAGTTTGACCTGATTTCAATAGAAAACCATACAATTATCGGACTTTTTCAAGTTTTTAGGGTCAAAATTTTTACAAAAAAATTTTTTTTCTTTAAACGCCTGTAACTTCTTTATTTTGCGTCCTAGACCCTTCAAAGTTTGACCTGATTTCAATAGAAAACCATACAATTTTCGGTATTTTTTCAAGTTTTTAGGGCCAAAATTTTTACAAAAATTTTTTTTTTCTTTAAACGCCTGTAACTTCTTTATTTTGCGTCCTAGACCCTTCAAAGTTTGACCTGATTTCAATAGAAAACCATACAATTTTCGGTCTTTTTTCAAGGTTTTAGGGTCAAAATTATTACAAAATTTTTTTTTTCTTTAAACGCCTGTAACTTCTTTATTTTGCGTCCTAGACCCTTCAAAGTTTGACCTGATTTCAATAGAAAACCATACAATTATCGGACTTTTTCAAGTTTTTAGGGTCAAAATTTTTACAAAAAAATTTTTTTTCTTTAAACGCCTGTAACTTCTTTATTTTGCGTCCTAGACCCTTCAAAGTTTGACCTGATTTCAATAGAAAACCATACAATTATCGGACTTTTTCAAGTTTTTAGGGTCAAAATTTTTACAAAAAATTTTTTTTTCTTTAAACGCCTGTAACTTCTTTATTTTGCGTCCTAGACCCTTCAAAGTTTGACCTGATTTCAATAGAAAACCATACAATTATCGGACTTTTTCAAGTTTTTAGGGTCAAAATTTTTACAAAAAAATTTTTTTTCTTTAAACGCCTGTAACTTCTTTATTTTGCGTCCTAGACCCTTCAAAGTTTGACCTGATTTCAATAGAAAACCATACAATTATCGGACTTTTTCAAGTTTTTAGAGTCAAAATTTTTACAAAAAAATTTTTTTTCTTTAAACGCCTGTAACTTCTTTATTTTGCGTCCTAGACCCTTCAAAGTTTGACCTGATTTCAATAGAAAACCATACAATTATCGGACTTTTTCAAGTTTTTAGGGTCAAAATTTTTACAAAAAAATTTTTTTTCTTTAAACGCCTGTAACTTCTTTATTTTGCGTCCTAGACCCTTCAAAGTTTGACCTGATTTCAATAGAAAACCATACAATTATCGGACTTTTTCAAGTTTTTAGGGTCAAAATTTTTACAAAAAAATTTTTTTCTTTAAACGCCTGTAACTTCTTTATTTTGCGTCCTAGACCCTTCAAAGTTTGACCTGATTTCAATAGAAAACCATACAATTATCGGACTTTTTCAAGTTTTTAGAGTCAAAATTTTTACAAAAAAATTTTTTTTCTTTAAACGCCTGTAACTTCTTTATTTTGCGTCCTAGACCCTTCAAAGTTTGACCTGATTTCAATAGAAAACCATACAATTATCGGACTTTTTCAAGTTTTTAGGGTCAAAATTTTTACAAAAAATTTTTTTTTCTTTAAACGCCTGTAACTTCTTTATTTTGCGTCCTAGACCCTTCAAAGTTTGACCTGATTTCAATAGAAAACCATACAATTATCGGACTTTTTCAAGTTTTTAGGGTCAAAATTTTTACAAAAAAATTTTTTTTCTTTAAACGCCTGTAACTTCTTTATTTTGCGTCCTAGACCCTTCAAAGTTTGACCTGATTTCAATAGAAAACCATACAATTTTCGGTCTTTTTTCAAGTTTTTAGGGCCAAAATTTTTACAAAAAAATTTTTTTTCTTTAAACGCCTGTAACTTCTTTATTTTGCGTCCTAGACCCTTCAAAGTTTGACCTGATTTCAATAGAAAACCATACAATTATCGGACTTTTTCAAGTTTTTAGGGTCAAAATTTTTACAAAAATTTTTTTTTTCTTTAAACGCCTGTAACTTCTTTATTTTGCGTCCTAGACCCTTCAAAGTTTGACCTGATTTCAATAGAAAACCATACAATTATCGGACTTTTTCAAGTTTTTAGGGTCAAAATTTTTACAAAAATTTTTTTTTTCTTAAACGCCTGTAACTTCTTTATTTTGCGTCCTAGACCCTTCAAAGTTTGACCTGATTTCAATAGAAAACCATACAATTATCGGACTTTTTCAAGTTTTTAGGGTCAAAATTTTTACAAAAAAATTTTTTTTCTTTAAACGCCTGTAACTTCTTTATTTTGCGTCCTAGACCCTTCAAAGTTTGACCTGATTTCAATAGAAAACCATACAATTTTCGGTCTTTTTTCAAGGTTTTAGGGTCAAAATTATTACAAAATTTTTTTTTTCTTTAAACGCCTGTAACTTCTTTATTTTGCGTCCTAGACCCTTCAAAGTTTGACCTGATTTCAATAGAAAACCATACAATTATCGGACTTTTTCAAGTTTTTAGGGTCAAAATTTTTACAAAAATTTTTTTTTCTTTAAACGCCTGTAACTTCTTTATTTTGCGTCCTAGACCCTTCAAAGTTTGACCTGATTTCAATAGAAAACCATACAATTTTCGGTCTTTTTTCAAGGTTTTAGGGTCAAAATTATTACAAATTTTTTTTTTCTTTAAACGCCTGTAACTTCTTTATTTTGCGTCCTAGACCCTTCAAAGTTTGACCTGATTTCAATAGAAAACCATACAATTATCGGACTTTTTCAAGTTTTTAGGGTCAAAATTTTTACAAAAAAATTTTTTTTCTTTAAACGCCTGTAACTTCTTTATTTTGCGTCCTAGACCCTTCAAAGTTTGACCTGATTTCAATAGAAAACCATACAATTATCGGACTTTTTCAAGTTTTTAGGGTCAAAATTTTTACAAAAAAAATTTTTTTCTTTAAACGCCTGTAACTTCTTTATTTTGCGTCCTAGACCCTTCAAAGTTTGACCTGATTTCAATAGAAAACCATACAATTTTCGGTCTTTTTTCAAGTTTTTAGGGCCAAAATTTTTACAAAAATTTTTTTTTTCTTTAAACGCCTGTAACTTCTTTATTTTGCGTCCTAGACCCTTCAAAGTTTGACCTGATTTCAATAGAAAACCATACAATTATCGGACTTTTTCAAGTTTTTAGAGTCAAAATTTTTACAAAATTTTTTTTTTTCTTTAAACGCCTGTAACTTCTTTATTTTGCGTCCTAGACCCTTCAAAGTTTGACCTGATTTCAATAGAAAACCATACAATTATCGGACTTTTTCAAGTTTTTAGAGTCAAAATTTTTACAAAAAAAATTTTTTTCTTTAAACGCCTGTAACTTTTTTATTTTGCGTCCTAGACCCTTCAAAGTTTGACCTGATTTCAATTGAAAACCATACAATTATCGGACTTTTTCAAGTTTTTAGGGTCAAAATTTTTACAAAAAAATTTTTTTTCTTTAAACGCCTGTAACTTCTTTATTTTGCGTCCTAGACCCTTCAAAGTTTGACCTGATTTCAATAGAAAACCATACAATTATCGGACTTTTTCAAGTTTTTAGAGTCAAAATTTTTACAAAAAAATTTTTTTTCTTTAAACGCCTGTAACTTCTTTATTTTGCGTCCTAGACCCTTCAAAGTTTGACCTGATTTCAATAGAAAACCATACAATTTTCGGTCTTTTTTCAAGTTTTTAGGGCCAAAATTTTTACAAAATTTTTTTTTTCTTTAAACGCCTGTAACTTCTTTATTTTGCGTCCTAGACCCTTCAAAGTTTGACCTGATTTCAATAGAAAACCATACAATTATCGGACTTTTTCAAGCTTTTAGGGTCAAAATTTTTACAAAAAAATTTTTTTTCTTTAAACGCCTGTAACTTCTTTATTTTGCGTCCTAGACCCTTCAAAGTTTGACCTGATTTCAATAGAAAACCATACAATTTTCGGTCTTTTTTCAAGTTTTTAGGGCCAAAATTTTTACAAAATTTTTTTTTTTCTTTAAACGCCTGTAACTTCTTTATTTTGCGTCCTAGACCCTTCAAAGTTTGACCTGATTTCAATAGAAAACCATACAATTATCGGACTTTTTCAAGTTTTTAGAGTCAAAATTTTTACAAAAAATTTTTTTTCTTTAAACGCCTGTAACTTCTTTATTTTGCGTCCTAGACCCTTCAAAGTTTGACCTGATTTCAATAGAAAACCATACAATTATCGGACTTTTTCAAGTTTTTAGGGTCAAAATTTTTACAAAAAAAATTTTTTTCTTTAAACGCCTGTAACTTCTTTATTTTGCGTCCTAGACCCTTCAAAGTTTGACCTGATTTCAATAGAAAACCATACAATTTTCGGTCTTTTTTCAAGTTTTTAGGGCCAAAATTTTTACAAAAATTTTTTTTTTCTTTAAACGCCTGTAACTTCTTTATTTTGCGTCCTAGACCCTTCAAAGTTTGACCTGATTTCAATAGAAAACCATACAATTTTCGGTCTTTTTTCAAGGTTTTAGGGTCAAAATTATTACAAATTTTTTTTTTTTCTTTAAACGCCTGTAACTTCTTTATTTTGCGTCCTAGACCCTTCAAAGTTTGACCTGATTTCAATAGAAAACCATACAATTATCGGACTTTTTCAAGTTTTTAGGGTCAAAATTTTTACAAAAAAATTTTTTTTCTTTAAACGCCTGTAACTTCTTTATTTTGCGTCCTAGACCCTTCAAAGTTTGACCTGATTTCAATAGAAAACCATACAATTTTCGGTCTTTTTTCAAGTTTTTAGGGCCAAAATTTTTACAAAAATTTTTTTTTTCTTTAAACGCCTGTAACTTCTTTATTTTGCGTCCTAGACCCTTCAAAGTTTGACCTGATTTCAATAGAAAACCATACAATTATCGGACTTTTTCAAGTTTTTAGAGTCAAAATTTTTACAAAAAAAATTTTTTTCTTTAAACGCCTGTAACTTCTTTATTTTGCGTCCTAGACCCTTCAAAGTTTGACCTGATTTCAATAGAAAACCATACAATTATCGGACTTTTTCAAGTTTTTAGGGTCAAAATTTTTACAAAAATTTTTTTTTTCTTTAAACGCCTGTAACTTCTTTATTTTGCGTCCTAGACCCTTCAAAGTTTGACCTGATTTCAATAGAAAACCATACAATTTTCGGTCTTTTTTCAAGTTTTTAGGGCCAAAATTTTTACAAAATTTTTTTTTCTTTAAACGCCTGTAACTTCTTTATTTTGCGTCCTAGACCCTTCAAAGTTTGACCTGATTTCAATAGAAAACCATACAATTATCGGACTTTTTCAAGTTTTTAGAGTCAAAATTTTAACAAAAATTGTTTTTTCTTTAAACGCCTGTAACTTCTTTATTTTGCGTCCTAGACCCTTCAAAGTTTGACCTGATTTCAATAGAAAACCATACAATTATCGGACTTTTTCAAGTTTTTAGGGTCAAAATTTTTACAAAAAATTTTTTTTTTCTTTAAACGCCTGTAACTTCTTTATTTTGCGTCCTAGACCCTTCAAAGTTTGACCTGATTTCAATAGAAAACCATACAATTATCGGACTTTTTCAAGTTTTTAGGGTCAAAATTTTTACAAAAAAATTTTTTTTCTTTAAACGCCTGTAACTTCTTTATTTTGCGTCCTAGACCCTTCAAAGTTTGACCTGATTTCAATAGAAAACCATACAATTATCGGACTTTTTCAAGTTTTTAGAGTCAAAATTTTTACAAAAAAATTTTTTTCTTTAAACGCCTGTAACTTCTTTATTTTGCGTCCTAGACCCTTCAAAGTTTGACCTGATTTCAATAGAAAACCATACAATTTTCGGTCTTTTTTCAAGTTTTTAGGGCCAAAATTTTTACAAAAATTTTTTTTTCTTTAAACGCCTGTAACTTCTTTATTTTGCGTCCTAGACCCTTCAAAGTTTGACCTGATTTCAATAGAAAACCATACAATTATCGGACTTTTTCAAGTTTTTAGGGTCAAAATTTTTACAAAAAAATTTTTTTTCTTTAAACGCCTGTAACTTCTTTATTTTGCGTCCTAGACCCTTCAAAGTTTGACCTGATTTCAATAGAAAACCATACAATTATCGGACTTTTTCAAGTTTTTAGGGTCAAAATTTTTACAAAAAAATTTTTTTTCTTTAAACGCCTGTAACTTCTTTATTTTGCGTCCTAGACCCTTCAAAGTTTGACCTGATTTCAATAGAAAACCATACAATTATCGGACTTTTTCAAGTTTTTAGAGTCAAAATTTTTACAAAAAAATTTTTTTTCTTTAAACGCCTGTAACTTCTTTATTTTGCGTCCTAGACCCTTCAAAGTTTGACCTGATTTCAATAGAAAACCATACAATTATCGGACTTTTTCAAGTTTTTAGGGTCAAAATTTTTACAAAAAAAATTTTTTTCTTTAAACGCCTGTAACTTCTTTATTTTGCGTCCTAGACCCTTCAAAGTTTGACCTGATTTCAATAGAAAACCATACAATTATCGGACTTTTTCAAGTTTTTAGGGTCAAAATTTTTACAAAAAAATTTTTTTTCTTTAAACGCCTGTAACTTCTTTATTTTGCGTCCTAGACCCTTCAAAGTTTGACCTGATTTCAATAGAAAACCATACAATTATCGGACTTTTTCAAGTTTTTAGGGCCAAAATTTTTACAAAAAAATTTTTTTTCTTTAAACGCCTGTAACTTCTTTATTTTGCGTCCTAGACCCTTCAAAGTTTGACCTGATTTCAATAGAAAACCATACAATTATCGGACTTTTTCAAGTTTTTAGAGTCAACATTTTAACAAAAATTGTTTTTTCTTTAAACGCCTGTAACTTCTTTATTTTGCGTCCTAGACCCTTCAAAGTTTGACCTGATTTCAATAGAAAACCATACAATTATCGGACTTTTTCAAGTTTTTAGAGTCAAAATTTTTACAAAAAATTTTTTTTTCTTTAAACGCCTGTAACTTCTTTATTTTGCGTCCTAGACCCTTCAAAGTTTGACCTGATTTCAATAGAAAACCATACAATTATCGGACTTTTTCAAGTTTTTAGGGTCAAAATTTTTACAAAAAAATTTTTTTTCTTTAAACGCCTGTAACTTCTTTATTTTGCGTCCTAGACCCTTCAAAGTTTGACCTGATTTCAATAGAAAACCATACAATTATCGGACTTTTTCAAGTTTTTAGGGTCAAAATTTTTACAAAAAATTTTTTTTTTCTTTAAACGCCTGTAACTTCTTTATTTTGCGTCCTAGACCCTTCAAAGTTTGACCTGATTTCAATAGAAAACCATACAATTTTCGGTCTTTTTTCAAGTTTTTAGGGTCAAAATTTTTACAAAAAAATTTTTTTTCTTTAAACGCCTGTAACTTCTTTATTTTGCGTCCTAGATCCTTCAAAGTTTGACCTGATTTCAATAGAAAACCATACAATTTTCGGTCTTTTTTCAAGTTTTTAGGGCCAAAATTTTTACAAAAAAATTTTTTTTCTTTAAACGCCTGTAACTTCTTTATTTTGCGTCCTAGACCCTTCAAAGTTTGACCTGATTTCAATAGAAAACCATACAATTATCGGACTTTTTCAAGTTTTTAGAGTCAAAATTTTAACAAAAATTGTTTTTTCTTTAAACGCCTGTAACTTCTTTATTTTGCGTCCTAGACCCTTCAAAGTTTGACCTGATTTCAATAGAAAACCATACAATTATCGGACTTTTTCAAGTTTTTAGGGTCAAAATTTTTACAAAAAAATTTTTTTTCTTTAAACGCCTGTAACTTCTTTATTTTGCGTCCTAGACCCTTCAAAGTTTGACCTGATTTCAATAGAAAACCATACAATTTTCGGTCTTTTTTCAAGTTTTTAGGGCCAAAATTTTTACAAAAAAATTTTTTTTCTTTAAACGCCTGTAACTTCTTTATTTTGCGTCCTAGACCCTTCAAAGTTTGACCTGATTTCAATAGAAAACCATACAATTATCGGACTTTTTCAAGTTTTTAGGGTCAAAATTTTTACAAAAAAATTTTTTTTCTTTAAACGCCTGTAACTTCTTTATTTTGCGTCCTAGACCCTTCAAAGTTTGACCTGATTTCAATAGAAAACCATACAATTATCGGACTTTTTCAAGTTTTTAGGGTCAAAATTTTTACAAAAAAATTTTTTTTCTTTAAACGCCTGTAACTTCTTTATTTTGCGTCCTAGACCCTTCAAAGTTTGACCTGATTTCAATAGAAAACCATACAATTATCGGACTTTTTCAAGTTTTTAGGGCCAAAATTTTTACAAAATTTTTTTTTTCTTTAAACGCCTGTAACTTCTTTATTTTGCGTCCTAGACCCTTCAAAGTTTGACCTGATTTCAATAGAAAACCATACAATTATCGGACTTTTTCAAGTTTTTAGAGTCAAAATTTTAACAAAAATTGTTTTTTCTTTAAACGCCTGTAACTTCTTTATTTTGCGTCCTAGACCCTTCAAAGTTTGACCTGATTTCAATAGAAAACCATACAATTATCGGACTTTTTCAAGTTTTTAGGGTCAAAATTTTTACAAAAAAAATTTTTTTCTTTAAACGCCTGTAACTTCTTTATTTTGCGTCCTAGACCCTTCAAAGTTTGACCTGATTTCAATAGAAAACCATACAATTATCGGACTTTTTCAAGTTTTTAGGGTCAAAATTTTTACAAAAAAATTTTTTTTCTTTAAACGCCTGTAACTTCTTTATTTTGCGTCCTAGACCCTTCAAAGTTTGACCTGATTTCAATAGAAAACCATACAATTATCGGACTTTTTCAAGTTTTTAGGGCCAAAATTTTTACAAAATTTTTTTTTTCTTTAAACGCCTGTAACTTCTTTATTTTGCGTCCTAGACCCTTCAAAGTTTGACCTGATTTCAATAGAAAACCATACAATTATCGGACTTTTTCAAGTTTTTAGGGTCAAAATTTTTACAAAAAAATTTTTTTTCTTTAAACGCCTGTAACTTCTTTATTTTGCGTCCTAGACCCTTCAAAGTTTGACCTGATTTCAATAGAAAACCATACAATTATCGGACTTTTTCAAGTTTTTAGGGTCAAAATTTTTACAAAAAAATTTTTTTTCTTTAAACGCCTGTAACTTCTTTATTTTGCGTCCTAGACCCTTCAAAGTTTGACCTGATTTCAATAGAAAACCATACAATTATCGGACTTTTTCAAGTTTTTAGAGTCAAAATTTTTACAAAAAAATTTTTTTTCTTTAAACGCCTGTAACTTCTTTATTTTGCGTCCTAGACCCTTCAAAGTTTGACCTGATTTCAATAGAAAACCATACAATTATCGGACTTTTTCAAGTTTTTAGGGTCAAAATTTTTACAAAAAAATTTTTTTTCTTTAAACGCCTGTAACTTCTTTATTTTGCGTCCTAGACCCTTCAAAGTTTGACCTGATTTCAATAGAAAACCATACAATTATCGGACTTTTTCAAGTTTTTAGGGTCAAAATTTTTACAAAAAATTTTTTTTTTCTTTAAACGCCTGTAACTTCTTTATTTTGCGTCCTAGACCCTTCAAAGTTTGACCTGATTTCAATAGAAAACCATACAATTTTCGGTCTTTTTTCAAGTTTTTAGGGCCAAAATTTTTACAAAAAAATTTTTTTTCTTTAAACGCCTGTAACTTCTTTATTTTGCGTCCTAGACCCTTCAAAGTTTGACCTGATTTCAATAGAAAACCATACAATTTTCGGTCTTTTTTCAAGTTTTTAGGGCCAAAATTTTTACAAAAAAATTTTTTTTCTTTAAACGCCTGTAACTTCTTTATTTTGCGTCCTAGACCCTTCAAAGTTTGACCTGATTTCAATAGAAAACCATACAATTATCGGACTTTTTCAAGTTTTTAGAGTCAAAATTTTAACAAAAATTGTTTTTTCTTTAAACGCCTGTAACTTCTTTATTTTGCGTCCTAGACCCTTCAAAGTTTGACCTGATTTCAATAGAAAACCATACAATTATCGGACTTTTTCAAGTTTTTAGGGTCAAAATTTTTACAAAAAAATTTTTTTTCTTTAAACGCCTGTAACTTCTTTATTTTGCGTCCTAGACCCTTCAAAGTTTGACCTGATTTCAATAGAAAACCATACAATTTTCGGTCTTTTTTCAAGTTTTTAGGGCCAAAATTTTTACAAAAAAATTTTTTTCTTTAAACGCCTGTAACTTCTTTATTTTGCGTCCTAGACCCTTCAAAGTTTGACCTGATTTCAATAGAAAACCATACAATTATCGGACTTTTTCAAGTTTTTAGGGTCAAAATTTTTACAAAAAAAATTTTTTTCTTTAAACGCCTGTAACTTCTTTATTTTGCGTCCTAGACCCTTCAAAGTTTGACCTGATTTCAATAGAAAACCATACAATTATCGGACTTTTTCAAGTTTTTAGGGTCAAAATTTTTACAAAAAAATTTTTTTTCTTTAAACGCCTGTAACTTCTTTATTTTGCGTCCTAGACCCTTCAAAGTTTGACCTGATTTCAATAGAAAACCATACAATTATCGGACTTTTTCAAGTTTTTAGGGCCAAAATTTTTACAAAATTTTTTTTTTCTTTAAACGCCTGTAACTTCTTTATTTTGCGTCCTAGACCCTTCAAAGTTTGACCTGATTTCAATAGAAAACCATACAATTATCGGACTTTTTCAAGTTTTTAGAGTCAAAATTTTAACAAAAATTGTTTTTTCTTTAAACGCCTGTAACTTCTTTATTTTGCGTCCTAGACCCTTCAAAGTTTGACCTGATTTCAATAGAAAACCATACAATTATCGGACTTTTTCAAGTTTTTAGGGTCAAAATTTTTACAAAAAAAATTTTTTTCTTCTTTAAACGCCTGTAACTTCTTTATTTTGCGTCCTAGACCCTTCAAAGTTTGACCTGATTTCAATAGAAAACCATACAATTATCGGACTTTTTCAAGTTTTTAGGGTCAAAATTTTTACAAAAAAATTTTTTTTCTTTAAACGCCTGTAACTTCTTTATTTTGCGTCCTAGACCCTTCAAAGTTTGACCTGATTTCAATAGAAAACCATACAATTATCGGACTTTTTCAAGTTTTTAGGGCCAAAATTTTTACAAAATTTTTTTTTTCTTTAAACGCCTGTAACTTCTTTATTTTGCGTCCTAGACCCTTCAAAGTTTGACCTGATTTCAATAGAAAACCATACAATTATCGGACTTTTTCAAGTTTTTAGAGTCAAAATTTTAACAAAAATTGTTTTTTCTTTAAACGCCTGTAACTTCTTTATTTTGCGTCCTAGACCCTTCAAAGTTTGACCTGATTTCAATAGAAAACCATACAATTATCGGACTTTTTCAAGTTTTTAGGGTCAAAATTTTTACAAAAAAATTTTTTTTCTTTAAACGCCTGTAACTTCTTTATTTTGCGTCCTAGACCCTTCAAAGTTTGACCTGATTTCAATAGAAAACCATACAATTATCGGACTTTTTCAAGTTTTTAGAGTCAAAATTTTTACAAAAAATTTTTTTTTCTTTAAACGCCTGTAACTTCTTTATTTTGCGTCCTAGACCCTTCAAAGTTTGACCTGATTTCAATAGAAAACCATACAATTATCGGACTTTTTCAAGTTTTTAGGGTCAAAATTTTTACAAAAAAATTTTTTTTCTTTAAACGCCTGTAACTTCTTTATTTTGCGTCCTAGACCCTTCAAAGTTTGACCTGATTTCAATAGAAAACCATACAATTATCGGACTTTTTCAAGTTTTTAGGGTCAAAATTTTTACAAAAATTTTTTTTTTCTTTAAACGCCTGTAACTTCTTTATTTTGCGTCCTAGACCCTTCAAAGTTTGACCTTATTTCAATAGAAAACCATACAATTTTCGGTCTTTTTTCAAGTTTTTAGGGTCAAAATTTTTACAAAAAAATTTTTTTTCTTTAAACGCCTGTAACTTCTTTATTTTGCGTCCTAGACCCTTCAAAGTTTGACCTGATTTCAATAGAAAACCATACAATTATCGGTCTTTTTTCAAGTTTTTAGGGCCAAAATTTTTACAAAAAAATTTTTTTTCTTTAAACGCCTGTAACTTCTTTATTTTGCGTCCTAGACCCTTCAAAGTTTGACCTGATTTCAATAGAAAACCATACAATTTTCGGTCTTTTTTCAAGGTTTTAGGGTCAAAATTATTACAAAATTTTTTTTTTTCTTTAAACGCCTGTAACTTCTTTATTTTGCGTCCTAGACCCTTCAAAGTTTGACCTGATTTCAATAGAAAACCATACAATTATCGGACTTTTTCAAGTTTTTAGGGTCAAAATTTTTACAAAAAATTTTTTTTTCTTTAAACGCCTGTAACTTCTTTATTTTGCGTCCTAGACCCTTCAAAGTTTGACCTGATTTCAATAGAAAACCATACAATTATCGGACTTTTTCAAGTTTTTAGGGTCAAAATTTTTACAAAAAATTTTTTTTTTCTTTAAACGCCTGTAACTTCTTTATTTTGCGTCCTAGACCCTTCAAAGTTTGACCTGATTTCAATAGAAAACCATACAATTTTCGGTCTTTTTTCAAGTTTTTAGGGTCAAAATTTTTACAAAAAAATTTTTTTTCTTTAAACGCCTGTAACTTCTTTATTTTGCGTCCTAGACCCTTCAAAGTTTGACCTGATTTCAATAGAAAACCATACAATTTTCGGTCTTTTTTCAAGTTTTTAGGGCCAAAATTTTTACAAAAAAATTTTTTTTCTTTAAACGCCTGTAACTTCTTTATTTTGCGTCCTAGACCCTTCAAAGTTTGACCTGATTTCAATAGAAAACCATACAATTATCGGACTTTTTCAAGTTTTTAGAGTCAAAATTTTAACAAAAATTGTTTTTTCTTTAAACGCCTGTAACTTCTTTATTTTGCGTCCTAGACCCTTCAAAGTTTGACCTGATTTCAATAGAAAACCATACAATTATCGGACTTTTTCAAGTTTTTAGGGTCAAAATTTTTACAAAAAATTTTTTTTTCTTTAAACGCCTGTAACTTCTTTATTTTGCGTCCTAGACCCTTCAAAGTTTGACCTGATTTCAATAGAAAACCATACAATTATCGGACTTTTTCAAGTTTTTAGAGTCAAAATTTTTACAAAAAAATTTTTTTTCTTTAAACGCCTGTAACTTCTTTATTTTGCGTCCTAGACCCTTCAAAGTTTGACCTGATTTCAATAGAAAACCATAAAATTTTCGGTCTTTTTTCAAGTTTTTAGGGCCAAAATTTTTACAAAATTTTTTTTTCTTTAAACGCCTGTAACTTCTTTATTTTGCGTCCTAGACCCTTCAAAGTTTGACCTGATTTCAATAGAAAACCATACAATTATCGGACTTTTTCAAGTTTTTAGGGTCAAAATTTTTACAAAAAAATTTTTTTTCTTTAAACGCCTGTAACTTCTTTATTTTGCGTCCTAGACCCTTCAAAGTTTGACCTGATTTCAATAGAAAACCATACAATTTTCGGTCTTTTTTCAAGTTTTTAGGGTCAAAATTTTTACAAAAATTTTTTTTTTCTTTAAACGCCTGTAACTTCTTTATTTTGCGTCCAAGACCCTTCAAAGTTTGACCTGATTTCAATAGAAAACCATACAATTATCGGACTTTTTCAAGTTTTTAGGGTCAAAATTTTTACAAAAAATTTTTTTTCTTTAAACGCCTGTAACTTCTTTATTTTGCGTCCTAGACCCTTCAAAGTTTGACCTGATTTCAATAGAAAACCATACAATTATCGGACTTTTTCAAGTTTTTAGGGTCAAAATTTTTACAAAAAAATTTTTTTTCTTTAAACGCCTGTAACTTCTTTATTTTGCGTCCTAGACCCTTCAAAGTTTGACCTGATTTCAATAGAAAACCATACAATTTTCGGTCTTATTTCAAGTTTTTAGGGCCAAAATTTTTACAAAAATTTTTTTTTTCTTTAAACGCCTGTAACTTCTTTATTTTGCGTCCTAGACCCTTCAAAGTTTGACCTGATTTCAATAGAAAACCATACAATTATCGGACTTTTTCAAGTTTTTAGAGTCAAAATTTTTACAAAAATTTTTTTTTTCTTTAAACGCCTGTAACTTCTTTATTTTGCGTCCTAGACCCTTCAAAGTTTGACCTGATTTCAATAGAAAACCATACAATTATCGGACTTTTTCAAGTTTTTAGAGTCAAAATTTTTACAAAAAAATTTTTTTTCTTTAAACGCCTGTAACTTCTTTATTTTGCGTCCTAGACCCTTCAAAGTTTGACCTGATTTCAATAGAAAACCATACAATTATCGGACTTTTTCAAGTTTTTAGGGTCAAAATTTTTACAAAAAAATTTTTTTTCTTTAAACGCCTGTAACTTCTTTATTTTGCGTCCTAGACCCTTCAAAGTTTGACCTGATTTCAATAGAAAACCATACAATTTTCGGTCTTTTTTCAAGTTTTTAGGGTCAAAATTTTTACAAAAATTTTTTTTTTCTTTAAACGCCTGTAACTTCTTTATTTTGCGTCCTAGACCCTTCAAAGTTTGACCTGATTTCAATAGAAAACCATACAATTTTCGGTCTTTTTTCAAGGTTTTAGGGTCAAAATTATTACAAAATTTTTTTTTTTCTTTAAACGCCTGTAACTTCTTTATTTTGCGTCCTAGACCCTTCAAAGTTTGACCTGATTTCAATAGAAAACCATACAATTATCGGACTTTTTCAAGTTTTTAGGGTCAAAATTTTTACAAAAATTTTTTTTTTCTTTAAACGCCTGTAACTTCTTTATTTTGCGTCCTAGACCCTTCAAAGTTTGACCTGATTTCAATAGAAAACCATACAATTTTCGGTCTTTTTTCAAGTTTTTAGGGCCAAAATTTTTACAAAAATTTTTTTTTTCTTTAAACGCCTGTAACTTCTTTATTTTGCGTCCTAGACCCTTCAAAGTTTGACCTGATTTCAATAGAAAACCATACAATTATCGGACTTTTTCAAGTTTTTAGAGTCAAAATTTTTACAAAAAAATTTTTTTTCTTTAAACGCCTGTAACTTCTTTATTTTGCGTCCTAGACCCTTCAAAGTTTGACCTGATTTCAATAGAAAACCATACAATTATCGGACTTTTTCAAGTTTTTAGGGTCAAAATTTTTACAAAAAATTTTTTTTTCTTTAAACGCCTGTAACTTCTTTATTTTGCGTCCTAGACCCTTCAAAGTTTGACCTGATTTCAATAGAAAACCATACAATTTTCGGTCTTTTTTCAAGTTTTTAGGGCCAAAATTTTTACAAAATTTTTTTTTTCTTTAAACGCCTGTAACTTCTTTATTTTGCGTCCTAGACCCTTCAAAGTTGGACCTGATTTCAATAGAAAACCATACAATTATCGGACTTTTTCAAGTTTTTAGAGTCAAAATTTTAACAAAAATTGTTTTTTCTTTAAACGCCTGTAACTTCTTTATTTTGCGTCCTAGACCCTTCAAAGTTTGACCTGATTTCAATAGAAAACCATACAATTATCGGACTTTTTCAAGTTTTTAGGGTCAAAATTTTTACAAAAAATTTTTTTTTTCTTTAAACGCCTGTAACTTCTTTATTTTGCGTCCTAGACCCTTCAAAGTTTGACCTGATTTCAATAGAAAACCATACAATTATCGGACTTTTTCAAGTTTTTAGGGTCAAAATTTTTACAAAAAAATTTTTTTTCTTTAAACGCCTGTAACTTCTTTATTTTGCGTCCTAGACCCTTCAAAGTTTGACCTGATTTCAATAGAAAACCATACAATTATCGGACTTTTTCAAGTTTTTAGGGTCAAAATTTTTACAAAAAAATTTTTTTTCTTTAAACGCCTGTAACTTCTTTATTTTGCGTCCTAGACCCTTCAAAGTTTGACCTGATTTCAATAGAAAACCATACAATTATCGGACTTTTTCAAGTTTTTAGGGCCAAAATTTTTACAAAATTTTTTTTTTCTTTAAACGCCTGTAACTTCTTTATTTTGCGTCCTAGACCCTTCAAAGTTTGACCTGATTTCAATAGAAAACCATACAATTCTCGGACTTTTTCAAGTTTTTAGAGTCAAAATTTTAACAAAAATTGTTTTTTCTTTAAACGCCTGTAACTTCTTTATTTTGCGTCCTAGACCCTTCAAAGTTTGACCTGATTTCAATAGAAAACCATACAATTATCGGACTTTTTCAAGTTTTTAGGGTCAAAATTTTTACAAAAAAAATTTTTTTCTTTAAACGCCTGTAACTTCTTTATTTTGCGTCCTAGACCCTTCAAAGTTTGACCTGATTTCAATAGAAAACCATACAATTATCGGACTTTTTCAAGTTTTTAGGGTCAAAATTTTTACAAAAAAATTTTTTTTCTTTAAACGCCTGTAACTTCTTTATTTTGCGTCCTAGACCCTTCAAAGTTTGACCTGATTTCAATAGAAAACCATACAATTATCGGACTTTTTCAAGTTTTTAGGGCCAAAATTTTTACAAAATTTTTTTTTTCTTTAAACGCCTGTAACTTCTTTATTTTGCGTCCTAGACCCTTCAAAGTTTGACCTGATTTCAATAGAAAACCATACAATTATCGGACTTTTTCAAGTTTTTAGGGTCAAAATTTTTACAAAAAAATTTTTTTTCTTTAAACGCCTGTAACTTCTTTATTTTGCGTCCTAGACCCTTCAAAGTTTGACCTGATTTCAATAGAAAACCATACAATTATCGGACTTTTTCAAGTTTTTAGGGTCAAAATTTTTACAAAAAAATTTTTTTTCTTTAAACGCCTGTAACTTCTTTATTTTGCGTCCTAGACCCTTCAAAGTTTGACCTGATTTCAATAGAAAACCATACAATTATCGGACTTTTTCAAGTTTTTAGAGTCAAAATTTTTACAAAAAAATTTTTTTTCTTTAAACGCCTGTAACTTCTTTATTTTGCGTCCTAGACCCTTCAAAGTTTGACCTGATTTCAATAGAAAACCATACAATTATCGGACTTTTTCAAGTTTTTAGGGTCAAAATTTTTACAAAAAAATTTTTTTTCTTTAAACGCCTGTAACTTCTTTATTTTGCGTCCTAGACCCTTCAAAGTTTGACCTGATTTCAATAGAAAACCATACAATTATCGGACTTTTTCAAGTTTTTAGGGTCAAAATTTTTACAAAAAATTTTTTTTTTCTTTAAACGCCTGTAACTTCTTTATTTTGCGTCCTAGACCCTTCAAAGTTTGACCTGATTTCAATAGAAAACCATACAATTTTCGGTCTTTTTTCAAGTTTTTAGGGCCAAAATTTTTACAAAAAATTTTTTTTTCTTTAAACGCCTGTAACTTCTTTATTTTGCGTCCTAGACCCTTCAAAGTTTGACCTGATTTCAATAGAAAACCATACAATTTTCGGTCTTTTTTCAAGTTTTTAGGGCCAAAATTTTTACAAAAAAATTTTTTTTCTTTAAACGCCTGTAACTTCTTTATTTTGCGTCCTAGACCCTTCAAAGTTTGACCTGATTTCAATAGAAAACCATACAATTATCGGACTTTTTCAAGTTTTTAGAGTCAAAATTTTAACAAAAATTGTTTTTTCTTTAAACGCCTGTAACTTCTTTATTTTGCGTCCTAGACCCTTCAAAGTTTGACCTGATTTCAATAGAAAACCATACAATTATCGGACTTTTTCAAGTTTTTAGGGTCAAAATTTTTACAAAAAAATTTTTTTTCTTTAAACGCCTGTAACTTCTTTATTTTGCGTCCTAGACCCTTCAAAGTTTGACCTGATTTCAATAGAAAACCATACAATTTTCGGTCTTTTTTCAAGTTTTTAGGGCCAAAATTTTTACAAAAAAATTTTTTTTCTTTAAACGCCTGTAACTTCTTTATTTTGCGTCCTAGACCCTTCAAAGTTTGACCTGATTTCAATAGAAAACCATACAATTATCGGACTTTTTCAAGTTTTTAGGGTCAAAACTTTTACAAAAAAAAATTTTTTTCTTTAAACGCCTGTAACTTCTTTATTTTGCGTCCTAGACCCTTCAAAGTTTGACCTGATTTCAATAGAAAACCATACAATTATCGGACTTTTTCAAGTTTTTAGGGTCAAAATTTTTACAAAAAAATTTTTTTTCTTTAAACGCCTGTAACTTCTTTATTTTGCGTCCTAGACCCTTCAAAGTTTGACCTGATTTCAATAGAAAACCATACAATTATCGGACTTTTTCAAGTTTTTAGGGCCAAAATTTTTACAAAATTTTTTTTTTTCTTTAAACGCCTGTAACTTCTTTATTTTGCGTCCTAGACCCTTCAAAGTTTGACCTGATTTCAATAGAAAACCATACAATTATCGGACTTTTTCAAGTTTTTAGAGTCAAAATTTTAACAAAAATTGTTTTTTCTTTAAACGCCTGTAACTTCTTTATTTTGCGTCCTAGACCCTTCAAAGTTTGACCTGATTTCAATAGAAAACCATACAATTATCGGACTTTTTCAAGTTTTTAGGGTCAAAATTTTTACAAAAAAAATTTTTTTCTTCTTTAAACGCCTGTAACTTCTTTATTTTGCGTCCTAGACCCTTCAAAGTTTGACCTGATTTCAATAGAAAACCATACAATTATCGGACTTTTTCAAGTTTTTAGGGTCAAAATTTTTACAAAAAAATTTTTTTTCTTTAAACGCCTGTAACTTCTTTATTTTGCGTCCTAGACCCTTCAAAGTTTGACCTGATTTCAATAGAAAACCATACAATTATCGGACTTTTTCAAGTTTTTAGGGCCAAAATTTTTACAAAATTTTTTTTTTCTTTAAACGCCTGTAACTTCTTTATTTTGCGTCCTAGACCCTTCAAAGTTTGACCTGATTTCAATAGAAAACCATACAATTATCGGACTTTTTCAAGTTTTTAGAGTCAAAATTTTAACAAAAATTGTTTTTTCTTTAAACGCCTGTAACTTCTTTATTTTGCGTCCTAGACCCTTCAAAGTTTGACCTGATTTCAATAGAAAACCATACAATTATCGGACTTTTTCAAGTTTTTAGGGTCAAAATTTTTACAAAAAAATTTTTTTTCTTTAAACGCCTGTAACTTCTTTATTTTGCGTCCTAGACCCTTCAAAGTTTGACCTGATTTCAATAGAAAACCATACAATTATCGGACTTTTTCAAGTTTTTAGGGTCAAAATTTTTACAAAAAAATTTTTTTTCTTTAAACGCCTGTAACTTCTTTATTTTGCGTCCTAGACCCTTCAAAGTTTGACCTGATTTCAATAGAAAACCATACAATTATCGGACTTTTTCAAGTTTTTAGGGTCAAAATTTTTACAAAAAATTTTTTTTTCTTTAAACGCCTGTAACTTCTTTATTTTGCGTCCTAGACCCTTCAAAGTTTGACCTGATTTCAATAGAAAACCATACAATTTTCGGTCTTTTTTCAAGTTTTTAGGGTCAAAATTTTTACAAAAAAATTTTTTTTCTTTAAACGCCTGTAACTTCTTTATTTTGCGTCCTAGACCCTTCAAAGTTTGACCTGATTTCAATAGAAAACCATACAATTATCGGTCTTTTTTCAAGTTTTTAGGGCCAAAATTTTAACAAAAAAATTTTTTTTCTTTAAACGCCTGTAACTTCTTTATTTTGCGTCCTAGACCCTTCAAAGTTTGACCTGATTTCAATAGAAAACCATACAATTTTCGGTCTTTTTTCAAGGTTTTAGGGTCAAAATTATTACAAAATTTTTTTTTTTCTTTAAACGCCTGTAACTTCTTTATTTTGCGTCCTAGACCCTTCAAAGTTTGACCTGATTTCAATAGAAAACCATACAATTATCGGACTTTTTCAAGTTTTTAGGGTCAAAATTTTTACAAAAAATTTTTTTTTCTTTAAACGCCTGTAACTTCTTTATTTTGCGTCCTAGACCCTTCAAAGTTTGACCTGATTTCAATAGAAAACCATACAATTTTCGGTCTTTTTTCAAGTTTTTAGGGTCAAAATTTTTACAAAAAAATTTTTTTTCTTTAAACGCCTGTAACTTCTTTATTTTGCGTCCTAGACCCTTCAAAGTTTGACCTGATTTCAATAGAAAACCATACAATTTTCGGTCTTTTTTCAAGTTTTTAGGGCCAAAATTTTTACAAAAAAATTTTTTTTCTTTAAACGCCTGTAACTTCTTTATTTTGCGTCCTAGACCCTTCAAAGTTTGACCTGATTTCAATAGAAAACCATACAATTATCGGACTTTTTCAAGTTTTTAGAGTCAAAATTTTAACAAAAATTGTTTTTTCTTTAAACGCCTGTAACTTCTTTATTTTGCGTCCTAGACCCTTCAAAGTTTGACCTGATTTCAATAGAAAACCATACAATTATCGGACTTTTTCAAGTTTTTAGGGTCAAAATTTTTACAAAAATTTTTTTTTTCTTTAAACGCCTGTAACTTCTTTATTTTGCGTCCTAGACCCTTCAAAGTTTGACCTGATTTCAATAGAAAACCATACAATTATCGGACTTTTTCAAGTTTTTAGAGTCAAAATTTTTACAAAAAAATTTTTTTTCTTTAAACGCCTGTAACTTCTTTATTTTGCGTCCTAGACCCTTCAAAGTTTGACCTGATTTCAATAGAAAACCATACAATTTTCGGTCTTTTTTCAAGTTTTTAGGGCCAAAATTTTTACAAAATTTTTTTTTCTTTAAACGCCTGTAACTTCTTTATTTTGCGTCCTAGACCCTTCAAAGTTTGACCTGATTTCAATAGAAAACCATACAATTATCGGACTTTTTCAAGTTTTTAGGGTCAAAATTTTTACAAAAAAATTTTTTTTCTTTAAACGCCTGTAACTTCTTTATTTTGCGTCCTAGACCCTTCAAAGTTTGACCTGATTTCAATAGAAAACCATACAATTTTCGGTCTTTTTTCAAGTTTTTAGGGTCAAAATTTTTACAAAAATTTTTTTTTTCTTTAAACGCCTGTAACTTCTTTATTTTGCGTCCTAGACCCTTCAAAGTTTGACCTGATTTCAATAGAAAACCATACAATTATCGGACTTTTTCAAGTTTTTAGGGTCAAAATTTTTACAAAAAATTTTTTTTCTTTAAACGCCTGTAACTTCTTTATTTTGCGTCCTAGACCCTTCAAAGTTTGACCTGATTTCAATAGAAAACCATACAATTATTGGACTTTTTCAAGTTTTTAGGGTCAAAATTTTTACAAAAAAAATTTTTTTCTTTAAACGCCTGTAACTTCTTTATTTTGCGTCCTAGACCCTTCAAAGTTTGACCTGATTTCAATAGAAAACCATACAATTTTCGGTCTTATTTCAAGTTTTTAGGGCCAAAATTTTTACAAAAATTTTTTTTTTCTTTAAACGCCTGTAACTTCTTTATTTTGCGTCCTAGACCCTTCAAAGTTTGACCTGATTTCAATAGAAAACCATACAATTATCGGACTTTTTCAAGTTTTTAGAGTCAAAATTTTTACAAAAATTTTTTTTTTCTTTAAACGCCTGTAACTTCTTTATTTTGCGTCCTAGACCCTTCAAAGTTTGACCTGATTTCAATAGAAAACCATACAATTATCGGACTTTTTCAAGTTTTTAGAGTCAAAATTTTTACAAAAAAATTTTTTTTCTTTAAACGCCTGTAACTTCTTTATTTTGCGTCCTAGACCCTTCAAAGTTTGACCTGATTTCAATAGAAAACCATACAATTATCGGACTTTTTCAAGTTTTTAGGGTCAAAATTTTTACAAAAAAATTTTTTTTCTTTAAACGCCTGTAACTTCTTTATTTTGCGTCCTAGACCCTTCAAAGTTTGACCTGATTTCAATAGAAAACCATACAATTTTCGGTCTTTTTTCAAGTTTTTAGGGTCAAAATTTTTACAAAAAAATTTTTTTTCTTTAAACGCCTGTAACTTCTTTATTTTGCGTCCTAGACCCTTCAAAGTTTGACCTGATTTCAATAGAAAACCATACAATTATCGGTCTTTTTTCAAGGTTTTAGGGTCAAAATTATTACAAAATTTTTTTTTTTCTTTAAACGCCTGTAACTTCTTTATTTTGCGTCCTAGACCCTTCAAAGTTTGACCTGATTTCAATAGAAAACCATACAATTATCGGACTTTTTCAAGTTTTTAGGGTCAAAATTTTTACAAAAAATTTTTTTTTCTTTAAACGCCTGTAACTTCTTTATTTTGCGTCCTAGACCCTTCAAAGTTTGACCTGATTTCAATAGAAAACCATACAATTTTCGGTCTTTTTTCAAGTTTTTAGGGCCAAAATTTTTACAAAAATTTTTTTTTTCTTTAAACGCCTGTAACTTCTTTATTTTGCGTCCTAGACCCTTCAAAGTTTGACCTGATTTCAATAGAAAACCATACAATTATCGGACTTTTTCAAGTTTTTAGAGTCAAAATTTTTACAAAAAAATTTTTTTTCTTTAAACGCCTGTAACTTCTTTATTTTGCGTCCTAGACCCTTCAAAGTTTGACCTGATTTCAATAGAAAACCATACAATTATCGGACTTTTTCAAGTTTTTAGGGTCAAAATTTTTACAAAAAATTTTTTTTTCTTTAAACGCCTGTAACTTCTTTATTTTGCGTCCTAGACCCTTCAAAGTTTGACCTGATTTCAATAGAAAACCATACAATTTTCGGTCTTTTTTCAAGTTTTTAGGGCCAAAATTTTTACAAAATTTTTTTTTTCTTTAAACGCCTGTAACTTCTTTATTTTGCGTCCTAGACCCTTCAAAGTTGGACCTGATTTCAATAGAAAACCATACAATTATCGGACTTTTTCAAGTTTTTAGAGTCAAAATTTTAACAAAAATTGTTTTTTCTTTAAACGCCTGTAACTTCTTTATTTTGCGTCCTAGACCCTTCAAAGTTTGACCTGATTTCAATAGAAAACCATACAATTATCGGACTTTTTCAAGTTTTTAGGGTCAAAATTTTTACAAAAAATTTTTTTTTTCTTTAAACGCCTGTAACTTCTTTATTTTGCGTCCTAGACCCTTCAAAGTTTGACCTGATTTCAATAGAAAACCATACAATTATCGGACTTTTTCAAGTTTTTAGGGTCAAAATTTTTACAAAAAAATTTTTTTTCTTTAAACGCCTGTAACTTCTTTATTTTGCGTCCTAGACCCTTCAAAGTTTGACCTGATTTCAATAGAAAACCATACAATTTTCGGACTTTTTCAAGTTTTTAGAGTCAAAATTTTTACAAAAAAATTTTTTTTCTTTAAACGCCTGTAACTTCTTTATTTTGCGTCCTAGACCCTTCAAAGTTTGACCTGATTTCAATAGAAAACCATACAATTTTCGGTCTTTTTTCAAGTTTTTAGGGCCAAAATTTTTACAAAAAATTTTTTTTCTTTAAACGCCTGTAACTTCTTTATTTTGCGTCCTAGACCCTTCAAAGTTTGACCTGATTTCAATAGAAAACCATACAATTATCGGACTTTTTCAAGTTTTTAGAGTCAAAATTTTTACAAAAAAATTTTTTTTCTTTAAACGCCTGTAACTTCTTTATTTTGCGTCCTAGACCCTTCAAAGTTTGACCTGATTTCAATAGAAAACCATACAATTATCGGACTTTTTCAAGTTTTTAGGGTCAAAATTTTTACAAAAAAATTTTTTTTCTTTAAACGCCTGTAACTTCTTTATTTTGCGTCCTAGACCCTTCAAAGTTTGACCTGATTTCAATAGAAAACCATACAATTATCGGACTTTTTCAAGTTTTTAGGGTCAAAATTTTTACAAAAAAATTTTTTTTCTTTAAACGCCTGTAACTTCTTTATTTTGCGTCCTAGACCCTTCAAAGTTTGACCTGATTTCAATAGAAAACCATACAATTATCGGACTTTTTCAAGTTTTTAGGGTCAAAATTTTTACAAAAAAATTTTTTTTCTTTAAACGCCTGTAACTTCTTTATTTTGCGTCCTAGACCCTTCAAAGTTTGACCTGATTTCAATAGAAAACCATACAATTATCGGACTTTTTCAAGTTTTTAGGGTCAAAATTTTTACAAAAAAATTTTTTTTCTTTAAACGCCTGTAACTTCTTTATTTTGCGTCCTAGACCCTTCAAAGTTTGACCTGATTTCAATAGAAAACCATACAATTATCGGACTTTTTCAAGTTTTTAGGGTCAAAATTTTTACAAAAATTTTTTTTTTCTTTAAACGCCTGTAACTTCTTTATTTTGCGTCCTAGACCCTTCAAAGTTTGACCTGATTTCAATAGAAAACCATACAATTATCGGACTTTTTCAAGTTTTTAGGGCCAAAATTTTTACAAAATTTTTTTTTTCTTTAAACGCCTGTAACTTCTTTATTTTGCGTCCTAGACCCTTCAAAGTTTGACCTGATTTCAATAGAAAACCATACAATTATCGGACTTTTTCAAGTTTTTAGGGTCAAAATTTTAACAAAAATTGTTTTTTCTTTAAACGCCTGTAACTTCTTTATTTTGCGTCCTAGACCCTTCAAAGTTTGACCTGATTTCAATAGAAAACCATACAATTATCGGACTTTTTCAAGTTTTTAGGGTCAAAATTTTTAAAAAAAATTTTTTTTCTTTAAACGCCTGTAACTTCTTTATTTTGCGTCCTAGACCCTTCAAAGTTTGACCTGATTTCAATAGAAAACCATACAATTATCGGACTTTTTCAAGTTTTTAGAGTCAAAATTTTTACAAAAAATTTTTTTTTCTTTAAACGCCTGTAACTTCTTTATTTTGCGTCCTAGACCCTTCAAAGTTTGACCTGATTTCAATAGAAAACCATACAATTATCGGACTTTTTCAAGTTTTTAGGGTCAAAATTTTTACAAAAAAATTTTTTTTCTTTAAACGCCTGTAACTTCTTTATTTTGCGTCCTAGACCCTTCAAAGTTTGACCTGATTTCAATAGAAAACCATACAATTATCGGACTTTTTCAAGTTTTTAGGGTCAAAATTTTTACAAAAATTTTTTTTTTCTTTAAACGCCTGTAACTTCTTTATTTTGCGTCCTAGACCCTTCAAAGTTTGACCTGATTTCAATAGAAAACCATACAATTTTCGGTCTTTTTTCAAGTTTTTAGGGTCAAAATTTTTACAAAAAAATTTTTTTTCTTTAAACGCCTGTAACTTCTTTATTTTGCGTCCTAGACCCTTCAAAGTTTGACCTGATTTCAATAGAAAACCATACAATTTTCGGTCTTTTTTCAAGTTTTTAGGGCCAAAATTTTTACAAAATTTTTTTTTTTCTTTAAACGCCTGTAACTTCTTTATTTTGCGTCCTAGACCCTTCAAAGTTTGACCTGATTTCAATAGAAAACCATACAATTATCGGACTTTTTCAAGTTTTTAGAGTCAAAATTTTAACAAAAATTGTTTTTTCTTTAAACGCCTGTAACTTCTTTATTTTGCGTCCTAGACCCTTCAAAGTTTGACCTGATTTCAATAGAAAACCATACAATTATCGGACTTTTTCAAGTTTTTAGGATCAAAATTTTTACAAAAAAAAATTTTTTCTTTAAACGCCTGTAACTTCTTTATTTTGCGTCCTAGACCCTTCAAAGTTTGACCTGATTTCAATAGAAAACCATACAATTATCGGACTTTTTCAAGTTTTTAGAGTCAGAATTTTTACAAAAAAAATTTTTTTCTTTAAACGCCTGTAACTTCTTTATTTTGCGTCCTAGACCCTTCAAAGTTTGACCTGATTTCAATAGAAAACCATACAATTATCGGACTTTTTCAAGTTTTTAGGGTCAAAATTTTTACAAAAAAATTTTTTTTCTTTAAACGCCTGTAACTTCTTTATTTTGCGTCCTAGACCCTTCAAAGTTTGACCTGATTTCAATAGAAAACCATACAATTTTCGGTCCTTTTTCAAGTTTTTAGGGTCAAAATTTTTACAAAAAATTTTTTTTTCTTTAAACGCCTGTAACTTCTTTATTTTGCGTCCTAGACCCTTCAAAGTTTGACCTGATTTCAATAGAAAACCATACAATTATCGGACTTTTTCAAGTTTTTAGGGTCAAAATTTTTACAAAAAAATTTTTTTTCTTTAAACGCCTGTAACTTCTTTATTTTGCGTCCTAGACCCTTCAAAGTTTGACCTGATTTCAATAGAAAACCATACAATTATCGGACTTTTTCAAGTTTTTAGAGACAAAATTTTAACAAAAATTGTTTTTTCTTTAAACGCCTGTAACTTCTTTATTTTGCGTCCTAGACCCTTCAAAGTTTGACCTGATTTCAATAGAAAACCATACAATTATCGGACTTTTTCAAGTTTTTAGGGTCAAAATTTTTACAAAAATTTTTTTTTTTCTTTAAACGCCTGTAACTTCTTTATTTTGCGTCCTAGACCCTTCAAAGTTTGACCTGATTTCAATAGAAAACCATACAATTATCGGACTTTTTCAAGTTTTTAGGGTCAAAATTTTTACAAAAAAATTTTTTTTCTTTAAACGCCTGTAACTTCTTTATTTTGCGTCCTAGACCCTTCAAAGTTTGACCTGATTTCAATAGAAAACCATACAATTATCGGACTTTTTCAAGTTTTTAGGGTCAAAATTTTTACAAAAAAAAATTTTTTCTTTAAACGCCTGTAACTTCTTTATTTTGCGTCCTAGACCCTTCAAAGTTTGACCTGATTTCAATAGAAAACCATACAATTATCGGACTTTTTCAAGTTTTTAGGGTCAAAATTTTTACAAAAAAATTTTTTTTCTTTAAACGCCTGTAACTTCTTTATTTTGCGTCCTAGACCCTTCAAAGTTTGACCTGATTTCAATAGAAAACCATACAATTATCGGACTTTTTCAAGTTTTTAGGGTCAAAATTTTTACAAAAAAAATTTTTTTCTTTAAACGCCTGTAACTTCTTTATTTTGCGTCCTAGACCCTTCAAAGTTTGACCTGATTTCAATAGAAAACCATACAATTATCGGACTTTTTCAAGTTTTTAGGGTCAAAATTTTTACAAAAAATTTTTTTTTCTTTAAACGCCTGTAACTTCTTTATTTTGCGTCCTAGACCCTTCAAAGTTTGACCTGATTTCAATAGAAAACCATACAATTATCGGACTTTTTCAAGTTTTTAGGGTCAAAATTTTTACAAAATTTTTTTTTTCTTTAAACGCCTGTAACTTCTTTATTTTGCGTCCTAGACCCTTCAAAGTTTGACCTGATTTCAATAGAAAACCATACAATTATCGGACTTTTTCAAGTTTTTAGGGTCAAAATTTTTACAAAAAAATTTTTTTTCTTTAAACGCCTGTAACTTCTTTATTTTGCGTCCTAGACCCTTCAAAGTTTGACCTGATTTCAATAGAAAACCATACAATTATCGGACTTTTTCAAGTTTTTAGGGTCAAAATTTTTACAAAAAATTTTTTTTTCTTTAAACGCCTGTAACTTCTTTATTTTGCGTCCTAGACCCTTCAAAGTTTGACCTGATTTCAATAGAAAACCATACAATTATCGGACTTTTTCAAGTTTTTAGGGTCAAAATTTTTACAAAAATTTTTTTTTTCTTTAAACGCCTGTAACTTCTTTATTTTGCGTCCTAGACCCTTCAAAGTTTGACCTGATTTCAATAGAAAACCATACAATTATCGGACTTTTTCAAGTTTTTAGAGTCAAAATGTTTACAAAAAAATTTTTTTTCTTTAAACGCCTGTAACTTCTTTATTTTGCGTCCTAGACCCTTCAAAGTTTGACCTGATTTCAATAGAAAACCATACAATAATCGGACTTTTTCAAGTTTTTAGGGTCAAAATTTTTACAAAAAAATTTTTTTTCTTTAAACGCCTGTAACTTCTTTATTTTGCGTCCTAGACCCTTCAAAGTTTGACCTGATTTCAATAGAAAACCATACAATTATCGGACTTTTTCAAGTTTTTAGGGTCAAAATTTTTACAAAAAAATTTTTTTTCTTTAAACGCCTGTAACTTCTTTATTTTGCGTCCTAGACCCTTCAAAGTTTGACCTGATTTCAATAGAAAACCATACAATTATCGGACTTTTTCAAGTTTTTAGGGTCAAAATTTTTACAAAAAAATTTTTTTTCTTTAAACGCCTGTAACTTCTTTATTTTGCGTCCTAGACCCTTCAAAGTTTGACCTGATTTCAATAGAAAACCATACAATTATCGGACTTTTTCAAGTTTTTAGGGTCAAAATTTTTACAAAAAAATTTTTTTTCTTTAAACGCCTGTAACTTCTTTATTTTGCGTCCTAGACCCTTCAAAGTTTGACCTGATTTCAATAGAAAACCATACAATTATCGGACTTTTTCAAGTTTTTAGGGTCAAAATTTTTACAAAAAAATTTTTTTTCTTTAAACGCCTGTAACTTCTTTATTTTGCGTCCTAGACCCTTCAAAGTTTGACCTGATTTCAATAGAAAACCATACAATTATCGGACTTTTTCAAGTTTTTAGGGTCAAAATTTTTACAAAAAAATTTTTTTTCTTTAAACGCCTGTAACTTCTTTATTTTGCGTCCTAGACCCTTCAAAGTTTGACCTGATTTCAATAGAAAACCATACAATTATCGGACTTTTTCAAGTTTTTAGAGTCAAAATTTTTACAAAAAAATTTTTTTTCTTTAAACGCCTGTAACTTCTTTATTTTGCGTCCTAGACCCTTCAAAGTTTGACCTGATTTCAATAGAAAACCATACAATAATCGGACTTTTTCAAGTTTTTAGGGTCAAAATTTTTACAAAAAAATTTTTTTTCTTTAAACGCCTGTAACTTCTTTATTTTGCGTCCTAGACCCTTCAAAGTTTGACCTGATTTCAATAGAAAACCATACAATTATCGGACTTTTTCAAGTTTTTAGGGTCAAAATTTTTACAAAAAAATTTTTTTTCTTTAAACGCCTGTAACTTCTTTATTTTGCGTCCTAGACCCTTCAAAGTTTGACCTGATTTCAATAGAAAACCATACAATTTTCGGTCTTTTTTCAAGTTTTTAGGGCCAAAATTTTTACAAAATTTTTTTTTTCTTTAAACGCCTGTAACTTCTTTATTTTGCGTCCTAGACCCTTCAAAGTTTGACCTGATTTCAATAGAAAACCATACAATTATCGGACTTTTTCAAGTTTTTAGAGTCAAAATTTTAACAAAAATTGTTTTTTCTTTAAACGCCTGTAACTTCTTTATTTTGCGTCCTAGACCCTTCAAAGTTTGACCTGATTTCAATAGAAAACCATACAATTATCGGACTTTTTCAAGTTTTTAGGGTCAAAATTTTTACAAAAAATTTTTTTTTTCTTTAAACGCCTGTAACTTCTTTATTTTGCGTCCTAGACCCTTCAAAGTTTGACCTGATTTCAATAGAAAACCATACAATTATCGGACTTTTTCAAGTTTTTAGGGTCAAAATTTTAACAAAAACTGTTTTTTCTTTAAACGCCTGTAACTTCTTTATTTTGCGTCCTAGACCCTTCAAAGTTTGACCTGATTTCAATAGAAAACCATACAATTATCGGACTTTTTCAAGTTTTTAGGGTCAAAATTTTTACAAAAAAAAATTTTTTCTTTAAACGCCTGTAACTTCTTTATTTTGCGTCCTAGACCCTTCAAAGTTTGACCTGATTTCAATAGAAAACCATACAATTATCGGACTTTTTCAAGTTTTTAGGGTCAAAATTTTTACAAAAAAATTTTTTTTCTTTAAACGCCTGTAACTTCTTTATTTTGCGTCCTAGACCCTTCAAAGTTTGACCTGATTTCAATAGAAAACCATACAATTATCGGACTTTTTCAAGTTTTTAGGGTCAAAATTTTTACAAAAAAAAATTTTTTCTTTAAACGCCTGTAACTTCTTTATTTTGCGTCCTAGACCCTTCAAAGTTTGACCTGATTTCAATAGAAAACCATACAATTATCGGACTTTTTCAAGTTTTTAGGGTCAAAATTTTTACAAAAAATTTTTTTTTCTTTAAACGCCTGTAACTTCTTTATTTTGCGTCCTAGACCCTTCAAAGTTTGACCTGATTTCAATAGAAAACCATACAATTATCGGACTTTTTCAAGTTTTTAGGGTCAAAATTTTTACAAAAAAAAATTTTTTCTTTAAACGCCTGTAACTTCTTTATTTTGCGTCCTAGACCCTTCAAAGTTTGACCTGATTTCAATAGAAAACCATACAATTATCGGACTTTTTCAAGTTTTTAGGGTCAAAATTTTTACAAAAAATTTTTTTTTCTTTAAACGCCTGTAACTTCTTTATTTTGCGTCCTAGACCCTTCAAAGTTTGACCTGATTTCAATAGAAAACCATACAATTATCGGACTTTTTCAAGTTTTTAGGGTCAAAATTTTTACAAAAAAATTTTTTTTCTTTAAACGCCTGTAACTTCTTTATTTTGCGTCCTAGACCCTTCAAAGTTTGACCTGATTTCAATAGAAAACCATACAATTATCGGACTTTTTCAAGTTTTTAGGGTCAAAATTTTTACAAAAAAATTTTTTTTCTTTAAACGCCTGTAACTTCTTTATTTTGCGTCCTAGACCCTTCAAAGTTTGACCTGATTTCAATAGAAAACCATACAATTATCGGACTTTTTCAAGTTTTTAGAGTCAAATTTTTTACAAAAAAATTTTTTTTTCTTTAAACGCCTGTAACTTCTTTATTTTGCGTCCTAGACCCTTCAAAGTTTGACCTGATTTCAATAGAAAACCATACAATAATCGGACTTTTTCAAGTTTTTAGGGTCAAAATTTTTACAAAAAAATTTTTTTTCTTTAAACGCCTGTAACTTCTTTATTTTGCGTCCTAGACCCTTCAAAGTTTGACCTGATTTCAATAGAAAACCATACAATTATCGGACTTTTTCAAGTTTTTAGGGTCAAAATTTTTACAAAAAAAATTTTTTTCTTTAAACGCCTGTAACTTCTTTATTTTGCGCCCTAGACCCTTCAAAGTTTGACCTGATTTCAATAGAAAACCATACAATTATCGGACTTTTTCAAGTTTTTAGGGTCAAAATTTTTACAAAAAATTTTTTTTTTCTTTAAACGCCTGTAACTTCTTTATTTTGCGTCCTAGACCCTTCAAAGTTTGACCTGATTTCAATAGAAAACCATACAATTTTCGGTCTTTTTTCAAGTTTTTAGGGTCAAAATTTTTACAAAAATTGTTTTTTCTTTAAACGCCTGTAACTTCTTTATTTTGCGTCCTAGACCCTTCAAAGTTTGACCTGATTTCAATAGAAAACCATACAATTTTCGGTCTTTTTTCAAGTTTTTAGGGCCAAAATTTTTACAAAATTTTTTTTTTTCTTTAAACGCCTGTAACTTCTTTATTTTGCGTCCTAGACCCTTCAAAGTTTGACCTGATTTCAATAGAAAACCATACAATTATCGGACTTTTTCAAGTTTTTAGAGTCAAAATTTTAACAAAAATTGTTTTTTCTTTAAACGCCTGTAACTTCTTTATTTTGCGTCCTAGACCCTTCAAAGTTTGACCTGATTTCAATAGAAAACCATACAATTATCGGACTTTTTCAAGTTTTTAGAGTCAAAATTTTAACAAAAATTGTTTTTTCTTTAAACGCCTGTAACTTCTTTATTTTGCGTCCTAGACCCTTCAAAGTTTGACCTGATTTCAATAGAAAACCATACAATTATCGGACTTTTTCAAGTTTTTAGGGTCAAAATTTTTACAAAAAATTTTTTTTTCTTTAAACGCCTGTAACTTCTTTATTTTGCGTCCTAGACCCTTCAAAGTTTGACCTGATTTCAATAGAAAACCATACAATTATCGGACTTTTTCAAGTTTTTAGGGTCAAAATTTTTACAAAAAAATTTTTTTTCTTTAAACGCCTGTAACTTCTTTATTTTGCGTCCTAGACCCTTCAAAGTTTGACCTGATTTCAATAGAAAACCATACAATTATCGGACTTTTTCAAGTTTTTAGGGTCAAAATTTTTACAAAAAAATTTTTTTTCTTTAAACGCCTGTAACTTCTTTATTTTGCGTCCTAGACCCTTCAAAGTTTGACCTGATTTCAATAGAAAACCATACAATTTTCGGTCTTTTTTCAAGTTTTTAGGGTCAAAATTTTAACAAAAACTGTTTTTTCTTTAAACGCCTGTAACTTCTTTATTTTGCGTCCTAGACCCTTCAAAGTTTGACCTGATTTCAATAGAAAACCATACAATTTTCGGTCTTTTTTCAAGTTTTTAGGGTCAAAATTTTTACAAAAAAATTTTTTTTCTTTAAACGCCTGTAACTTCTTTATTTTGCGTCCTAGACCCTTCAAAGTTTGACCTGATTTCAATAGAAAACCATACAATTATCGGACTTTTTCAAGTTTTTAGGGTCAAAATTTTTACAAAAAATTTTTTTTTCTTTAAACGCCTGTAACTTCTTTATTTTGCGTCCTAGACCCTTCAAAGTTTGACCTGATTTCAATAGAAAACCATACAATTATCGGACTTTTTCAAGTTTTTAGGGTCAAAATTTTTACAAAAAATTTTTTTTTCTTTAAACGCCTGTAACTTCTTTATTTTGCGTCCTAGACCCTTCAAAGTTTGACCTGATTTCAATAGAAAACCATACAATTATCGGACTTTTTCAAGTTTTTAGAGTCAAAATTTTTACAAAAAAATTTTTTTTCTTTAAACGCCTGTAACTTCTTTATTTTGCGTCCTAGACCCTTCAAAGTTTGACCTGATTTCAATAGAAAACCATACAATTATCGGACTTTTTCAAGTTGTTAGGGTCAAAATTTTTACAAAAAAATTTTTTTTCTTTAAACGCCTGTAACTTCTTTATTTTGCGTCCTAGACCCTTCAAAGTTTGACCTGATTTCAATAGAAAACCATACAATTATCGGACTTTTTCAAGTTTTTAGGGTCAAAATTTTTACAAAAAAATTTTTTTTCTTTAAACGCCTGTAACTTCTTTATTTTGCGTCCTAGACCCTTCAAAGTTTGACCTGATTTCAATAGAAAACCATACAATTATCGGACTTTTTCAAGTTTTTAGGGTCAAAATTTTTACAAAAAAATTTTTTTTCTTTAAACGCCTGTAACTTCTTTATTTTGCGTCCTAGACCCTTCAAAGTTTGACCTGATTTCAATAGAAAACCATACAATTATCGGACTTTTTCAAGTTTTTAGGGTCAAAATTTTTACAAAAAATTTTTTTTTCTTTAAACGCCTGTAACTTCTTTATTTTGCGTCCTAGACCCTTCAAAGTTTGACCTGATTTCAATAGAAAACCATACAATTATCGGACTTTTTCAAGTTTTTAGAGTCAAAATTTTTACAAAAAAATTTTTTTTCTTTAAACGCCTGTAACTTCTTTATTTTGCGTCCTAGACCCTTCAAAGTTTGACCTGATTTCAATAGAAAACCATACAATTTTCGGTCTTTTTTCAAGTTTTTAGGGCCAAAATTTTTACAATTTTTTTTTTTTTCTTTAAACGCCTGTAACTTCTTTATTTTGCGTCCTAGACCCTTCAAAGTTTGACCTGATTTCAATAGAAAACCATACAATTATCGGACTTTTTCAAGTTTTTAGAGTCAAAATTTTAACAAAAATTGTTTTTTCTTTAAACGCCTGTAACTTCTTTATTTTGCGTCCTAGACCCTTCAAAGTTTGACCTGATTTCAATAGAAAACCATACAATTATCGGACTTTTTCAAGTTTTTAGGGTCAAAATTTTTACAAAAAATTTTTTTTTTCTTTAAACGCCTGTAACTTCTTTATTTTGCGTCCTAGACCCTTCAAAGTTTGACCTGATTTCAATAGAAAACCATACAATTATCGGACTTTTTCAAGTTTTTAGAGTCAAAATTTTTACAAAAAAATTTTTTTTCTTTAAACGCCTGTAACTTCTTTATTTTGCGTCCTAGACCCTTCAAAGTTTGACCTGATTTCAATAGAAAACCATACAATTATCGGACTTTTTCAAGTTTTTAGGGTCAAAATTTTTACAAAAAAATTTTTTTTCTTTAAACGCCTGTAACTTCTTTATTTTGCGTCCTAGACCCTTCAAAGTTTGACCTGATTTCAATAGAAAACCATACAATTTTCGGTCTTTTTTCAAGTTTTTAGGGCCAAAATTTTTACAAAATTTTTTTTTTCTTTAAACGCCTGTAACTTCTTTATTTTGCGTCCTAGACCCTTCAAAGTTTGACCTGATTTCAATAGAAAACCATACAATTATCGGACTTTTTCAAGTTTTTAGAGTCAAAATTTTAACAAAAATTGTTTTTTCTTTAAACGCCTGTAACTTCTTTATTTTGCGTCCTAGACCCTTCAAAGTTTGACCTGATTTCAATAGAAAACCATACAATTTTCGGTCTTTTTTCAAGTTTTTAGGGCCAAAATTTTTACAAAAAAATTTTTTTTCTTTAAACGCCTGTAACTTCTTTATTTTGCGTCCTAGACCCTTCAAAGTTTGACCTGATTTCAATAGAAAACCATACAATTATCGGACTTTTTCAAGTTTTTAGGGCCAAAATTTTTACAAAAAAATTTTTTTTCTTTAAACGCCTGTAACTTCTTTATTTTGCGTCCTAGACCCTTCAAAGTTTGACCTGATTTCAATAGAAAACCATACAATTTTCGGTCTTTTTTCAAGTTTTTAGGGCCAAAATTTTTACAAAAAAATTTTTTTCTTTAAACGCCTGTAACTTCTTTATTTTGCGTCCTAGACCCTTCAAAGTTTGACCTGATTTCAATAGAAAACCATACAATTATCGGACTTTTTCAAGTTTTTAGGGTCAAAATTTTTACAAAAAAATTTTTTTTCTTTAAACGCCTGTAACTTCTTTATTTTGCGTCCTAGACCCTTCAAAGTTTGACCTGATTTCAATAGAAAACCATACAATTATCGGACTTTTTCAAGTTTTTAGAGTCAAAATTTTTACAAAAATTTTTTTTTTCTTTAAACGCCTGTAACTTCTTTATTTTGCGTCCTAGACCCTTCAAAGTTTGACCTGATTTCAATAGAAAACCATACAATTATCGGACTTTTTCAAGTTTTTAGGGTCAAAATTTTTACAAAAAAATTTTTTTTCTTTAAACGCCTGTAACTTCTTTATTTTGCGTCCTAGACCCTTCAAAGTTTGACCTGATTTCAATAGAAAACCATACAATTATCGGACTTTTTCAAGTTTTTAGAGTCAAAATTTTTACAAAAAAATTTTTTTTCTTTAAACGCCTGTAACTTCTTTATTTTGCGTCCTAGACCCTTCAAAGTTTGACCTGATTTCAATAGAAAACCATACAATTTTCGGTCTTTTTTCAAGTTTTTAGGGCCAAAATTTTTACAAAAATTTTTTTTTCTTTAAACGCCTGTAACTTCTTTATTTTGCGTCCTAGACCCTTCAAAGTTTGACCTGATTTCAATAGAAAACCATACAATTATCGGACTTTTTCAAGTTTTTAGGGTCAAAATTTTTACAAAAAAATTTTTTTTCTTTAAACGCCTGTAACTTCTTTATTTTGCGTCCTAGACCCTTCAAAGTTTGACCTGATTTCAATAGAAAACCATACAATTATCGGACTTTTTCAAGTTTTTAGGGCCAAAATTTTTACAAAAAAATTTTTTTTCTTTAAACGCCTGTAATTTCTTTATTTTGCGTCCTAGACCCTTCAAAGTTTGACCTGATTTCAATAGAAAACCATACAATTTTCGGTCTTTTTTCAAGTTTTTAGGGCCAAAATTTTTACAAAAAAATTTTTTTTCTTTAAACGCCTGTAACTTCTTTATTTTGCGTCCTAGACCCTTCAAAGTTTGACCTGATTTCAATAGAAAACCATACAATTATCGGACTTTTTCAAGTTTTTAGGGTCAAAATTTTTACAAAAAAATTTTTTTTCTTTAAACGCCTGTAACTTCTTTATTTTGCGTCCTAGACCCTTCAAAGTTTGACCTGATTTCAATAGAAAACCATACAATTATCGGACTTTTTCAAGTTTTTAGGGTCAAAATTTTTACAAAAATTTTTTTTTTCTTTAAACGCCTGTAACTTCTTTATTTTGCGTCCTAGACCCTTCAAAGTTTGACCTGATTTCAATAGAAAACCATACAATTATCGGACTTTTTCAAGTTTTTAGGGTCAAAATTTTAACAAAAACTGTTTTTTCTTTAAACGCCTGTAACTTCTTTATTTTGCGTCCTAGACCCTTCAAAGTTTGACCTGATTTCAATAGAAAACCATACAATTATCGGACTTTTTCAAGTTTTTAGGGTCAAAATTTTTACAAAAAAATTTTTTTTCTTTAAACGCCTGTAACTTCTTTATTTTGCGTCCTAGACCCTTCAAAGTTTGACCTGATTTCAATAGAAAACCATACAATTATCGGACTTTTTCAAGTTTTTAGGGTCAAAATTTTTACAAAAAAATTTTTTTTCTTTAAACGCCTGTAACTTCTTTATTTTGCGTCCTAGACCCTTCAAAGTTTGACCTGATTTCAATAGAAAACCATACAATTATCGGACTTTTTCAAGTTTTTAGGGTCAAAATTTTTACAAAAAATTTTTTTTTCTTTAAACGCCTGTAACTTCTTTATTTTGCGTCCTAGACCCTTCAAAGTTTGACCTGATTTCAATAGAAAACCATACAATTATCGGACTTTTTCAAGTTTTTAGAGTCAAAATTTTTACAAAAAAATTTTTTTTCTTTAAACGCCTGTAACTTCTTTATTTTGCGTCCTAGACCCTTCAAAGTTTGACCTGATTTCAATAGAAAACCATACAATTTTCGGTCTTTTTTCAAGTTTTTAGGGCCAAAATTTTTACAAAAATTTTTTTTTTCTTTAAACGCCTGTAACTTCTTTATTTTGCGTCCTAGACCCTTCAAAGTTTGACCTGATTTCAATAGAAAACCATACAATTATCGGACTTTTTCAAGTTTTTAGGGTCAAAATTTTTACAAAAAAATTTTTTTTCTTTAAACGCCTGTAACTTCTTTATTTTGCGTCCTAGACCCTTCAAAGTTTGACCTGATTTCAATAGAAAACCATACAATTTTCGGTCTTTTTTCAAGTTTTTAGGGCCAAAATTTTTACAAAAATTTTTTTTTTCTTTAAACGCCTGTAACTTCTTTATTTTGCGTCCTAGACCCTTCAAAGTTTGACCTGATTTCAATAGAAAACCATACAATTATCGGACTTTTTCAAGTTTTTAGGGTCAAAATTTTTACAAAAAAATTTTTTTTCTTTAAACGCCTGTAACTTCTTTATTTTGCGTCCTAGACCCTTCAAAGTTTGACCTGATTTCAATAGAAAACCATACAATTATCGGACTTTTTCAAGTTTTTAGGGTCAAAATTTTTACAAAAAATTTTTTTTTCTTTAAACGCCTGTAACTTCTTTATTTTGCGTCCTAGACCCTTCAAAGTTTGACCTGATTTCAATAGAAAACCATACAATTATCGGACTTTTTCAAGTTTTTAGGGTCAAAATTTTTACAAAAAATTTTTTTTTCTTTAAACGCCTGTAACTTCTTTATTTTGCGTCCTAGACCCTTCAAAGTTTGACCTGATTTCAATAGAAAACCATACAATTTTCGGTCTTTTTTCAAGTTTTTAGGGCCAAAATTTTTACAAAAAAATTTTTTTTCTTTAAACGCCTGTAACTTCTTTATTTTGCGTCCTAGACCCTTCAAAGTTTGACCTGATTTCAATAGAAAACCATACAATTATCGGACTTTTTCAAGTTTTTAGGGTCAAAATTTTTACAAAAAATTTTTTTTTCTTTAAACGCCTGTAACTTCTTTATTTTGCGTCCTAGACCCTTCAAAGTTTGACCTGATTTCAATAGAAAACCATACAATTATCGGACTTTTTCAAGTTTTTAGGGTCAAAATTTTTACAAAAAAATTTTTTTTCTTTAAACGCCTGTAACTTCTTTATTTTGCGTCCTAGACCCTTCAAAGTTTGACCTGATTTCAATAGAAAACCATACAATTATCGGACTTTTTCAAGTTTTTAGGGCCAAAATTTTTACAAAATTTTTTTTTTTCTTTAAACGCCTGTAACTTCTTTATTTTGCGTCCTAGACCCTTCAAAGTTTGACCTGATTTCAATAGAAAACCATACAATTATCGGACTTTTTCAAGTTTTTAGGGTCAAAATTTTTACAAAAAAATTTTTTTTCTTTAAACGCCTGTAACTTCTTTATTTTGCGTCCTAGACCCTTCAAAGTTTGACCTGATTTCAATAGAAAACCATACAATTATCGGACTTTTTCAAGTTTTTAGGGTCAAAATTTTTACAAAAATTTTTTTTTTCTTTAAACGCCTGTAACTTCTTTATTTTGCGTCCTAGACCCTTCAAAGTTTGACCTGATTTCAATAGAAAACCATACAATTATCGGACTTTTTCAAGTTTTTAGGGCCAAAATTTTTACAAAAATTTTTTTTTTCTTTAAACGCCTGTAACTTCTTTATTTTGCGTCCTAGACCCTTCAAAGTTTGACCTGATTTCAATAGAAAACCATACAATTTTCGGTCTTTTTTCAAGTTTTTAGGGTCAAAATTTTTACAAAAAAATTTTTTTTCTTTAAACGCCTGTAACTTCTTTATTTTGCGTCCTAGACCCTTCAAAGTTTGACCTGATTTCAATAGAAAACCATACAATTATCGGACTTTTTCAAGTTTTTAGGGTCAAAATTTTTACAAAAAAATTTTTTTTCTTTAAACGCCTGTAACTTCTTTATTTTGCGTCCTAGACCCTTCAAAGTTTGACCTGATTTCAATAGAAAACCATACAATTATCGGACTTTTTCAAGTTTTTAGGGTCAACATTTTTACAAAAAATTTTTTTTTCTTTAAACGCCTGTAACTTCTTTATTTTGCGTCCTAGACCCTTCAAAGTTTGACCTGATTTCAATAGAAAACCATACAATTATCGGACTTTTTCAAGTTTTTAGGGTCAAAATTTTTACAAAAAAATTTTTTTTCTTTAAACGCCTGTAACTTCTTTATTTTGCGTCCTAGACCCTTCAAAGTTTGACCTGATTTCAATAGAAAACCATACAATTATCGGACTTTTTCAAGTTTTTAGGGTCAAAATTTTTACAAAAAAATTTTTTTTCTTTAAACGCCTGTAACTTCTTTATTTTGCGTCCTAGACCCTTCAAAGTTTGACCTGATTTCAATAGAAAACCATACAATTATCGGACTTTTTCAAGTTTTTAGGGCCAAAATTTTTACAAAAATTTTTTTTTTCTTTAAACGCCTGTAACTTCTTTATTTTGCGTCCTAGACCCTTCAAAGTTTGACCTGATTTCAATAGAAAACCATACAATTTTCGGTCTTTTTTCAAGTTTTTAGGGTCAAAATTTTTACAAAAAAATTTTTTTTCTTTAAACGCCTGTAACTTCTTTATTTTGCGTCCTAGACCCTTCAAAGTTTGACCTGATTTCAATAGAAAACCATACAATTATCGGACTTTTTCAAGTTTTTAGGGCCAAAATTTTTACAAAAAATTTTTTTTCTTTAAACGCCTGTAACTTCTTTATTTTGCGTCCTAGACCCTTCAAAGTTTGACCTGATTTCAATAGAAAACCATACAATTATCGGACTTTTTCAAGTTTTTAGGGTCAAAATTTTTACAAAAAAATTTTTTTTCTTTAAACGCCTGTAACTTCTTTATTTTGCGTCCTAGACCCTTCAAAGTTTGACCTGATTTCAATAGAAAACCATACAATTTTCGGTCTTTTTTCAAGTTTTTAGGGCCAAAATTTTTAACAAAAAAATTTTTTTTCTTTAAACGCCTGTAACTTCTTTATTTTGCGTCCTAGACCCTTCAAAGTTTGACCTGATTTCAATAGAAAACCATACAATTTTCGGTCTTTTTTCAAGTTTTTAGGGCCAAAATTTTTACAAAAAAATTTTTTTTCTTTAAACGCCTGTAACTTCTTTATTTTGCGTCCTAGACCCTTCAAAGTTTGACCTGATTTCAATAGAAAACCATACAATTATCGGACTTTTTCAAGTTTTTAGGGTCAAAATTTTTACAAAAATTTTTTTTTCTTTAAACGCCTGTAACTTCTTTATTTTGCGTCCTAGACCCTTAAAAGTTTGACCTGATTTCAATAGAAAACCATACAATTATCGGACTTTTTCAAGTTTTTAGGGTCAAAATTTTTACAAAAAAATTTTTTTTCTTTAAACGCCTGTAACTTCTTTATTTTGCGTCCTAGACCCTTCAAAGTTTGACCTGATTTCAATAGAAAACCATACAATTATCGGACTTTTTCAAGTTTTTAGGGTCAAAATTTTTACAAAAAATTTTTTTTTCTTTAAACGCCTGTAACTTCTTTATTTTGCGTCCTAGACCCTTCAAAGTTTGACCTGATTTCAATAGAAAACCATACAATTTTCGGTCTTTTTTCAAGTTTTTAGGGCCAAAATTTTTACAAAAAAATTTTTTTTCTTTAAACGCCTGTAACTTCTTTATTTTGCGTCCTAGACCCTTCAAAGTTTGACCTGATTTCAATAGAAAACCATACAATTATCGGACTTTTTCAGGTTTTTAGGGTCAAAATTTTTACAAAAAATTTTTTTTTCTTTAAACGCCTGTAACTTCTTTATTTTGCGTCCTAGACCCTTCAAAGTTTGACCTGATTTCAATAGAAAACCATACAATTATCGGACTTTTTCAAGTTTTTAGGGCCAAAATTTTTACAAAAATTTTTTTTTTCTTTAAACGCCTGTAACTTCTTTATTTTGCGTCCTAGACCCTTCAAAGTTTGACCTGATTTCAATAGAAAACCATACAATTATCGGACTTTTTCAAGTTTTTAGGGTCAAAATTTTTACAAAAAAATTTTTTTTCTTTAAACGCCTGTAACTTCTTTATTTTGCGTCCTAGACCCTTCAAAGTTTGACCTGATTTCAATAGAAAACCATACAATTATCGGACTTTTTCAAGTTTTTAGAGTCAAAATTTTTACAAAAAATTTTTTTTTCTTTAAACGCCTGTAACTTCTTTATTTTGCGTCCTAGACCCTTCAAAGTTTGACCTGATTTCAATAGAAAACCATACAATTTTCGGTCTTTTTTCAAGTTTTTAGGGCCAAAATTTTTACAAAAATTTTTTTTTTCTTTAAACGCCTGTAACTTCTTTATTTTGCGTCCTAGACCCTTCAAAGTTTGACCTGATTTCAATAGAAAACCATACAATTATCGGACTTTTTCAAGTTTTTAGGGTCAAAATTTTTACAAAAAAATTTTTTTTCTTTAAACGCCTGTAACTTCTTTATTTTGCGTCCTAGACCCTTCAAAGTTTGACCTGATTTCAATAGAAAACCATACAATTATCGGACTTTTTCAAGTTTTTAGGGCCAAAATTTTTACAAAAAATTTTTTTTTCTTTAAACGCCTGTAACTTCTTTATTTTGCGTCCTAGACCCTTCAAAGTTTGACCTGATTTCAATAGAAAACCATACAATTTTCGGTCTTTTTTCAAGTTTTTAGGGCCAAAATTTTTACAAAAATTTTTTTTTCTTTAAACGCCTGTAACTTCTTTATTTTGCGTCCTAGACCCTTCAAAGTTTGACCTGATTTCAATAGAAAACCATACAATTATCGGACTTTTTCAAGTTTTTAGGGTCAAAATTTTTACAAAAAAATTTTTTTTCTTTAAACGCCTGTAACTTCTTTATTTTGCGTCCTAGACCCTTCAAAGTTTGACCTGATTTCAATAGAAAACCATACAATTATCGGACTTTTTCAAGTTTTTAGGGTCAAAATTTTTACAAAAAATTTTTTTTTCTTTAAACGCCTGTAACTTCTTTATTTTGCGTCCTAGACCCTTCAAAGTTTGACCTGATTTCAATAGAAAACCATACAATTATCGGACTTTTTCAAGTTTTTAGGGTCAAAATTTTTACAAAAAAATTTTTTTTCTTTAAACGCCTGTAACTTCTTTATTTTGCGTCCTAGACCCTTCAAAGTTTGACCTGATTTCAATAGAAAACCATACAATTATCGGACTTTTTCAAGTTTTTAGGGTCAAAATTTTTACAAAAAAATTTTTTTCTTTAAACGCCTGTAACTTCTTTATTTTGCGTCCTAGACCCTTCAAAGTTTGACCTGATTTCAATAGAAAACCATACAATTATCGGACTTTTTCAAGTTTTTAGGGTCAAAATTTTTACAAAAAAATTTTTTTTCTTTAAACGCCTGTAACTTCTTTATTTTGCGTCCTAGACCCTTCAAAGTTTGACCTGATTTCAATAGAAAACCATACAATTATCGGACTTTTTCAAGTTTTTAGGGTCAAAATTTTTACAAAAAATTTTTTTTTCTTTAAACGCCTGTAACTTCTTTATTTTGCGTCCTAGACCCTTCAAAGTTTGACCTGATTTCAATAGAAAACCATACAATTATCGGACTTTTTCAAGTTTTTAGAGTCAAAATTTTTACAAAAAAATTTTTTTTCTTTAAACGCCTGTAACTTCTTTATTTTGCGTCCTAGACCCTTCAAAGTTTGACCTGATTTCAATAGAAAACCATACAATTTTCGGTCTTTTTTCAAGTTTTTAGGGCCAAAATTTTTACAAAAAATTTTTTTTTCTTTAAACGCCTGTAACTTCTTTATTTTGCGTCCTAGACCCTTCAAAGTTTGACCTGATTTCAATAGAAAACCATACAATTATCGGACTTTTTCAAGTTTTTAGGGTCAAAATTTTTACAAAAAATTTTTTTTTCTTTAAACGCCTGTAACTTCTTTATTTTGCGTCCTAGACCCTTCAAAGTTTGACCTGATTTCAATAGAAAACCATACAATTTTCGGTCTTTTTTCAAGTTTTTAGGGCCAAAATTTTTACAAAAATTTTTTTTTTCTTTAAACGCCTGTAACTTCTTTATTTTGCGTCCTAGACCCTTCAAAGTTTGACCTGATTTCAATAGAAAACCATACAATTATCGGACTTTTTCAAGTTTTTAGGGTCAAAATTTTTACAAAAAAATTTTTTTTCTTTAAACGCCTGTAACTTCTTTATTTTGCGTCCTAGACCCTTCAAAGTTTGACCTGATTTCAATAGAAAACCATACAATTATCGGACTTTTTCAAGTTTTTAGGGTCAAAATTTTTACAAAAAAATTTTTTTTCTTTAAACGCCTGTAACTTCTTTATTTTGCGTCCTAGACCCTTCAAAGTTTGACCTGATTTCAATAGAAAACCATACAATTATCGGACTTTTTCAAATTTTTAGGGTCAAAATTTTTACAAAAAATTTTTTTTTCTTTAAACGCCTGTAACTTCTTTATTTTGCGTCCTAGACCCTTCAAAGTTTGACCTGATTTCAATAGAAAACCATACAATTATCGGACTTTTTCAAGTTTTTAGGGTCAAAATTTTTACAAAAAATTTTTTTTTCTTTAAACGCCTGTAACTTCTTTATTTTGCGTCCTAGACCCTTCAAAGTTTGACCTGATTTCAATAGAAAACCATACAATTTTCGGTCTTTTTTCAAGTTTTTAGGGCCAAAATTTTTACAAAAAAATTTTTTTTCTTTAAACGCCTGTAACTTCTTTATTTTGCGTCCTAGACCCTTCAAAGTTTGACCTGATTTCAATAGAAAACCATACAATTATCGGACTTTTTCAAGATTTTAGGGTCAACATTTTTACAAAAATTTTTTTTTTCTTTAAACGCCTGTAACTTCTTTATTTTGCGTCCTAGACCCTTCAAAGTTTGACCTGATTTCAATAGAAAACCATACAATTATCGGACTTTTTCAAGTTTTTAGGGTCAAAATTTTTACAAAAAAATTTTTTTTCTTTAAACGCCTGTAACTTCTTTATTTTGCGTCCTAGACCCTTCAAAGTTTGACCTGATTTCAATAGAAAACCATACAATTATCGGACTTTTTCAAGTTTTTAGGGCCAAAATTTTTACAAAAATTTTTTTTTTCTTTAAACGCCTGTAACTTCTTTATTTTGCGTCCTAGACCCTTCAAAGTTTGACCTGATTTCAATAGAAAACCATACAATTATCGGACTTTTTCAAGTTTTTAGGGTCAAAATTTTTACAAAAAAATTTTTTTTCTTTAAACGCCTGTAACTTCTTTATTTTGCGTCCTAGACCCTTCAAAGTTTGACCTGATTTCAATAGAAAACCATACAATTATCGGACTTTTTCAAGTTTTTAGGGTCAAAATTTTTACAAAAATTTTTTTTTTCTTTAAACGCCTGTAACTTCTTTATTTTGCGTCCTAGACCCTTCAAAGTTTGACCTGATTTCAATAGAAAACCATACAATTATCGGACTTTTTCAAGTTTTTAGGGCCAAAATTTTTACAAAAATTTTTTTTTTCTTTAAACGCCTGTAACTTCTTTATTTTGCGTCCTAGACCCTTCAAAGTTTGACCTGATTTCAATAGAAAACCATACAATTATCGGACTTTTTCAAGTTTTTAGGGTCAAAATTTTTACAAAAAAGTTTTTTTTCTTTAAACGCCTGTAACTTCTTTATTTTGCGTCCTAGACCCTTCAAAGTTTGACCTGATTTCAATAGAAAACCATACAATTATCGGACTTTTTCAAGTTTTTAGGGTCAAAATTTTTACAAAAAAATTTTTTTTCTTTAAACGCCTGTAACTTCTTTATTTTGCGTCCTAGACCCTTCAAAGTTTGACCTGATTTCAATAGAAAACCATACAATTATCGGACTTTTTCAAGTTTTTAGGGTCAAAATTTTTACAAAAAATTTTTTTTTCTTTAAACGCCTGTAACTTCTTTATTTTGCGTCCTAGACCCTTCAAAGTTTGACCTGATTTCAATAGAAAACCATACAATTATCGGACTTTTTCAAGTTTTTAGGGTCAAAATTTTTACAAAAAAATTTTTTTTCTTTAAACGCCTGTAACTTCTTTATTTTGCGTCCTAGACCCTTCAAAGTTTGACCTGATTTCAATAGAAAACCATACAATTATCGGACTTTTTCAAGTTTTTAGGGTCAAAATTTTTACAAAAAAATTTTTTTTCTTTAAACGCCTGTAACTTCTTTATTTTGCGTCCTAGACCCTTCAAAGTTTGACCTGATTTCAATAGAAAACCATACAATTATCGGACTTTTTCAAGTTTTTAGGGCCAAAATTTTTACAAAAATTATTTTTTTCTTTAAACGCCTGTAACTTCTTTATTTTGCGTCCTAGACCCTTCAAAGTTTGACCTGATTTCAATAGAAAACCATACAATTTTCGGTCTTTTTTCAAGTTTTTAGGGTCAAAATTTTTACAAAAAAATTTTTTTTCTTTAAACGCCTGTAACTTCTTTATTTTGCGTCCTAGACCCTTCAAAGTTTGACCTGATTTCAATAGAAAACCATACAATTATCGGACTTTTTCAAGTTTTTAGGGTCAAAATTTTTACAAAAAATTTTTTTTTCTTTAAACGCCTGTAACTTCTTTATTTTGCGTCCTAGACCCTTCAAAGTTTGACCTGATTTCAATAGAAAACCATACAATTATCGGACTTTTTCAAGTTTTTAGGGTCAAAATTTTTACAAAAAAATTTTTTTTCTTTAAACGCCTGTAACTTCTTTATTTTGCGTCCTAGACCCTTCAAAGTTTGACCTGATTTCAATAGAAAACCATACAATTATCGGACTTTTTCAAGTTTTTAGGGTCAAAATTTTTACAAAAAAATTGTTTTTCTTTAAACGCCTGTAACTTCTTTATTTTGCGTCCTAGACCCTTCAAAGTTTGACCTGATTTCAATAGAAAACCATACAATTATCGGACTTTTTCAAGTTTTTAGGGTCAAAATTTTTACAAAAAAATTTTTTTTCTTTAAACGCCTGTAACTTCTTTATTTTGCGTCCTAGACCCTTCAAAGTTTGACCTGATTTCAATAGAAAACCATACAATTATCGGACTTTTTCAAGTTTTTAGGGTCAAAATTTTTACAAAAAAATTTTTTTTCTTTAAACGCCTGTAACTTCTTTATTTTGCGTCCTAGACCCTTCAAAGTTTGACCTGATTTCAATAGAAAACCATACAATTATCGGACTTTTTCAAGTTTTTAGGGTCAAAATTTTTACAAAAAAATTTTTTTTCTTTAAACGCCTGTAACTTCTTTATTTTGCGTCCTAGACCCTTCAAAGTTTGACCTGATTTCAATAGAAAACCATACAATTATCGGACTTTTTCAAGTTTTTAGGGTCAAAATTTTTACAAAAAAAATTTTTTTCTTTAAACGCCTGTAACTTCTTTATTTTGCGTCCTAGACCCTTCAAAGTTTGACCTGATTTCAATAGAAAACCATACAATTATCGGACTTTTTCAAGTTTTTAGGGTCAAAATTTTTACAAAAAATTTTTTTTTCTTTAAACGCCTGTAACTTCTTTATTTTGCGTCCTAGACCCTTCAAAGTTTGACCTGATTTCAATAGAAAACCATACAATTTTCGGTCTTTTTTCAAGTTTTTAGGGCCAAAATTTTTACAAAAATTTTTTTTTTCTTTAAACGCCTGTAACTTCTTTATTTTGCGTCCTAGACCCTTCAAAGTTTGACCTGATTTCAATAGAAAACCATACAATTATCGGACTTTTTCAAGTTTTTAGGGTCAAAATTTTTACAAAAAAATTTTTTTTCTTTAAACGCCTGTAACTTCTTTATTTTGCGTCCTAGACCCTTCAAAGTTTGACCTGATTTCAATAGAAAACCATACAATTTTCGGTCTTTTTTCAAGTTTTTAGGGCCAAAATTTTTACAAAAAATTTTTTTTTCTTTAAACGCCTGTAACTTCTTTATTTTGCGTCCTAGACCCTTCAAAGTTTGACCTGATTTCAATAGAAAACCATACAATTATCGGACTTTTTCAAGTTTTTAGGGTCAAAATTTTTACAAAAATTTTTTTTTTCTTTAAACGCCTGTAACTTCTTTATTTTGCGTCCTAGACCCTTCAAAGTTTGACCTGATTTCAATAGAAAACCATACAATTTTCGGTCTTTTTTCAAGTTTTTAGGGCCAAAATTTTTACAAAAAAATTTTTTTTCTTTAAACGCCTGTAACTTCTTTATTTTGCGTCCTAGACCCTTCAAAGTTTGACCTGATTTCAATAGAAAACCATACAATTATCGGACTTTTTCAAGTTTTTAGGGTCAAAATTTTTACAAAAAAATTTTTTTTCTTTAAACGCCTGTAACTTCTTTATTTTGCGTCCTAGACCCTTCAAAGTTTGACCTGATTTCAATAGAAAACCATACAATTATCGGACTTTTTCAAGTTTTTAGGGTCAAAATTTTTACAAAAAGATTTTTTTTCTTTAAACGCCTGTAACTTCTTTATTTTGCGTCCTAGACCCTTCAAAGTTTGACCTGATTTCAATAGAAAACCATACAATTTTCGGTCTTTTTTCAAGTTTTTAGGGCCAAAATTTTTACAAAATTTTTTTTTTCTTTAAACGCCTGTAACTTCTTTATTTTGCGTCCTAGACCCTTCAAAGTTTGACCTGATTTCAATAGAAAACCATACAATTATCGGACTTTTTCAAGTTTTTAGGGTCAAAATTTTTACAAAAAAATTTTTTTTCTTTAAACGCCTGTAACTTCTTTATTTTGCGTCCTAGACCCTTCAAAGTTTGACCTGATTTCAATAGAAAACCATACAATTATCGGACTTTTTCAAGTTTTTAGAGTCAAAATTTTTACAAAAAAATTTTTTTTCTTTAAACGCCTGTAACTTCTTTATTTTGCGTCCTAGACCCTTCAAAGTTTGACCTGATTTCAATAGAAAACCATACAATTTTCGGTCTTTTTTCAAGTTTTTAGGGCCAAAATTTTTACAAAAAAATTTTTTTTCTTTAAACGCATGTAACTTCTTTATTTTGCGTCCTAGACCCTTCAAAGTTTGACCTGATTTCAATAGAAAACCATACAATTATCGGACTTTTTCAAGTTTTTAGGGTCAAAATTTTTACAAAAAAATTTTTTTTCTTTAAACGCCTGTAACTTCTTTATTTTGCGTCCTAGACCCTTCAAAGTTTGACCTGATTTCAATAGAAAACCATACAATTTTCGGTCTTTTTTCAAGTTTTTAGGGCCAAAATTTTTACAAAAATTTTTTTTTTCTTTAAACGCCTGTAACTTCTTTATTTTGCGTCCTAGACCCTTCAAAGTTTGACCTGATTTCAATAGAAAACCATACAATTATCGGACTTTTTCAAGTTTTTAGGGTCAAAATTTTTACAAAAAAATTTTTTTTCTTTAAACGCCTGTAACTTCTTTATTTTGCGTCCTAGACCCTTCAAAGTTTGACCTGATTTCAATAGAAAACCATACAATTATCGGACTTTTTCAAGTTTTTAGAGTCAAAATTTTTACAAAAAAAATTTTTTTCTTTAAACGCCTGTAACTTCTTTATTTTGCGTCCTAGACCCTTCAAAGTTTGACCTGATTTCAATAGAAAACCATACAATTTTCGGTCTTTTTTCAAGTTTTTAGGGCCAAAATTTTTACAAAAATTTTTTTTTTCTTTAAACGCCTGTAACTTCTTTATTTTGCGTCCTAGACCCTTCAAAGTTTGACCTGATTTCAATAGAAAACCATACAATTATCGGACTTTTTCAAGTTTTTAGGGTCAAAATTTTTACAAAAAAATTTTTTTTCTTTAAACGCCTGTAACTTCTTTATTTTGCGTCCTAGACCCTTCAAAGTTTGACCTGATTTCAATAGAAAACCATACAATTATCGGACTTTTTCAAGTTTTTAGGGTCAAAATTTTTACAAAAAAATTTTTTTTCTTTAAACGCCTGTAACTTCTTTATTTTGCGTCCTAGACCCTTCAAAGTTTGACCTGATTTCAATAGAAAACCATACAATTATCGGACTTTTTCAAGTTTTTAGGGTCAAAATTTTTACAAAAAATTTTTTTTTCTTTAAACGCCTGTAACTTCTTTATTTTGCGTCCTAGACCCTTCAAAGTTTGACCTGATTTCAATAGAAAACCATACAATTTTCGGTCTTTTTTCAAGTTTTTAGGGCCAAAATTTTTACAAAAAATTTTTTTTTCTTTAAACGCCTGTAACTTCTTTATTTTGCGTCCTAGACCCTTCAAAGTTTGACCTGATTTCAATAGAAAACCATACAATTATCGGACTTTTTCAAGTTTTTAGGGTCAAAATTTTTACAAAAATTTTTTTTTTCTTTAAACGCCTGTAACTTCTTTATTTTGCGTCCTAGACCCTTCAAAGTTTGACCTGATTTCAATAGAAAACCATACAATTTTCGGTCTTTTTTCAAGTTTTTAGGGCCAAAATTTTTACAAAAAAATTTTTTTTTTTTAAACGCCTGTAACTTCTTTATTTTGCGTCCTAGACCCTTCAAAGTTTGACCTGATTTCAATAGAAAACCATACAATTATCGGACTTTTTCAAGTTTTTAGGGTCAAAATTTTTACAAAAAAATTTTTTTTCTTTAAACGCCTGTAACTTCTTTATTTTGCGTCCTAGACCCTTCAAAGTTTGACCTGATTTCAATAGAAAACCATACAATTATCGGACTTTTTCAAGTTTTTAGGGTCAAAATTTTTACAAAAAGATTTTTTTTCTTTAAACGCCTGTAACTTCTTTATTTTGCGTCCTAGACCCTTCAAAGTTTGACCTGATTTCAATAGAAAACCATACAATTTTCGGTCTTTTTTCAAGTTTTTAGGGCCAAAATTTTTACAAAATTTTTTTTTTCTTTAAACGCCTGTAACTTCTTTATTTTGCGTCCTAGACCCTTCAAAGTTTGACCTGATTTCAATAGAAAACCATACAATTATCGGACTTTTTCAAGTTTTTAGGGTCAAAATTTTTACAAAAAAATTTTTTTTCTTTAAACGCCTGTAACTTCTTTATTTTGCGTCCTAGACCCTTCAAAGTTTGACCTGATTTCAATAGAAAACCATACAATTATCGGACTTTTTCAAGTTTTTAGAGTCAAAATTTTTACAAAAAAATTTTTTTTCTTTAAACGCCTGTAACTTCTTTATTTTGCGTCCTAGACCCTTCAAAGTTTGACCTGATTTCAATAGAAAACCATACAATTTTCGGTCTTTTTTCAAGTTTTTAGGGCCAAAATTTTTACAAAAAATTTTTTTTTCTTTAAACGCATGTAACTTCTTTATTTTGCGTCCTAGACCCTTCAAAGTTTGACCTGATTTCAATAGAAAACCATACAATTATCGGACTTTTTCAAGTTTTTAGGGTCAAAATTTTTACAAAAAAATTTTTTTTCTTTAAACGCCTGTAACTTCTTTATTTTGCGTCCTAGACCCTTCAAAGTTTGACCTGATTTCAATAGAAAACCATACAATTTTCGGTCTTTTTTCAAGTTTTTAGGGCCAAAATTTTTACAAAAATTTTTTTTTTCTTTAAACGCCTGTAACTTCTTTATTTTGCGTCCTAGACCCTTCAAAGTTTGACCTGATTTCAATAGAAAACCATACAATTATCGGACTTTTTCAAGTTTTTAGGGTCAAAATTTTTACAAAAAAATTTTTTTTTCTTTAAACGCCTGTAACTTCTTTATTTTGCGTCCTAGACCCTTCAAAGTTTGACCTGATTTCAATAGAAAACCATACAATTATCGGACTTTTTCAAGTTTTTAGAGTCAAAATTTTACAAAAAAATTTTTTTTCTTTAAACGCCTGTAACTTCTTTATTTTGCGTCCTAGACCCTTCAAAGTTTGACCTGATTTCAATAGAAAACCATACAATTTTCGGTCTTTTTTCAAGTTTTTAGGGCCAAAATTTTTACAAAAATTTTTTTTTCTTTAAACGCCTGTAACTTCTTTATTTTGCGTCCTAGACCCTTCAAAGTTTGACCTGATTTCAATAGAAAACCATACAATTATCGGACTTTTTCAAGTTTTTAGGGTCAAAATTTTTACAAAAAAATTTTTTTTCTTTAAACGCCTGTAACTTCTTTATTTTGCGTCCTAGACCCTTCAAAGTTTGACCTGATTTCAATAGAAAACCATACAATTATCGGACTTTTTCAAGTTTTTAGGGTCAAAATTTTTACAAAAAAATTTTTTTTCTTTAAACGCCTGTAACTTCTTTATTTTGCGTCCTAGACCCTTCAAAGTTTGACCTGATTTCAATAGAAAACCATACAATTTTCGGTCTTTTTTCAAGTTTTTAGGGTCAAAATTTTTACAAAAAAATTTTTTTTCTTTAAACGCCTGTAACTTCTTTATTTTGCGTCCTAGACCCTTCAAAGTTTGACCTGATTTCAATAGAAAACCATACAATTATCGGACTTTTTCAAGTTTTTAGGGTCAAAATTTTTACAAAAAATTTTTTTTTCTTTAAACGCCTGTAACTTCTTTATTTTGCGTCCTAGACCCTTCAAAGTTTGACCTGATTTCAATAGAAAACCATACAATTATCGGACTTTTTCAAGTTTTTAGGGTCAAAATTTTTACAAAAAAATTTTTTTTCTTTAAACGCCTGTAACTTCTTTATTTTGCGTCCTAGACCCTTCAAAGTTTGACCTGATTTCAATAGAAAACCATACAATTATCGGACTTTTTCAAGTTTTTAGGGTCAAAATTTTTACAAAAAAATTTTTTTCTTTAAACGCCTGTAACTTCTTTATTTTGCGTCCTAGACCCTTCAAAGTTTGACCTGATTTCAATAGAAAACCATACAATTATCGGACTTTTTCAAGTTTTTAGGGTCTAAATTTTTACAAAAAAATTTTTTTTCTTTAAACGCCTGTAACTTCTTTATTTTGCGTCCTAGACCCTTCAAAGTTTGACCTGATTTCAATAGAAAACCATACAATTATCGGACTTTTTCAAGTTTTTAGGGTCAAAATTTTTACAAAAAATTTTTTTTTCTTTAAACGCCTGTAACTTCTTTATTTTGCGTCCTAGACCCTTCAAAGTTTGACCTGATTTCAATAGAAAACCATACAATTATCGGACTTTTTCAAGTTTTTAGGGTCAAAATTTTTACAAAAAAATTTTTTTTCTTTAAACGCCTGTAACTTCTTTATTTTGCGTCCTAGACCCTTCAAAGTTTGACCTGATTTCAATAGAAAACCATACAATTATCGGACTTTTTCAAGTTTTTAGGGTCAAAATTTTTACAAAAAAATTTTTTTTCTTTAAACGCCTGTAACTTCTTTATTTTGCGTCCTAGACCCTTCAAAGTTTGACCTGATTTCAATAGAAAACCATACAATTATCGGACTTTTTCAAGTTTTTAGGGTCAAAATTTTTACAAAAAAATTTTTTTTCTTTAAACGCCTGTAACTTCTTTATTTTGCGTCCTAGACCCTTCAAAGTTTGACCTGATTTCAATAGAAAACCATACAATTATCGGACTTTTTCAAGTTTTTAGGGTCAAAATTTTTACAAAAAATTTTTTTTTCTTTAAACGCCTGTAACTTCTTTATTTTGCGTCCTAGACCCTTCAAAGTTTGACCTGATTTCAATAGAAAACCATACAATTTTCGGTCTTTTTTCAAGTTTTTAGGGCCAAAATTTTTACAAAAAAATTTTTTTTCTTTAAACGCCTGTAACTTCTTTATTTTGCGTCCTAGACCCTTCAAAGTTTGACCTGATTTCAATAGAAAACCATACAATTATCGGACTTTTTCAAGTTTTTAGGGTCAAAATTTTTACAAAAAAAATTTTTTTCTTTAAACGCCTGTAACTTCTTTATTTTGCGTCCTAGACCCTTCAAAGTTTGACCTGATTTCAATAGAAAACCATACAATTATCGGACTTTTTCAAGTTTTTAGGGTCAAAATTTTTACAAAAAAATTTTTTTTCTTTAAACGCCTGTAACTTCTTTATTTTGCGTCCTAGACCCTTCAAAGTTTGACCTGATTTCAATAGAAAACCATACAATTTTCGGTCTTTTTTCAAGTTTTAAGGGCCAAAATTTTTACAAAAATTTTTTTTTTCTTTAAACGCCTGTAACTTCTTTATTTTGCGTCCTAGACCCTTCAAAGTTTGACCTGATTTCAATAGAAAACCATACAATTATCGGACTTTTTCAAGTTTTTAGGGTCAAAATTTTTACAAAAAATTTTTTTTTCTTTAAACGCCTGTAACTTCTTTATTTTGCGTCCTAGACCCTTCAAAGTTTGACCTGATTTCAATAGAAAACCATACAATTATCGGACTTTTTCAAGTTTTTAGGGTCAAAATTTTTACAAAAAAATTTTTTTTCTTTAAACGCCTGTAACTTCTTTATTTTGCGTCCTAGACCCTTCAAAGTTTGACCTGATTTCAATAGAAAACCATACAATTTTCGGTCTTTTTTCAAGTTTTTAGGGTCAAAATTTTTACAAAAATTTTTTTTTCTTTAAACGCCTGTAACTTCTTTATTTTGCGTCCTAGACCCTTCAAAGTTTGACCTGATTTCAATAGAAAACCATACAATTTTCGGTCTTTTTTCAAGGTTTTAGGGTCAAAATTATTACAAAATTTTTTTTTTCTTTAAACGCCTGTAACTTCTTTATTTTGCGTCCTAGACCCTTCAAAGTTTGACCTGATTTCAATAGAAAACCATACAATTATCGGACTTTTTCAAGTTTTTAGGGTCAAAATTTTTACAAAAAAATATTTTTTCTTTAAACGCCTGTAACTTCTTTATTTTGCGTCCTAGACCCTTCAAAGTTTGACCTGATTTCAATAGAAAACCATACAATTTTCGGTCTTTTTTCAAGGTTTTAGGGTCAAAATTATTACAAATTTTTTTTTTTTCTTTAAACGCCTGTAACTTCTTTATTTTGCGTCCTAGACCCTTCAAAGTTTGACCTGATTTCAATAGAAAACCATACAATTATCGGACTTTTTCAAGTTTTTAGGGTCAAAATTTTTACAAAAAAATTTTTTTTCTTTAAACGCCTGTAACTTCTTTATTTTGCGTCCTAGACCCTTCAAAGTTTGACCTGATTTCAATAGAAAACCATACAATTATCGGACTTTTTCAAGTTTTTAGGGTCAAAATTTTTACAAAAAAATTTTTTTTCTTTAAACGCCTGTAACTTCTTTATTTTGCGTCCTAGACCCTTCAAAGTTTGACCTGATTTCAATAGAAAACCATACAATTTTCGGTCTTTTTTCAAGTTTTTAGGGCCAAAATTTTTACAAAATTTTTTTTTTTCTTTAAACGCCTGTAACTTCTTTATTTTGCGTCCTAGACCCTTCAAAGTTTGACCTGATTTCAATAGAAAACCATACAATTATCGGACTTTTTCAAGTTTTAGGGTCAAAATTTTTACAAAAAAATTTTTTTTCTTTAAACGCCTGTAACTTCTTTATTTTGCGTCCTAGACCCTTCAAAGTTTGACCTGATTTCAATAGAAAACCATACAATTTTCGGTCTTTTTTCAAGTTTTTAGGGCCAAAATTTTTACAAAAATTTTTTTTTTCTTTAAACGCCTGTAACTTCTTTATTTTGCGTCCTAGACCCTTCAAAGTTTGACCTGATTTCAATAGAAAACCATACAATTATCGGACTTTTTCAAGTTTTTAGGGTCAAAATTTTTACAAAAAATTTTTTTTCTTTAAACGCCTGTAACTTCTTTATTTTGCGTCCTAGACCCTTCAAAGTTTGACCTGATTTCAATAGAAAACCATACAATTATCGGACTTTTTCAAGTTTTTAGGGTCAAAATTTTTACAAAAAAATTTTTTTTCTTTAAACGCCTGTAACTTCTTTATTTTGCGTCCTAGACCCTTCAAAGTTTGACCTGATTTCAATAGAAAACCATACAATTTTCGGTCTTTTTTCAAGTTTTTAGGGCCAAAATTTTTACAAAAAAATTTTTTTTCTTTAAACGCCTGTAACTTCTTTATTTTGCGTCCTAGACCCTTCAAAGTTTGACCTGATTTCAATAGAAAACCATACAATTATCGGACTTTTTCAAGTTTTTAGGGTCAAAATTTTTACAAAAAAATTTTTTTTCTTTAAACGCCTGTAACTTCTTTATTTTGCGTCCTAGACCCTTCAAAGTTTGACCTGATTTCAATAGAAAACCATACAATTATCGGACTTTTTCAAGTTTTTAGGGTCAAAATTTTTACAAAAACTTTTTTTTTCTTTAAACGCCTGTAACTTCTTTATTTTGCGTCCTAGACCCTTCAAAGTTTGACCTGATTTCAATAGAAAACCATACAATTTTCGGTCTTTTTTCAAGTTTTAAGGGCCAAAATTTTTACAAAAATTTTTTTTTTCTTTAAACGCCTGTAACTTCTTTATTTTGCGTCCTAGACCCTTCAAAGTTTGACCTGATTTCAATAGAAAACCATACAATTATCGGACTTTTTCAAGTTTTTAGGGTCAAAATTTTTACAAAAAAATTTTTTTTCTTTAAACGCCTGTAACTTCTTTATTTTGCGTCCTAGACCCTTCAAAGTTTGACCTGATTTCAATAGAAAACCATACAATTATCGGACTTTTTCAAGTTTTTAGGGTCAAAATTTTTACAAAAAAATTTTTTTTCTTTAAACGCCTGTAACTTCTTTATTTTGCGTCCTAGACCCTTCAAAGTTTGACCTGATTTCAATAGAAAACCATACAATTTTCGGTCTTTTTTCAAGTTTTTAGGGTCAAAATTTTTACAAAAATTTTTTTTTCTTTAAACGCCTGTAACTTCTTTATTTTGCGTCCTAGACCCTTCAAAGTTTGACCTGATTTCAATAGAAAACCATACAATTTTCGGTCTTTTTTCAAGGTTTTAGGGTCAAAATTATTACAAAATTTTTTTTTTCTTTAAACGCCTGTAACTTCTTTATTTTGCGTCCTAGACCCTTCAAAGTTTGACCTGATTTCAATAGAAAACCATACAATTATCAGACTTTTTCAAGTTTTTAGGGTCAAAATTTTTACAAAAAAAATTTTTTTTCTTTAAACGCCTGTAACTTCTTTATTTTGCGTCCTAGACCCTTCAAAGTTTGACCTGATTTCAATAGAAAACCATACAATTTTCGGTCTTTTTTCAAGGTTTTAGGGTCAAAATTATTACAAAAAAATTTTTTTTCTTTAAACGCCTGTAACTTCTTTATTTTGCGTCCTAGACCCTTCAAAGTTTGACCTGATTTCAATAGAAAACCATACAATTATCGGACTTTTTCAAGTTTTTAGGGTCAAAATTTTTACAAAAAAATTTTTTTTCTTTAAACGCCTGTAACTTCTTTATTTTGCGTCCTAGACCCTTCAAAGTTTGACCTGATTTCAATAGAAAACCATACAATTTTCGGTCTTTTTTCAAGTTTTTAGGGCCAAAATTTTTACAAAATTTTTTTTTTTCTTTAAACGCCTGTAACTTCTTTATTTTGCGTCCTAGACCCTTCAAAGTTTGACCTGATTTCAATAGAAAACCATACAATTATCGGACTTTTTCAAGTTTTTAGGGTCAAAATTTTTACAAAAAAATTTTTTTTCTTTAAACGCCTGTAACTTCTTTATTTTGCGTCCTAGACCCTTCAAAGTTTGACCTGATTTCAATAGAAAACCATACAATTTTCGGTCTTTTTTCAAGTTTTTAGGGCCAAAATTTTTACAAAAATTTTTTTTTTCTTTAAACGCCTGTAACTTCTTTATTTTGCGTCCTAGACCCTTCAAAGTTTGACCTGATTTCAATAGAAAACCATACAATTATCGGACTTTTTCAAGTTTTTAGGGTCAAAATTTTTACAAAAAATTTTTTTTCTTTAAACGCCTGTAACTTCTTTATTTTGCGTCCTAGACCCTTCAAAGTTTGACCTGATTTCAATAGAAAACCATACAATTATCGGACTTTTTCAAGTTTTTAGGGTCAAAATTTTTACAAAAATTTTTTTTTTCTTTAACACTAGAACCGCCGATGGGACTTTTTTGTCCCATCGCACTCGAAAAAGGTGTGTTGTTCCGCTTGCCGTCGTGTCAACTCATTGAAATTTTGTGACTTTTATTTATTTTTAACGATCTTTCGAATGCACCGATCAAAAATTGTGTAGCCCATATGGTACTTTAAAAAAATCATTTCCAACCTAGAACCGCCAAATGGGACATTTTTGTCCCATAGGCAAAATACGTTGTGATGGCTGATATTCCTGCTGCAACGAGTGATGGATGTGCTTCTGCAAGTCTGGCAGCACTAGCGTGTATGCGTTTCGTGTAAGGCATGTCAATACGAATAGAACAATAAAAGTGCGCGAAAGTATTCGACTGCATACCTGCTTTCACATTTGCTTACTACGTGTTTATTTTTGCGCTATCATCAATCAGCTAATCTATGTAAGCACTATTTTTGTATACTCTACCGCAATTTTATTGGAAGCACTGGTTGGTCTGAGTGCCCCTATCCCCAGCTCTCCACTCAAAGCATCAACTGCTGGTTATTGCGTATTGGGATCCCCAGCACAATACATGCAGCTCCAAACAAGTAGCCTTCACGTTTCGATTTGCCTGTTGGTCCCCAACACCCGCGTAACCAATTTGCCTGGTGTACTTAGGACATTGCAAGTGTTTGCAAGGTGAATTTTTTATTAGTGCACTTTCAAGAGTATCTAAATATGGTGCGCCAGCGTGGTTTACGACCCGAAAATATTATCGCTGCTCTGAACGACATTTCCAGTGATCAATCAGATCCATTGGTATGCTCATCTGGTGAATCATCCGACAACCAGCTTGAAGATTGTGTTCCAGAACTTGTGTTCGTCGGCGTTGCCAGGTTCAAATGTCTTGTCACGAGGGCAAAAGTGCTAACGAATGCTTTACATGTAGACCAGTATGTAAAAAATGTACTCAAAGAGTTTCGTACGTATGCGTTTCATGTGAGCCAGGTTCTAGTGAGGCAATGTAATATAATGTCCTGATACCAAGAAACCACAAAATGTGTTATAGATGCTTAAAATAATTAATCTAGGTATTGCTTTTGCTTTCGAAAAAAGCTTTGTCCTCTTCTTTTGGTCATTTAGAGCTATATTGACATCGAATTTTTGTAATGTTTCTAAAGGGAGTCATAAACGCCCACGTAGACCCAAACAACTTAGAACAAAAGACTTGTTTTATTATCCTAAAAACCCTACTTATCACTTGTTTGTATAAAAAATCAATAGCTATAAGCCTAGATTCACTGTCGTACAACCTATAAGGAATAATTAAAAGCGTTTATCACTAATATTCCTAAAATGTTATATTAATGTAAAAAAAAACCTGGCCTTGATATCTTGGTATGCGATTGATATGATCTCAACTCAATTTTAATTATAGATTAAGTTGCTTCTAGAGATTTATTATTCCAAATTATGATGTTTATTAATTATTTTATCCCAAGAATCCCTTAGGAAATAATAAACATGTTTAAAAATTTATACATAACGAATGGGACAAAATTGTCCCATATGGCGGTTCTAGTAAGGTTGCAAAGTCCGGCGGTTCTAGTGTTAAACGCCTGTAACTTCTTTATTTTGCGTCCTAGACCCTTCAAAGTTTGACCTGATTTCAATAGAAAACCATACAATTTTCGGTCTTTTTTCAAGTTTTTAGGGCCAAAATTTTTACAAAAAATTTTTTTTTCTTTAAACGCCTGTAACTTCTTTATTTTGCGTCCTAGACCCTTCAAAGTTTGACCTGATTTCAATAGAAAACCATACAATTTTCGGTCTTTTTTCAAGGTTTTAGGGTCAAAATTATTACAAAATTTTTTTTTTCTTTAAACGCCTGTAACTTCTTTATTTTGCGTCCTAGACCCTTCAAAGTTTGACCTGATTTCAATAGAAAACCATACAATTATCGGACTTTTTCAAGTTTTTAGGGTCAAAATTTTTACAAAAAATTTTTTTTTCTTTAAACGCCTGTAACTTCTTTATTTTGCGTCCTAGACCCTTCAAAGTTTGACCTGATTTCAATAGAAAACCATACAATTATCGGACTTTTTCAAGTTTTTAGGGTCAAAATTTTTACAAAAAAATTTTTTTTCTTTAAACGCCTGTAACTTCTTTATTTTGCGTCCTAGACCCTTCAAAGTTTGACCTGATTTCAATAGAAAACCATACAATTATCGGACTTTTTCAAGTTTTTAGGGTCAAAATTTTTACAAAAAAATTTTTTTTCTTTAAACGCCTGTAACTTCTTTATTTTGCGTCCTAGACCCTTCAAAGTTTGACCTGATTTCAATAGAAAACCATACAATTATCGGACTTTTTCAAGCTTTTAGAGTCAAAATTTTTACAAAAAAATTTTTTTTCTTTAAACGCCTGTAACTTCTTTATTTTGCGTCCTAGACCCTTCAAAGTTTGACCTGATTTCAATAGAAAACCATACAATTATCGGACTTTTTCAAGTTTTTAGGGTCAAAATTTTTACAAAAAAATTTTTTTTCTTTAAACGCCTGTAACTTCTTTATTTTGCGTCCTAGACCCTTCAAAGTTTGACCTGATTTCAATAGAAAACCATACAATTATCGGACTTTTTCAAGTTTTTAGGGTCAAAATTTTTACAAAAAATTTTTTTCTTTAAACGCCTGTAACTTCTTTATTTTGCGTCCTAGACCCTTCAAAGTTTGACCTGATTTCAATAGAAAACCATACAATTATCGGACTTTTTCAAGTTTTTAGAGTCAAAATTTTTACAAAAAAATTTTTTTTCTTTAAACGCCTGTAACTTCTTTATTTTGCGTCCTAGACCCTTCAAAGTTTGACCTGATTTCAATAGAAAACCATACAATTATCGGACTTTTTCAAGTTTTTAGGGTCAAAATTTTTACAAAAAAATTTTTTTTCTTTAAACGCCTGTAACTTCTTTATTTTGCGTCCTAGACCCTTCAAAGTTTGACCTGATTTCAATAGAAAACCATACAATTATCGGACTTTTTCAAGTTTTTAGGGTCAAAATTTTTACAAAAACTTTTTTTTTCTTTAAACGCCTGTAACTTCTTTATTTTGCGTCCTAGACCCTTCAAAGTTTGACCTGATTTCAATAGAAAACCATACAATTTTCGGTCTTTTTTCAAGTTTTAAGGGCCAAAATTTTTACAAAAATTTTTTTTTTCTTTAAACGCCTGTAACTTCTTTATTTTGCGTCCTAGACCCTTCAAAGTTTGACCTGATTTCAATAGAAAACCATACAATTATCGGACTTTTTCAAGTTTTTAGGGTCAAAATTTTTACAAAAAAATTTTTTTTCTTTAAACGCCTGTAACTTCTTTATTTTGCGTCCTAGACCCTTCAAAGTTTGACCTGATTTCAATAGAAAACCATACAATTATCGGACTTTTTCAAGTTTTTAGGGTCAAAATTTTTACAAAAAAATTTTTTTTCTTTAAACGCCTGTAACTTCTTTATTTTGCGTCCTAGACCCTTCAAAGTTTGACCTGATTTCAATAGAAAACCATACAATTTTCGGTCTTTTTTCAAGTTTTTAGGGTCAAAATTTTTACAAAAATTTTTTTTTCTTTAAACGCCTGTAACTTCTTTATTTTGCGTCCTAGACCCTTCAAAGTTTGACCTGATTTCAATAGAAAACCATACAATTTTCGGTCTTTTTTCAAGGTTTTAGGGTCAAAATTATTACAAAATTTTTTTTTTCTTTAAACGCCTGTAACTTCTTTATTTTGCGTCCTAGACCCTTCAAAGTTTGACCTGATTTCAATAGAAAACCATACAATTATCAGACTTTTTCAAGTTTTTAGGGTCAAAATTTTTACAAAAAAAATTTTTTTTCTTTAAACGCCTGTAACTTCTTTATTTTGCGTCCTAGACCCTTCAAAGTTTGACCTGATTTCAATAGAAAACCATACAATTTTCGGTCTTTTTTCAAGGTTTTAGGGTCAAAATTATTACAAAAAAATTTTTTTTCTTTAAACGCCTGTAACTTCTTTATTTTGCGTCCTAGACCCTTCAAAGTTTGACCTGATTTCAATAGAAAACCATACAATTATCGGACTTTTTCAAGTTTTTAGGGTCAAAATTTTTACAAAAAAATTTTTTTTCTTTAAACGCCTGTAACTTCTTTATTTTGCGTCCTAGACCCTTCAAAGTTTGACCTGATTTCAATAGAAAACCATACAATTTTCGGTCTTTTTTCAAGTTTTTAGGGCCAAAATTTTTACAAAATTTTTTTTTTTCTTTAAACGCCTGTAACTTCTTTATTTTGCGTCCTAGACCCTTCAAAGTTTGACCTGATTTCAATAGAAAACCATACAATTATCGGACTTTTTCAAGTTTTTAGGGTCAAAATTTTTACAAAAAAATTTTTTTTCTTTAAACGCCTGTAACTTCTTTATTTTGCGTCCTAGACCCTTCAAAGTTTGACCTGATTTCAATAGAAAACCATACAATTTTCGGTCTTTTTTCAAGTTTTTAGGGCCAAAATTTTTACAAAAATTTTTTTTTTCTTTAAACGCCTGTAACTTCTTTATTTTGCGTCCTAGACCCTTCAAAGTTTGACCTGATTTCAATAGAAAACCATACAATTATCGGACTTTTTCAAGTTTTTAGGGTCAAAATTTTTACAAAAAATTTTTTTTCTTTAAACGCCTGTAACTTCTTTATTTTGCGTCCTAGACCCTTCAAAGTTTGACCTGATTTCAATAGAAAACCATACAATTATCGGACTTTTTCAAGTTTTTAGGGTCAAAATTTTTACAAAAATTTTTTTTTTCTTTAACACTAGAACCGCCGATGGGACTTTTTTGTCCCATCGCACTCGAAAAAGGTGTGTTGTTCCGCTTGCCGTCGTGTCAACTCATTGAAATTTTGTGACTTTTATTTATTTTTAACGATCTTTCGAATGCACCGATCAAAAATTGTGTAGCCCATATGGTACTTTAAAAAAATCATTTCCAACCTAGAACCGCCAAATGGGACATTTTTGTCCCATAGGCAAAATACGTTGTGATGGCTGATATTCCTGCTGCAACGAGTGATGGATGTGCTTCTGCAAGTCTGGCAGCACTAGCGTGTATGCGTTTCGTGTAAGGCATGTCAATACGAATAGAACAATAAAAGTGCGCGAAAGTATTCGACTGCATACCTGCTTTCACATTTGCTTACTACGTGTTTATTTTTGCGCTATCATCAATCAGCTAATCTATGTAAGCACTATTTTTGTATACTCTACCGCAATTTTATTGGAAGCACTGGTTGGTCTGAGTGCCCCTATCCCCAGCTCTCCACTCAAAGCATCAACTGCTGGTTATTGCGTATTGGGATCCCCAGCACAATACATGCAGCTCCAAACAAGTAGCCTTCACGTTTCGATTTGCCTGTTGGTCCCCAACACCCGCGTAACCAATTTGCCTGGTGTACTTAGGACATTGCAAGTGTTTGCAAGGTGAATTTTTTATTAGTGCACTTTCAAGAGTATCTAAATATGGTGCGCCAGCGTGGTTTACGACCCGAAAATATTATCGCTGCTCTGAACGACATTTCCAGTGATCAATCAGATCCATTGGTATGCTCATCTGGTGAATCATCCGACAACCAGCTTGAAGATTGTGTTCCAGAACTTGTGTTCGTCGGCGTTGCCAGGTTCAAATGTCTTGTCACGAGGGCAAAAGTGCTAACGAATGCTTTACATGTAGACCAGTATGTAAAAAATGTACTCAAAGAGTTTCGTACGTATGCGTTTCATGTGAGCCAGGTTCTAGTGAGGCAATGTAATATAATGTCCTGATACCAAGAAACCACAAAATGTGTTATAGATGCTTAAAATAATTAATCTAGGTATTGCTTTTGCTTTCGAAAAAAGCTTTGTCCTCTTCTTTTGGTCATTTAGAGCTATATTGACATCGAATTTTTGTAATGTTTCTAAAGGGAGTCATAAACGCCCACGTAGACCCAAACAACTTAGAACAAAAGACTTGTTTTATTATCCTAAAAACCCTACTTATCACTTGTTTGTATAAAAAATCAATAGCTATAAGCCTAGATTCACTGTCGTACAACCTATAAGGAATAATTAAAAGCGTTTATCACTAATATTCCTAAAATGTTATATTAATGTAAAAAAAAACCTGGCCTTGATATCTTGGTATGCGATTGATATGATCTCAACTCAATTTTAATTATAGATTAAGTTGCTTCTAGAGATTTATTATTCCAAATTATGATGTTTATTAATTATTTTATCCCAAGAATCCCTTAGGAAATAATAAACATGTTTAAAAATTTATACATAACGAATGGGACAAAATTGTCCCATATGGCGGTTCTAGTAAGGTTGCAAAGTCCGGCGGTTCTAGTGTTAAACGCCTGTAACTTCTTTATTTTGCGTCCTAGACCCTTCAAAGTTTGACCTGATTTCAATAGAAAACCATACAATTTTCGGTCTTTTTTCAAGTTTTTAGGGCCAAAATTTTTACAAAAAATTTTTTTTTCTTTAAACGCCTGTAACTTCTTTATTTTGCGTCCTAGACCCTTCAAAGTTTGACCTGATTTCAATAGAAAACCATACAATTTTCGGTCTTTTTTCAAGGTTTTAGGGTCAAAATTATTACAAAATTTTTTTTTTCTTTAAACGCCTGTAACTTCTTTATTTTGCGTCCTAGACCCTTCAAAGTTTGACCTGATTTCAATAGAAAACCATACAATTATCGGACTTTTTCAAGTTTTTAGGGTCAAAATTTTTACAAAAAATTTTTTTTTCTTTAAACGCCTGTAACTTCTTTATTTTGCGTCCTAGACCCTTCAAAGTTTGACCTGATTTCAATAGAAAACCATACAATTATCGGACTTTTTCAAGTTTTTAGGGTCAAAATTTTTACAAAAAAATTTTTTTTCTTTAAACGCCTGTAACTTCTTTATTTTGCGTCCTAGACCCTTCAAAGTTTGACCTGATTTCAATAGAAAACCATACAATTATCGGACTTTTTCAAGTTTTTAGGGTCAAAATTTTTACAAAAAAATTTTTTTTCTTTAAACGCCTGTAACTTCTTTATTTTGCGTCCTAGACCCTTCAAAGTTTGACCTGATTTCAATAGAAAACCATACAATTATCGGACTTTTTCAAGCTTTTAGAGTCAAAATTTTTACAAAAAAATTTTTTTTCTTTAAACGCCTGTAACTTCTTTATTTTGCGTCCTAGACCCTTCAAAGTTTGACCTGATTTCAATAGAAAACCATACAATTATCGGACTTTTTCAAGTTTTTAGGGTCAAAATTTTTACAAAAAAATTTTTTTTCTTTAAACGCCTGTAACTTCTTTATTTTGCGTCCTAGACCCTTCAAAGTTTGACCTGATTTCAATAGAAAACCATACAATTATCGGACTTTTTCAAGTTTTTAGGGTCAAAATTTTTACAAAAAATTTTTTTCTTTAAACGCCTGTAACTTCTTTATTTTGCGTCCTAGACCCTTCAAAGTTTGACCTGATTTCAATAGAAAACCATACAATTATCGGACTTTTTCAAGTTTTTAGAGTCAAAATTTTTACAAAAAAATTTTTTTTCTTTAAACGCCTGTAACTTCTTTATTTTGCGTCCTAGACCCTTCAAAGTTTGACCTGATTTCAATAGAAAACCATACAATTATCGGACTTTTTCAAGTTTTTAGGGTCAAAATTTTTACAAAAAAATTTTTTTTCTTTAAACGCCTGTAACTTCTTTATTTTGCGTCCTAGACCCTTCAAAGTTTGACCTGATTTCAATAGAAAACCATACAATTATCGGACTTTTTCAAGTTTTTAGGGTCAAAATTTTTACAAAAAAATTTTTTTTCTTTAAACGCCTGTAACTTCTTTATTTTGCGTCCTAGACCCTTCAAAGTTTGACCTGATTTCAATAGAAAACCATACAATTATCGGACTTTTTCAAGTTTTTAGGGCCAAAATTTTTACAAAAAAATTTTTTTTCTTTAAACGCCTGTAACTTCTTTATTTTGCGTCCTAGACCCTTCAAAGTTTGACCTGATTTCAATAGAAAACCATACAATTATCGGACTTTTTCAAGTTTTTAGGGTCAAAATTTTTACAAAAAAATTTTTTTTCTTTAAACGCCTGTAACTTCTTTATTTTGCGTCCTAGACCCTTCAAAGTTTGACCTGATTTCAATAGAAAACCATACAATTATCGGACTTTTTCAAGTTTTTAGAGTCAAAATTTTAACAAAAAAATTTTTTTTCTTTAAACGCCTGTAACTTCTTTATTTTGCGTCCTAGACCCTTCAAAGTTTGACCTGATTTCAATAGAAAACCATACAATTATCGGACTTTTTCAAGTTTTTAGGGTCAAAATTTTTACAAAAAATTTTTTTTTCTTTAAACGCCTGTAACTTCTTTATTTTGCGTCCTAGACCCTTCAAAGTTTGACCTGATTTCAATAGAAAACCATACAATTTTCGGTCTTTTTTCAAGTTTTTAGGGCCAAAATTTTTACAAAAAAATTTTTTTTCTTTAAACGCCTGTAACTTCTTTATTTTGCGTCCTAGACCCTTCAAAGTTTGACCTGATTTCAATAGAAAACCATACAATTATCGGACTTTTTCAAGTTTTTAGGGTCAAAATTTTTACAAAAAAATTTTTTTTCTTTAAACGCCTGTAACTTCTTTATTTTGCGTCCTAGACCCTTCAAAGTTTGACCTGATTTCAATAGAAAACCATACAATTATCGGACTTTTTCAAGTTTTTAGGGTCAAAATTTTTACAAAAAAATTTTTTTTCTTTAAACGCCTGTAACTTCTTTATTTTGCGTCCTAGACCCTTCAAAGTTTGACCTGATTTCAATAGAAAACCATACAATTATCGGACTTTTTCAAGTTTTTAGGGCCAAAATTTTTACAAAAATTTTTTTTTTCTTTAAACGCCTGTAACTTCTTTATTTTGCGTCCTAGACCCTTCAAAGTTTGACCTGATTTCAATAGAAAACCATACAATTATCGGACTTTTTCAAGTTTTTAGGGTCAAAATTTTTACAAAAAAATTTTTTTTCTTTAAACGCCTGTAACTTCTTTATTTTGCGTCCTAGACCCTTCAAAGTTTGACCTGATTTCAATAGAAAACCATACAATTATCGGACTTTTTCAAGTTTTTAGGGTCAAAATTTTTACAAAAATTTTTTTTTTCTTTAAACGCCTGTAACTTCTTTATTTTGCGTCCTAGACCCTTCAAAGTTTGACCTGATTTCAATAGAAAACCATACAATTATCGGACTTTTTCAAGTTTTTAGGGCCAAAATTTTTACAAAAATTTTTTTTTTTCTTTAAACGCCTGTAACTTCTTTATTTTGCGTCCTAGACCCTTCAAAGTTTGACCTGATTTCAATAGAAAACCATACAATTATCGGACTTTTTCAAGTTTTTAGGGTCAAAATTTTTACAAAAAAATTTTTTTTCTTTAAACGCCTGTAACTTCTTTATTTTGCGTCCTAGACCCTTCAAAGTTTGACCTGATTTCAATAGAAAACCATACAATTATCGGACTTTTTCAAGTTTTTAGGGTCAAAATTTTTACAAAAAAATTTTTTTTCTTTAAACGCCTGTAACTTCTTTATTTTGCGTCCTAGACCCTTCAAAGTTTGACCTGATTTCAATAGAAAACGATACAATTATCGGACTTTTTCAAGTTTTTAGGGTCAAAATTTTTACAAAAAATTTTTTTTTCTTTAAACGCCTGTAACTTCTTTATTTTGCGTCCTAGACCCTTCAAAGTTTGACCTGATTTCAATAGAAAACCATACAATTATCGGACTTTTTCAAGTTTTTAGGGTCAAAATTTTTACAAAAAAATTTTTTTTCTTTAAACGCCTGTAACTTCTTTATTTTGCGTCCTAGACCCTTCAAAGTTTGACCTGATTTCAATAGAAAACCATACAATTATCGGACTTTTTCAAGTTTTTAGGGTCAAAATTTTTACAAAAAAATTTTTTTTCTTTAAACGCCTGTAACTTCTTTATTTTGCGTCCTAGACCCTTCAAAGTTTGACCTGATTTCAATAGAAAACCATACAATTATCGGACTTTTTCAAGTTTTCAGGGCCAAAATTTTTACAAAATTTTTTTTTTTCTTTAAACGCCTGTAACTTCTTTATTTTGCGTCCTAGACCCTTCAAAGTTTGACCTGATTTCAATAGAAAACCATACAATTTTCGGTCTTTTTTCAAGTTTTTAGGGTCAAAATTTTTACAAAAAAATTTTTTTTCTTTAAACGCCTGTAACTTCTTTATTTTGCGTCCTAGACCCTTCAAAGTTTGACCTGATTTCAATAGAAAACCATACAATTATCGGACTTTTTCAAGTTTTTAGGGTCAAAATTTTTACAAAAAATTTTTTTTCTTTAAACGCCTGTAACTTCTTTATTTTGCGTCCTAGACCCTTCAAAGTTTGACCTGATTTCAATAGAAAACCATACAATTATCGGACTTTTTCAAGTTTTTAGGGTCAAAATTTTTACAAAAAAATTTTTTTTCTTTAAACGCCTATAACTTCTTTATTTTGCGTCCTAGACCCTTCAAAGTTTGACCTGATTTCAATAGAAAACCATACAATTATCGGACTTTTTCAAGTTTTTAGGGCCAAAATTTTTACAAAAAATTTTTTTTTCTTTAAACGCCTGTAACTTCTTTATTTTGCGTCCTAGACCCTTCAAAGTTTGACCTGATTTCAATAGAAAACCATACAATTATCGAACTTTTTCAAGTTTTTAGGGTCAAAATTTTTACAAAAATTTTTTTTTTCTTTAAACGCCTGTAACTTCTTTATTTTGCGTCCTAGACCCTTCAAAGTTTGACCTGATTTCAATAGAAAACCATACAATTTTCGGTCTTTTTTCAAGTTTTTAGGGCCAAAATTTTTACAAAAATTTTTTTTTTCTTTAAACGCCTGTAACTTCTTTATTTTGCGTCCTAGACCCTTCAAAGTTTGACCTGATTTCAATAGAAAACCATACAATTTTCGGTCTTTTTTCAAGTTTTTAGGGCCAAAATTTTTACAAAAAAATTTTTTTTCTTTAAACGCCTGTAACTTCTTTATTTTGCGTCCTAGACCCTTCAAAGTTTGACCTGATTTCAATAGAAAACCATACAATTATCGGACTTTTTCAAGTTTTTAGGGTCAAAATTTTTACAAAAATTTTTTTTTCTTTAAACGCCTGTAATTTCTTTATTTTGCGTCCTAGACCCTTAAAAGTTTGACCTGATTTCAATAGAAAACCATACAATTATCGGACTTTTTCAAGTTTTTAGGGTCAAAATTTTTACAAAAAAAATTTTTTTCTTTAAACGCCTGTAACTTCTTTATTTTGCGTCCTAGACCCTTCAAAGTTTGACCTGATTTCAATAGAAAACCATACAATTATCGGACTTTTTCAAGTTTTTAGGGTCAAAATTTTTACAAAAAATTTTTTTTTCTTTAAACGCCTGTAACTTCTTTATTTTGCGTCCTAGACCCTTCAAAGTTTGACCTGATTTCAATAGAAAACCATACAATTTTCGGTCTTTTTTCAAGTTTTTAGGGCCAAAATTTTTACAAAAAAATTTTTTTTCTTTAAACGCCTGTAACTTCTTTATTTTGCGTCCTAGACCCTTCAAAGTTTGACCTGATTTCAATAGAAAACCATACAATTATCGGACTTTTTCAAGTTTTTAGGGTCAAATTTTTTACAAAAAATTTTTTTTTCTTTAAACGCCTGTAACTTCTTTATTTTGCGTCCTAGACCCTTCAAAGTTTGACCTGATTTCAATAGAAAACCATACAATTATCGGACTTTTTCAAGTTTTTAGGGTCAAAATTTTTACAAAAAAATTTTTTTTCTTTAAACGCCTGTAACTTCTTTATTTTGCGTCCTAGACCCTTCAAAGTTTGACCTGATTTCAATAGAAAACCATACAATTATCGGACTTTTTCAAGTTTTTAGGGCCAAAATTTTTACAAAAATTTTTTTTTTCTTTAAACGCCTGTAACTTCTTTATTTTGCGTCCTAGACCCTTCAAAGTTTGACCTGATTTCAATAGAAAACCATACAATTATCGGACTTTTTCAAGTTTTTAGGGTCAAAATTTTTACAAAAAAATTTTTTTTCTTTAAACGCCTGTAACTTCTTTATTTTGCGTCCTAGACCCTTCAAAGTTTGACCTGATTTCAATAGAAAACCATACAATTATCGGACTTTTTCAAGTTTTTAGAGTCAAAATTTTTACAAAAAAATTTTTTTTCTTTAAACGCCTGTAACTTCTTTATTTTGCGTCCTAGACCCTTCAAAGTTTGACCTGATTTCAATAGAAAACCATACAATTTTCGGTCTTTTTTCAAGTTTTTAGGGCCAAAATTTTTACAAAAAATTTTTTTTTCTTTAAACGCCTGTAACTTCTTTATTTTGCGTCCTAGACCCTTCAAAGTTTGACCTGATTTCAATAGAAAACCATACAATTATCGGACTTTTTCAAGTTTTTAGGGTCAAAATTTTTACAAAAAAATTTTTTTTCTTTAAACGCCTGTAACTTCTTTATTTTGCGTCCTAGACCCTTCAAAGTTTGACCTGATTTCAATAGAAAACCATACAATTATCGGACTTTTTCAAGTTTTTAGGGCCAAAATTTTTACAAAAAAATTTTTTTTCTTTAAACGCCTGTAACTTCTTTATTTTGCGTCCTAGACCCTTCAAAGTTTGACCTGATTTCAATAGAAAACCATACAATTTTCGGTCTTTTTTCAAGTTTTTAGGGCCAAAATTTTTACAAAAAAATTTTTTTTCTTTAAACGCCTGTAACTTCTTTATTTTGCGTCCTAGACCCTTCAAAGTTTGACCTGATTTCAATAGAAAACCATACAATTATCGGACTTTTTCAAGTTTTTAGGGTCAAAATTTTTACAAAAAAATTTTTTTTCTTTAAACGCCTGTAACTTCTTTATTTTGCGTCCTAGACCCTTCAAAGTTTGACCTGATTTCAATAGAAAACCATACAATTATCGGACTTTTTCAAGTTTTTAGGGTCAAAATTTTTACAAAACAATTTTTTTTCTTTAAACGCCTGTAACTTCTTTATTTTGCGTCCTAGACCCTTCAAAGTTTGACCTGATTTCAATAGAAAACCATACAATTATCGGACTTTTTCAAGTTTTTAGGGTCAAAATTTTTACAAAAAAATTTTTTTTCTTTAAACGCCTGTAACTTCTTTATTTTGCGTCCTAGACCCTTCAAAGTTTGACCTGATTTCAATAGAAAACCATACAATTATCGGACTTTTTCAAGTTTTTAGGGTCAAAATTTTTACAAAAAAATTTTTTTCTTTAAACGCCTGTAACTTCTTTATTTTGCGTCCTAGACCCTTCAAAGTTTGACCTGATTTCAATAGAAAACCATACAATTATCGGACTTTTTCAAGTTTTTAGGGTCAAAATTTTTACAAAAAAATTTTTTTTCTTTAAACGCCTGTAACTTCTTTATTTTGCGTCCTAGACCCTTCAAAGTTTGACCTGATTTCAATAGAAAACCATACAATTATCGGACTTTTTCAAGTTTTTAGGGTCAAAATTTTTACAAAAAATTTTTTTTTCTTTAAACGCCTGTAACTTCTTTATTTTGCGTCCTAGACCCTTCAAAGTTTGACCTGATTTCAATAGAAAACCATACAATTATCGGACTTTTTCAAGTTTTTAGAGTCAAAATTTTTACAAAAAAATTTTTTTTCTTTAAACGCCTGTAACTTCTTTATTTTGCGTCCTAGACCCTTCAAAGTTTGACCTGATTTCAATAGAAAACCATACAATTTTCGGTCTTTTTTCAAGTTTTTAGGGCCAAAATTTTTACAAAAATTTTTTTTTTCTTTAAACGCCTGTAACTTCTTTATTTTGCGTCCTAGACCCTTCAAAGTTTGACCTGATTTCAATAGAAAACCATACAATTATCGGACTTTTTCAAGTTTTTAGGGCCAAAATTTTTACAAAAAATTTTTTTTTCTTTAAACGCCTGTAACTTCTTTATTTTGCGTCCTAGACCCTTCAAAGTTTGACCTGATTTCAATAGAAAACCATACAATTTTCGGTCTTTTTTCAAGTTTTTAGGGCCAAAATTTTTACAAAAATTTTTTTTTTCTTTAAACGCCTGTAACTTCTTTATTTTGCGTCCTAGACCCTTCAAAGTTTGACCTGATTTCAATAGAAAACCATACAATTATCGGACTTTTTCAAGTTTTTAGGGTCAAAATTTTTACAAAAAAATTTTTTTTCTTTAAACGCCTGTAACTTCTTTATTTTGCGTCCTAGACCCTTCAAAGTTTGACCTGATTTCAATAGAAAACCATACAATTATCGGACTTTTTCAAGTTTTTAGGGTCAAAATTTTTACAAAAAAATTTTTTTTCTTTAAACGCCTGTAACTTCTTTATTTTGCGTCCTAGACCCTTCAAAGTTTGACCTGATTTCAATAGAAAACCATACAATTATCGGACTTTTTCAAGTTTTTAGGGTCAAAATTTTTACAAAAAAATTTTTTTTCTTTAAACGCCTGTAACTTCTTTATTTTGCGTCCTAGACCCTTCAAAGTTTGACCTGATTTCAATAGAAAACCATACAATTATCGGACTTTTTCAAGTTTTTAGGGTCAAAATTTTTACAAAAAATTTTTTTTTCTTTAAACGCCTGTAACTTCTTTATTTTGCGTCCTAGACCCTTCAAAGTTTGACCTGATTTCAATAGAAAACCATACAATTTTCGGTCTTTTTTCAAGTTTTTAGGGTCAAAATTTTTACAAAAAAAATTTTTTTCTTTAAACGCCTGTAACTTCTTTATTTTGCGTCCTAGACCCTTCAAAGTTTGACCTGATTTCAATAGAAAACCATACAATTATCGGACTTTTTCAAGTTTTTAGGGTCAAAATTTTTACAAAAAATTTTTTTTTCTTTAAACGCCTGTAACTTCTTTATTTTGCGTCCTAGACCCTTCAAAGTTTGACCTGATTTCAATAGAAAACCATACAATTTTCGGTCTTTTTTCAAGTTTTTAGGGCCAAAATTTTTACAAAAAAATTTTTTTTCTTTAAACGCCTGTAACTTCTTTATTTTGCGTCCTAGACCCTTCAAAGTTTGACCTGATTTCAATAGAAAACCATACAATTATCGGACTTTTTCAAGTTTTTAGGGTCAAATTTTTTACAAAAAATTTTTTTTTCTTTAAACGCCTGTAACTTCTTTATTTTGCGTCCTAGACCCTTCAAAGTTTGACCTGATTTCAATAGAAAACCATACAATTATCGGACTTTTTCAAGTTTTTAGGGTCAAAATTTTTACAAAAAAATTTTTTTTCTTTAAACGCCTGTAACTTCTTTATTTTGCGTCCTAGACCCTTCAAAGTTTGACCTGATTTCAATAGAAAACCATACAATTATCGGACTTTTTCAAGTTTTTAGGGCCAAAATTTTTACAAAAATTTTTTTTTTCTTTAAACGCCTGTAACTTCTTTATTTTGCGTCCTAGACCCTTCAAAGTTTGACCTGATTTCAATAGAAAACCATACAATTATCGGACTTTTTCAAGTTTTTAGGGTCAAAATTTTTACAAAAAAATTTTTTTTCTTTAAACGCCTGTAACTTCTTTATTTTGCGTCCTAGACCCTTCAAAGTTTGACCTGATTTCAATAGAAAACCATACAATTATCGGACTTTTTCAAGTTTTTAGAGTCAAAATTTTTACAAAAAAATTTTTTTTCTTTAAACGCCTGTAACTTCTTTATTTTGCGTCCTAGACCCTTCAAAGTTTGACCTGATTTCAATAGAAAACCATACAATTTTCGGTCTTTTTTCAAGTTTTTAGGGCCAAAATTTTTACAAAAAATTTTTTTTTCTTTAAACGCCTGTAACTTCTTTATTTTGCGTCCTAGACCCTTCAAAGTTTGACCTGATTTCAATAGAAAACCATACAATTATCGGACTTTTTCAAGTTTTTAGGGTCAAAATTTTTACAAAAAAATTTTTTTTCTTTAAACGCCTGTAACTTCTTTATTTTGCGTCCTAGACCCTTCAAAGTTTGACCTGATTTCAATAGAAAACCATACAATTATCGGACTTTTTCAAGTTTTTAGGGCCAAAATTTTTACAAAAAAATTTTTTTTCTTTAAACGCCTGTAACTTCTTTATTTTGCGTCCTAGACCCTTCAAAGTTTGACCTGATTTCAATAGAAAACCATACAATTTTCGGTCTTTTTTCAAGTTTTTAGGGCCAAAATTTTTACAAAAAAATTTTTTTTCTTTAAACGCCTGTAACTTCTTTATTTTGCGTCCTAGACCCTTCAAAGTTTGACCTGATTTCAATAGAAAACCATACAATTATCGGACTTTTTCAAGTTTTTAGGGTCAAAATTTTTACAAAAAAATTTTTTTTCTTTAAACGCCTGTAACTTCTTTATTTTGCGTCCTAGACCCTTCAAAGTTTGACCTGATTTCAATAGAAAACCATACAATTATCGGACTTTTTCAAGTTTTTAGGGTCAAAATTTTTACAAAACAATTTTTTTTCTTTAAACGCCTGTAACTTCTTTATTTTGCGTCCTAGACCCTTCAAAGTTTGACCTGATTTCAATAGAAAACCATACAATTATCGGACTTTTTCAAGTTTTTAGGGTCAAAATTTTTACAAAAAAATTTTTTTTCTTTAAACGCCTGTAACTTCTTTATTTTGCGTCCTAGACCCTTCAAAGTTTGACCTGATTTCAATAGAAAACCATACAATTATCGGACTTTTTCAAGTTTTTAGGGTCAAAATTTTTACAAAAAAATTTTTTTCTTTAAACGCCTGTAACTTCTTTATTTTGCGTCCTAGACCCTTCAAAGTTTGACCTGATTTCAATAGAAAACCATACAATTATCGGACTTTTTCAAGTTTTTAGGGTCAAAATTTTTACAAAAAAATTTTTTTTCTTTAAACGCCTGTAACTTCTTTATTTTGCGTCCTAGACCCTTCAAAGTTTGACCTGATTTCAATAGAAAACCATACAATTATCGGACTTTTTCAAGTTTTTAGGGTCAAAATTTTTACAAAAAATTTTTTTTTCTTTAAACGCCTGTAACTTCTTTATTTTGCGTCCTAGACCCTTCAAAGTTTGACCTGATTTCAATAGAAAACCATACAATTATCGGACTTTTTCAAGTTTTTAGAGTCAAAATTTTTACAAAAAAATTTTTTTTCTTTAAACGCCTGTAACTTCTTTATTTTGCGTCCTAGACCCTTCAAAGTTTGACCTGATTTCAATAGAAAACCATACAATTTTCGGTCTTTTTTCAAGTTTTTAGGGCCAAAATTTTTACAAAAATTTTTTTTTTCTTTAAACGCCTGTAACTTCTTTATTTTGCGTCCTAGACCCTTCAAAGTTTGACCTGATTTCAATAGAAAACCATACAATTATCGGACTTTTTCAAGTTTTTAGGGCCAAAATTTTTACAAAAAATTTTTTTTTCTTTAAACGCCTGTAACTTCTTTATTTTGCGTCCTAGACCCTTCAAAGTTTGACCTGATTTCAATAGAAAACCATACAATTTTCGGTCTTTTTTCAAGTTTTTAGGGCCAAAATTTTTACAAAAATTTTTTTTTTCTTTAAACGCCTGTAACTTCTTTATTTTGCGTCCTAGACCCTTCAAAGTTTGACCTGATTTCAATAGAAAACCATACAATTATCGGACTTTTTCAAGTTTTTAGGGTCAAAATTTTTACAAAAAAATTTTTTTTCTTTAAACGCCTGTAACTTCTTTATTTTGCGTCCTAGACCCTTCAAAGTTTGACCTGATTTCAATAGAAAACCATACAATTATCGGACTTTTTCAAGTTTTTAGGGTCAAAATTTTTACAAAAAAATTTTTTTTCTTTAAACGCCTGTAACTTCTTTATTTTGCGTCCTAGACCCTTCAAAGTTTGACCTGATTTCAATAGAAAACCATACAATTATCGGACTTTTTCAAGTTTTTAGGGTCAAAATTTTTACAAAAAAATTTTTTTTCTTTAAACGCCTGTAACTTCTTTATTTTGCGTCCTAGACCCTTCAAAGTTTGACCTGATTTCAATAGAAAACCATACAATTATCGGACTTTTTCAAGTTTTTAGGGTCAAAATTTTTACAAAAAATTTTTTTTTCTTTAAACGCCTGTAACTTCTTTATTTTGCGTCCTAGACCCTTCAAAGTTTGACCTGATTTCAATAGAAAACCATACAATTTTCGGTCTTTTTTCAAGTTTTTAGGGCCAAAATTTTTACAAAAAAATTTTTTTTCTTTAAACGCCTGTAACTTCTTTATTTTGCGTCCTAGACCCTTCAAAGTTTGACCTGATTTCAATAGAAAACCATACAATTATCGGACTTTTTCAAGTTTTTAGGGTCAAAATTTTTACAAAAAATTTTTTTTTCTTTAAACGCCTGTAACTTCTTTATTTTGCGTCCTAGACCCTTCAAAGTTTGACCTGATTTCAATAGAAAACCATACAATTATCGGACTTTTTCAAGTTTTTAGGGTCAAAATTTTTACAAAAAAATTTTTTTTCTTTAAACGCCTGTAACTTCTTTATTTTGCGTCCTAGACCCTTCAAAGTTTGACCTGATTTCAATAGAAAACCATACAATTATCGGACTTTTTCAAGTTTTTAGGGCCAAAATTTTTACAAAAATTTTTTTTTCTTTAAACGCCTGTAACTTCTTTATTTTGCGTCCTAGACCCTTCAAAGTTTGACCTGATTTCAATAGAAAACCATACAATTATCGGACTTTTTCAAGTTTTTAGGGTCAAAATTTTTACAAAAAAATTTTTTTTCTTTAAACGCCTGTAACTTCTTTATTTTGCGTCCTAGACCCTTCAAAGTTTGACCTGATTTCAATAGAAAACCATACAATTATCGGACTTTTTCAAGTTTTTAGGGTCAAAATTTTTACAAAAAATTTTTTTTTCTTTAAACGCCTGTAACTTCTTTATTTTGCGTCCTAGACCCTTCAAAGTTTGACCTGATTTCAATAGAAAACCATACAATTATCGGACTTTTTCAAGTTTTTAGGGCCAAAATTTTTACAAAAATTTTTTTTTTCTTTAAACGCCTGTAACTTCTTTATTTTGCGTCCTAGACCCTTCAAAGTTTGACCTGATTTCAATAGAAAACCATACAATTATCGGACTTTTTCAAGTTTTTAGGGTCAAAATTTTTACAAAAAAGTTTTTTTTCTTTAAACGCCTGTAACTTCTTTATTTTGCGTCCTAGACCCTTCAAAGTTTGACCTGATTTCAATAGAAAACCATACAATTATCGGACTTTTTCAAGTTTTTAGGGTCAAAATTTTTACAAAAAAATTTTTTTTCTTTAAACGCCTGTAACTTCTTTATTTTGCGTCCTAGACCCTTCAAAGTTTGACCTGATTTCAATAGAAAACCATACAATTATCGGACTTTTTCAAGTTTTTAGGGTCAAAATTTTTACAAAAAAATTTTTTTTCTTTAAACGCCTGTAACTTCTTTATTTTGCGTCCTAGACCCTTCAAAGTTTGACCTGATTTCAATAGAAAACCATACAATTATCGGACTTTTTCAAGTTTTTAGGGTCAAAATTTTTACAAAAATTTTTTTTTCTTTAAACGCCTGTAACTTCTTTATTTTGCGTCCTAGACCCTTCAAAGTTTGACCTGATTTCAATAGAAAACCATACAATTATCGGACTTTTTCAAGTTTTTAGGGCCAAAATTTTTACAAAATTTTTTTTTTTCTTTAAACGCCTGTAACTTCTTTATTTTGCGTCCTAGACCCTTCAAAGTTTGACCTGATTTCAATAGAAAACCATACAATTTTCGGTCTTTTTCAAGTTTTTAGGGTCAAAATTTTTACAAAAAAATTTTTTTTCTTTAAACGCCTGTAACTTCTTTATTTTGCGTCCTAGACCCTTCAAAGTTTGACCTGATTTCAATAGAAAACCATACAATTATCGGACTTTTTCAAGTTTTTAGGGTCAAAATTTTTACAAAAAATTTTTTTTCTTTAAACGCCTGTAACTTCTTTATTTTGCGTCCTAGACCCTTCAAAGTTTGACCTGATTTCAATAGAAAACCATACAATTATCGGACTTTTTCAAGTTTTTAGGGTCAAAATTTTTACAAAAAAATTTTTTTCCTTTAAACGCCTGTAACTTCTTTATTTTGCGTCCTAGACCCTTCAAAGTTTGACCTGATTTCAATAGAAAACCATACAATTATCGGACTTTTTCAAGTTTTTAGGGCCAAAATTTTTACAAAAAAATTTTTTTTCTTTAAACGCCTGTAACTTCTTTATTTTGCGTCCTAGACCCTTCAAAGTTTGACCTGATTTCAATAGAAAACCATACAATTATCGGACTTTTTCAAGTTTTTAGGGTCAAAATTTTTACAAAAATTTTTTTTTTCTTTAAACGCCTGTAACTTCTTTATTTTGCGTCCTAGACCCTTCAAAGTTTGACCTGATTTCAATAGAAAACCATACAATTTTCGGTCTTTTTTCAAGTTTTTAGGGCCAAAATTTTTACAAAAAATTTTTTTTTCTTTAAACGCCTGTAACTTCTTTATTTTGCGTCCTAGACCCTTCAAAGTTTGACCTGATTTCAATAGAAAACCATACAATTTTCGGTCTTTTTTCAAGTTTTTAGGGCCAAAATTTTTACAAAAAAATTGTTTTTCTTTAAACGCCTGTAACTTCTTTATTTTGCGTCCTAGACCCTTCAAAGTTTGACCTGATTTCAATAGAAAACCATACAATTATCGGACTTTTTCAAGTTTTTAGGGTCAAAATTTTTACAAAAATTTTTTTTTCTTTAAACGCCTGTAATTTCTTTATTTTGCGTCCTAGACCCTTCAAAGTTTGACCTGATTTCAATAGAAAACCATACAATTATCGGACTTTTTCAAGTTTTTAGGGTCAAAATTTTTACAAAAAAAATTTTTTTCTTTAAACGCCTGTAACTTCTTTATTTTGCGTCCTAGACCCTTCAAAGTTTGACCTGATTTCAATAGAAAACCATACAATTATCGGACTTTTTCAAGTTTTTAGGGTCAAAATTTTTACAAAAAATTTTTTTTTCTTTAAACGCCTGTAACTTCTTTATTTTGCGTCCTAGACCCTTCAAAGTTTGACCTGATTTCAATAGAAAACCATACAATTTTCGGTCTTTTTTCAAGTTTTTAGGGCCAAAATTTTTACAAAAAAATTTGTTTTCTTTAAACGCCTGTAACTTCTTTATTTTGCGTCCTAGACCCTTCAAAGTTTGACCTGATTTCAATAGAAAACCATACAATTATCGGACTTTTTCAGGTTTTTAGGGTCAAAATTTTTACAAAAAATTTTTTTTTCTTTAAACGCCTGTAACTTCTTTATTTTGCGTCCTAGACCCTTCAAAGTTTGACCTGATTTCAATAGAAAACCATACAATTATCGGACTTTTTCAAGTTTTTAGGGTCAAAATTTTTACAAAAAAATTTTTTTTCTTTAAACGCCTGTAACTTCTTTATTTTGCGTCCTAGACCCTTCAAAGTTTGACCTGATTTCAATAGAAAACCATACAATTATCGGACTTTTTCAAGTTTTTAGGGCCAAAATTTTTACAAAAATTTTTTTTTTCTTTAAACGCCTGTAACTTCTTTATTTTGCGTCCTAGACCCTTCAAAGTTTGACCTGATTTCAATAGAAAACCATACAATTATCGGACTTTTTCAAGTTTTTAGGGTCAAAATTTTTACAACAAAATTTTTTTTCTTTAAACGCCTGTAACTTCTTTATTTTGCGTCCTAGACCCTTCAAAGTTTGACCTGATTTCAATAGAAAACCATACAATTATCGGACTTTTTCAAGTTTTTAGAGTCAAAATTTTTACAAAAAAATTTTTTTTCTTTAAACGCCTGTAACTTCTTTATTTTGCGTCCTAGACCCTTCAAAGTTTGACCTGATTTCAATAGAAAACCATACAATTTTCGGTCTTTTTTCAAGTTTTTAGGGCCAAAATTTTTACAAAAAATTTTTTTTTCTTTAAACGCCTGTAACTTCTTTATTTTGCGTCCTAGACCCTTCAAAGTTTGACCTGATTTCAATAGAAAACCATACAATTATCGGACTTTTTCAAGTTTTTAGGGTCAAAATTTTTACAAAAAAATTTTTTTTCTTTAAACGCCTGTAACTTCTTTATTTTGCGTCCTAGACCCTTCAAAGTTTGACCTGATTTCAATAGAAAACCATACAATTATTGGACTTTTTCAAGTTTTTAGGGCCAAAATTTTTACAAAAAATTTTTTTTTCTTTAAACGCCTGTAACTTCTTTATTTTGCGTCCTAGACCCTTCAAAGTTTGACCTGATTTCAATAGAAAACCATACAATTTTCGGTCTTTTTTCAAGTTTTTAGGGCCAAAATTTTTACAAAAAATTTTTTTTTCTTTAAACGCCTGTAACTTCTTTATTTTGCGTCCTAGACCCTTCAAAGTTTGACCTGATTTCAATAGAAAACCATACAATTATCGGACTTTTTCAAGTTTTTAGGGTCAAAATTTTTACAAAAAAATTTTTTTTCTTTAAACGCCTGTAACTTCTTTATTTTGCGTCCTAGACCCTTCAAAGTTTGACCTGATTTCAATAGAAAACCATACAATTATCGGACTTTTTCAAGTTTTTAGGGTCAAAATTTTTACAAAAAAATTTTTTTTCTTTAAACGCCTGTAACTTCTTTATTTTGCGTCCTAGACCCTTCAAAGTTTGACCTGATTTCAATAGAAAACCATACAATTATCGGACTTTTTCAAGTTTTTAGGGTCAAAATTTTTACAAAAAAATTTTTTTTCTTTAAACGCCTGTAACTTCTTTATTTTGCGTCCTAGACCCTTCAAAGTTTGACCTGATTTCAATAGAAAACCATACAATTATCGGACTTTTTCAAGTTTTTAGGGTCAAAATTTTTACAAAAAAATTTTTTTCTTTAAACGCCTGTAACTTCTTTATTTTGCGTCCTAGACCCTTCAAAGTTTGACCTGATTTCAATAGAAAACCATACAATTATCGGACTTTTTCAAGTTTTTAGGGTCAAAATTTTTACAAAAAAATTTTTTTTCTTTAAACGCCTGTAACTTCTTTATTTTGCGTCCTAGACCCTTCAAAGTTTGACCTGATTTCAATAGAAAACCATACAATTATCGGACTTTTTCAAGTTTTTAGGGTCAAAATTTTTACAAAAAATTTTTTTTTCTTTAAACGCCTGTAACTTCTTTATTTTGCGTCCTAGACCCTTCAAAGTTTGACCTGATTTCAATAGAAAACCATACAATTATCGGACTTTTTCAAGTTTTTAGAGTCAAAATTTTTACAAAAAAATTTTTTTTCTTTAAACGCCTGTAACTTCTTTATTTTGCGTCCTAGACCCTTCAAAGTTTGACCTGATTTCAATAGAAAACCATACAATTTTCGGTCTTTTTTCAAGTTTTTAGGGCCAAAATTTTTACAAAAATTTTTTTTTTCTTTAAACGCCTGTAACTTCTTTATTTTGCGTCCTAGACCCTTCAAAGTTTGACCTGATTTCAATAGAAAACCATACAATTATCGGACTTTTTCAAGTTTTTAGGGCCAAAATTTTTACAAAAAATTTTTTTTTCTTTAAACGCCTGTAACTTCTTTATTTTGCGTCCTAGACCCTTCAAAGTTTGACCTGATTTCAATAGAAAACCATACAATTTTCGGTCTTTTTTCAAGTTTTTAGGGCCAAAATTTTTACAAAAATTTTTTTTTTCTTTAAACGCCTGTAACTTCTTTATTTTGCGTCCTAGACCCTTCAAAGTTTGACCTGATTTCAATAGAAAACCATACAATTATCGGACTTTTTCAAGTTTTTAGGGTCAAAATTTTTACAAAAAAATTTTTTTTCTTTAAACGCCTGTAACTTCTTTATTTTGCGTCCTAGACCCTTCAAAGTTTGACCTGATTTCAATAGAAAACCATACAATTATCGGACTTTTTCAAGTTTTTAGGGTCAAAATTTTTACAAAAAATTTTTTTTTCTTTAAACGCCTGTAACTTCTTTATTTTGCGTCCTAGACCCTTCAAAGTTTGACCTGATTTCAATAGAAAACCATACAATTATCGGACTTTTTCAAGTTTTTAGGGTAAAAATTTTTACAAAAAAATTTTTTTTCTTTAAACGCCTGTAACTTCTTTATTTTGCGTCCTAGACCCTTCAAAGTTTGACCTGATTTCAATAGAAAACCATACAATTATCGGACTTTTTCAAGTTTTTAGGGTCAAAATTTTTACAAAAAATTTTTTTTTCTTTAAACGCCTGTAACTTCTTTATTTTGCGTCCTAGACCCTTCAAAGTTTGACCTGATTTCAATAGAAAACCATACAATTTTCGGTCTTTTTTCAAGTTTTTAGGGCCAAAATTTTTACAAAAAAATTTTTTTTCTTTAAACGCCTGTAACTTCTTTATTTTGCGTCCTAGACCCTTCAAAGTTTGACCTGATTTCAATAGAAAACCATACAATTATCGGACTTTTTCAAGTTTTTAGGGTCAAAATTTTTACAAAAAATTTTTTTTTCTTTAAACGCCTGTAACTTCTTTATTTTGCGTCCTAGACCCTTCAAAGTTTGACCTGATTTCAATAGAAAACCATACAATTATCGGACTTTTTCAAGTTTTTAGGGTCAAAATTTTTACAAAAAAATTTTTTTTCTTTAAACGCCTGTAACTTCTTTATTTTGCGTCCTAGACCCTTCAAAGTTTGACCTGATTTCAATAGAAAACCATACAATTATCGGACTTTTTCAAGTTTTTAGGGCCAAAATTTTTACAAAAATTTTTTTTTTCTTTAAACGCCTGTAACTTCTTTATTTTGCGTCCTAGACCCTTCAAAGTTTGACCTGATTTCAATAGAAAACCATACAATTATCGGACTTTTTCAAGTTTTTAGGGTCAAAATTTTTACAAAAAAATTTTTTTTCTTTAAACGCCTGTAACTTCTTTATTTTGCGTCCTAGACCCTTCAAAGTTTGACCTGATTTCAATAGAAAACCATACAATTATCGGACTTTTTCAAGTTTTTAGGGTCAAAATTTTTACAAAAAATTTTTTTTTCTTTAAACGCCTGTAACTTCTTTATTTTGCGTCCTAGACCCTTCAAAGTTTGACCTGATTTCAATAGAAAACCATACAATTATCGGACTTTTTCAAGTTTTTAGGGTCAAAATTTTTACAAAAATTTTTTTTTTCTTTAAACGCCTGTAACTTCTTTATTTTGCGTCCTAGACCCTTCAAAGTTTGACCTGATTTCAATAGAAAACCATACAATTATCGGACTTTTTCAAGTTTTTAGGGTCAAAATTTTTACAAAAAAGTTTTTTTTCTTTAAACGCCTGTAACTTCTTTATTTTGCGTCCTAGACCCTTCAAAGTTTGACCTGATTTCAATAGAAAACCATACAATTATCGGACTTTTTCAAGTTTTTAGGGTCAAAATTTTTACAAAAAAATTTTTTTTCTTTAAACGCCTGTAACTTCTTTATTTTGCGTCCTAGACCCTTCAAAGTTTGACCTGATTTCAATAGAAAACCATACAATTATCGGACTTTTTCAAGTTTTTAGGGTCAAAATTTTTACAAAAAATTTTTTTTTCTTTAAACGCCTGTAACTTCTTTATTTTGCGTCCTAGACCCTTCAAAGTTTGACCTGATTTCAATAGAAAACCATACAATTATCGGACTTTTTCAAGTTTTTAGGGTCAAAATTTTTACAAAAAAATTTTTTTTCTTTAAACGCCTGTAACTTCTTTATTTTGCGTCCTAGACCCTTCAAAGTTTGACCTGATTTCAATAGAAAACCATACAATTATCGGACTTTTTCAAGTTTTTAGGGTCAAAATTTTTACAAAAAATTTTTTTTTCTTTAAACGCCTGTAACTTCTTTATTTTGCGTCCTAGACCCTTCAAAGTTTGACCTGATTTCAATAGAAAACCATACAATTATCGGACTTTTTCAAGTTTTTAGGGCCAAAATTTTTACAAAAATTTTTTTTTTCTTTAAACGCCTGTAACTTCTTTATTTTGCGTCCTAGACCCTTCAAAGTTTGACCTGATTTCAATAGAAAACCATACAATTTTCGGTCTTTTTTCAAGTTTTTAGGGTCAAAATTTTTACAAAAAAATTTTTTTTCTTTAAACGCCTGTAACTTCTTTATTTTGCGTCCTAGACCCTTCAAAGTTTGACCTGATTTCAATAGAAAACCATACAATTATCGGACTTTTTCAAGTTTTTAGGGTCAAAATTTTTACAAAAAATTTTTTTTTCTTTAAACGCCTGTAACTTCTTTATTTTGCGTCCTAGACCCTTCAAAGTTTGACCTGATTTCAATAGAAAACCATACAATTATCGGACTTTTTCAAGTTTTTAGGGTCAAAATTTTTACAAAAAAATTTTTTTTCTTTAAACGCCTGTAACTTCTTTATTTTGCGTCCTAGACCCTTCAAAGTTTGACCTGATTTCAATAGAAAACCATACAATTATCGGACTTTTTCAAGTTTTTAGGGTCAAAATTTTTACAAAAAAATTGTTTTTCTTTAAACGCCTGTAACTTCTTTATTTTGCGTCCTAGACCCTTCAAAGTTTGACCTGATTTCAATAGAAAACCATACAATTATCGGACTTTTTCAAGTTTTTAGGGTCAAAATTTTTACAAAAAATTTTTTTTTCTTTAAACGCCTGTAACTTCTTTATTTTGCGTCCTAGACCCTTCAAAGTTTGACCTGATTTCAATAGAAAACCATACAATTATCGGACTTTTTCAAGTTTTTAGGGTCAAAATTTTTACAAAAAAATTTTTTTTCTTTAAACGCCTGTAACTTCTTTATTTTGCGTCCTAGACCCTTCAAAGTTTGACCTGATTTCAATAGAAAACCATACAATTATCGGACTTTTTCAAGTTTTTAGGGTCAAAATTTTTACAAAAAAATTTTTTTTCTTTAAACGCCTGTAACTTCTTTATTTTGCGTCCTAGACCCTTCAAAGTTTGACCTGATTTCAATAGAAAACCATACAATTATCGGACTTTTTCAAGTTTTTAGGGTCAAAATTTTTACAAAAAAAAATTTTTTCTTTAAACGCCTGTAACTTCTTTATTTTGCGTCCTAGACCCTTCAAAGTTTGACCTGATTTCAATAGAAAACCATACAATTATCGGACTTTTTCAAGTTTTTAGGGTCAAAATTTTTACAAAAAAATTTTTTTTCTTTAAACGCCTGTAACTTCTTTATTTTGCGTCCTAGACCCTTCAAAGTTTGACCTGATTTCAATAGAAAACCATACAATTATCGGACTTTTTCAAGTTTTTAGGGTCAAAATTTTTACAAAAAATTTTTTTTTCTTTAAACGCCTGTAACTTCTTTATTTTGCGTCCTAGACCCTTCAAAGTTTGACCTGATTTCAATAGAAAACCATACAATTATCGGACTTTTTCAAGTTTTTAGGGTCAAAATTTTTACAAAAAAATTTTTTTTCTTTAAACGCCTGTAACTTCTTTATTTTGCGTCCTAGACCCTTCAAAGTTTGACCTGATTTCAATAGAAAACCATACAATTATCGGACTTTTTCAAGTTTTTAGGGTCAAAATTTTTACAAAAAATTTTTTTTTCTTTAAACGCCTGTAACTTCTTTATTTTGCGTCCTAGACCCTTCAAAGTTTGACCTGATTTCAATAGAAAACCATACAATTTTCGGTCTTTTTTCAAGTTTTTAGGGCCAAAATTTTTACAAAAATTTTTTTTTTCTTTAAACGCCTGTAACTTCTTTATTTTGCGTCCTAGACCCTTCAAAGTTTGACCTGATTTCAATAGAAAACCATACAATTATCGGACTTTTTCAAGTTTTTAGGGTCAAAATTTTTACAAAAAAATTTTTTTTCTTTAAACGCCTGTAACTTCTTTATTTTGCGTCCTAGACCCTTCAAAGTTTGACCTGATTTCAATAGAAAACCATACAATTATCGGACTTTTTCAAGTTTTTAGAGTCAAAATTTTTACAAAAAAAAATTTTTTCTTTAAACGCCTGTAACTTCTTTATTTTGCGTCCTAGACCCTTCAAAGTTTGACCTGATTTCAATAGAAAACCATACAATTTTCGGTCTTTTTTCAAGTTTTTAGGGCCAAAATTTTTACAAAAATTTTTTTTTCTTTAAACGCCTGTAACTTCTTTATTTTGCGTCCTAGACCCTTCAAAGTTTGACCTGATTTCAATAGAAAACCATACAATTATCGGACTTTTTCAAGTTTTTAGGGTCAAAATTTTTACAAAAAAATTTTTTTTCTTTAAACGCCTGTAACTTCTTTATTTTGCGTCCTAGACCCTTCAAAGTTTGACCTGATTTCAATAGAAAACCATACAATTATCGGACTTTTTCAAGTTTTTAGGGTCAAAATTTTTACAAAAAAATTTTTTTTCTTTAAACGCCTGTAACTTCTTTATTTTGCGTCCTAGACCCTTCAAAGTTTGACCTGATTTCAATAGAAAACCATACAATTATCGGACTTTTTCAAGTTTTTAGGGTCAAAATTTTTACAAAAAATTTTTTTTTCTTTAAACGCCTGTAACTTCTTTATTTTGCGTCCTAGACCCTTCAAAGTTTGACCTGATTTCAATAGAAAACCATACAATTTTCGGTCTTTTTTCAAGTTTTTAGGGCCAAAATTTTTACAAAAATTTTTTTTTTCTTTAAACGCCTGTAACTTCTTTATTTTGCGTCCTAGACCCTTCAAAGTTTGACCTGATTTCAATAGAAAACCATACAGTTATCGGACTTTTTCAAGTTTTTAGGGTCAAAATTTTTACAAAAAATTTTTTTTTCTTTAAACGCCTGTAACTTCTTTATTTTGCGTCCTAGACCCTTCAAAGTTTGACCTGATTTCAATAGAAAACCATACAATTTTCGGTCTTTTTTCAAGTTTTTAGGGCCAAAATTTTTACAAAAAAATTTTTTTTCTTTAAACGCCTGTAACTTCTTTATTTTGCGTCCTAGACCCTTCAAAGTTTGACCTGATTTCAATAGAAAACCATACAATTATCGGACTTTTTCAAGTTTTTAGGGTCAAAATTTTTACAAAAAAATTTTTTTTCTTTAAACGCCTGTAACTTCTTTATTTTGCGTCCTAGACCCTTCAAAGTTTGACCTGATTTCAATAGAAAACCATACAATTATCGGACTTTTTCAAGTTTTTAGGGTCAAAATTTTTACAAAAAGATTTTTTTTCTTTAAACGCCTGTAACTTCTTTATTTTGCGTCCTAGACCCTTCAAAGTTTGACCTGATTTCAATAGAAAACCATACAATTTTCGGTCTTTTTTCAAGTTTTTAGGGCCAAAATTTTTACAAAAATTTTTTTTTCTTTAAACGCCTGTAACTTCTTTATTTTGCGTCCTAGACCCTTCAAAGTTTGACCTGATTTCAATAGAAAACCATACAATTATCGGACTTTTTCAAGTTTTTAGGGTCAAAATTTTTACAAAAAATTTTTTTTTCTTTAAACGCCTGTAACTTCTTTATTTTGCGTCCTAGACCCTTCAAAGTTTGACCTGATTTCAATAGAAAACCATACAATTATCGGACTTTTTCAAGTTTTTAGGGTCAAAATTTTTACAAAAAAATTTTTTTTCTTTAAACGCCTGTAACTTCTTTATTTTGCGTCCTAGACCCTTCAAAGTTTGACCTGATTTCAATAGAAAACCATACAATTATCGGACTTTTTCAAGTTTTTAGGGTCAAAATTTTTACAAAAAATTTTTTTTCCTTTAAACGCCTGTAACTTCTTTATTTTGCGTCCTAGACCCTTCAAAGTTTGACCTGATTTCAATAGAAAACCATACAATTTTCGGTCTTTTTTCAAGTTTTAAGGGCCAAAATTTTTACAAAAAATTTTTTTTTCTTTAAACGCCTGTAACTTCTTTATTTTGCGTCCTAGACCCTTCAAAGTTTGACCTGATTTCAATAGAAAACCATACAATTATCGGACTTTTTCAAGTTTTTAGGGTCAAAATTTTTACAAAAAATTTTTTTTTCTTTAAACGCCTGTAACTTCTTTATTTTGCGTCCTAGACCCTTCAAAGTTTGACCTGATCTCAATAGAAAACCATACAATTATCGGACTTTTTCAAGTTTTTAGGGTCAAAATTTTTACAAAAAAATTTTTTTTCTTTAAACGCCTGTAACTTCTTTATTTTGCGTCCTAGACCCTTCAAAGTTTGACCTGATTTCAATAGAAAACCATACAATTTTCGGTCTTTTTTCAAGTTTTTAGGGCCAAAATTTTTACAAAATTTTTTTTTTTCTTTAAACGCCTGTAACTTCTTTATTTTGCGTCCTAGACCCTTCAAAGTTTGACCTGATTTCAATAGAAAACCATACAATTATCGGACTTTTTCAAGTTTTTAGGGTCAAAATTTTTACAAAAAAAATTTTTTTCTTTAAACGCCTGTAACTTCTTTATTTTGCGTCCTAGACCCTTCAAAGTTTGACCTGATTTCAATAGAAAACCATACAATTTTCGGTCTTTTTTCAAGTTTTTAGGGCCAAAATTTTTACAAAAATTTTTTTTTTCTTTAAACGCCTGTAACTTCTTTATTTTGCGTCCTAGACCCTTCAAAGTTTGACCTGATTTCAATAGAAAACCATACAATTATCGGACTTTTTCAAGTTTTTAGGGTCAAAATTTTTACAAAATTTTTTTTTTCTTTAAACGCCTGTAACTTCTTTATTTTGCGTCCTAGACCCTTCAAAGTTTGACCTGATTTCAATAGAAAACCATACAATTATCGGACTTTTTCAAGTTTTTAGGGTCAAAATTTTTACAAAAAAATTTTTTTTCTTTAAACGCCTGTAACTTCTTTATTTTGCGTCCTAGACCCTTCAAAGTTTGACCTGATTTCAATAGAAAACCATACAATTATCGGACTTTTTCAAGTTTTTAGGGTCAAAATTTTTACAAAAAAATTTTTTTTCTTTAAACGCCTGTAACTTCTTTATTTTGCGTCCTAGACCCTTCAAAGTTTGACCTGATTTCAATAGAAAACCATACAATTATCGGACTTTTTCAAGTTTTTAGGGTCAAAATTTTTACAAAAAATTTTTTTTTCTTTAAACGCCTGTAACTTCTTTATTTTGCGTCCTAGACCCTTCAAAGTTTGACCTGATTTCAATAGAAAACCATACAATTATCGGACTTTTTCAAGTTTTTAGGGTCAAAATTTTTACAAAAATGTTTATTTCTTTAAACGCCTGTAACTTCTTTATTTTGCGTCCTAGACCCTTCAAAGTTTGACCTGATTTCAATAGAAAACCATACAATTATCGGACTTTTTCAAGTTTTTAGAGTCAAAATTTTTACAAAAAAATTTTTTTTCTTTAAACGCCTGTAACTTCTTTATTTTGCGTCCTAGACCCTTCAAAGTTTGACCTGATTTCAATAGAAAACCATACAATTATCGGACTTTTTCAAGTTTTTAGGGTCAAAATTTTTACAAAAAAATTTTTTTTCTTTAAACGCCTGTAACTTCTTTATTTTGCGTCCTAGACCCTTCAAAGTTTGACCTGATTTCAATAGAAAACCATACAATTATCGGACTTTTTCAAGTTTTTAGGGTCAAAATTTTTACAAAAAAATTTTTTTCTTTAAACGCCTGTAACTTCTTTATTTTGCGTCCTAGACCCTTCAAAGTTTGACCTGATTTCAATAGAAAACCATACAATTATCGGACTTTTTCAAGTTTTTAGAGTCAAAATTTTTACAAAAAAATTTTTTTTCTTTAAACGCCTGTAACTTCTTTATTTTGCGTCCTAGACCCTTCAAAGTTTGACCTGATTTCAATAGAAAACCATACAATTATCGGACTTTTTCAAGTTTTTAGGGTCAAAATTTTTACAAAAAAATTTTTTTTCTTTAAACGCCTGTAACTTCTTTATTTTGCGTCCTAGACCCTTCAAAGTTTGACCTGATTTCAATAGAAAACCATACAATTATCGGACTTTTTCAAGTTTTTAGGGTCAAAATTTTTACAAAAAAAAATTTTTTCTTTAAACGCCTGTAACTTCTTTATTTTGCGTCCTAGACCCTTCAAAGTTTGACCTGATTTCAATAGAAAACCATACAATTATCGGACTTTTTCAAGTTTTTAGGGTCAAAATTTTTACAAAAAAATTTTTTTTCTTTAAACGCCTGTAACTTCTTTATTTTGCGTCCTAGACCCTTCAAAGTTTGACCTGATTTCAATAGAAAACCATACAATTATCGGACTTTTTCAAGTTTTTAGGGTCAAAATTTTTACAAAAAATTTTTTTTTCTTTAAACGCCTGTAACTTCTTTATTTTGCGTCCTAGACCCTTCAAAGTTTGACCTGATTTCAATAGAAAACCATACAATTTTCGGACTTTTTCAAGTTTTTAGGGTCAAAATTTTTACAAAAATTTTTTTTTTCTTTAAACGCCTGTAACTTCTTTATTTTGCGTCCTAGACCCTTCAAAGTTTGACCTGATTTCAATAGAAAACCATACAATTATCGGACTTTTTCAAGTTTTTAGGGTCAAAATTTTTACAAAAAAATTTTTTTTCTTTAAACGCCTGTAACTTCTTTATTTTGCGTCCTAGACCCTTCAAAGTTTGACCTGATTTCAATAGAAAACCATACAATTTTCGGTCTTTTTTCAAGGTTTTAGGGTCAAAATTATTACAAAATTTTTTTTTTCTTTAAACGCCTGTAACTTCTTTATTTTGCGTCCTAGACCCTTCAAAGTTTGACCTGATTTCAATAGAAAACCATACAATTATCGGACTTTTTCAAGTTTTTAGGGTCAAAATTTTTACAAAAATTTTTTTTTCTTTAAACGCCTGTAACTTCTTTATTTTGCGTCCTAGACCCTTCAAAGTTTGACCTGATTTCAATAGAAAACCATACAATTTTCGGTCTTTTTTCAAGGTTTTAGGGTCAAAATTATTACAAATTTTTTTTTTCTTTAAACGCCTGTAACTTCTTTATTTTGCGTCCTAGACCCTTCAAAGTTTGACCTGATTTCAATAGAAAACCATACAATTTTCGGACTTTTTCAAGTTTTTAGGGTCAAAATTTTTACAAAAATTTTTTTTTTCTTTAAACGCCTGTAACTTCTTTATTTTGCGTCCTAGACCCTTCAAAGTTTGACCTGATTTCAATAGAAAACCATACAATTATCGGACTTTTTCAAGTTTTTAGGGTCAAAATTTTTACAAAAAAATTTTTTTTCTTTAAACGCCTGTAACTTCTTTATTTTGCGTCCTAGACCCTTCAAAGTTTGACCTGATTTCAATAGAAAACCATACAATTTTCGGTCTTTTTTCAAGGTTTTAGGGTCAAAATTATTACAAAATTTTTTTTTTCTTTAAACGCCTGTAACTTCTTTATTTTGCGTCCTAGACCCTTCAAAGTTTGACCTGATTTCAATAGAAAACCATACAATTATCGGACTTTTTCAAGTTTTTAGGGTCAAAATTTTTACAAAAATTTTTTTTTCTTTAAACGCCTGTAACTTCTTTATTTTGCGTCCTAGACCCTTCAAAGTTTGACCTGATTTCAATAGAAAACCATACAATTTTTGGTCTTTTTTCAAGGTTTTAGGGTCAAAATTATTACAAATTTTTTTTTTCTTTAAACGCCTGTAACTTCTTTATTTTGCGTCCTAGACCCTTCAAAGTTTGACCTGATTTCAATAGAAAACCATACAATTATCGGACTTTTTCAAGTTTTTAGGGTCAAAATTTTTACAAAAAAATTTTTTTTCTTTAAACGCCTGTAACTTCTTTATTTTGCGTCCTAGACCCTTCAAAGTTTGACCTGATTTCAATAGAAAACCATACAATTATCGGACTTTTTCAAGTTTTTAGGGTCAAAATTTTTACAAAAAATTTTTTTTTCTTTAAACGCCTGTAACTTCTTTATTTTGCGTCCTAGACCCTTCAAAGTTTGACCTGATTTCAATAGAAAACCATACAATTTTCGGTCTTTTTTCAAGTTTTTAGGGCCAAAATTTTTACAAAAAAATTTTTTTTCTTTAAACGCCTGTAACTTCTTTATTTTGCGTCCTAGACCCTTCAAAGTTTGACCTGATTTCAATAGAAAACCATACAATTATCGGACTTTTTCAAGTTTTTAGAGTCAAAATTTTTACAAAAATTTTTTTTTTCTTTAAACGCCTGTAACTTCTTTATTTTGCGTCCTAGACCCTTCAAAGTTTGACCTGATTTCAATAGAAAACCATACAATTATCGGACTTTTTCAAGTTTTTAGAGTCAAAATTTTTACAAAAAAAATTTTTTTCTTTAAACGCCTGTAACTTCTTTATTTTGCGTCCTAGACCCTTCAAAGTTTGACCTGATTTCAATAGAAAACCATACAATTATCGGACTTTTTCAAGTTTTTAGGGTCAAAATTTTTACAAAAAAATTTTTTTTCTTTAAACGCCTGTAACTTCTTTATTTTGCGTCCTAGACCCTTCAAAGTTTGACCTGATTTCAATAGAAAACCATACAATTATCGGACTTTTTCAAGTTTTTAGAGTCAAAATTTTTACAAAAAATTTTTTTTTCTTTAAACGCCTGTAACTTCTTTATTTTGCGTCCTAGACCCTTCAAAGTTTGACCTGATTTCAATAGAAAACCATACAATTTTCGGTCTTTTTTCAAGTTTTTAGGGCCAAAATTTTTACAAAATTTTTTTTTTCTTTAAACGCCTGTAACTTCTTTATTTTGCGTCCTAGACCCTTCAAAGTTTGACCTGATTTCAATAGAAAACCATACAATTATCGGACTTTTTCAAGTTTTTAGGGTCAAAATTTTTACAAAAAAATTTTTTTTCTTTAAACGCCTGTAACTTCTTTATTTTGCGTCCTAGACCCTTCAAAGTTTGACCTGATTTCAATAGAAAACCATACAATTTTCGGTCTTTTTTCAAGTTTTTAGGGCCAAAATTTTTACAAAATTTTTTTTTTTCTTTAAACGCCTGTAACTTCTTTATTTTGCGTCCTAGACCCTTCAAAGTTTGACCTGATTTCAATAGAAAACCATACAATTATCGGACTTTTTCAAGTTTTTAGAGTCAAAATTTTTACAAAAAATTTTTTTTCTTTAAACGCCTGTAACTTCTTTATTTTGCGTCCTAGACCCTTCAAAGTTTGACCTGATTTCAATAGAAAACCATACAATTATCGGACTTTTTCAAGTTTTTAGGGTCAAAATTTTTACAAAAAAAATTTTTTTCTTTAAACGCCTGTAACTTCTTTATTTTGCGTCCTAGACCCTTCAAAGTTTGACCTGATTTCAATAGAAAACCATACAATTTTCGGTCTTTTTTCAAGTTTTTAGGGCCAAAATTTTTACAAAATTTTTTTTTTTCTTTAAACGCCTGTAACTTCTTTATTTTGCGTCCTAGACCCTTCAAAGTTTGACCTGATTTCAATAGAAAACCATACAATTTTCGGTCTTTTTTCAAGGTTTTAGGGTCAAAATTATTACAAAATTTTTTTTTTCTTTAAACGCCTGTAACTTCTTTATTTTGCGTCCTAGACCCTTCAAAGTTTGACCTGATTTCAATAGAAAACCATACAATTATCGGACTTTTTCAAGTTTTTAGGGTCAAAATTTTTACAAAAAAATTTTTTTTCTTTAAACGCCTGTAACTTCTTTATTTTGCGTCCTAGACCCTTCAAAGTTTGACCTGATTTCAATAGAAAACCATACAATTTTCGGTCTTTTTTCAAGTTTTTAGGGCCAAAATTTTTACAAAAATTTTTTTTTTCTTTAAACGCCTGTAACTTCTTTATTTTGCGTCCTAGACCCTTCAAAGTTTGACCTGATTTCAATAGAAAACCATACAATTATCGGACTTTTTCAAGTTTTTAGAGTCAAAATTTTTACAAAAAAAAATTTTTTCTTTAAACGCCTGTAACTTCTTTATTTTGCGTCCTAGACCCTTCAAAGTTTGACCTGATTTCAATAGAAAACCATACAATTATCGGACTTTTTCAAGTTTTTAGGGTCAAAATTTTTACAAAAAAATTTTTTTTCTTTAAACGCCTGTAACTTCTTTATTTTGCGTCCTAGACCCTTCAAAGTTTGACCTGATTTCAATAGAAAACCATACAATTTTCGGTCTTTTTTCAAGTTTTTAGGGCCAAAATTTTTACAAAATTTTTTTTTTCTTTAAACGCCTGTAACTTCTTTATTTTGCGTCCTAGACCCTTCAAAGTTTGACCTGATTTCAATAGAAAACCATACAATTTTCGGTCTTTTTTCAAGTTTTTAGGGCCAAAATTTTTACAAAAAAATTTTTTTTCTTTAAACGCCTGTAACTTCTTTATTTTGCGTCCTAGACCCTTCAAAGTTTGACCTGATTTCAATAGAAAACCATACAATTATCGGACTTTTTCAAGTTTTTAGGGTCAAAATTTTTACAAAAAATTTTTTTTTTCTTTAAACGCCTGTAACTTCTTTATTTTGCGTCCTAGACCCTTCAAAGTTTGACCTGATTTCAATTGAAAACCATACAATTATCGGACTTTTTCAAGTTTTTAGGGTCAAAATTTTTACAAAAAAATTTTTTTTCTTCAAACGCCTGTAACTTCTTTATTTTGCGTCCTAGACCCTTCAAAGTTTGACCTGATTTCAATAGAAAACCATACAATTATCGGACTTTTTCAAGTTTTTAGAGTCAAAATTTTTACAAAAAAATTTTTTTTCTTTAAACGCCTGTAACTTCTTTATTTTGCGTCCTAGACCCTTCAAAGTTTGACCTGATTTCAATAGAAAACCATACAATTTTCGGTCTTTTTTCAAGTTTTTAGGGCCAAAATTTTTACAAAAATTTTTTTTTCTTTAAACGCCTGTAACTTCTTTATTTTGCGTCCTAGACCCTTCAAAGTTTGACCTGATTTCAATAGAAAACCATACAATTATCGGACTTTTTCAAGTTTTTAGAGTCAAAATTTTTACAAAAAAATTTTTTTTCTTTAAACGCCTGTAACTTCTTTATTTTGCGTCCTAGACCCTTCAAAGTTTGACCTGATTTCAATAGAAAACCATACAATTATCGGACTTTTTCAAGTTTTTAGGGTCAAAATTTTTACAAAAAATTTTTTTTTCTTTAAACGCCTGTAACTTCTTTATTTTGCGTCCTAGACCCTTCAAAGTTTGACCTGATTTCAATAGAAAACCATACAATTATCGGACTTTTTCAAGTTTTTAGGGTCAAAATTTTTACAAAAAAAATTTTTTTCTTTAAACGCCTGTAACTTCTTTATTTTGCGTCCTAGACCCTTCAAAGTTTGACCTGATTTCAATAGAAAACCATACAATTATCGGACTTTTTCAAGTTTTTAGAGTCAAAATTTTTACAAAAAAATTTTTTTTCTTTAAACGCCTGTAACTTCTTTATTTTGCGTCCTAGACCCTTCAAAGTTTGACCTGATTTCAATAGCAAACCATACAATTATCGGACTTTTTCAAGTTTTTAGGGTCAAAATTTTTACAAAAAAAATTTTTTTCTTTAAACGCCTGTAACTTCTTTATTTTGCGTCCTAGACCCTTCAAAGTTTGACCTGATTTCAATAGAAAACCATACAATTATCGGACTTTTTCAAGTTTTTAGGGTCAAAATTTTTACAAAAAATTTTTTTTCTTTAAACGCCTGTAACTTCTTTATTTTGCGTCCTAGACCCTTCAAAGTTTGACCTGATTTCAATAGAAAACCATACAATTATCGGACTTTTTCAAGTTTTTAGGGCCAAAATTTTTACAAATTTTTTTTTTTCTTTAAACGCCTGTAACTTCTTTATTTTGCGTCCTAGACCCTTCAAAGTTTGACCTGATTTCAATAGAAAACCATACAATTATCGGACTTTTTCAAGTTTTTAGAGTCAAAATTTTAACAAAAATTGTTTTTTCTTTAAACGCCTGTAACTTCTTTATTTTGCGTCCTAGACCCTTCAAAGTTTGACCTGATTTCAATAGAAAACCATACAATTATCGGACTTTTTCAAGTTTTTAGGGTCAAAATTTTTACAAAAAAAATTTTTTTCTTTAAACGCCTGTAACTTCTTTATTTTGCGTCCTAGACCCTTCAAAGTTTGACCTGATTTCAATAGAAAACCATACAATTATCGGACTTTTTCAAGTTTTTAGAGTCAAAATTTTTACAAAAAAATTTTTTTTCTTTAAACGCCTGTAACTTCTTTATTTTGCGTCCTAGACCCTTCAAAGTTTGACCTGATTTCAATAGAAAACCATACAATTATCGGACTTTTTCAAGTTTTTAGGGTCAAAATTTTTACAAAAAAATTTTTTTTCTTTAAACGCCTGTAACTTCTTTATTTTGCGTCCTAGACCCTTCAAAGTTTGACCTGATTTCAATAGAAAACCATACAATTATCGGACTTTTTCAAGTTTTTAGGGTCAAAATTTTTACAAAAAATTTTTTTTTTCTTTAAACGCCTGTAACTTCTTTATTTTGCGTCCTAGACCCTTCAAAGTTTGACCTGATTTCAATAGAAAACCATACAATTTTCGGTCTTTTTTCAAGTTTTTAGGGTCAAAATTTTTACAAAAAAATTTTTTTTCTTTAAACGCCTGTAACTTCTTTATTTTGCGTCCTAGACCCTTCAAAGTTTGACCTGATTTCAATAGAAAACCATACAATTTTCGGTCTTTTTTCAAGTTTTTAGGGCCAAAATTTTTACAAAAAAATTTTTTTTCTTTAAACGCCTGTAACTTCTTTATTTTGCGTCCTAGACCCTTCAAAGTTTGACCTGATTTCAATAGAAAACCATACAAGTATCGGACTTTTTCAAGTTTTTAGAGTCAAAATTTTAACAAAAATTGTTTTTTCTTTAAACGCCTGTAACTTCTTTATTTTGCGTCCTAGACCCTTCAAAGTTTGACCTGATTTCAATAGAAAACCATACAATTATCGGACTTTTTCAAGTTTTTAGGGTCAAAATTTTTACAAAAAAATTTTTTTTCTTTAAACGCCTGTAACTTCTTTATTTTGCGTCCTAGACCCTTCAAAGTTTGACCTGATTTCAATAGAAAACCATACAATTATCGGACTTTTTCAAGTTTTTAGGGTCAAAATTTTTACAAAAAAATTTTTTTTCTTTAAACGCCTGTAACTTCTTTATTTTGCGTCCTAGACCCTTCAAAGTTTGACCTGATTTCAATAGAAAACCATACAATTATCGGACTTTTTCAAGTTTTTAGGGTCAAAATTTTTACAAAAAAATTTTTTTTCTTTAAACGCCTGTAACTTCTTTATTTTGCGTCCTAGACCCTTCAAAGTTTGACCTGATTTCAATAGAAAACCATACAATTATCGGACTTTTTCAAGTTTTTAGAGTCAAAATTTTTACAAAAAAATTTTTTTTCTTTAAACGCCTGTAACTTCTTTATTTTGCGTCCTAGACCCTTCAAAGTTTGACCTGATTTCAATAGAAAACCATACAATTATCGGACTTTTTCAAGTTTTTAGGGTCAAAATTTTTACAAAAAAATTTTTTTTCTTTAAACGCCTGTAACTTCTTTATTTTGCGTCCTAGACCCTTCAAAGTTTGACCTGATTTCAATAGAAAACCATACAATTATCGGACTTTTTCAAGTTTTTAGGGTCAAAATTTTTACAAAAAAATTTTTTTTCTTTAAACGCCTGTAACTTCTTTATTTTGCGTCCTAGACCCTTCAAAGTTTGACCTGATTTCAATAGAAAACCATACAATTATCGGACTTTTTCAAGTTTTTAGGGTCAAAATTTTTACAAAAAAATTTTTTTTCTTTAAACGCCTGTAACTTCTTTATTTTGCGTCCTAGACCCTTCAAAGTTTGACCTGATTTCAATAGAAAACCATACAATTATCGGACTTTTTCAAGTTTTTAGGGTCAAAATTTTTACAAAAATTTTTTTTTTCTTTAAACGCCTGTAACTTCTTTATTTTGCGTCCTAGACCCTTCAAAGTTTGACCTGATTTCAATAGAAAACCATACAATTATCGGACTTTTTCAAGTTTTTAGGGTCAAAATTTTTACAAAAAAATTTTTTTTCTTTAAACGCCTGTAACTTCTTTATTTTGCGTCCTAGACCCTTCAAAGTTTGACCTGATTTCAATAGAAAACCATACAATTTTCGGTCTTTTTTCAAGGTTTTAGGGTCAAAATGATTACAAAAATTTTTTTTTTCTTTAAACGCCTGTAACTTCTTTATTTTGCGTCCTAGACCCTTCAAAGTTTGACCTGATTTCAATAGAAAACCATACAATTATCGGACTTTTTTAAGTTTTTAGAGTCAAAATTTTTACAAAAAAATTTTTTTTCTTTAAACGCCTGTAACTTCTTTATTTTGCGTCCTAGACCCTTCAAAGTTTGACCTGATTTCAATAGAAAACCATACAATTTTCGGTCTTTTTTCATGTTTTTAGGGCCAAAATTTTTACAAAAATTTTTTTTTTCTTTAAACGCCTGTAACTTCTTTATTTTGCGTCCTAGACCCTTCAAAGTTTGACCTGATTTCAATAGAAAACCATACAATTATCTGACTTTTTCAAGTTTTTAGAGTCAAAATTTTTACAAAAATTTTTTTTTTCTTTAAACGCCTGTAACTTCTTTATTTTGCGTCCTAGACCCTTCAAAGTTTGACCTGATTTCAATAGAAAACCATACAATTATCGGACTTTTTCAAGTTTTTAGAGTCAAAATTTTTACAAAAAAATTTTTTTTCTTTAAACGCCTGTAACTTCTTTATTTTGCGTCCTAGACCCTTCAAAGTTTGACCTGATTTCAATAGAAAACCATACAATTATCGGACTTTTTCAAGTTTTTAGGGTCAAAATTTTTACAAAAAAATTTTTTTTCTTTAAACGCCTGTAACTTCTTTATTTTGCGTCCTAGACCCTTCAAAGTTTGACCTGATTTCAATAGAAAACCATACAATTTTCGGTCTTTTTTCAAGGTTTTAGGGTCAAAATTATTACAAAATTTTTTTTTTCTTTAAACGCCTGTAACTTCTTTATTTTGCGTCCTAGACCCTTCAAAGTTTGACCTGATTTCAATAGAAAACCATACAATTATCGGACTTTTTCAAGTTTTTAGGGTCAAAATTTTTACAAAAAATTTTTTTTTCTTTAAACGCCTGTAACTTCTTTATTTTGCGTCCTAGACCCTTCAAAGTTTGACCTGATTTCAATAGAAAACCATACAATTATCGGTCTTTTTTCAAGGTTTTAGGGTCAAAATTATTACAAAATTTTTTTTTTCTTTAAACGCCTGTAACTTCTTTATTTTGCGTCCTAGACCCTTCAAAGTTTGACCTGATTTCAATAGAAAACCATACAATTATCGGACTTTTTCAAGTTTTTAGGGTCAAAATTTTTACAAAAAAATTTTTTTTCTTTAAACGCCTGTAACTTCTTTATTTTGCGTCCTAGACCCTTCAAAGTTTGACCTGATTTCAATAGAAAACCATACAATTATCGGACTTTTTCAAGTTTTTAGGGTCAAAATTTTTACAAAAAAAATTTTTTTCTTTAAACGCCTGTAACTTCTTTATTTTGCGTCCTAGACCCTTCAAAGTTTGACCTGATTTCAATAGAAAACCATACAATTTTCGGTCTTTTTTCAAGTTTTTAGGGCCAAAATTTTTACAAAATTTTTTTTTCTTTAAACGCCTGTAACTTCTTTATTTTGCGTCCTAGACCCTTCAAAGTTTGACCTGATTTCAATAGAAAACCATACAATTATCGGACTTTTTCAAGTTTTTAGAGTCAAAATTTTTACAAAAATTTTTTTTTTCTTTAAACGCCTGTAACTTCTTTATTTTGCGTCCTAGACCCTTCAAAGTTTGACCTGATTTCAATAGAAAACCATACAATTATCGGACTTTTTCAAGTTTTTAGAGTCAAAATTTTTACAAAAAAATTTTTTTTCTTTAAACGCCTGTAACTTCTTTATTTTGCGTCCTAGACCCTTCAAAGTTTGACCTGATTTCAATAGAAAACCATACAATTATCGGACTTTTTCAAGTTTTTAGGGTCAAAATTTTTACAAAAAAATTTTTTTTCTTTAAACGCCTGTAACTTCTTTATTTTGCGTCCTAGACCCTTCAAAGTTTGACCTGATTTCAATAGAAAACCATACAATTTTCGGTCTTTTTTCAAGTTTTTAGGGTCAAAATTTTTACAAAAATTTTTTTTTTTCTTTAAACGCCTGTAACTTCTTTATTTTGCGTCCTAGACCCTTCAAAGTTTGACCTGATTTCAATAGAAAACCATACAATTTTCGGTCTTTTTTCAAGGTTTTAGGGTCAAAATTATTACAAAATTTTTTTTTTTCTTTAAACGCCTGTAACTTCTTTATTTTGCGTCCTAGACCCTTCAAAGTTTGACCTGATTTCAATAGAAAACCATACAATTATCGGACTTTTTCAAGTTTTTAGGGTCAAAATTTTTACAAAAAAATTTTTTTTCTTTAAACGCCTGTAACTTCTTTATTTTGCGTCCTAGACCCTTCAAAGTTTGACCTGATTTCAATAGAAAACCATACAATTTTCGGTCTTTTTTCAAGTTTTTAGGGCCAAAATTTTTACAAAAAAATTTTTTTTCTTTAAACGCCTGTAACTTCTTTATTTTGCGTCCTAGACCCTTCAAAGTTTGACCTGATTTCAATAGAAAACCATACAATTATCGGACTTTTTCAAGTTTTTAGAGTCAAAATTTTTACAAAAAAATTTTTTTTCTTTAAACGCCTGTAACTTCTTTATTTTGCGTCCTAGACCCTTCAAAGTTTGACCTGATTTCAATAGAAAACCATACAATTATCGGACTTTTTCAAGTTTTTAGGGTCAAAATTTTTACAAAAATTTTTTTTTTCTTTAAACGCCTGTAACTTCTTTATTTTGCGTCCTAGACCCTTCAAAGTTTGACCTGATTTCAATAGAAAACCATACAATTTTCGGTCTTTTTTCAAGTTTTTAGGGCCAAAATTTTTACAAAATTTTTTTTTTCTTTAAACGCCTGTAACTTCTTTATTTTGCGTCCTAGACCCTTCAAAGTTGGACCTGATTTCAATAGAAAACCATACAATTATCGGACTTTTTCAAGTTTTTAGAGTCAAAATTTTAACAAAAATTGTTTTTTCTTTAAACGCCTGTAACTTCTTTATTTTGCGTCCTAGACCCTTCAAAGTTTGACCTGATTTCAATAGAAAACCATACAATTATCGGACTTTTTCAAGTTTTTAGGGTCAAAATTTTTACAAAAAATTTTTTTTTTCTTTAAACGCCTGTAACTTCTTTATTTTGCGTCCTAGACCCTTCAAAGTTTGACCTGATTTCAATAGAAAACCATACAATTATCGGACTTTTTCAAGTTTTTAGGGTCAAAATTTTTACAAAAAAATTTTTTTTCTTTAAACGCCTGTAACTTCTTTATTTTGCGTCCTAGACCCTTCAAAGTTTGACCTGATTTCAATAGAAAACCATACAATTTTCGGACTTTTTCAAGTTTTTAGAGTCAAAATTTTTACAAAAAAATTTTTTTTCTTTAAACGCCTGTAACTTCTTTATTTTGCGTCCTAGACCCTTCAAAGTTTGACCTGATTTCAATAGAAAACCATACAATTTTCGGTCTTTTTTCAAGTTTTTAGGGCCAAAATTTTTACAAAAATTTTTTTTTTCTTTAAACGCCTGTAACTTCTTTATTTTGCGTCCTAGACCCTTCAAAGTTTGACCTGATTTCAATAGAAAACCATACAATTATCGGACTTTTTCAAGTTTTTAGAGTCAAAATTTTTACAAAAAATTTTTTTTTCTTTAAACGCCTGTAACTTCTTTATTTTGCGTCCTAGACCCTTCAAAGTTTGACCTGATTTCAATAGAAAACCATACAATTATCGGACTTTTTCAAGTTTTTAGGGTCAAAATTTTTACAAAAAAATTTTTTTTCTTTAAACGCCTGTAACTTCTTTATTTTGCGTCCTAGACCCTTCAAAGTTTGACCTGATTTCAATAGAAAACCATACAATTATCGGACTTTTTCAAGTTTTTAGGGTCAAAATTTTTACAAAAAAATTTTTTTTCTTTAAACGCCTGTAACTTCTTTATTTTGCGTCCTAGACCCTTCAAAGTTTGACCTGATTTCAATAGAAAACCATACAATTATCGGACTTTTTCAAGTTTTTAGAGTCAAAATTTTTACAAAAATTTTTTTTTTCTTTAAACGCCTGTAACTTCTTTATTTTGCGTCCTAGACCCTTCAAAGTTTGACCTGATTTCAATAGAAAACCATACAATTATCGGACTTTTTCAAGTTTTTAGGGTCAAAATTTTTACAAAAAATTTTTTTTCTTTAAACGCCTGTAACTTCTTTATTTTGCGTCCTAGACCCTTCAAAGTTTGACCTGATTTCAATAGAAAACCATACAATTATCGGACTTTTTCAAGTTTTTAGGGTCAAAATTTTTACAAAAAAATTTTTTTTCTTTAAACGCCTGTAACTTCTTTATTTTGCGTCCTAGACCCTTCAAAGTTTGACCTGATTTCAATAGAAAACCATACAATTATCGGACTTTTTCAAGTTTTTAGGGCCAAAATTTTTACAAAATTTTTTTTTTCTTTAAACGCCTGTAACTTCTTTATTTTGCGTCCTAGACCCTTCAAAGTTTGACCTGATTTCAATAGAAAACCATACAATTATCGGACTTTTTCAAGTTTTTAGAGTCAAAATTTTAACAAAAATTGTTTTTTCTTTAAACGCCTGTAACTTCTTTATTTTGCGTCCTAGACCCTTCAAAGTTTGACCTGATTTCAATAGAAAACCATACAATTATCGGACTTTTTCAAGTTTTTAGGGTCAAAATTTTTACAAAAAATTTTTTTTCTTTAAACGCCTGTAACTTCTTTATTTTGCGTCCTAGACCCTTCAAAGTTTGACCTGATTTCAATAGAAAACCATACAATTATCGGACTTTTTCAAGTTTTTAGAGTCAAAATTTTTACAAAAAATTTTTTTTTCTTTAAACGCCTGTAACTTCTTTATTTTGCGTCCTAGACCCTTCAAAGTTTGACCTGATTTCAATAGAAAACCATACAATTATCGGACTTTTTCAAGTTTTTAGGGTCAAAATTTTTACAAAAAAATTTTTTTTCTTTAAACGCCTGTAACTTCTTTATTTTGCGTCCTAGACCCTTCAAAGTTTGACCTAATTTCAATAGAAAACCATACAATTATCGGACTTTTTCAAGTTTTTAGGGTCAAAATTTTTACAAAAAATTTTTTTTTTCTTTAAACGCCTGTAACTTCTTTATTTTGCGTCCTAGACCCTTCAAAGTTGGACCTGATTTCAATAGAAAACCATACAATTTTCGGTCTTTTTTCAAGTTTTTAGGGCCAAAATTTTTACAAAATTTTTTTTTTCTTTAAACGCCTGTAACTTCTTTATTTTGCGTCCTAGACCCTTCAAAGTTGGACCTGATTTCAATAGAAAACCATACAATTATCGGACTTTTTCAAGTTTTTAGAGTCAAAATTTTAACAAAAATTGTTTTTTCTTTAAACGCCTGTAACTTCTTTATTTTGCGTCCTAGACCCTTCAAAGTTTGACCTGATTTCAATAGAAAACCATACAATTATCGGACTTTTTCAAGTTTTTAGGGTCAAAATTTTTACAAAAAATTTTTTTTTTCTTTAAACGCCTGTAACTTCTTTATTTTGCGTCCTAGACCCTTCAAAGTTTGACCTGATTTCAATAGAAAACCATACAATTATCGGACTTTTTCAAGTTTTTAGAGTCAAAATTTTTACAAAAAATTTTTTTTCTTTAAACGCCTGTAACTTCTTTATTTTGCGTCCTAGACCCTTCAAAGTTTGACCTGATTTCAATAGAAAACCATACAATTATCGGACTTTTTCAAGTTTTTAGGGTCAAAATTTTTACAAAAAAATTTTTTTTCTTTAAACGCCTGTAACTTCTTTATTTTGCGTCCTAGACCCTTCAAAGTTTGACCTGATTTCAATAGAAAACCATACAATTTTCGGTCTTTTTTCAAGGTTTTAGGGTCAAAATTATTACAAAATTTTTTTTTTCTTTAAACGCCTGTAACTTCTTTATTTTGCGTCCTAGACCCTTCAAAGTTTGACCTGATTTCAATAGAAAACCATACAATTATCGGACTTTTTCAAGTTTTTAGGGTCAAAATTTTTACAAAAAATTTTTTTTTCTTTAAACGCCTGTAACTTCTTTATTTTGCGTCCTAGACCCTTCAAAGTTTGACCTGATTTCAATAGAAAACCATACAATTATCGGTCTTTTTTCAAGGTTTTAGGGTCAAAATTATTACAAAATTTTTTTTTTCTTTAAACGCCTGTAACTTCTTTATTTTGCGTCCTAGACCCTTCAAAGTTTGACCTGATTTCAATAGAAAACCATACAATTATCGGACTTTTTCAAGTTTTTAGGGTCAAAATTTTTACAAAAAAATTTTTTTTCTTTAAACGCCTGTAACTTCTTTATTTTGCGTCCTAGACCCTTCAAAGTTTGACCTGATTTCAATAGAAAACCATACAATTATCGGACTTTTTCAAGTTTTTAGGGTCAAAATTTTTACAAAAAAATTTTTTTTCTTTAAACGCCTGTAACTTCTTTATTTTGCGTCCTAGACCCTTCAAAGTTTGACCTGATTTCAATAGAAAACCATACAATTTTCGGTCTTTTTTCAAGTTTTTAGGGCCAAAATTTTTACAAAATTTTTTTTTCTTTAAACGCCTGTAACTTCTTTATTTTGCGTCCTAGACCCTTCAAAGTTTGACCTGATTTCAATAGAAAACCATACAATTATCGGACTTTTTCAAGTTTTTAGAGTCAAAATTTTTACAAAAATTTTTTTTTTCTTTAAACGCCTGTAACTTCTTTATTTTGCGTCCTAGACCCTTCAAAGTTTGACCTGATTTCAATAGAAAACCATACAATTATCGGACTTTTTCAAGTTTTTAGAGTCAAAATTTTTACAAAAAAATTTTTTTTCTTTAAACGCCTGTAACTTCTTTATTTTGCGTCCTAGACCCTTCAAAGTTTGACCTGATTTCAATAGAAAACCATACAATTATCGGACTTTTTCAAGTTTTTAGGGTCAAAATTTTTACAAAAAAATTTTTTTTCTTTAAACGCCTGTAACTTCTTTATTTTGCGTCCTAGACCCTTCAAAGTTTGACCTGATTTCAATAGAAAACCATACAATTTTCGGTCTTTTTTCAAGTTTTTAGGGTCAAAATTTTTACAAAAATTTTTTTTTTCTTTAAACGCCTGTAACTTCTTTATTTTGCGTCCTAGACCCTTCAAAGTTTGACCTGATTTCAATAGAAAACCATACAATTTTCGGTCTTTTTTCAAGGTTTTAGGGTCAAAATTATTACAAAATTTTTTTTTTTCTTTAAACGCCTGTAACTTCTTTATTTTGCGTCCTAGACCCTTCAAAGTTTGACCTGATTTCAATAGAAAACCATACAATTATCGGACTTTTTCAAGTTTTTAGGGTCAAAATTTTTACAAAAAAATTTTTTTTCTTTAAACGCCTGTAACTTCTTTATTTTGCGTCCTAGACCCTTCAAAGTTTGACCTGATTTCAATAGAAAACCATACAATTTTCGGTCTTTTTTCAAGTTTTTAGGGCCAAAATTTTTACAAAAAAATTTTTTTTCTTTAAACGCCTGTAACTTCTTTATTTTGCGTCCTAGACCCTTCAAAGTTTGACCTGATTTCAATAGAAAACCATACAATTATCGGACTTTTTCAAGTTTTTAGAGTCAAAATTTTTACAAAAAAATTTTTTTTCTTTAAACGCCTGTAACTTCTTTATTTTGCGTCCTAGACCCTTCAAAGTTTGACCTGATTTCAATAGAAAACCATACAATTATCGGACTTTTTCAAGTTTTTAGGGTCAAAATTTTTACAAAAAATTTTTTTTTCTTTAAACGCCTGTAACTTCTTTATTTTGCGTCCTAGACCCTTCAAAGTTTGACCTGATTTCAATAGAAAACCATACAATTTTCGGTCTTTTTTCAAGTTTTTAGGGCCAAAATTTTTACAAAATTTTTTTTTTCTTTAAACGCCTGTAACTTCTTTATTTTGCGTCCTAGACCCTTCAAAGTTGGACCTGATTTCAATAGAAAACCATACAATTATCGGACTTTTTCAAGTTTTTAGAGTCAAAATTTTAACAAAAATTGTTTTTTCTTTAAACGCCTGTAACTTCTTTATTTTGCGTCCTAGACCCTTCAAAGTTTGACCTGATTTCAATAGAAAACCATACAATTATCGGACTTTTTCAAGTTTTTAGGGTCAAAATTTTTACAAAAAATTTTTTTTTTCTTTAAACGCCTGTAACTTCTTTATTTTGCGTCCTAGACCCTTCAAAGTTTGACCTGATTTCAATAGAAAACCATACAATTATCGGACTTTTTCAAGTTTTTAGGGTCAAAATTTTTACAAAAAAATTTTTTTTCTTTAAACGCCTGTAACTTCTTTATTTTGCGTCCTAGACCCTTCAAAGTTTGACCTGATTTCAATAGAAAACCATACAATTTTCGGACTTTTTCAAGTTTTTAGAGTCAAAATTTTTACAAAAAAATTTTTTTTCTTTAAACGCCTGTAACTTCTTTATTTTGCGTCCTAGACCCTTCAAAGTTTGACCTGATTTCAATAGAAAACCATACAATTTTCGGTCTTTTTTCAAGTTTTTAGGGCCAAAATTTTTACAAAAATTTTTTTTTTCTTTAAACGCCTGTAACTTCTTTATTTTGCGTCCTAGACCCTTCAAAGTTTGACCTGATTTCAATAGAAAACCATACAATTATCGGACTTTTTCAAGTTTTTAGAGTCAAAATTTTTACAAAAAAATTTTTTTTCTTTAAACGCCTGTAACTTCTTTATTTTGCGTCCTAGACCCTTCAAAGTTTGACCTGATTTCAATAGAAAACCATACAATTATCGGACTTTTTCAAGTTTTTAGGGTCAAAATTTTTACAAAAAAATTTTTTTTCTTTAAACGCCTGTAACTTCTTTATTTTGCGTCCTAGACCCTTCAAAGTTTGACCTGATTTCAATAGAAAACCATACAATTATCGGACTTTTTCAAGTTTTTAGGGTCAAAATTTTTACAAAAAAATTTTTTTTCTTTAAACGCCTGTAACTTCTTTATTTTGCGTCCTAGACCCTTCAAAGTTTGACCTGATTTCAATAGAAAACCATACAATTATCGGACTTTTTCAAGTTTTTAGAGTCAAAATTTTTACAAAAATTTTTTTTTTCTTTAAACGCCTGTAACTTCTTTATTTTGCGTCCTAGACCCTTCAAAGTTTGACCTGATTTCAATAGAAAACCATACAATTATCGGACTTTTTCAAGTTTTTAGGGTCAAAATTTTTACAAAAAATTTTTTTTCTTTAAACGCCTGTAACTTCTTTATTTTGCGTCCTAGACCCTTCAAAGTTTGACCTGATTTCAATAGAAAACCATACAATTATCGGACTTTTTCAAGTTTTTAGGGTCAAAATTTTTACAAAAAAATTTTTTTTCTTTAAACGCCTGTAACTTCTTTATTTTGCGTCCTAGACCCTTCAAAGTTTGACCTGATTTCAATAGAAAACCATACAATTATCGGACTTTTTCAAGTTTTTAGAGTCAAAATTTTTACAAAAAATTTTTTTTTCTTTAAACGCCTGTAACTTCTTTATTTTGCGTCCTAGACCCTTCAAAGTTTGACCTGATTTCAATAGAAAACCATACAATTATCGGACTTTTTCAAGTTTTTAGGGTCAAAATTTTTACAAAAAAATTTTTTTTCTTTAAACGCCTGTAACTTCTTTATTTTGCGTCCTAGACCCTTCAAAGTTTGACCTAATTTCAATAGAACACCATACAATTATCGGACTTTTTCAAGTTTTTAGGGTCAAAATTTTTACAAAAAATTTTTTTTTTCTTTAAACGCCTGTAACTTCTTTATTTTGCGTCCTAGACCCTTCAAAGTTTGACCTGATTTCAATAGAAAACCATACAATTTTCGGTCTTTTTTCAAGTTTTTAGGGTCAAAATTTTTACAAAAAAATTTTTTTTCTTTAAACGCCTGTAACTTCTTTATTTTGCGTCCTAGACCCTTCAAAGTTTGACCTGATTTCAATAGAAAACCATACAATTTTCGGTCTTTTTTCAAGTTTTTAGGGCCAAAATTTTTACAAAATTTTTTTTTTTCTTTAAACGCCTGTAACTTCTTTATTTTGCGTCCTAGACCCTTCAAAGTTTGACCTGATTTCAATAGAAAACCATACAATTATCGGACTTTTTCAAGTTTTTAGAGTCAAAATTTTAACAAAAATTGTTTTTTCTTTAAACGCCTGTAACTTCTTTATTTTGCGTCCTAGACCCTTCAAAGTTTGACCTGATTTCAATAGAAAACCATACAATTATCGGACTTTTTCAAGTTTTTAGGGTCAAAATTTTTACAAAAAAAATTTTTTTCTTTAAACGCCTGTAACTTCTTTATTTTGCGTCCTAGACCCTTCAAAGTTTGACCTGATTTCAATAGAAAACCATACAATTATCGGACTTTTTCAAGTTTTTAGGGTCAAAATTTTTACAAAAAAATTTTTTTTCTTTAAACGCCTGTAACTTCTTTATTTTGCGTCCTAGACCCTTCAAAGTTTGACCTGATTTCAATAGAAAACCATACAATTATCGGACTTTTTCAAGTTTTTAGGGTCAAAATTTTTACAAAAAAATTTTTTTTCTTTAAACGCCTGTAACTTCTTTATTTTGCGTCCTAGACCCTTCAAAGTTTGACCTGATTTCAATAGAAAACCATACAATTTTCGGTCCTTTTTCAAGTTTTTAGGGTCAAAATTTTTACAAAAAAATTTTTTTTCTTTAAACGCCTGTAACTTCTTTATTTTGCGTCCTAGACCCTTCAAAGTTTGACCTGATTTCAATAGAAAACCATACAATTATCGGACTTTTTCAAGTTTTTAGGGTCAAAATTTTTACAAAAAAATTTTTTTTCTTTAAACGCCTGTAACTTCTTTATTTTGCGTCCTAGACCCTTCAAAGTTTGACCTGATTTCAATAGAAAACCATACAATTATCGGACTTTTTCAAGTTTTTAGAGTCAAAATTTTAACAAAAATTGTTTTTTCTTTAAACGCCTGTAACTTCTTTATTTTGCGTCCTAGACCCTTCAAAGTTTGACCTGATTTCAATAGAAAACCATACAATTATCGGACTTTTTCAAGTTTTTAGGGTCAAAATTTTTACAAAAAATTTTTTTTTTCTTTAAACGCCTGTAACTTCTTTATTTTGCGTCCTAGACCCTTCAAAGTTTGACCTGATTTCAATAGAAAACCATACAATTATCGGACTTTTTCAAGTTTTTAGGGTCAAAATTTTTACAAAAAAATTTTTTTTCTTTAAACGCCTGTAACTTCTTTATTTTGCGTCCTAGACCCTTCAAAGTTTGACCTGATTTCAATAGAAAACCATACAATTATCGGACTTTTTCAAGTTTTTAGGGTCAAAATTTTTACAAAAAAATTTTTTTTCTTTAAACGCCTGTAACTTCTTTATTTTGCGTCCTAGACCCTTCAAAGTTTGACCTGATTTCAATAGAAAACCATACAATTTTCGGTCTTTTTTCAAGTTTTTAGGGCCAAAATTTTTACAAAATTTTTTTTTTCTTTAAACGCCTGTAACTTCTTTATTTTGCGTCCTAGACCCTTCAAAGTTTGACCTGATTTCAATAGAAAACCATACAATTATCGGACTTTTTCAAGTTTTTAGAGTCAAAATTTTAACAAAAATTGTTTTTTCTTTAAACGCCTGTAACTTCTTTATTTTGCGTCCTAGACCCTTCAAAGTTTGACCTGATTTCAATAGAAAACCATACAATTATCGGACTTTTTCAAGTTTTTAGGGTCAAAATTTTTACAAAAAAATTTTTTTTCTTTAAACGCCTGTAACTTCTTTATTTTGCGTCCTAGACCCTTCAAAGTTTGACCTGATTTCAATAGAAAACCATACAATTATCGGACTTTTTCAAGTTTTTAGGGTCAAAATTTTAACAAAAATTGTTTTTTCTTTAAACGCCTGTAACTTCTTTATTTTGCGTCCTAGACCCTTCAAAGTTTGGCCTGATTTCAATAGAAAACCATACAATTATCGGACTTTTTCAAGTTTTTAGGGTCAAAATTTTTACAAAAAAAATTTTTTTCTTTAAACGCCTGTAACTTCTTTATTTTGCGTCCTAGACCCTTCAAAGTTTGACCTGATTTCAATAGAAAACCATACAATTATCGGACTTTTTCAAGTTTTTAGGGTCAAAATTTTTACAAAAAAAATTTTTTTCTTTAAACGCCTGTAACTTCTTTATTTTGCGTCCTAGACCCTTCAAAGTTTGACCTGATTTCAATAGAAAACCATACAATTATCGGACTTTTTCAAGTTTTTAGGGTCAAAATTTTTACAAAAAAATTTTTTTTCTTTAAACGCCTGTAACTTCTTTATTTTGCGTCCTAGACCCTTCAAAGTTTGACCTGATTTCAATAGAAAACCATACAATTATCGGACTTTTTCAAGTTTTTAGGGTCAAAATTTTTACAAAAAATTTTTTTTTCTTTAAACGCCTGTAACTTCTTTATTTTGCGTCCTAGACCCTTCAAAGTTTGACCTGATTTCAATAGAAAACCATACAATTATCGGACTTTTTCAAGTTTTTAGGGTCAAAATTTTTACAAAAAAATTTTTTTTCTTTAAACGCCTGTAACTTCTTTATTTTGCGTCCTAGACCCTTCAAAGTTTGACCTGATTTCAATAGAAAACCATACAATTATCGGACTTTTTCAAGTTTTTAGGGTCAAAATTTTTACAAAAAAATTTTTTTTCTTTAAACGCCTGTAACTTCTTTATTTTGCGTCCTAGACCCTTCAAAGTTTGACCTGATTTCAATAGAAAACCATACAATTATCGGACTTTTTCAAGTTTTTAGGGTCAACATTTTTACAAAAAATTTTTTTTTCTTTAAACGCCTGTAACTTCTTTATTTTGCGTCCTAGACCCTTCAAAGTTTGACCTGATTTCAATAGAAAACCATACAATTATCGGACTTTTTCAAGTTTTTAGAGTCAAAATTTTTACAAAAAAATTTTTTTTCTTTAAACGCCTGTAACTTCTTTATTTTGCGTCCTAGACCCTTCAAAGTTTGACCTGATTTCAATAGAAAACCATACAATTTTCGGTCTTTTTTCAAGTTTTTAGGGCCAAAATTTTTACAAAAATTTTTTTTTTCTTTAAACGCCTGTAACTTCTTTATTTTGCGTCCTAGACCCTTCAAAGTTTGACCTGATTTCAATAGAAAACCATACAATTATCGGACTTTTTCAAGTTTTTAGAGTCAAAATTTTTACAAAAAAATTTTTTTTCTTTAAACGCCTGTAACTTCTTTATTTTGCGTCCTAGACCCTTCAAAGTTTGACCTGATTTCAATAGAAAACCATACAATTATCGGACTTTTTCAAGTTTTTAGGGTCAAAATTTTTACAAAAAAATTTTTTTTCTTTAAACGCCTGTAACTTCTTTATTTTGCGTCCTAGACCCTTCAAAGTTTGACCTGATTTCAATAGAAAACCATACAATTATCGGACTTTTTCAAGTTTTTAGGGTCAAAATTTTTACAAAAAAATTTTTTTTCTTTAAACGCCTGTAACTTCTTTATTTTGCGTCCTAGACCCTTCAAAGTTTGACCTGATTTCAATAGAAAACCATACAATTATCGGACTTTTTCAAGTTTTTAGAGTCAAAATTTTTACAAAAATTTTTTTTTTCTTTAAACGCCTGTAACTTCTTTATTTTGCGTCCTAGACCCTTCAAAGTTTGACCTGATTTCAATAGAAAACCATACAATTATCGGACTTTTTCAAGTTTTTAGGGTCAAAATTTTTACAAAAATTTTTTTTTCTTTAAACGCCTGTAACTTCTTTATTTTGCGTCCTAGACCCTTCAAAGTTTGACCTGATTTCAATAGAAAACCATACAATTATCGGACTTTTTCAAGTTTTTAGGGTCAAAATTTTTACAAAAAAATTTTTTTTCTTTAAACGCCTGTAACTTCTTTATTTTGCGTCCTAGACCCTTCAAAGTTTGACCTGATTTCAATAGAAAACCATACAATTATCGGACTTTTTCAAGTTTTTAGGGCCAAAATTTTTACAAAATTTTTTTTTTCTTTAAACGCCTGTAACTTCTTTATTTTGCGTCCTAGACCCTTCAAAGTTTGACCTGATTTCAATAGAAAACCATACAATTATCGGACTTTTTCAAGTTTTTAGAGTCAAAATTTTAACAAAAATTGTTTTTTCTTTAAACGCCTGTAACTTCTTTATTTTGCGTCCTAGACCCTTCAAAGTTTGACCTGATTTCAATAGAAAACCATACAATTATCGGACTTTTTCAAGTTTTTAGGGTCAAAATTTTTACAAAAAAATTTTTTTTCTTTAAACGCCTGTAACTTCTTTATTTTGCGTCCTAGACCCTTCAAAGTTTGACCTGATTTCAATAGAAAACCATACAATTATCGGACTTTTTCAAGTTTTTAGAGTCAAAATTTTTACAAAAAATTTTTTTTTCTTTAAACGCCTGTAACTTCTTTATTTTGCGTCCTAGACCCTTCAAAGTTTGACCTGATTTCAATAGAAAACCATACAATTATCGGACTTTTTCAAGTTTTTAGGGTCAAAATTTTTACAAAAAAATTTTTTTTCTTTAAACGCCTGTAACTTCTTTATTTTGCGTCCTAGACCCTTCAAAGTTTGACCTAATTTCAATAGAAAACCATACAATTATCGGACTTTTTCAAGTTTTTAGGGTCAAAATTTTTACAAAAAATTTTTTTTTTCTTTAAACGCCTGTAACTTCTTTATTTTGCGTCCTAGACCCTTCAAAGTTTGACCTGATTTCAATAGAAAACCATACAATTTTCGGTCTTTTTTCAAGTTTTTAGGGTCAAAATTTTTACAAAAAAATTTTTTTTCTTTAAACGCCTGTAACTTCTTTATTTTGCGTCCTAGACCCTTCAAAGTTTGACCTGATTTCAATAGAAAACCATACAATTTTCGGTCTTTTTTCAAGTTTTTAGGGCCAAAATTTTTACAAAATTTTTTTTTTCTTTAAACGCCTGTAACTTCTTTATTTTGCGTCCTAGACCCTTCAAAGTTTGACCTGATTTCAATAGAAAACCATACAATTATCGGACTTTTTCAAGTTTTTAGAGTCAAAATTTTAACAAAAATTGTTTTTTCTTTAAACGCCTGTAACTTCTTTATTTTGCGTCCTAGACCCTTCAAAGTTTGACCTGATTTCAATAGAAAACCATACAATTATCGGACTTTTTCAAGTTTTTAGGGTCAAAATTTTTACAAAAAATTTTTTTTTCTTTAAACGCCTGTAACTTCTTTATTTTGCGTCCTAGACCCTTCAAAGTTTGACCTGATTTCAATAGAAAACCATACAATTATCGGACTTTTTCAAGTTTTTAGGGTCAAAATTTTTACAAAAAAATTTTTTTTCTTTAAACGCCTGTAACTTCTTTATTTTGCGTCCTAGACCCTTCAAAGTTTGACCTGATTTCAATAGAAAACCATACAATTATCGGACTTTTTCAAGTTTTTAGGGTCAAAATTTTTACAAAAAAATTTTTTTTCTTTAAACGCCTGTAACTTCTTTATTTTGCGTCCTAGACCCTTCAAAGTTTGACCTGATTTCAATAGAAAACCATACAATTTTCGGTCCTTTTTCAAGTTTTTAGGGTCAAAATTTTTACAAAAAAATTTTTTTTCTTTAAACGCCTGTAACTTCTTTATTTTGCGTCCTAGACCCTTCAAAGTTTGACCTGATTTCAATAGAAAACCATACAATTATCGGACTTTTTCAAGTTTTTAGGGTCAAAATTTTTACAAAAAAATTTTTTTTCTTTAAACGCCTGTAACTTCTTTATTTTGCGTCCTAGACCCTTCAAAGTTTGACCTGATTTCAATAGAAAACCATACAATTATCGGACTTTTTCAAGTTTTTAGAGTCAAAATTTTAACAAAAATTGTTTTTTCTTTAAACGCCTGTAACTTCTTTATTTTGCGTCCTAGACCCTTCAAAGTTTGACCTGATTTCAATAGAAAACCATACAATTATCGGACTTTTTCAAGTTTTTAGGGTCAAAATTTTTACAAAAAATTTTTTTTTTCTTTAAACGCCTGTAACTTCTTTATTTTGCGTCCTAGACCCTTCAAAGTTTGACCTGATTTCAATAGAAAACCATACAATTATCGGACTTTTTCAAGTTTTTAGGGTCAAAATTTTTACAAAAAAATTTTTTTTCTTTAAACGCCTGTAACTTCTTTATTTTGCGTCCTAGACCCTTCAAAGTTTGACCTGATTTCAATAGAAAACCATACAATTATCGGACTTTTTCAAGTTTTTAGGGTCAAAATTTTTACAAAAAAATTTTTTTTCTTTAAACGCCTGTAACTTCTTTATTTTGCGTCCTAGACCCTTCAAAGTTTGACCTGATTTCAATAGAAAACCATACACTTTTCGGTCTTTTTTCAAGTTTTTAGGGCCAAAATTTTTACAAAATTTTTTTTTTCTTTAAACGCCTGTAACTTCTTTATTTTGCGTCCTAGACCCTTCAAAGTTTGACCTGATTTCAATAGAAAACCATACAATTATCGGACTTTTTCAAGTTTTTAGAGTCAAAATTTTAACAAAAATTGTTTTTTCTTTAAACGCCTGTAACTTCTTTATTTTGCGTCCTAGACCCTTCAAAGTTTGACCTGATTTCAATAGAAAACCATACAATTATCGGACTTTTTCAAGTTTTTAGGGTCAAAATTTTTACAAAAAAATTTTTTTTCTTTAAACGCCTGTAACTTCTTTATTTTGCGTCCTAGACCCTTCAAAGTTTGACCTGATTTCAATAGAAAACCATACAATTATCGGACTTTTTCAAGTTTTTAGGGTCAAAATTTTAACAAAAATTGTTTTTTCTTTAAACGCCTGTAACTTCTTTATTTTGCGTCCTAGACCCTTCAAAGTTTGACCTGATTTCAATAGAAAACCATACAATTATCGGACTTTTTCAAGTTTTTAGGGTCAAAATTTTTACAAAAAAAATTTTTTTCTTTAAACGCCTGTAACTTCTTTATTTTGCGTCCTAGACCCTTCAAAGTTTGACCTGATTTCAATAGAAAACCATACAATTATCGGACTTTTTCAAGTTTTTAGGGTCAAAATTTTTACAAAAAAAATTTTTTTCTTTAAACGCCTGTAACTTCTTTATTTTGCGTCCTAGACCCTTCAAAGTTTGACCTGATTTCAATAGAAAACCATACAATTATCGGACTTTTTCAAGTTTTTAGGGTCAAAATTTTTACAAAAAAAAAATTTTTCTTTAAACGCCTGTAACTTCTTTATTTTGCGTCCTAGACCCTTCAAAGTTTGACCTGATTTCAATAGAAAACCATACAATTATCGGACTTTTTCAAGTTTTTAGGGTCAAAATTTTTACAAAAATTTTTTTTTTCTTTAAACGCCTGTAACTTCTTTATTTTGCGTCCTAGACCCTTCAAAGTTTGACCTGATTTCAATAGAAAACCATACAATTATCGGACTTTTTCAAGTTTTTAGGGTCAAAATTTTTACATAAAAATTTTTTTTCTTTAAACGCCTGTAACTTCTTTATTTTGCGTCCTAGACCCTTCAAAGTTTGACCTGATTTCAATAGAAAACCATACAATTATCGGACTTTTTCAAGTTTTTAGGGTCAAAATTTTTACAAAAAAATTTTTTTTCTTTAAACGCCTGTAACTTCTTTATTTTGCGTCCTAGACCCTTCAAAGTTTGACCTGATTTCAATAGAAAACCATACAATTATCGGACTTTTTCAAGTTTTTAGGGTCAACATTTTTACAAAAAAATTTTTTTTCTTTAAACGCCTGTAACTTCTTTATTTTGCGTCCTAGACCCTTCAAAGTTTGACCTGATTTCAATAGAAAACCATACAATTATCGGACTTTTTCAAGTTTTTAGAGTCAAAATTTTTACAAAAAAATTTTTTTTCTTTAAACGCCTGTAACTTCTTTATTTTGCGTCCTAGACCCTTCAAAGTTTGACCTGATTTCAATAGAAAACCATACAATAATCGGACTTTTTCAAGTTTTTAGGGTCAAAATTTTTACAAAAAAATTTTTTTTCTTTAAACGCCTGTAACTTCTTTATTTTGCGTCCTAGACCCTTCAAAGTTTGACCTGATTTCAATAGAAAACCATACAATTATCGGACTTTTTCAAGTTTTTAGGGTCAAAATTTTTACAAAAAAATTTTTTTTCTTTAAACGCCTGTAACTTCTTTATTTTGCGTCCTAGACCCTTCAAAGTTTGACCTGATTTCAATAGAAAACCATACAATTATCGGACTTTTTCAAGTTTTTAGGGTCAAAATTTTTACAAAAAAATTTTTTTTCTTTAAACGCCTGTAACTTCTTTATTTTGCGTCCTAGACCCTTCAAAGTTTGACCTGATTTCAATAGAAAACCATACAATTATCGGACTTTTTCAAGTTTTTAGGGTCAAAATTTTTACAAAAAAATTTTTTTTCTTTAAACGCCTGTAACTTCTTTATTTTGCGTCCTAGACCCTTCAAAGTTTGACCTGATTTCAATAGAAAACCATACAATTATCGGACTTTTTCAAGTTTTTAGGGTCAAAATTTTTACAAAAAAATTTTTTTTCTTTAAACGCCTGTAACTTCTTTATTTTGCGTCCTAGACCCTTCAAAGTTTGACCTGATTTCAATAGAAAACCATACAATTATCGGACTTTTTCAAGTTTTTAGAGTCAAAATTTTTACAAAAAAATTGTTTTTTCTTTAAACGCCTGTAACTTCTTTATTTTGCGTCCTAGACCCTTCAAAGTTTGACCTGATTTCAATAGAAAACCATACAATTATCGGACTTTTTCAAGTTTTTAGAGTCAAAATTTTTACAAAAAAATTTTTTTTCTTTAAACGCCTGTAACTTCTTTATTTTGCGTCCTAGACCCTTCAAAGTTTGACCTGATTTCAATAGAAAACCATACAATAATCGGACTTTTTCAAGTTTTTAGGGTCAAAATTTTAACAAAAATTGTTTTTTCTTTAAACGCCTGTAACTTCTTTATTTTGCGTCCTAGACCCTTCAAAGTTTGACCTGATTTCAATAGAAAACCATACAATTATCGGACTTTTTCAAGTTTTTAGGGTCAAAATTTTTACAAAAAAATTTTTTTTCTTTAAACGCCTGTAACTTCTTTATTTTGCGTCCTAGACCCTTCAAAGTTTGACCTGATTTCAATAGAAAACCATACAATTATCGGACTTTTTCAAGTTTTTAGGGTCAAAATTTTTACAAAAAAATTTTTTTTCTTTAAACGCCTGTAACTTCTTTATTTTGCGTCCTAGACCCTTCAAAGTTTGACCTGATTTCAATAGAAAACCATACAATTATCGGACTTTTTCAAGTTTTTAGGGTCAAAATTTTTACAAAAAAAAATTTTTTCTTTAAACGCCTGTAACTTCTTTATTTTGCGTCCTAGACCCTTCAAAGTTTGACCTGATTTCAATAGAAAACCATACAATTATCGGACTTTTGCAAGTTTTTAGGGTCAAAATTTTTACAAAAAATTTTTTTTTCTTTAAACGCCTGTAACTTCTTTATTTTGCGTCCTAGACCCTTCAAAGTTTGACCTGATTTCAATAGAAAACCATACAATTATCGGACTTTTTCAAGTTTTTAGGGTCAAAATTTTTACAAAAAAAAATTTTTTCTTTAAACGCCTGTAACTTCTTTATTTTGCGTCCTAGACCCTTCAAAGTTTGACCTGATTTCAATAGAAAACCATACAATTATCGGACTTTTTCAAGTTTTTAGGGTCAAAATTTTTACAAAAAAATTTTTTTTCTTTAAACGCCTGTAACTTCTTTATTTTGCGTCCTAGACCCTTCAAAGTTTGACCTGATTTCAATAGAAAACCATACAATTATCGGACTTTTTCAAGTTTTTAGGGTCAAAATTTTTACAAAAAAATTTTTTTTCTTTAAACGCCTGTAACTTCTTTATTTTGCGTCCTAGACCCTTCAAAGTTTGACCTGATTTCAATAGAAAACCATACAATTATCGGACTTTTTCAAGTTTTTAGGGTCAAAATTTTTACAAAAAAATTTTTTTTCTTTAAACGCCTGTAACTTCTTTATTTTGCGTCCTAGACCCTTCAAAGTTTGACCTGATTTCAATAGAAAACCATACAATTATCGGACTTTTTCAAGTTTTTAGAGTCAAAATTTTTACAAAAAAATTTTTTTTCTTTAAACGCCTGTAACTTCTTTATTTTGCGTCCTAGACCCTTCAAAGTTTGACCTGATTTCAATAGAAAACCATACAATAATCGGACTTTTTCAAGTTTTTAGGGTCAAAATTTTTACAAAAAAATTTTTTTTCTTTAAACGCCTGTAACTTCTTTATTTTGCGTCCTAGACCCTTCAAAGTTTGACCTGATTTCAATAGAAAACCATACAATTATCGGACTTTTTCAAGTTTTTAGGGTCAAAATTTTTACAAAAAATTTTTTTTTCTTTAAACGCCTGTAACTTCTTTATTTTGCGTCCTAGACCCTTCAAAGTTTGACCTGATTTCAATAGAAAACCATACAATTATCGGACTTTTTCAAGTTTTTAGAGTCAAAATTTTTACAAAAAAATTTTTTTTCTTTAAACGCCTGTAACTTCTTTATTTTGCGTCCTAGACCCTTCAAAGTTTGACCTGATTTCAATAGAAAACCATACAATAATCGGACTTTTTCAAGTTTTTAGGGTCAAAATTTTTACAAAAAAATTTTTTTTCTTTAAACGCCTGTAACTTCTTTATTTTGCGTCCTAGACCCTTCAAAGTTTGACCTGATTTCAATAGAAAACCATACAATTATCGGACTTTTTCAAGTTTTTAGGGTCAAAATTTTTACAAAAAAATTTTTTTTCTTTAAACGCCTGTAACTTCTTTATTTTGCGTCCTAGACCCTTCAAAGTTTGACCTGATTTCAATAGAAAACCATACAATTATCGGACTTTTTCAAGTTTTTAGAGTCAAAATTTTTACAAAAAAATTGTTTTTTCTTTAAACGCCTGTAACTTCTTTATTTTGCGTCCTAGACCCTTCAAAGTTTGACCTGATTTCAATAGAAAACCATACAATTATCGGACTTTTTCAAGTTTTTAGAGTCAAAATTTTTACAAAAAAATTTTTTTTCTTTAAACGCCTGTAACTTCTTTATTTTGCGTCCTAGACCCTTCAAAGTTTGACCTGATTTCAATAGAAAACCATACAATAATCGGACTTTTTCAAGTTTTTAGGGTCAAAATTTTAACAAAAATTGTTTTTTCTTTAAACGCCTGTAACTTCTTTATTTTGCGTCCTAGACCCTTCAAAGTTTGACCTGATTTCAATAGAAAACCATACAATTATCGGACTTTTTCAAGTTTTTAGGGTCAAAATTTTTACAAAAAAAATTTTTTTCTTTAAACGCCTGTAACTTCTTTATTTTGCGTCCTAGACCCTTCAAAGTTTGACCTGATTTCAATAGAAAACCATACAATTATCGGACTTTTTCAAGTTTTTAGGGTCAAAATTTTTACAAAAAAATTTTTTTTCTTTAAACGCCTGTAACTTCTTTATTTTGCGTCCTAGACCCTTCAAAGTTTGACCTGGTTTCAATAGAAAACCATACAATTATCGGACTTTTTCAAGTTTTTAGGGTCAAAATTTTTACAAAAAAAAATTTTTTCTTTAAACGCCTGTAACTTCTTTATTTTGCGTCCTAGACCCTTCAAAGTTTGACCTGATTTCAATAGAAAACCATACAATTATCGGACTTTTTCAAGTTTTTAGGGTCAAAATTTTTACAAAAAAATTTTTTTTCTTTAAACGCCTGTAACTTCTTTATTTTGCGTCCTAGACCCTTCAAAGTTTGACCTGATTTCAATAGAAAACCATACAATTATCGGACTTTTTCAAGTTTTTAGAGTCAAAATTTTTACAAAAAAATTTTTTTTCTTTAAACGCCTGTAACTTCTTTATTTTGCGTCCTAGACCCTTCAAAGTTTGACCTGATTTCAATAGAAAACCATACAATTATCGGACTTTTTCAAGTTTTTAGGGTCAAAATTTTTACAAAAAAAAATTTTTTCTTTAAACGCCTGTAACTTCTTTATTTTGCGTCCTAGACCCTTCAAAGTTTGACCTGATTTCAATAGAAAACCATACAATTATCGGACTTTTTCAAGTTTTTAGGGTCAAAATTTTTACAAAAAAATTTTTTTTCTTTAAACGCCTGTAACTTCTTTATTTTGCGTCCTAGACCCTTCAAAGTTTGACCTGATTTCAATAGAAAACCATACAATTATCGGACTTTTTCAAGTTTTTAGGGTCAAAATTTTTACAAAAAAATTTTTTTTCTTTAAACGCCTGTAACTTCTTTATTTTGCGTCCTAGACCCTTCAAAGTTTGACCTGATTTCAATAGAAAACCATACAATTATCGGACTTTTTCAAGTTTTTAGAGTCAAAATTTTTACAAAAAAATTTTTTTTCTTTAAACGCCTGTAACTTCTTTATTTTGCGTCCTAGACCCTTCAAAGTTTGACCTGATTTCAATAGAAAACCATACAATAATCGGACTTTTTCAAGTTTTTAGGGTCAAAATTTTTACAAAAAAAATTTTTTTCTTTAAACGCCTGTAACTTCTTTATTTTGCGTCCTAGACCCTTCAAAGTTTGACCTGATTTCAATAGAAAACCATACAATTATCGGACTTTTTCAAGTTTTTAGGGTCAAAATTTTTACAAAAAAATTTTTTTTCTTTAAACGCCTGTAACTTCTTTATTTTGCGTCCTAGACCCTTCAAAGTTTGACCTGATTTCAATAGAAAACCATACAATTATCGGACTTTTTCAAGTTTTTAGAGTCAAAATTTTTACAAAAAAATTTTTTTTCTTTAAACGCCTGTAACTTCTTTATTTTGCGTCCTAGACCCTTCAAAGTTTGACCTGATTTCAATAGAAAACCATACAATAATCGGACTTTTTCAAGTTTTTAGGGTCAAAATTTTTACAAAAAAATTTTTTTTCTTTAAACGCCTGTAACTTCTTTATTTTGCGTCCTAGACCCTTCAAAGTTTGACCTGATTTCAATAGAAAACCATACAATTATCGGACTTTTTCAAGTTTTTAGGGTCAAAATTTTTACAAAAAATTTTTTTTTCTTTAAACGCCTGTAACTTCTTTATTTTGCGTCCTAGACCCTTCAAAGTTTGACCTGATTTCAATAGAAAACCATACAATTATCGGACTTTTTCAAGTTTTTAGAGTCAAAATTTTTACAAAAAAATTGTTTTTTCTTTAAACGCCTGTAACTTCTTTATTTTGCGTCCTAGACCCTTCAAAGTTTGACCTGATTTCAATAGAAAACCATACAATTATCGGACTTTTTCAAGTTTTTAGAGTCAAAATTTTTACAAAAAAATTTTTTTTCTTTAAACGCCTGTAACTTCTTTATTTTGCGTCCTAGACCCTTCAAAGTTTGACCTGATTTCAATAGAAAACCATACAATAATCGGACTTTTTCAAGTTTTTAGGGTCAAAATTTTTACAAAAAAATTTTTTTTCTTTAAACGCCTGTAACTTCTTTATTTTGCGTCCTAGACCCTTCAAAGTTTGACCTGATTTCAATAGAAAACCATACAATTATCGGACTTTTTCAAGTTTTTAGGGTCAAAATTTTTACAAAAAAATTTTTTTTCTTTAAACGCCTGTAACTTCTTTATTTTGCGTCCTAGACCCTTCAAAGTTTGACCTGATTTCAATAGAAAACCATACAATTATCGGACTTTTTCAAGTTTTTAGAGTCAAAATTTTTACAAAAAAATTTTTTTTCTTTAAACGCCTGTAACTTCTTTATTTTGCGTCCTAGACCCTTCAAAGTTTGACCTGATTTCAATAGAAAACCATACAATAATCGGACTTTTTCAAGTTTTTAGGGTCAAAATTTTTACAAAAAAATTTTTTTTCTTTAAACGCCTGTAACTTCTTTATTTTGCGTCCTAGACCCTTCAAAGTTTGACCTGATTTCAATAGAAAACCATACAATTATCGGACTTTTTCAAGTTTTTAGGGTCAAAATTTTTACAAAAAATTTTTTTTTCTTTAAACGCCTGTAACTTCTTTATTTTGCGTCCTAGACCCTTCAAAGTTTGACCTGATTTCAATAGAAAACCATACAATTATCGGACTTTTTCAAGTTTTTAGGGTCAAAATTTTTACAAAAAAAAATTTTTTCTTTAAACGCCTGTAACTTCTTTATTTTGCGTCCTAGACCCTTCAAAGTTTGACCTGATTTCAATAGAAAACCATACAATTATCGGACTTTTTCAAGTTTTTAGGGTCAAAATTTTTACAAAAAAAAATTTTTTCTTTAAACGCCTGTAACTTCTTTATTTTGCGTCCTAGACCCTTCAAAGTTTGACCTGATTTCAATAGAAAACCATACAATTATCGGACTTTTTCAAGTTTTTAGGGTCAAAATTTTTACAAAAAAATTTTTTTTCTTTAAACGCCTGTAACTTCTTTATTTTGCGTCCTAGACCCTTCAAAGTTTGACCTGATTTCAATAGAAAACCATACAATTATCGGACTTTTTCAAGTTTTTAGGGTCAAAATTTTTACAAAAAAAATTTTTTTCTTTAAACGCCTGTAACTTCTTTATTTTGCGTCCTAGACCCTTCAAAGTTTGACCTGATTTCAATAGAAAACCATACAATTATCGGACTTTTTCAAGTTTTTAGGGTCAAAATTTTTACAAAAAAATTTTTTTTCTTTAAACGCCTGTAACTTCTTTATTTTGCGTCCTAGACCCTTCAAAGTTTGACCTGATTTCAATAGAAAACCATACAATTATCGGACTTTTTCAAGTTTTTAGGGTCAAAATTTTTACAAAAAATTTTTTTTTTCTTTAAACGCCTGTAACTTCTTTATTTTGCGTCCTAGACCCTTCAAAGTTTGACCTGATTTCAATAGAAAACCATACAATTATCGGACTTTTTCAAGTTTTTAGGGTCAAAATTTTTACAAAAAAATTTTTTTTCTTTAAACGCCTGTAACTTCTTTATTTTGCGTCCTAGACCCTTCAAAGTTTGACCTGATTTCAATAGAAAACCATACAATTATCGGACTTTTTCAAGTTTTTAGGGTCAAAATTTTTACAAAAAAATTTTTTTTCTTTAAACGCCTGTAACTTCTTTATTTTGCGTCCTAGACCCTTCAAAGTTTGACCTGATTTCAATAGAAAACCATACAATTATCGGACTTTTTCAAGTTTTTAGAGTCAAAATTTTTACAAAAAAATTTTTTTTCTTTAAACGCCTGTAACTTCTTTATTTTGCGTCCTAGACCCTTCAAAGTTTGACCTGATTTCAATAGAAAACCATACAATAATCGGACTTTTTCAAGTTTTTAGGGTCAAAATTTTTACAAAAAAATTTTTTTTCTTTAAACGCCTGTAACTTCTTTATTTTGCGTCCTAGACCCTTCAAAGTTTGACCTGATTTCAATAGAAAACCATACAATTATCGGACTTTTTCAAGTTTTTAGGGTCAAAATTTTTACAAAAAAATTTTTTTTCTTTAAACGCCTGTAACTTCTTTATTTTGCGTCCTAGACCCTTCAAAGTTTGACCTGATTTCAATAGAAAACCATACAATTATCGGACTTTTTCAAGTTTTTAGGGTCAAAATTTTTACAAAAAATTTTTTTTTTCTTTAAACGCCTGTAACTTCTTTATTTTGCGTCCTAGACCCTTCAAAGTTTGACCTGATTTCAATAGAAAACCATACAATTATCGGACTTTTTCAAGTTTTTAGGGTCAAAATTTTTACAAAAATTGTTTTTTCTTTAAACGCCTGTAACTTCTTTATTTTGCGTCCTAGACCCTTCAAAGTTTGACCTGATTTCAATAGAAAACCATACAATTTTCGGTCTTTTTTCAAGTTTTTAGGGCCAAAATTTTTACAAAATTTTTTTTTTTCTTTAGACGCCTGTAACTTCTTTATTTTGCGTCCTAGACCCTTCAAAGTTTGACCTGATTTCAATAGAAAACCATACAATTATCGGACTTTTTCAAGTTTTTAGAGTCAAAATTTTAACAAAAATTGTTTTTTCTTTAAACGCCTGTAACTTCTTTATTTTGCGTCCTAGACCCTTCAAAGTTTGACCTGATTTCAATAGAAAACCATACAATTATCGGACTTTTTCAAGTTTTTAGGGTCAAAATTTTTACAAAAATTTTTTTTTTCTTTAAACGCCTGTAACTTCTTTATTTTGCGTCCTAGACCCTTCAAAGTTTGACCTGATTTCAATAGAAAACCATACAATTTTCGGTCCTTTTTCAAGTTTTTAGGGTCAAAATTTTTACAAAAAAATTTTTTTTCTTTAAACGCCTGTAACTTCTTTATTTTGCGTCCTAGACCCTTCAAAGTTTGACCTGATTTCAATAGAAAACCATACAATTTTCGGTCTTTTTTCAAGTTTTTAGGGCCAAAATTTTTACAAAATTTTTTTTTTTTCTTTAAACGCCTGTAACTTCTTTATTTTGCGTCCTAGACCCTTCAAAGTTTGACCTGATTTCAATAGAAAACCATACAATTATCGGACTTTTTCAAGTTTTTAGAGTCAAAATTTTTACAAAAATTGTTTTTTCTTTAAACGCCTGTAACTTCTTTATTTTGCGTCCTAGACCCTTCAAAGTTTGACCTGATTTCAATAGAAAACCATACAATTATCGGACTTTTTCAAGTTTTTAGGGTCAAAATTTTTACAAAAAATTTTTTTTTTCTTTAAACGCCTGTAACTTCTTTATTTTGCGTCCTAGACCCTTCAAAGTTTGACCTGATTTCAATAGAAAACCATACAATTATCGGACTTTTTCAAGTTTTTAGGGTCAAAATTTTTACAAAAAAATTTTTTTTCTTTAAACGCCTGTAACTTCTTTATTTTGCGTCCTAGACCCTTCAAAGTTTGACCTGATTTCAATAGAAAACCATACAATTATCGGACTTTTTCAAGTTTTTAGGGTCAAAATTTTTACAAAAAAATTTTTTTTCTTTAAACGCCTGTAACTTCTTTATTTTGCGTCCTAGACCCTTCAAAGTTTGACCTGATTTCAATAGAAAACCATACAATTTTCGGTCTTTTTTCAAGTTTTTAGGGCCAAAATTTTTACAAAATTTTTTTTTTCTTTAAACGCCTGTAACTTCTTTATTTTGCGTCCTAGACCCTTCAAAGTTTGACCTGATTTCAATAGAAAACCATACAATTATCGGACTTTTTCAAGTTTTTAGAGTCAAAATTTTAACAAAAATTGTTTTTTCTTTAAACGCCTGTAACTTCTTTATTTTGCGTCCTAGACCCTTCAAAGTTTGACCTGATTTCAATAGAAAACCATACAATTATCGGACTTTTTCAAGTTTTTAGGGTCAAAATTTTTACAAAAAAATTTTTTTTCTTTAAACGCCTGTAACTTCTTTATTTTGCGTCCTAGACCCTTCAAAGTTTGACCTGATTTCAATAGAAAACCATACAATTATCGGACTTTTTCAAGTTTTTAGGGTCAAAATTTTTACAAAAAAATTTTTTTTCTTTAAACGCCTGTAACTTCTTTATTTTGCGTCCTAGACCCTTCAAAGTTTGACCTGATTTCAATAGAAAACCATACAATTATCGGACTTTTTCAAGTTTTTAGGGTCAAAATTTTTACAAAAAAAATTTTTTTCTTTAAACGCCTGTAACTTCTTTATTTTGCGTCCTAGACCCTTCAAAGTTTGACCTGATTTCAATAGAAAACCATACAATTATCGGACTTTTTCAAGTTTTTAGGGTCAAAATTTTTACAAAAAAATTTTTTTTCTTTAAACGCCTGTAACTTCTTTATTTTGCGTCCTAGACCCTTCAAAGTTTGACCTGATTTCAATAGAAAACCATACAATTATCGGACTTTTTCAAGTTTTTAGAGTCAAAATTTTTACAAAAAAAAATTTTTTCTTTAAACGCCTGTAACTTCTTTATTTTGCGTCCTAGACCCTTCAAAGTTTGACCTGATTTCAATAGAAAACCATACAATAATCGGACTTTTTCAAGTTTTTAGGGTCAAAATTTTTACAAAAAAATTTTTTTTCTTTAAACGCCTGTAACTTCTTTATTTTGCGTCCTAGACCCTTCAAAGTTTGACCTGATTTCAATAGAAAACCATACAATTATCGGACTTTTTCAAGTTTTTAGGGTCAAAATTTTTACAAAAAAATTTTTTTTCTTTAAACGCCTGTAACTTCTTTATTTTGCGTCCTAGACCCTTCAAAGTTTGACCTGATTTCAATAGAAAACCATACAATTTTCGGTCTTTTTTCAAGTTTTTAGGGCCAAAATTTTTACAAAATTTTTTTTTTCTTTAAACGCCTGTAACTTCTTTATTTTGCGTCCTAGACCCTTCAAAGTTTGACCTGATTTCAATAGAAAACCATACAATTATCGGACTTTTTCAAGTTTTTAGAGTCAAAATTTTAACAAAAATTGTTTTTTCTTTAAACGCCTGTAACTTCTTTATTTTGCGTCCTAGACCCTTCAAAGTTTGACCTGATTTCAATAGAAAACCATACAATTATCGGACTTTTTCAAGTTTTTAGGGTCAAAATTTTTACAAAAAAAATTTTTTTCTTTAAACGCCTGTAACTTCTTTATTTTGCGTCCTAGACCCTTCAAAGTTTGACCTGATTTCAATAGAAAACCATACAATTATCGGACTTTTTCAAGTTTTTAGGGTCAAAATTTTTACAAAAAAATTTTTTTTCTTTAAACGCCTGTAACTTCTTTATTTTGCGTCCTAGACCCTTCAAAGTTTGACCTGATTTCAATAGAAAACCATACAATTATCGGATTTTTTCAAGTTTTTAGGGTCAAAATTTTTACAAAAAAATTTTTTTTCTTTAAACGCCTGTAACTTCTTTATTTTGCGTCCTAGACCCTTCAAAGTTTGACCTGATTTCAATAGAAAACCATACAATTATCGGACTTTTTCAAGTTTTTAGGGTCAAAATTTTTACAAAAAAAATTTTTTTCTTTAAACGCCTGTAACTTCTTTATTTTGCGTCCTAGACCCTTCAAAGTTTGACCTGATTTCAATAGAAAACCATACAATTATCGGACTTTTTCAAGTTTTTAGGGTCAAAATTTTTACAAAAAAATTTTTTTTCTTTAAACGCCTGTAACTTCTTTATTTTGCGTCCTAGACCCTTCAAAGTTTGACCTGATTTCAATAGAAAACCATACAATTATCGGACTTTTTCAAGTTTTTAGAGTCAAAATTTTTACAAAAAAAAATTTTTTCTTTAAACGCCTGTAACTTCTTTATTTTGCGTCCTAGACCCTTCAAAGTTTGACCTGATTTCAATAGAAAACCATACAATAATCGGACTTTTTCAAGTTTTTAGGGTCAAAATTTTTACAAAAAAATTTTTTTTCTTTAAACGCCTGTAACTTCTTTATTTTGCGTCCTAGACCCTTCAAAGTTTGACCTGATTTCAATAGAAAACCATACAATTATCGGACTTTTTCAAGTTTTTAGGGTCAAAATTTTTACAAAAAAATTTTTTTTCTTTAAACGCCTGTAACTTCTTTATTTTGCGTCCTAGACCCTTCAAAGTTTGACCTGATTTCAATAGAAAACCATACAATTATCGGACTTTTTCAAGTTTTTAGGGTCAAAATTTTTACAAAAAATTTTTTTTTTCTTTAAACGCCTGTAACTTCTTTATTTTGCGTCCTAGACCCTTCAAAGTTTGACCTGATTTCAATAGAAAACCATACAATTTTCGGTCTTTTTTCAAGTTTTTAGGGTCAATTTTTTTACAAAAATTGTTTTTTCTTTAAACGCCTGTAACTTCTTTATTTTGCGTCCTAGACCCTTCAAAGTTTGACCTGATTTCAATAGAAAACCATACAATTTTCGGTCTTTTTTCAAGTTTTTAGGGCCAAAATTTTTACAAAATTTTTTTTTTTCTTTAAACGCCTGTAACTTCTTTATTTTGCGTCCTAGACCCTTCAAAGTTTGACCTGATTTCAATAGAAAACCATACAATTATCGGACTTTTTCAAGTTTTTAGAGTCAAAATTTTAACAAAAATTGTTTTTTCTTTAAACGCCTGTAACTTCTATATTTTGCGTCCTAGACCCTTCAAAGTTTGACCTGATTTCAATAGAAAACCATACAATTATCGGACTTTTTCAAGTTTTTAGGGTCAAAATTTTTACAAAAAAATTTTTTTTCTTTAAACGCCTGTAACTTCTTTATTTTGCGTCCTAGACCCTTCAAAGTTTGACCTGATTTCAATAGAAAACCATACAATTTTCGGTCTTTTTCAAGTTTTTAGGGCCAAAATTTTTACAAAATTTTTTTTTTTCTTTAAACGCCTGTAACTTCTTTATTTTGCGTCCTAGACCCTTCAAAATTTGACCTGATTTCAATAGAAAACCATACAATTATCGGACTTTTTCAAGTTTTTAGAGTCAAAATTTTAACAAAAATTGTTTTTTCTTTAAACGCCTGTAACTTCTTTATTTTGCGTCCTAGACCCTTCAAAGTTTGACCTGATTTCAATAGAAAACCATACAATTATCGGACTTTTTCAAGTTTTTAGAGTCAAAATTTTTACAAAAAAATTTTTTTTCTTTAAACGCCTGTAACTTCTTTATTTTGCGTCCTAGACCCTTCAAAGTTTGACCTGATTTCAATAGAAAACCATACAATAATCGGACTTTTTCAAGTTTTTAGGGTCAAAATTTTTACAAAAAAATTTTTTTTCTTTAAACGCCTGTAACTTCTTTATTTTGCGTCCTAGACCCTTCAAAGTTTGACCTGATTTCAATAGAAAACCATACAATTATCGGACTTTTTCAAGTTTTTAGGGTCAAAATTTTTACAAAAAAATTTTTTTTCTTTAAACGCCTGTAACTTCTTTATTTTGCGTCCTAGACCCTTCAAAGTTTGACCTGATTTCAATAGAAAACCATACAATTATCGGACTTTTTCAAGTTTTTAGAGTCAAAATTTTTACAAAAAAATTTTTTTTCTTTAAACGCCTGTAACTTCTTTATTTTGCGTCCTAGACCCTTCAAAGTTTGACCTGATTTCAATAGAAAACCATACAATAATCGGACTTTTTCAAGTTTTTAGGGTCAAAATTTTTACAAAAAAAATTTTTTTCTTTAAACGCCTGTAACTTCTTTATTTTGCGTCCTAGACCCTTCAAAGTTTGACCTGATTTCAATAGAAAACCATACAATTATCGGACTTTTTCAAGTTTTTAGGGTCAAAATTTTTACAAAAAATTTTTTTTTCTTTAAACGCCTGTAACTTCTTTATTTTGCGTCCTAGACCCTTCAAAGTTTGACCTGATTTCAATAGAAAACCATACAATTATCGGACTTTTTCAAGTTTTTAGGGTCAAAATTTTTACAAAAAAAAATTTTTTCTTTAAACGCCTGTAACTTCTTTATTTTGCGTCCTAGACCCTTCAAAGTTTGACCTGATTTCAATAGAAAACCATACAATTATCGGACTTTTTCAAGTTTTTAGGGTCAAAATTTTTACAAAAAAAAATTTTTTCTTTAAACGCCTGTAACTTCTTTATTTTGCGTCCTAGACCCTTCAAAGTTTGACCTGATTTCAATAGAAAACCATACAATTATCGGACTTTTTCAAGTTTTTAGGGTCAAAATTTTTACAAAAAAATTTTTTTTCTTTAAACGCCTGTAACTTCTTTATTTTGCGTCCTAGACCCTTCAAAGTTTGACCTGATTTCAATAGAAAACCATACAATTATCGGACTTTTTCAAGTTTTTAGGGTCAAAATTTTTACAAAAAAAATTTTTTTCTTTAAACGCCTGTAACTTCTTTATTTTGCGTCCTAGACCCTTCAAAGTTTGACCTGATTTCAATAGAAAACCATACAATTATCGGACTTTTTCAAGTTTTTAGGGTCAAAATTTTTACAAAAAATTTTTTTTCTTTAAACGCCTGTAACTTCTTTATTTTGCGTCCTAGACCCTTCAAAGTTTGACCTGATTTCAATAGAAAACCATACAATTATCGGACTTTTTCAAGTTTTTAGGGTCAAAATTTTTACAAAAAATTTTTTTTTTCTTTAAACGCCTGTAACTTCTTTATTTTGCGTCCTAGACCCTTCAAAGTTTGACCTGATTTCAATAGAAAACCATACAATTATCGGACTTTTTCAAGTTTTTAGGGTCAAAATTTTTACAAAAAAATTTTTTTTCTTTAAACGCCTGTAACTTCTTTATTTTGCGTCCTAGACCCTTCAAAGTTTGACCTGATTTCAATAGAAAACCATACAATTATCGGACTTTTTCAAGTTTTTAGGGTCAAAATTTTTACAAAAAAATTTTTTTTCTTTAAACGCCTGTAACTTCTTTATTTTGCGTCCTAGACCCTTCAAAGTTTGACCTGATTTCAATAGAAAACCATACAATTATCGGACTTTTTCAAGTTTTTAGAGTCAAAATTTTTACAAAAAAATTTTTTTTCTTTAAACGCCTGTAACTTCTTTATTTTGCGTCCTAGACCCTTCAAAGTTTGACCTGATTTCAATAGAAAACCATACAATAATCGGACTTTTTCAAGTTTTTAGGGTCAAAATTTTTACAAAAAAATTTTTTTTCTTTAAACGCCTGTAACTTCTTTATTTTGCGTCCTAGACCCTTCAAAGTTTGACCTGATTTCAATAGAAAACCATACAATTATCGGACTTTTTCAAGTTTTTAGGGTCAAAATTTTTACAAAAAAATTTTTTTTCTTTAAACGCCTGTAACTTCTTTATTTTGCGTCCTAGACCCTTCAAAGTTTGACCTGATTTCAATAGAAAACCATACAATTATCGGACTTTTTCAAGTTTTTAGGGTCAAAATTTTTACAAAAAATTTTTTTTTTCTTTAAACGCCTGTAACTTCTTTATTTTGCGTCCTAGACCCTTCAAAGTTTGACCTGATTTCAATAGAAAACCATACAATTATCGGACTTTTTCAAGTTTTTAGGGTCAAAATTTTTACAAAAATTGTTTTTTCTTTAAACGCCTGTAACTTCTTTATTTTGCGTCCTAGACCCTTCAAAGTTTGACCTGATTTCAATAGAAAACCATACAATTTTCGGTCTTTTTTCAAGTTTTTAGGGCCAAAATTTTTACAAAATTTTTTTTTTTCTTTAGACGCCTGTAACTTCTTTATTTTGCGTCCTAGACCCTTCAAAGTTTGACCTGATTTCAATAGAAAACCATACAATTATCGGACTTTTTCAAGTTTTTAGAGTCAAAATTTTAACAAAAATTGTTTTTTCTTTAAACGCCTGTAACTTCTTTATTTTGCGTCCTAGACCCTTCAAAGTTTGACCTGATTTCAATAGAAAACCATACAATTATCGGACTTTTTCAAGTTTTTAGGGTCAAAATTTTTACAAAAATTTTTTTTTTCTTTAAACGCCTGTAACTTCTTTATTTTGCGTCCTAGACCCTTCAAAGTTTGACCTGATTTCAATAGAAAACCATACAATTTTCGGTCCTTTTTCAAGTTTTTAGGGTCAAAATTTTTACAAAAAAATTTTTTTTCTTTAAACGCCTGTAACTTCTTTATTTTGCGTCCTAGACCCTTCAAAGTTTGACCTGATTTCAATAGAAAACCATACAATTTTCGGTCTTTTTTCAAGTTTTTAGGGCCAAAATTTTTACAAAATTTTTTTTTTTTCTTTAAACGCCTGTAACTTCTTTATTTTGCGTCCTAGACCCTTCAAAGTTTGACCTGATTTCAATAGAAAACCATACAATTATCGGACTTTTTCAAGTTTTTAGAGTCAAAATTTTTACAAAAATTGTTTTTTCTTTAAACGCCTGTAACTTCTTTATTTTGCGTCCTAGACCCTTCAAAGTTTGACCTGATTTCAATAGAAAACCATACAATTATCGGACTTTTTCAAGTTTTTAGGGTCAAAATTTTTACAAAAAATTTTTTTTTTCTTTAAACGCCTGTAACTTCTTTATTTTGCGTCCTAGACCCTTCAAAGTTTGACCTGATTTCAATAGAAAACCATACAATTATCGGACTTTTTCAAGTTTTTAGGGTCAAAATTTTTACAAAAAAATTTTTTTTCTTTAAACGCCTGTAACTTCTTTATTTTGCGTCCTAGACCCTTCAAAGTTTGACCTGATTTCAATAGAAAACCATACAATTATCGGACTTTTTCAAGTTTTTAGGGTCAAAATTTTTACAAAAAAATTTTTTTTCTTTAAACGCCTGTAACTTCTTTATTTTGCGTCCTAGACCCTTCAAAGTTTGACCTGATTTCAATAGAAAACCATACAATTTTCGGTCTTTTTTCAAGTTTTTAGGGCCAAAATTTTTACAAAATTTTTTTTTTCTTTAAACGCCTGTAACTTCTTTATTTTGCGTCCTAGACCCTTCAAAGTTTGACCTGATTTCAATAGAAAACCATACAATTATCGGACTTTTTCAAGTTTTTAGAGTCAAAATTTTAACAAAAATTGTTTTTTCTTTAAACGCCTGTAACTTCTTTATTTTGCGTCCTAGACCCTTCAAAGTTTGACCTGATTTCAATAGAAAACCATACAATTATCGGACTTTTTCAAGTTTTTAGGGTCAAAATTTTTACAAAAAAATTTTTTTTCTTTAAACGCCTGTAACTTCTTTATTTTGCGTCCTAGACCCTTCAAAGTTTGACCTGATTTCAATAGAAAACCATACAATTATCGGACTTTTTCAAGTTTTTAGGGTCAAAATTTTTACAAAAAAATTTTTTTTCTTTAAACGCCTGTAACTTCTTTATTTTGCGTCCTAGACCCTTCAAAGTTTGACCTGATTTCAATAGAAAACCATACAATTATCGGACTTTTTCAAGTTTTTAGGGTCAAAATTTTTACAAAAAAAATTTTTTTCTTTAAACGCCTGTAACTTCTTTATTTTGCGTCCTAGACCCTTCAAAGTTTGACCTGATTTCAATAGAAAACCATACAATTATCGGACTTTTTCAAGTTTTTAGGGTCAAAATTTTTACAAAAAAATTTTTTTTCTTTAAACGCCTGTAACTTCTTTATTTTGCGTCCTAGACCCTTCAAAGTTTGACCTGATTTCAATAGAAAACCATACAATTATCGGACTTTTTCAAGTTTTTAGAGTCAAAATTTTTACAAAAAAAAATTTTTTCTTTAAACGCCTGTAACTTCTTTATTTTGCGTCCTAGACCCTTCAAAGTTTGACCTGATTTCAATAGAAAACCATACAATAATCGGACTTTTTCAAGTTTTTAGGGTCAAAATTTTTACAAAAAAATTTTTTTTCTTTAAACGCCTGTAACTTCTTTATTTTGCGTCCTAGACCCTTCAAAGTTTGACCTGATTTCAATAGAAAACCATACAATTATCGGACTTTTTCAAGTTTTTAGGGTCAAAATTTTTACAAAAAAATTTTTTTTCTTTAAACGCCTGTAACTTCTTTATTTTGCGTCCTAGACCCTTCAAAGTTTGACCTGATTTCAATAGAAAACCATACAATTTTCGGTCTTTTTTCAAGTTTTTAGGGCCAAAATTTTTACAAAATTTTTTTTTTCTTTAAACGCCTGTAACTTCTTTATTTTGCGTCCTAGACCCTTCAAAGTTTGACCTGATTTCAATAGAAAACCATACAATTATCGGACTTTTTCAAGTTTTTAGAGTCAAAATTTTAACAAAAATTGTTTTTTCTTTAAACGCCTGTAACTTCTTTATTTTGCGTCCTAGACCCTTCAAAGTTTGACCTGATTTCAATAGAAAACCATACAATTATCGGACTTTTTCAAGTTTTTAGGGTCAAAATTTTTACAAAAAAAATTTTTTTCTTTAAACGCCTGTAACTTCTTTATTTTGCGTCCTAGACCCTTCAAAGTTTGACCTGATTTCAATAGAAAACCATACAATTATCGGACTTTTTCAAGTTTTTAGGGTCAAAATTTTTACAAAAAAATTTTTTTTCTTTAAACGCCTGTAACTTCTTTATTTTGCGTCCTAGACCCTTCAAAGTTTGACCTGATTTCAATAGAAAACCATACAATTATCGGATTTTTTCAAGTTTTTAGGGTCAAAATTTTTACAAAAAAATTTTTTTTCTTTAAACGCCTGTAACTTCTTTATTTTGCGTCCTAGACCCTTCAAAGTTTGACCTGATTTCAATAGAAAACCATACAATTATCGGACTTTTTCAAGTTTTTAGGGTCAAAATTTTTACAAAAAAATTTTTTTCTTTAAACGCCTGTAACTTCTTTATTTTGCGTCCTAGACCCTTCAAAGTTTGACCTGATTTCAATAGAAAACCATACAATTATCGGACTTTTTCAAGTTTTTAGGGTCAAAATTTTTACAAAAAAATTTTTTTTCTTTAAACGCCTGTAACTTCTTTATTTTGCGTCCTAGACCCTTCAAAGTTTGACCTGATTTCAATAGAAAACCATACAATTATCGGACTTTTTCAAGTTTTTAGAGTCAAAATTTTTACAAAAAAAAATTTTTTCTTTAAACGCCTGTAACTTCTTTATTTTGCGTCCTAGACCCTTCAAAGTTTGACCTGATTTCAATAGAAAACCATACAATAATCGGACTTTTTCAAGTTTTTAGGGTCAAAATTTTTACAAAAAAATTTTTTTTCTTTAAACGCCTGTAACTTCTTTATTTTGCGTCCTAGACCCTTCAAAGTTTGACCTGATTTCAATAGAAAACCATACAATTATCGGACTTTTTCAAGTTTTTAGGGTCAAAATTTTTACAAAAAAATTTTTTTTCTTTAAACGCCTGTAACTTCTTTATTTTGCGTCCTAGACCCTTCAAAGTTTGACCTGATTTCAATAGAAAACCATACAATTATCGGACTTTTTCAAGTTTTTAGGGTCAAAATTTTTACAAAAAATTTTTTTTTTCTTTAAACGCCTGTAACTTCTTTATTTTGCGTCCTAGACCCTTCAAAGTTTGACCTGATTTCAATAGAAAACCATACAATTTTCGGTCTTTTTTCAAGTTTTTAGGGTCAATTTTTTTACAAAAATTGTTTTTTCTTTAAACGCCTGTAACTTCTTTATTTTGCGTCCTAGACCCTTCAAAGTTTGACCTGATTTCAATAGAAAACCATACAATTTTCGGTCTTTTTTCAAGTTTTTAGGGCCAAAATTTTTACAAAATTTTTTTTTTTCTTTAAACGCCTGTAACTTCTTTATTTTGCGTCCTAGACCCTTCAAAGTTTGACCTGATTTCAATAGAAAACCATACAATTATCGGACTTTTTCAAGTTTTTAGAGTCAAAATTTTAACAAAAATTGTTTTTTCTTTAAACGCCTGTAACTTCTATATTTTGCGTCCTAGACCCTTCAAAGTTTGACCTGATTTCAATAGAAAACCATACAATTATCGGACTTTTTCAAGTTTTTAGGGTCAAAATTTTTACAAAAAAATTTTTTTTCTTTAAACGCCTGTAACTTCTTTATTTTGCGTCCTAGACCCTTCAAAGTTTGACCTGATTTCAATAGAAAACCATACAATTTTCGGTCTTTTTCAAGTTTTTAGGGCCAAAATTTTTACAAAATTTTTTTTTTTCTTTAAACGCCTGTAACTTCTTTATTTTGCGTCCTAGACCCTTCAAAATTTGACCTGATTTCAATAGAAAACCATACAATTATCGGACTTTTTCAAGTTTTTAGAGTCAAAATTTTAACAAAAATTGTTTTTTCTTTAAACGCCTGTAACTTCTTTATTTTGCGTCCTAGACCCTTCAAAGTTTGACCTGATTTCAATAGAAAACCATACAATTATCGGACTTTTTCAAGTTTTTAGGGTCAAAATTTTTACAAAAAAATTTTTTTTTTCTTTAAACGCCTGTAACTTCTTTATTTTGCGTCCTAGACCCTTCAAAGTTTGACCTGATTTCAATAGAAAACCATACAATTATCGGACTTTTTCAAGTTGTTAGGGTCAAAATTTTTACAAAAAAATTTTTTTTCTTTAAACGCCTGTAACTTCTTTATTTTGCGTCCTAGACCCTTCAAAGTTTGACCTGATTTCAATAGAAAACCATACAATTATCGGACTTTTTCAAGTTGTTAGGGTCAAAATTTTTACAAAAAATTTTTTTTTCTTTAAACGCCTGTAACTTCTTTATTTTGCGTCCTAGACCCTTCAAAGTTTGACCTGATTTCAATAGAAAACCATACAATTTTCGGTCTTTTTTCAAGTTTTTAGGGCCAAAATTTTTACAAAATTTTTTTTTTCTTTAAACGCCTGTAACTTCTTTATTTTGCGTCCTAGACCCTTCAAAGTTTGACCTGATTTCAATAGAAAACCATACAATTATCGGACTTTTTCAAGTTTTTAGGGTCAAATTTTTTACAAAAATTGTTTTTTCTTTAAACGCCTGTAACTTCTTTATTTTGCGTCCTAGACCCTTCAAAGTTTGACCTGATTTCAATAGAAAACCATACAATTTTCGGTCTTTTTTCAAGTTTTTAGGGCCAAAATTTTTACAAAATTTTTTTTTTTCTTTAAACGCCTGTAACTTCTTTATTTTGCGTCCTAGACCCTTCAAAGTTTGACCTGATTTCAATAGAAAACCATACAATTATCGGACTTTTTCAAGTTTTTAGAGTCAAAATTTTAACAAAAATTGTTTTTTCTTTAAACGCCTGTAACTTCTTTATTTTGCGTCCTAGACCCTTCAAAGTTTGACCTGATTTCAATAGAAAACCATACAATTATCGGACTTTTTCAAGTTTTTAGGGTCAAAATTTTTACAAAAAAATTTTTTTTCTTTAAACGCCTGTAACTTCTTTATTTTGCGTCCTAGACCCTTCAAAGTTTGACCTGATTTCAATAGAAAACCATACAATTTTCGGTCTTTTTTCAAGTTTTTAGGGCCAAAATTTTTACAAAATTTTTTTTTTCTTTAAACGCCTGTAACTTCTTTATTTTGCGTCCTAGACCCTTCAAAGTTTGACCTGATTTCAATAGAAAACCATACAATTATCGGACTTTTTCAAGTTTTTAGAGTCAAAATTTTAACAAAAATTGTTTTTTCTTTAAACGCCTGTAACTTCTTTATTTTGCGTCCTAGACCCTTCAAAGTTTGACCTGATTTCAATAGAAAACCATACAATTATCGGACTTTTTCAAGTTTTTAGGGTCAAAATTTTTACAAAAAAATTTTTTTTTTCTTTAAACGCCTGTAACTTCTTTATTTTGCGTCCTAGACCCTTCAAAGTTTGACCTGATTTCAATAGAAAACCATACAATTATCGGACTTTTTCAAGTTGTTAGGGTCAAAATTTTTACAAAAAAATTTTTTTTCTTTAAACGCCTGTAACTTCTTTATTTTGCGTCCTAGACCCTTCAAAGTTTGACCTGATTTCAATAGAAAACCATACAATTATCGGACTTTTTCAAGTTGTTAGGGTCAAAATTTTTACAAAAAATTTTTTTTTCTTTAAACGCCTGTAACTTCTTTATTTTGCGTCCTAGACCCTTCAAAGTTTGACCTGATTTCAATAGAAAACCATACAATTTTCGGTCTTTTTTCAAGTTTTTAGGGCCAAAATTTTTACAAAATTTTTTTTTTCTTTAAACGCCTGTAACTTCTTTATTTTGCGTCCTAGACCCTTCAAAGTTTGACCTGATTTCAATAGAAAACCATACAATTATCGGACTTTTTCAAGTTTTTAAAGTCAAAATTTTAACAAAAATTGTTTTTTCTTTAAACGCCTGTAACTTCTTTATTTTGCGTCCTAGACCCTTCAAAGTTTGACCTGATTTCAATAGAAAACCATACAATTATCGGACTTTTTCAAGTTTTTAGGGTCAAAATTTTTACAAAAAAAAATTTTTTCTTTAAACGCCTGTAACTTCTTTATTTTGCGTCCTAGACCCTTCAAAGTTTGACCTGATTTCAATAGAAAACCATACAATTATCGGACTTTTTCAAGTTTTTAGGGTCAAAATTTTTACAAAAAATTTTTTTTTCTTTAAACGCCTGTAACTTCTTTATTTTGCGTCCTAGACCCTTCAAAGTTTGACCTGATTTCAATAGAAAACCATACAATTATCGGACTTTTTCAAGTTTTTAGGGTCAAAATTTTTACAAAAAAATTTTTTTTCTTTAAACGCCTGTAACTTCTTTATTTTGCGTCCTAGACCCTTCAAAGTTTGACCTGATTTCAATAGAAAACCATACAATTATCGGACTTTTTCAAGTTTTTAGGGTCAAAATTTTTACAAAAAAATTTTTTTTCTTTAAACGCCTGTAACTTCTTTATTTTGCGTCCTAGACCCTTCAAAGTTTGACCTGATTTCAATAGAAAACCATACAATTATCGGACTTTTTCAAGTTTTTAGGGTCAAAATTTTTACAAAAAAAAATTTTTTCTTTAAACGCCTGTAACTTCTTTATTTTGCGTCCTAGACCCTTCAAAGTTTGACCTGATTTCAATAGAAAACCATACAATTATCGGACTTTTTCAAGTTTTTAGGGTCAAAATTTTAACAAAAATTGTTTTTTCTTTAAACGCCTGTAACTTCTTTATTTTGCGTCCTAGACCCTTCAAAGTTTGACCTGATTTCAATAGAAAACCATACAATTATCGGACTTTTTCAAGTTTTTAGGGTCAAAATTTTTACAAAAAAATTTTTTTTCTTTAAACGCCTGTAACTTCTTTATTTTGCGTCCTAGACCCTTCAAAGTTTGACCTGATTTCAATAGAAAACCATACAATTATCGGACTTTTTCAAGTTTTTAGGGTCAAAATTTTAACAAAAATTGTTTTTTCTTTAAACGCCTGTAACTTCTTTATTTTGCGTCCTAGACCCTTCAAAGTTTGACCTGATTTCAATAGAAAACCATACAATTATCGGACTTTTTCAAGTTTTTAGGGTCAAAATTTTTACAAAAAAAAATTTTTTCTTTAAACGCCTGTAACTTCTTTATTTTGCGTCCTAGACCCTTCAAAGTTTGACCTGATTTCAATAGAAAACCATACAATTATCGGACTTTTTCAAGTTTTTAGGGTCAAAATTTTTACAAAAAATTTTTTTTTCTTTAAACGCCTGTAACTTCTTTATTTTGCGTCCTAGACCCTTCAAAGTTTGACCTGATTTCAATAGAAAACCATACAATTATCGGACTTTTTCAAGTTTTTAGGGTCAAAATTTTTACAAAAAAAAATTTTTTCTTTAAACGCCTGTAACTTCTTTATTTTGCGTCCTAGACCCTTCAAAGTTTGACCTGATTTCAATAGAAAACCATACAATTATCGGACTTTTTCAAGTTTTTAGGGTCAAAATTTTTACAAAAAAATTTTTTTTCTTTAAACGCCTGTAACTTCTTTATTTTGCGTCCTAGACCCTTCAAAGTTTGACCTGATTTCAATAGAAAACCATACAATTATCGGACTTTTTCAAGTTTTTAGGGTCAAAATTTTTACAAAAAAATTTTTTTTCTTTAAAGGCCTGTAACTTCTTTATTTTGCGTCCTAGACCCTTCAAAGTTTGACCTGATTTCAATAGAAAACCATACAATTATCGGACTTTTTCAAGTTTTTAGGGTCAAAATTTTTACAAAAAATTTTTTTTTCTTTAAACGCCTGTAACTTCTTTATTTTGCGTCCTAGACCCTTCAAAGTTTGACCTGATTTCAATAGAAAACCATACAATTTTCGGTCTTTTTTCAAGTTTTTAGGGCCAAAATTTTTACAAATTTTTTTTTTTCTTTAAACGCCTGTAACTTCTTTATTTTGCGTCCTAGACCCTTCAAAGTTTGACCTGATTTCAATAGAAAACCATACAATTATCGGACTTTTTCAAGTTTTTAGAGTCAAAATTTTAACAAAAATTGTTTTTTCTTTAAACGCCTGTAACTTCTTTATTTTGCGTCCTAGACCCTTCAAAGTTTGACCTGATTTCAATAGAAAACCATACAATTATCGGACTTTTTCAAGTTTTTAGGGTCAAAATTTTTACAAAAAAATTTTTTTTCTTTAAACGCCTGTAACTTCTTTATTTTGCGTCCTAGACCCTTCAAAGTTTGACCTGATTTCAATAGAAAACCATACAATTATCGGACTTTTTCAAGTTTTTAGGGTCAAAATTTTTACAAAAATTGTTTTTTCTTTAAACGCCTGTAACTTCTTTATTTTGCGTCCTAGACCCTTCAAAGTTTGACCTGATTTCAATAGAAAACCATACAATTATCGGACTTTTTCAAGTTTTTAGGGTCAAAATTTTTACAAAAAAAAATTTTTTCTTTAAACGCCTGTAACTTCTTTATTTTGCGTCCTAGACCCTTCAAAGTTTGACCTGATTTCAATAGAAAACCATACAATTATCGGACTTTTTCAAGTTTTTAGGGTCAAAATTTTTACAAAAAATTTTTTTTTCTTTAAACGCCTGTAACTTCTTTATTTTGCGTCCTAGACCCTTCAAAGTTTGACCTGATTTCAATAGAAAACCATACAATTATCGGACTTTTTCAAGTTTTTAGGGTCAAAATTTTTACAAAAAAAAATTTTTTCTTTAAACGCCTGTAACTTCTTTATTTTGCGTCCTAGACCCTTCAAAGTTTGACCTGATTTCAATAGAAAACCATACAATTATCGGACTTTTTCAAGTTTTTAGGGTCAAAATTTTTACAAAAAAATTTTTTTTCTTTAAACGCCTGTAACTTCTTTATTTTGCGTCCTAGACCCTTCAAAGTTTGACCTGATTTCAATAGAAAACCATACAATTATCGGACTTTTTCAAGTTTTTAGGGTCAAAATTTTTACAAAAAAATTTTTTTTCTTTAAACGCCTGTAACTTCTTTATTTTGCGTCCTAGACCCTTCAAAGTTTGACCTGATTTCAATAGAAAACCATACAATTATCGGACTTTTTCAAGTTTTTAGGGTCAAAATTTTTACAAAAAAATTTTTTTTCTTTAAACGCCTGTAACTTCTTTATTTTGCGTCCTAGACCCTTCAAAGTTTGACCTGATTTCAATAGAAAACCATACAATTATCGGACTTTTTCAAGTTTTTAGAGTCAAAATTTTTACAAAAAAATTTTTTTTCTTTAAACGCCTGTAACTTCTTTATTTTGCGTCCTAGACCCTTCAAAGTTTGACCTGATTTCAATAGAAAACCATACAATTATCGGACTTTTTCAAGTTTTTAGGGTCAAAATTTTTACAAAAAAATTTTTTTTCTTTAAACGCCTGTAACTTCTTTATTTTGCGTCCTAGACCCTTCAAAGTTTGACCTGATTTCAATAGAAAACCATACAATTATCGGACTTTTTCAAGTTTTTAGGGTCAAAATTTTTACAAAAAAATTTTTTTTCTTTAAACGCCTGTAACTTCTTTATTTTGCGTCCTAGACCCTTCAAAGTTTGACCTGATTTCAATAGAAAACCATACAATTATCGGACTTTTTCAAGTTTTTAGGGTCAAAATTTTTACAAAAATTTTTTTTTTTCTTTAAACGCCTGTAACTTCTTTATTTTGCGTCCTAGACCCTTCAAAGTTTGACCTGATTTCAATAGAAAACCATACAATTTTCGGTCTTTTTTCAAGTTTTTAGGGTCAAAATTTTTACAAAAATTGTTTTTTCTTTAAACGCCTGTAACTTCTTTATTTTGCGTCCTAGACCCTTCAAAGTTTGACCTGATTTCAATAGAAAACCATACAATTTTCGGTCTTTTTTCAAGTTTTTAGGGCCAAAATTTTTACAAATTTTTTTTTTTCTTTAAACGCCTGTAACTTCTTTATTTTGCGTCCTAGACCCTTCAAAGTTTGACCTGATTTCAATAGAAAACCATACAATTATCGGACTTTTTCAAGTTTTTAGAGTCAAAATTTTAACAAAAATTGTTTTTTCTTTAAACGCCTGTAACTTCTTTATTTTGCGTCCTAGACCCTTCAAAGTTTGACCTGATTTCAATAGAAAACCATACAATTATCGGACTTTTTCAAGTTTTTAGGGTCAAAATTTTTACAAAAAAATTTTTTTTCTTTAAACGCCTGTAACTTCTTTATTTTGCGTCCTAGACCCTTCAAAGTTTGACCTGATTTCAATAGAAAACCATACAATTTTCGGTCCTTTTTCAAGTTTTTAGGGTCAAAATTTTTACAAAAAAATTTTTTTTCTTTAAACGCCTGTAACTTCTTTATTTTGCGTCCTAGACCCTTCAAAGTTTGACCTGATTTCAATAGAAAACCATACAATTTTCGGTCTTTTTTCAAGTTTTTAGGGCCAAAATTTTTACAAAATTTTTTTTTTTTTCTTTAAACGCCTGTAACTTCTTTATTTTGCGTCCTAGACCCTTCAAAGTTTGACCTGATTTCAATAGAAAACCATACAATTATCGGACTTTTTCAAGTTTTTAGAGTCAAAATTTTTACAAAAATTGTTTTTCTTTAAACGCCTGTAACTTCTTTATTTTGCGTCCTAGACCCTTCAAAGTTTGACCTGATTTCAATAGAAAACCATACAATTATCGGACTTTTTCAAGTTTTTAGGGTCAAAATTTTTACAAAAAAATTTTTTTTCTTTAAACGCCTGTAACTTCTTTATTTTGCGTCCTAGACCCTTCAAAGTTTGACCTGATTTCAATAGAAAACCATACAATTATCGGACTTTTTCAAGTTTTTAGGGTCAAAATTTTTACAAAAAAAATTTTTTTCTTTAAACGCCTGTAACTTCTTTATTTTGCGTCCTAGACCCTTCAAAGTTTGACCTGATTTCAATAGAAAACCATAAAATTTTCGGTCTTTTTTCAAGTTTTTAGGGCCAAAATTTTAACAAAAATTGTTTTTTCTTTAAACGCCTGTAACTTCTTTATTTTGCGTCCTAGACCCTTCAAAGTTTGACCTGATTTCAATAGAAAACCATACAATTATCGGACTTTTTCAAGTTTTTAGGGTCAAAATTTTTACAAAAAAATTTTTTTCTTTAAACGCCTGTAACTTCTTTATTTTGCGTCCTAGACCCTTCAAAGTTTGACCTGATTTCAATAGAAAACCATACAATTATCGGACTTTTTCAAGTTTTTAGGGTCAAAATTTTTACAAAAAAATTTTTTTCTTTAAACGCCTGTAACTTCTTTATTTTGCGTCCTAGACCCTTCAAAGTTTGACCTGATTTCAATAGAAAACCATACAATTATCGGACTTTTTCAAGTTTTTAGGGTCAAAATTTTTACAAAAAAATTTTTTTTCTTTAAACGCCTGTAACTTCTTTATTTTGCGTCCTAGACCCTTCAAAGTTTGACCTGATTTCAATAGAAAACCATACAATTATCGGACTTTTTCAAGTTTTTAGAGTCAAAATTTTAACAAAAATTGTTTTTTCTTTAAACGCCTGTAACTTCTTTATTTTGCGTCCTAGACCCTTCAAAGTTTGACCTGATTTCAATAGAAAACCATACAATTATCGGACTTTTTCAAGTTTTTAGGGTCAAAATTTTTACAAAAAATTTTTTTTTCTTTAAACGCCTGTAACTTCTTTATTTTGCGTCCTAGACCCTTCAAAGTTTGACCTGATTTCAATAGAAAACCATACAATTATCGGACTTTTTCAAGTTTTTAGGGTCAAAATTTTTACAAAAAAATTTTTTTTCTTTAAACGCCTGTAACTTCTTTATTTTGCGTCCTAGACCCTTCAAAGTTTGACCTGATTTCAATAGAAAACCATACAATTATCGGACTTTTTCAAGTTTTTAGGGTCAAAATTTTTACAAAAAAATTTTTTTTCTTTAAACGCCTGTAACTTCTTTATTTTGCGTCCTAGACCCTTCAAAGTTTGACCTGATTTCAATAGAAAACCATACAATTATCGGACTTTTTCAAGTTTTTAGGGTCAAAATTTTTACAAAAAATTTTTTTTTCTTTAAACGCCTGTAACTTCTTTATTTTGCGTCCTAGACCCTTCAAAGTTTGACCTGATTTCAATAGAAAACCATACAATAATCGGACTTTTTCAAGTTTTTAGGGTCAAAATTTTTACAAAAAAAATTTTTTTCTTTAAACGCCTGTAACTTCTTTATTTTGCGTCCTAGACCCTTCAAAGTTTGACCTGATTTCAATAGAAAACCATACAATTATCGGACTTTTTCAAGTTTTTAGAGTCAAAATTTTTACAAAAAAATTTTTTTTCTTTAAACGCCTGTAACTTCTTTATTTTGCGTCCTAGACCCTTCAAAGTTTGACCTGATTTCAATAGAAAACCATACAATTATCGGACTTTTTCAAGTTTTTAGGGTCAAAATTTTTACAAAAAAATTTTTTTTCTTTAAACGCCTGTAACTTCTTTATTTTGCGTCCTAGACCCTTCAAAGTTTGACCTGATTTCAATAGAAAACCATACAATTTTCGGTCCTTTTTCAAGTTTTTAGGGTCAAAATTTTTACAAAAAAATTTTTTTTCTTTAAACGCCTGTAACTTCTTTATTTTGCGTCCTAGACCCTTCAAAGTTTGACCTGATTTCAATAGAAAACCATACAATTTTCGGTCTTTTTTCAAGTTTTTAGGGCCAAAATTTTTACAAAATTTTTTTTTTTTTCTTTAAACGCCTGTAACTTCTTTATTTTGCGTCCTAGACCCTTCAAAGTTTGACCTGATTTCAATAGAAAACCATACAATTATCGGACTTTTTCAAGTTTTTAGAGTCAAAATTTTTACAAAAATTGTTTTTCTTTAAACGCCTGTAACTTCTTTATTTTGCGTCCTAGACCCTTCAAAGTTTGACCTGATTTCAATAGAAAACCATACAATTATCGGACTTTTTCAAGTTTTTAGGGTCAAAATTTTTACAAAAAAATTTTTTTTCTTTAAACGCCTGTAACTTCTTTATTTTGCGTCCTAGACCCTTCAAAGTTTGACCTGATTTCAATAGAAAACCATACAATTATCGGACTTTTTCAAGTTTTTAGGGTCAAAATTTTTACAAAAAAAATTTTTTTCTTTAAACGCCTGTAACTTCTTTATTTTGCGTCCTAGACCCTTCAAAGTTTGACCTGATTTCAATAGAAAACCATAAAATTTTCGGTCTTTTTTCAAGTTTTTAGGGCCAAAATTTTAACAAAAATTGTTTTTTCTTTAAACGCCTGTAACTTCTTTATTTTGCGTCCTAGACCCTTCAAAGTTTGACCTGATTTCAATAGAAAACCATACAATTATCGGACTTTTTCAAGTTTTTAGGGTCAAAATTTTTACAAAAAAATTTTTTTCTTTAAACGCCTGTAACTTCTTTATTTTGCGTCCTAGACCCTTCAAAGTTTGACCTGATTTCAATAGAAAACCATACAATTATCGGACTTTTTCAAGTTTTTAGGGTCAAAATTTTTACAAAAAAATTTTTTTCTTTAAACGCCTGTAACTTCTTTATTTTGCGTCCTAGACCCTTCAAAGTTTGACCTGATTTCAATAGAAAACCATACAATTATCGGACTTTTTCAAGTTTTTAGGGTCAAAATTTTTACAAAAAAATTTTTTTTCTTTAAACGCCTGTAACTTCTTTATTTTGCGTCCTAGACCCTTCAAAGTTTGACCTGATTTCAATAGAAAACCATACAATTATCGGACTTTTTCAAGTTTTTAGAGTCAAAATTTTAACAAAAATTGTTTTTTCTTTAAACGCCTGTAACTTCTTTATTTTGCGTCCTAGACCCTTCAAAGTTTGACCTGATTTCAATAGAAAACCATACAATTATCGGACTTTTTCAAGTTTTTAGGGTCAAAATTTTTACAAAAAATTTTTTTTTCTTTAAACGCCTGTAACTTCTTTATTTTGCGTCCTAGACCCTTCAAAGTTTGACCTGATTTCAATAGAAAACCATACAATTATCGGACTTTTTCAAGTTTTTAGGGTCAAAATTTTTACAAAAAAATTTTTTTTCTTTAAACGCCTGTAACTTCTTTATTTTGCGTCCTAGACCCTTCAAAGTTTGACCTGATTTCAATAGAAAACCATACAATTATCGGACTTTTTCAAGTTTTTAGGGTCAAAATTTTTACAAAAAAATTTTTTTTCTTTAAACGCCTGTAACTTCTTTATTTTGCGTCCTAGACCCTTCAAAGTTTGACCTGATTTCAATAGAAAACCATACAATTATCGGACTTTTTCAAGTTTTTAGGGTCAAAATTTTTACAAAAAATTTTTTTTTCTTTAAACGCCTGTAACTTCTTTATTTTGCGTCCTAGACCCTTCAAAGTTTGACCTGATTTCAATAGAAAACCATACAATAATCGGACTTTTTCAAGTTTTTAGGGTCAAAATTTTTACAAAAAAAATTTTTTTCTTTAAACGCCTGTAACTTCTTTATTTTGCGTCCTAGACCCTTCAAAGTTTGACCTGATTTCAATAGAAAACCATACAATTATCGGACTTTTTCAAGTTTTTAGAGTCAAAATTTTTACAAAAAAATTTTTTTTCTTTAAACGCCTGTAACTTCTTTATTTTGCGTCCTAGACCCTTCAAAGTTTGACCTGATTTCAATAGAAAACCATACAATTATCGGACTTTTTCAAGTTTTTAGGGTCAAAATTTTTACAAAAAAATTTTTTTTCTTTAAACGCCTGTAACTTCTTTATTTTGCGTCCTAGACCCTTCAAAGTTTGACCTGATTTCAATAGAAAACCATACAATTATCGGACTTTTTCAAGTTTTTAGGGTCAAAATTTTTACAAAAAAATTTTTTTTCTTTAAACGCCTGTAACTTCTTTATTTTGCGTCCTAGACCCTTCAAAGTTTGACCTGATTTCAATAGAAAACCATACAATTATCGGACTTTTTCAAGTTTTCAGGGTCAAAATTTTTACAAAAAATTTTTTTTTTCTTTAAACGCCTGTAACTTCTTTATTTTGCGTCCTAGACCCTTCAAAGTTTGACCTGATTTCAATAGAAAACCATACAATTTTCGGTCTTTTTTCAAGTTTTTAGGGTCAAAATTTTTACAAAAAAAATTTTTTTCTTTAAACGCCTGTAACTTCTTTATTTTGCGTCCTAGACCCTTCAAAGTTTGACCTGATTTCAATAGAAAACCATACAATTATCGGACTTTTTCAAGTTTTTAGGGTCAAAATTTTTACAAAAAATTTTTTTTTCTTTAAACGCCTGTAACTTCTTTATTTTGCGTCCTAGACCCTTCAAAGTTTGACCTGATTTCAATAGAAAACCATACAATTTTCGGTCTTTTTTCAAGTTTTTAGGGTCAAAATTTTTACAAAATTTTTTTTTTTCTTTAAACGCCTGTAACTTCTTTATTTTGCGTCCTAGACCCTTCAAAGTTTGACCTGATTTCAATAGAAAACCATACAATTATCGGACTTTTTCAAGTTTTTAGAGTCAAAATTTTAACAAAAATTGTTTTTTCTTTAAACGCCTGTAACTTCTTTATTTTGCGTCCTAGACCCTTCAAAGTTTGACCTGATTTCAATAGAAAACCATACAATTATCGGACTTTTTCAAGTTTTTAGGGTCAAAATTTTTACAAAAAAATTTTTTTTCTTTAAACGCCTGTAACTTCTTTATTTTGCGTCCTAGACCCTTCAAAGTTTGACATGATTTCAATAGAAAACCATACAATTATCGGACTTTTTCAAGTTTTTAGGGTCAAAATTTTTACAAAAAATTTTTTTTTCTTTAAACGCCTGTAACTTCTTTATTTTGCGTCCTAGACCCTTCAAAGTTTGACCTGATTTCAATAGAAAACCATACAATTTTCGGTCTTTTTTCAAGTTTTTAGGGCCAAAATTTTTACAAAATTTTTTTTTTCTTTAAACGCCTGTAACTTCTTTATTTTGCGTCCTAGACCCTTCAAAGTTTGATTTGATTTCAATAGAAAACCATACAATTATCGGACTTTTTCAAGTTTTTAGGGTCAAAATTTTTACAAAAAAATTTTTTTTCTTTAAACGCCTGTAACTTCTTTATTTTGCGTCCTAGACCCTTCAAAGTTTGACCTGATTTCAATAGAAAACCATACAATTATCGGACTTTTTCAAGTTTTTAGGGTCAAAATTTTTACAAAAAAATTTTTTTCTTTAAACGCCTGTCACTTCTTTATTTTGCGTCCTAGACCCTTCAAAGTTTGACCTGATTTCAATAGAAAACCATACAATTATCGGACTTTTTCAAGTTTTTAGGGTCAAAATTTTTACAAAAAAATTTTTTTTCTTTAAACGCCTGTAACTTCTTTATTTTGCGTCCTAGACCCTTCAAAGTTTGACCTGATTTCAATAGAAAACCATACAATTATCGGACTTTTTCAAGTTTTTAGAGTCAAAATTTTAACAAAAATTGTTTTTTCTTTAAACGCCTGTAACTTCTTTATTTTGCGTCCTAGACCCTTCAAAGTTTGACCTGATTTCAATAGAAAACCATACAATTATCGGACTTTTTCAAGTTTTTAGGGTCAAAATTTTTACAAAAAAATTTTTTTTCTTTAAACGCCTGTAACTTCTTTATTTTGCGTCCTAGACCCTTCAAAGTTTGACCTGATTTCAATAGAAAACCATACAATTATCGGACTTTTTCAAGTTTTTAGGGTCAAAATTTTTACAAAAAATTTTTTTTTCTTTAAACGCCTGTAACTTCTTTATTTTGCGTCCTGGACCCTTCAAAGTTTGACCTGATTTCAATAGAAAACCATACAATTATCGGACTTTTTCAAGTTTTTAGAGTCAAAATTTTTACAAAAAAATTTTTTTTCTTTAAACGCCTGTAACTTCTTTATTTTGCGTCCTAGACCCTTCAAAGTTTGACCTGATTTCAATAGAAAACCATACAATTATCGGACTTTTTCAAGTTTTTAGGGTCAAAATTTTTACAAAAATTTTTTTTTCTTTAAACGCCTGTAACTTCTTTATTTTGCGTCCTAGACCCTTCAAAGTTTGACCTGATTTCAATAGAAAACCATACAATTATCGGACTTTTTCAAGTTTTTAGGGTCAAAATTTTTACAAAAAATTTTTTTTTCTTTAAACGCCTGTAACTTCTTTATTTTGCGTCCTAGACCTTTCAAAGTTTGACCTGATTTCAATAGAAAACCATACAATTATCGGACTTTTTCAAGTTTTTAGGGTCAAAATTTTTACAAAAAAATTTTTTTTCTTTAAACGCCTGTAACTTCTTTATTTTGCGTCCTAGACCCTTCAAAGTTTGACCTGATTTCAATAGAAAACCATACAATTATCGGACTTTTTCAAGTTTTTAGGGTCAAAATTTTTACAAAAAAATTTTTTTTCTTTAAACGCCTGTAACTTCTTTATTTTGCGTCCTAGACCCTTCAAAGTTTGACCTGATTTCAATAGAAAACCATACAATTATCGGACTTTTTCAAGTTTTTAGGGTCAAAATTTTTACAAAAAATTTTTTTTTCTTTAAACGCCTGTAACTTCTTTATTTTGCGTCCTAGACCCTTCAAAGTTTGACCTGATTTCAATAGAAAACCATACAATTATCGGACTTTTTCAAGTTTTTAGGGTCAAAATTTTTACAAAAAAATTTTTTTTCTTTAAACGCCTGTAACTTCTTTATTTTGCGTCCTAGACCCTTCAAAGTTTGACCTGATTTCAATAGAAAACCATACAATTATCGGTCTTTTTTCAAGTTTTTAGGGCCAAAATTTTTACAAAATTTTTTTTTTCTTTAAACGCCTGTAACTTCTTTATTTTGCGTCCTAGACCCTTCAAAGTTTGACCTGATTTCAATAGAAAACCATACAATTATCGGACTTTTTCAAGTTTTTAGAGTCAAAATTTTAACAAAAATTTTTTTTTCTTTAAACGCCTGTAACTTCTTTATTTTGCGTCCTAGACCCTTCAAAGTTTGACCTGATTTCAATAGAAAACCATACAATTATCGGACTTTTTCAAGTTTTTAGGGTCAAAATTTTTACAAAAAAATTTTTTTTCTTTAAACGCCTGTAACTTCTTTATTTTGCGTCCTAGACCCTTCAAAGTTTGACCTGATTTCAATAGAAAACCATACAATTATCGGACTTTTTCAAGTTTTTAGGGTCAAAATTTTTACAAAAAAATTTTTTTTCTTTAAACGCCTGTAACTTCTTTATTTTGCGTCCTAGACCCTTCAAAGTTTGACCTGATTTCAATAGAAAACCATACAATTATCGGACTTTTTCAAGTTTTTAGGGTCAAAATTTTTACAAAAAATTTTTTTTTCTTTAAACGCCTGTAACTTCTTTATTTTGCGTCCTAGACCCTTCAAAGTTTGACCTGATTTCAATAGAAAACCATACAATTATCGGACTTTTTCAAGTTTTTAGAGTCAAAATTTTAACAAAAATTGTTTTTTCTTTAAACGCCTGTAACTTCTTTATTTTGCGTCCTAGACCCTTCAAAGTTTGACCTGATTTCAATAGAAAACCATACAATTATCGGACTTTTTCAAGTTTTTAGGGTCAAAATTTTTACAAAAAATTTTTTTTTCTTTAAACGCCTGTAACTTCTTTATTTTGCGTCCTAGACCCTTCAAAGTTTGACCTGATTTCAATAGAAAACCATACAATTATCGGACTTTTTCAAGTTTTTAGGGTCAAAATTTTTACAAAAAAATTTTTTTTCTTTAAACGCCTGTAACTTCTTTATTTTGCGTCCTAGACCCTTCAAAGTTTGACCTGATTTCAATAGAAAACCATACAATTATCGGACTTTTTCAAGTTTTTAGGGTCAAAATTTTTACAAAAAAATTTTTTTTCTTTAAACGCCTGTAACTTCTTTATTTTGCGTCCTAGACCCTTCAAAGTTTGACCTGATTTCAATAGAAAACCATACAATTATCGGACTTTTTCAAGTTTTTAGGGTCAAAATTTTTACAAAAAATTTTTTTTTCTTTAAACGCCTGTAACTTCTTTATTTTGCGTCCTAGACCCTTCAAAGTTTGACCTGATTTCAATAGAAAACCATACAATAATCGGACTTTTTCAAGTTTTTAGGGTCAAAATTTTTACAAAAAAAATTTTTTTCTTTAAACGCCTGTAACTTCTTTATTTTGCGTCCTAGACCCTTCAAAGTTTGACCTGATTTCAATAGAAAACCATACAATTATCGGACTTTTTCAAGTTTTTAGAGTCAAAATTTTTACAAAAAAATTTTTTTTCTTTAAACGCCTGTAACTTCTTTATTTTGCGTCCTAGACCCTTCAAAGTTTGACCTGATTTCAATAGAAAACCATACAATTATCGGACTTTTTCAAGTTTTTAGGGTCAAAATTTTTACAAAAAAATTTTTTTTCTTTAAACGCCTGTAACTTCTTTATTTTGCGTCCTAGACCCTTCAAAGTTTGACCTGATTTCAATAGAAAACCATACAATTTTCGGTCCTTTTTCAAGTTTTTAGGGTCAAAATTTTTACAAAAAAATTTTTTTTCTTTAAACGCCTGTAACTTCTTTATTTTGCGTCCTAGACCCTTCAAAGTTTGACCTGATTTCAATAGAAAACCATACAATTTTCGGTCTTTTTTCAAGTTTTTAGGGCCAAAATTTTTACAAAATTTTTTTTTTTTTCTTTAAACGCCTGTAACTTCTTTATTTTGCGTCCTAGACCCTTCAAAGTTTGACCTGATTTCAATAGAAAACCATACAATTATCGGACTTTTTCAAGTTTTTAGAGTCAAAATTTTTACAAAAATTGTTTTTCTTTAAACGCCTGTAACTTCTTTATTTTGCGTCCTAGACCCTTCAAAGTTTGACCTGATTTCAATAGAAAACCATACAATTATCGGACTTTTTCAAGTTTTTAGGGTCAAAATTTTTACAAAAAAATTTTTTTTCTTTAAACGCCTGTAACTTCTTTATTTTGCGTCCTAGACCCTTCAAAGTTTGACCTGATTTCAATAGAAAACCATACAATTATCGGACTTTTTCAAGTTTTTAGGGTCAAAATTTTTACAAAAAAAATTTTTTTCTTTAAACGCCTGTAACTTCTTTATTTTGCGTCCTAGACCCTTCAAAGTTTGACCTGATTTCAATAGAAAACCATAAAATTTTCGGTCTTTTTTCAAGTTTTTAGGGCCAAAATTTTAACAAAAATTGTTTTTTCTTTAAACGCCTGTAACTTCTTTATTTTGCGTCCTAGACCCTTCAAAGTTTGACCTGATTTCAATAGAAAACCATACAATTATCGGACTTTTTCAAGTTTTTAGGGTCAAAATTTTTACAAAAAAATTTTTTTCTTTAAACGCCTGTAACTTCTTTATTTTGCGTCCTAGACCCTTCAAAGTTTGACCTGATTTCAATAGAAAACCATACAATTATCGGACTTTTTCAAGTTTTTAGGGTCAAAATTTTTACAAAAAAATTTTTTTCTTTAAACGCCTGTAACTTCTTTATTTTGCGTCCTAGACCCTTCAAAGTTTGACCTGATTTCAATAGAAAACCATACAATTATCGGACTTTTTCAAGTTTTTAGGGTCAAAATTTTTACAAAAAAATTTTTTTTCTTTAAACGCCTGTAACTTCTTTATTTTGCGTCCTAGACCCTTCAAAGTTTGACCTGATTTCAATAGAAAACCATACAATTATCGGACTTTTTCAAGTTTTTAGAGTCAAAATTTTAACAAAAATTGTTTTTTCTTTAAACGCCTGTAACTTCTTTATTTTGCGTCCTAGACCCTTCAAAGTTTGACCTGATTTCAATAGAAAACCATACAATTATCGGACTTTTTCAAGTTTTTAGGGTCAAAATTTTTACAAAAAATTTTTTTTTCTTTAAACGCCTGTAACTTCTTTATTTTGCGTCCTAGACCCTTCAAAGTTTGACCTGATTTCAATAGAAAACCATACAATTATCGGACTTTTTCAAGTTTTTAGGGTCAAAATTTTTACAAAAAAATTTTTTTTCTTTAAACGCCTGTAACTTCTTTATTTTGCGTCCTAGACCCTTCAAAGTTTGACCTGATTTCAATAGAAAACCATACAATTATCGGACTTTTTCAAGTTTTTAGGGTCAAAATTTTTACAAAAAAATTTTTTTTCTTTAAACGCCTGTAACTTCTTTATTTTGCGTCCTAGACCCTTCAAAGTTTGACCTGATTTCAATAGAAAACCATACAATTATCGGACTTTTTCAAGTTTTTAGGGTCAAAATTTTTACAAAAAATTTTTTTTTCTTTAAACGCCTGTAACTTCTTTATTTTGCGTCCTAGACCCTTCAAAGTTTGACCTGATTTCAATAGAAAACCATACAATAATCGGACTTTTTCAAGTTTTTAGGGTCAAAATTTTTACAAAAAAAATTTTTTTCTTTAAACGCCTGTAACTTCTTTATTTTGCGTCCTAGACCCTTCAAAGTTTGACCTGATTTCAATAGAAAACCATACAATTATCGGACTTTTTCAAGTTTTTAGAGTCAAAATTTTTACAAAAAAATTTTTTTTCTTTAAACGCCTGTAACTTCTTTATTTTGCGTCCTAGACCCTTCAAAGTTTGACCTGATTTCAATAGAAAACCATACAATTATCGGACTTTTTCAAGTTTTTAGGGTCAAAATTTTTACAAAAAAATTTTTTTTCTTTAAACGCCTGTAACTTCTTTATTTTGCGTCCTAGACCCTTCAAAGTTTGACCTGATTTCAATAGAAAACCATACAATTATCGGACTTTTTCAAGTTTTTAGGGTCAAAATTTTTACAAAAAAATTTTTTTTCTTTAAACGCCTGTAACTTCTTTATTTTGCGTCCTAGACCCTTCAAAGTTTGACCTGATTTCAATAGAAAACCATACAATTATCGGACTTTTTCAAGTTTTCAGGGTCAAAATTTTTACAAAAAATTTTTTTTTTCTTTAAACGCCTGTAACTTCTTTATTTTGCGTCCTAGACCCTTCAAAGTTTGACCTGATTTCAATAGAAAACCATACAATTTTCGGTCTTTTTTCAAGTTTTTAGGGTCAAAATTTTTACAAAAAAAATTTTTTTCTTTAAACGCCTGTAACTTCTTTATTTTGCGTCCTAGACCCTTCAAAGTTTGACCTGATTTCAATAGAAAACCATACAATTATCGGACTTTTTCAAGTTTTTAGGGTCAAAATTTTTACAAAAAATTTTTTTTTCTTTAAACGCCTGTAACTTCTTTATTTTGCGTCCTAGACCCTTCAAAGTTTGACCTGATTTCAATAGAAAACCATACAATTTTCGGTCTTTTTTCAAGTTTTTAGGGTCAAAATTTTTACAAAATTTTTTTTTTTCTTTAAACGCCTGTAACTTCTTTATTTTGCGTCCTAGACCCTTCAAAGTTTGACCTGATTTCAATAGAAAACCATACAATTATCGGACTTTTTCAAGTTTTTAGAGTCAAAATTTTAACAAAAATTGTTTTTTCTTTAAACGCCTGTAACTTCTTTATTTTGCGTCCTAGACCCTTCAAAGTTTGACCTGATTTCAATAGAAAACCATACAATTATCGGACTTTTTCAAGTTTTTAGGGTCAAAATTTTTACAAAAAATTTTTTTTTCTTTAAACGCCTGTAACTTCTTTATTTTGCGTCCTAGACCCTTCAAAGTTTGACCTGATTTCAATAGAAAACCATACAATAATCGGACTTTTTCAAGTTTTTAGGGTCAAAATTTTTACAAAAAATTTTTTTTTCTTTAAACGCCTGTAACTTCTTTATTTTGCGTCCTAGACCCTTCAAAGTTTGACCTGATTTCAATAGAAAACCATACAATTTTCGGTCTTTTTTCAAGTTTTTAGGGCCAAAATTTTTACAAAATTTTTTTTTTCTTTAAACGCCTGTAACTTCTTTATTTTGCGTCCTAGACCCTTCAAAGTTTGATTTGATTTCAATAGAAAACCATACAATTATCGGACTTTTTCAAGTTTTTAGGGTCAAAATTTTTACAAAAAAATTTTTTTTCTTTAAACGCCTGTAACTTCTTTATTTTGCGTCCTAGACCCTTCAAAGTTTGACCTGATTTCAATAGAAAACCATACAATTATCGGACTTTTTCAAGTTTTTAGGGTCAAAATTTTTACAAAAAAATTTTTTTCTTTAAACGCCTGTCACTTCTTTATTTTGCGTCCTAGACCCTTCAAAGTTTGACCTGATTTCAATAGAAAACCATACAATTATCGGACTTTTTCAAGTTTTTAGGGTCAAAATTTTTACAAAAAAATTTTTTTTCTTTAAACGCCTGTAACTTCTTTATTTTGCGTCCTAGACCCTTCAAAGTTTGACCTGATTTCAATAGAAAACCATACAATTATCGGACTTTTTCAAGTTTTTAGAGTCAAAATTTTAACAAAAATTGTTTTTTCTTTAAACGCCTGTAACTTCTTTATTTTGCGTCCTAGACCCTTCAAAGTTTGACCTGATTTCAATAGAAAACCATACAATTATCGGACTTTTTCAAGTTTTTAGGGTCAAAATTTTTACAAAAAAATTTTTTTTCTTTAAACGCCTGTAACTTCTTTATTTTGCGTCCTAGACCCTTCAAAGTTTGACCTGATTTCAATAGAAAACCATACAATTATCGGACTTTTTCAAGTTTTTAGGGTCAAAATTTTTACAAAAAATTTTTTTTTCTTTAAACGCCTGTAACTTCTTTATTTTGCGTCCTGGACCCTTCAAAGTTTGACCTGATTTCAATAGAAAACCATACAATTATCGGACTTTTTCAAGTTTTTAGAGTCAAAATTTTTACAAAAAAATTTTTTTTCTTTAAACGCCTGTAACTTCTTTATTTTGCGTCCTAGACCCTTCAAAGTTTGACCTGATTTCAATAGAAAACCATACAATTATCGGACTTTTTCAAGTTTTTAGGGTCAAAATTTTTACAAAAATTTTTTTTTCTTTAAACGCCTGTAACTTCTTTATTTTGCGTCCTAGACCCTTCAAAGTTTGACCTGATTTCAATAGAAAACCATACAATTATCGGACTTTTTCAAGTTTTTAGGGTCAAAATTTTTACAAAAAATTTTTTTTTCTTTAAACGCCTGTAACTTCTTTATTTTGCGTCCTAGACCTTTCAAAGTTTGACCTGATTTCAATAGAAAACCATACAATTATCGGACTTTTTCAAGTTTTTAGGGTCAAAATTTTTACAAAAAAATTTTTTTTCTTTAAACGCCTGTAACTTCTTTATTTTGCGTCCTAGACCCTTCAAAGTTTGACCTGATTTCAATAGAAAACCATACAATTATCGGACTTTTTCAAGTTTTTAGGGTCAAAATTTTTACAAAAAAATTTTTTTTCTTTAAACGCCTGTAACTTCTTTATTTTGCGTCCTAGACCCTTCAAAGTTTGACCTGATTTCAATAGAAAACCATACAATTATCGGACTTTTTCAAGTTTTTAGGGTCAAAATTTTTACAAAAAATTTTTTTTTCTTTAAACGCCTGTAACTTCTTTATTTTGCGTCCTAGACCCTTCAAAGTTTGACCTGATTTCAATAGAAAACCATACAATTATCGGACTTTTTCAAGTTTTTAGGGTCAAAATTTTTACAAAAAAATTTTTTTTCTTTAAACGCCTGTAACTTCTTTATTTTGCGTCCTAGACCCTTCAAAGTTTGACCTGATTTCAATAGAAAACCATACAATTATCGGTCTTTTTTCAAGTTTTTAGGGCCAAAATTTTTACAAAATTTTTTTTTTCTTTAAACGCCTGTAACTTCTTTATTTTGCGTCCTAGACCCTTCAAAGTTTGACCTGATTTCAATAGAAAACCATACAATTATCGGACTTTTTCAAGTTTTTAGAGTCAAAATTTTAACAAAAATTGTTTTTTCTTTAAACGCCTGTAACTTCTTTATTTTGCGTCCTAGACCCTTCAAAGTTTGACCTGATTTCAATAGAAAACCATACAATTATCGGACTTTTTCAAGTTTTTAGGGTCAAAATTTTTACAAAAAAATTTTTTTTCTTTAAACGCCTGTAACTTCTTTATTTTGCGTCCTAGACCCTTCAAAGTTTGACCTGATTTCAATAGAAAACCATACAATTTTCGGTCTTTTTTCAAGTTTTTAGAGCCAAAATTTTTACAAAATTTTTTTTTTCTTGAAACGCCTGTAACTTCTTTATTTTGCGTCCTAGACCCTTCAAAGTTTGACCTGATTTCAATAGAAAACCATACAATTATCGGACTTTTTCAAGTTTTTAGGGTCAAAATTTTTACAAAAAATTTTTTTTTCTTTAAACGCCTGTAACTTCTTTATTTTGCGTCCTAGACCCTTCAAAGTTTGACCTGATTTCAATAGAAAACCATACAATTATCGGACTTTTTCAAGTTTTTAGGGTCAAAATTTTTACAAAAAAATTTTTTTTCTTTAAACGCCTGTAACTTCTTTATTTTGCGTCCTAGACCCTTCAAAGTTTGACCTGATTTCAATAGAAAACCATACAATTATCGGACTTTTTCAAGTTTTTAGGGTCAAAATTTTTACAAAAAAATTTTTTTTCTTTAAACGCCTGTAACTTCTTTATTTTGCGTCCTAGACCCTTCAAAGTTTGACCTGATTTCAATAGAAAACCATACAATTATCGGACTTTTTCAAGTTTTTAGAGTCAAAATTTTAACAAAAATTGTTTTTTCTTTAAACGCCTGTAACTTCTTTATTTTGCGTCCTAGACCCTTCAAAGTTTGACCTGATTTCAATAGAAAACCATACAATTATCGGACTTTTTCAAGTTTTTAGGGTCAAAATTTTTACAAAAAAATTTTTTTTCTTTGAACGCCTGTAACTTCTTTATTTTGCGTCCTAGACCCTTCAAAGTTTGACCTGATTTCAATAGAAAACCATACAATTATCGGACTTTTTCAAGTTTTTAGGGTCAAAATTTTTACAAAAAAATTTTTTTTCTTTAAACGCCTGTAACTTCTTTATTTTGCGTCCTAGACCCTTCAAAGTTTGACCTGATTTCAATAGAAAACCATACAATTATCGGACTTTTTCAAGTTTTTAGGGTCAAAATTTTTACAAAAAAATTTTTTTTCTTTAAACGCCTGTAACTTCTTTATTTTGCGTCCTAGACCCTTCAAAGTTTGACCTGATTTCAATAGAAAACCATACAATTATCGGACTTTTTCAAGTTTTTAGGGTCAAAATTTTTACAAAAAAATTTTTTTTCTTTAAACGCCTGTAACTTCTTTATTTTGCGTCCTAGACCCTTCAAAGTTTGACCTGATTTCAATAGAAAACCATACAATTATCGGACTTTTTCAAGTTTTTAGGGTCAAAATTTTTACAAAAAAATTTTTTTTCTTTAAACGCCTGTAACTTCTTTATTTTGCGTCCTAGACCCTTCAAAGTTTGACCTGATTTCAATAGAAAACCATACAATTATCGGACTTTTTCAAGTTTTTAGGGTCAAAATTTTTACAAAAAAATTTTTTTTCTTTAAACGCCTGTAACTTCTTTATTTTGCGTCCTAGACCCTTCAAAGTTTTACCTGATTTCAATAGAAAACCATACAATTTTCGGTCTTTTTTCAAGTTTTTAGGGCCAAAATTTTTACAAAAAATTTTTTTTTCTTTAAACGCCTGTAACTTCTTTATTTTGCGTCCTAGACCCTTCAAAGTTTGACCTGATTTCAATAGAAAACCATACAATTATCGGACTTTTTCAAGTTTTTAGAGTCAAAATTTTAACAAAAATTGTTTTTTCTTTAAACGCCTGTAACTTCTTTATTTTGCGTCCTAGACCCTTCAAAGTTTGACCTGATTTCAATAGAAAACCATACAATTATCGGACTTTTTCAAGTTTTTAGAGTCAAAATTTTTACAAAAATTTTTTTTTCTTTAAACGCCTGTAACTTCTTTATTTTGCGTCCTAGACCCTTCAAAGTTTGACCTGATTTCAATAGAAAACCATACAATTATCGGACTTTTTCAAGTTTTTAGGGTCAAAATTTTTACAAAAAATTTTTTTTTCTTTAAACGCCTGTAACTTCTTTATTTTGCGTCCTAGACCCTTCAAAGTTTGACCTGATTTCAATAGAAAACCATACAATTTTCGGTCTTTTTTCAAGTTTTTAGGGCCAAAATTTTTACAAAAAATTTTTTTTTCTTTAAACGCCTGTAACTTCTTTATTTTGCGTCCTAGACCCTTCAAAGTTTGACCTGATTTCAATAGAAAACCATACAATTATCGGACTTTTTCAAGTTTTTAGGGTCAAAATTTTTACAAAAAAATTTTTTTTCTTTAAACGCCTGTAACTTCTTTATTTTGCGTCCTAGACCCTTCAAAGTTTGACCTGATTTCAATAGAAAACCATACAATTATCGGACTTTTTCAAGTTTTTAGGGTCAAAATTTTTACAAAAAAATTTTTTTTCTTTAAACGCCTGTAACTTCTTTATTTTGCGTCCTAGACCCTTCAAAGTTTGACCTGATTTCAATAGAAAACCATACAATTATCGGACTTTTTCAAGTTTTTAGGGTCAAAATTTTTACAAAAAAATTTTTTTTCTTTAAACGCCTGTAACTTCTTTATTTTGCGTCCTAGACCCTTCAAAGTTTGACCTGATTTCAATAGAAAACCATACAATTATCGGACTTTTTCAAGTTTTTAGAGTCAAAATTTTAACAAAAATTGTTTTTTCTTTAAACGCCTGTAACTTCTTTATTTTGCGTCCTAGACCCTTCAAAGCTTGACCTGATTTCAATAGAAAACCATACAATTATCGGACTTTTTCAAGTTTTTAGGGTCAAAATTTTTACAAAAAAATTTTTTTTCTTTAAACGCCTGTAACTTCTTTATTTTGCGTCCTAGACCCTTCAAAGTTTGACCTGATTTCAATAGAAAACCATACAATTATCGGACTTTTTCAAGTTTTTAGGGTCAAAATTTTTACAAAAAAATTTTTTTTCTTTAAACGCCTGTAACTTCTTTATTTTGCGTCCTAGACCCTTCAAAGTTTGACCTGATTTCAATAGAAAACCATACAATTATCGGACTTTTTCAAGTTTTTAGGGTCAAAATTTTTACAAAAAAATTTTTTTTCTTTAAACGCCTGTAACTTCTTTATTTTGCGTCCTAGACCCTTCAAAGTTTGACCTGATTTCAATAGAAAACCATACAATTATCGGACTTTTTCAAGTTTTTAGGGTCAAAATTTTTACAAAAAAATTTTTTTTCTTTAAACGCCTGTAACTTCTTTATTTTGCGTCCTAGACCCTTCAAAGTTTGACCTGATTTCAATAGAAAACCATACAATTTTCGGTCTTTTTTCAAGTTTTTAGGGCCAAAATTTTTACAAAAATTTTTTTTTTCTTTAAACGCCTGTAACTTCTTTATTTTGCGTCCTAGACCCTTCAAAGTTTGACCTGATTTCAATAGAAAACCATACAATTATCGGACTTTTTCAAGTTTTTAGGGTCAAAATTTTTACAAAAAAATTTTTTTTCTTTAAACGCCTGTAACTTCTTTATTTTGCGTCCTAGACCCTTCAAAGTTTGACCTGATTTCAATAGAAAACCATACAATTATCGGACTTTTTCAAGTTTTTAGGGTCAAAATTCTTACAAAAAAATTTTTTTTCTTTAAACGCCTGTAACTTCTTTATTTTGCGTCCTAGACCCTTCAAAGTTTGACCTGATTTCAATAGAAAACCATACAATTATCGGACTTTTTCAAGTTTTTAGGGTCAAAATTTTTACAAAAAATTTTTTTTTCTTTAAACGCCTGTAACTTCTTTATTTTGCGTCCTAGACCCTTCAAAGTTTGACCTGATTTCAATAGAAAACCATACAATTTTCGGTCTTTTTTCAAGTTTTTAGGGCCAAAATTTTTACAAAAATTTTTTTTTTCTTTAAACGCCTGTAACTTCTTTATTTTGCGTCCTAGACCCTTCAAAGTTTGACCTGATTTCAATAGAAAACCATACAATTATCGGACTTTTTCAAGTTTTTAGGGTCAAAATTTTTACAAAAAAATTTTTTTTCTTTAAACGCCTGTAACTTCTTTATTTTGCGTCCTAGACCCTTCAAAGTTTGACCTGATTTCAATAGAAAACCATACAATTATCGGACTTTTTCAAGTTTTTAGGTTCAAAATTTTTACAAAAAATTTTTTTTCTTGAAACGCCTGTAACTTCTTCATTTTGCGTCCTAGACCCTTCAAAGTTTGACCTGATTTCAATAGAAAATCATACAATTATCGGACTTTTTCAAGTTTTTAGGGTCAAAATTTTTACAAAAAAATTTTTTTTCTTTAAACGCCTGTAACTTCTTTATTTTGCGTCCTAGACCCTTCAAAGTTTGACCTGATTTCAATAGAAAACCATACAATTATCGGACTTTTTCAAGTTTTTAGGGTCAAAATTTTTACAAAAAATTTTTTTTTCTTTAAACGCCTGTAACTTCTTTATTTTGCGTCCTAGACCCTTCAAAGTTTGACCTGATTTCAATAGAAAACCATACAATTTTCGGTCTTTTTTCAAGTTTTTAGGGTCAAAATTTTTACAAAAAAAATTTTTTTCTTTAAACGCCTGTAACTTCTTTATTTTGCGTCCTAGACCCTTCAAAGTTTGACCTGATTTCAATAGAAAACCATACAATTATCGGACTTTTTCAAGTTTTTAGGGTCAAAATTTTTACAAAAAAATTTTTTTTCTTTAAACGCCTGTAACTTCTTTATTTTGCGTCCTAGACCCTTCAAAGTTTGACCTGATTTCAATAGAAAACCATACAATTTTCGGTCTTTTTTCAAGTTTTTAGGGCCAAAATTTTTACAAAAATTTTTTTTTTCTTTAAACGCCTGTAACTTTTTTATTTTGCGTCCTAGACCCTTCAAAGTTTGACCTGATTTCAATAGAAAACCATACAATTATCGGACTTTTTCAAGTTTTTAGGGTCAAAATTTTTACAAAAAAATTTTTTTTCTTTAAACGCCTGTAACTTCTTTATTTTGCGTCCTAGACCCTTCAAAGTTTGACCTGATTTCAATAGAAAACCATACAATTATCGGACTTTTTCAAGTTTTTAGGGTCAAAATTTTTACAAAAAATTTTTTTTTCTTTAAACGCCTGTAACTTCTTTATTTTGCGTCCTAGACCCTTCAAAGTTTGACCTGATTTCAATAGAAAACCATACAATTATCGGACTTTTTCAAGTTTTTAGGGTCAAAATTTTTACAAAAATTTTTTTTTTCTTTAAACGCCTGTAACTTCTTTATTTTGCGTCCTAGACCCTTCAAAGTTTGACCTGATTTCAATAGAAAACCATACAATTTTCGGTCTTTTTTCAAGTTTTTAGGGCCAAAATTTTTACAAAAATTTTTTTTTTCTTTAAACGCCTGTAACTTCTTTATTTTGCGTCCTAGACCCTTCAAAGTTTGACCTGATTTCAATAGAAAACCATACAATTATCGGACTTTTTCAAGTTTTTAGGGTCAAAATTTTTACAAAAAATTTTTTTTTCTTTAAACGCCTGTAACTTCTTTATTTTGCGTCCTAGACCCTTCAAAGTTTGACCTGATTTCAATAGAAAACCATACAATTATCGGACTTTTTCAAGTTTTTAGGGTCAAAATTTTTACAAAAAAATTTTTTTTCTTTAAACGCCTGTAACTTCTTTATTTTGCGTCCTAGACCCTTCAAAGTTTGACCTGATTTCAATAGAAAACCATACAATTTTCGGTCTTTTTTCAAGTTTTTAGGGCCAAAATTTTTACAAAAAAATTTTTTTTCTTTAAACGCCTGTAACTTCTTTATTTTGCGTCCTAGACCCTTCAAAGTTTGACCTGATTTCAATAGAAAACCATACAATTTTCGGTCTTTTTTCAAGTTTTTAGGGCCAAAATTTTTACAAAAATTTTTTTTTCTTTAAACGCCTGTAACTTCTTTATTTTGCGTCCTAGACCCTTCAAAGTTTGACCTGATTTCAATAGAAAACCATACAATTATCGGACTTTTTCAAGTTTTTAGGGCCAACATTTTTACAAAAAAATTTTTTTTCTTTAAACGCCTGTAACTTCTTTATTTTGCGTCCTAGACCCTTCAAAGTTTGACCTGATTTCAATAGAAAACCATACAATTATCGGACTTTTTCAAGTTTTTAGGGTCAAAATTTTTACAAAAAAATTTTTTTTCTTTAAACGCCTGTAACTTCTTTATTTTGCGTCCTAGACCCTTCAAAGTTTGACCTGATTTCAATAGAAAACCATACAATTATCGGACTTTTTCAAGTTTTTAGGGTCAAAATTTTTACAAAAAATTTTTTTTTCTTTAAACGCCTGTAACTTCTTTATTTTGCGTCCTAGACCCTTCAAAGTTTGACCTGATTTCAATAGAAAACCATACAATTATCGGACTTTTTCAAGTTTTTAGGGTCAAAATTTTTACAAAAAAATTTTTTTTCTTTAAACGCCTGTAACTTCTTTATTTTGCGTACTAGACCCTTCAAAGTTTGACCTGATTTCAATAGAAAACCATACAATTATCGGACTTTTTCAAGTTTTTAGGGTCAAAATTTTTACAAAAAAATTTTTTTTCTTTAAACGCCTGTAACTTCTTTATTTTGCGTCCTAGACCCTTCAAAGTTTGACCTGATTTCAATAGAAAACCATACAATTATCGGACTTTTTCAAGTTTTTAGGGTCAAAATTTTTACAAAAAAATTGTTTTTCTTTAAACGCCTGTAACTTCTTTATTTTGCGTCCTAGACCCTTCAAAGTTTGACCTGATTTCAATATCAGGTCAATTCAATTCAATTCAAAAATTTCAAGTTTTTAGGGCCAAAATTTTTACAAAAATTTTTTTTTTCTTTAAACGCCTGTAACTTTTTTATTTTGCGTCCTAGACCCTTCAAAGTTTGACCTGATTTCAATAGAAAACCATACAATTATCGGACTTTTTCAAGTTTTTAGGGTCAAAATTTTTACAAAAAAATTTTTTTTCTTTAAACGCCTGTAACTTCTTTATTTTGCGTCCTAGACCCTTCAAAGTTTGACCTGATTTCAATAGAAAACCATACAATTATCGGACTTTTTCAAGTTTTTAGGGTCAAAATTTTTACAAAAAATTTTTTTTTCTTTAAACGCCTGTAACTTCTTTATTTTGCGTCCTAGACCCTTCAAAGTTTGACCTGATTTCAATAGAAAACCATACAATTATCGGACTTTTTCAAGTTTTTAGGGTCAAAATTTTTACAAAAATTTTTTTTTTCTTTAAACGCCTGTAACTTCTTTATTTTGCGTCCTAGACCCTTCAAAGTTTGACCTGATTTCAATAGAAAACCATACAATTTTCGGTCTTTTTTCAAGTTTTTAGGGCCAAAATTTTTACAAAAAAATTTTTTTTCTTTAAACGCCTGTAACTTCTTTATTTTGCGTCCTAGACCCTTCAAAGTTTGACCTGATTTCAATAGAAAACCATACAATTATCGGACTTTTTCAAGTTTTTAGGGTCAAAATTTTTACAAAAAATTTTTTTTTCTTTAAACGCCTGTAACTTCTTTATTTTGCGTCCTAGACCCTTCAAAGTTTGACCTGATTTCAATAGAAAACCATACAATTATCGGACTTTTTCAAGTTTTTAGGGTCAAAATTTTTACAAAAAAATTTTTTTTCTTTAAACGCCTGTAACTTCTTTATTTTGCGTCCTAGACCCTTCAAAGTTTGACCTGATTTCAATAGAAAACCATACAATTTTCGGTCTTTTTTCAAGTTTTTAGGGCCAAAATTTTTACAAAAAAATTTTTTTTCTTTAAACGCCTGTAACTTCTTTATTTTGCGTCCTAGACCCTTCAAAGTTTGACCTGATTTCAATAGAAAACCATACAATTTTCGGTCTTTTTTCAAGTTTTTAGGGCCAAAATTTTTACAAAAATTTTTTTTTCTTTAAACGCCTGTAACTTCTTTATTTTGCGTCCTAGACCCTTCAAAGTTTGACCTGATTTCAATAGAAAACCATACAATTATCGGACTTTTTCAAGTTTTTAGGGCCAACATTTTTACAAAAAAATTTTTTTTCTTTAAACGCCTGTAACTTCTTTATTTTGCGTCCTAGACCCTTCAAAGTTTGACCTGATTTCAATAGAAAACCATACAATTATCGGACTTTTTCAAGTTTTTAGGGTCAAAATTTTTACAAAAAAATTTTTTTTCTTTAAACGCCTGTAACTTCTTTATTTTGCGTCCTAGACCCTTCAAAGTTTGACCTGATTTCAATAGAAAACCATACAATTATCGGACTTTTTCAAGTTTTTAGGGTCAAAATTTTTACAAAAAAATTTTTTTTCTTTAAACGCCTGTAACTTCTTTATTTTGCGTCCTAGACCCTTCAAAGTTTGACCTGATTTCAATAGAAAACCATACAATTATCGGACTTTTTCAAGTTTTTAGGGTCAAAATTTTTACAAAAAAATTTTTTTTCTTTAAACGCCTGTAACTTCTTTATTTTGCGTCCTAGACCCTTCAAAGTTTGACCTGATTTCAATAGAAAACCATACAATTATCGGACTTTTTCAAGTTTTTAGGGTCAAAATTTTTACAAAAAATTTTTTTTTCTTTAAACGCCTGTAACTTCTTTATTTTGCGTCCTAGACCCTTCAAAGTTTGACCTGATTTCAATAGAAAACCATACAATTATCGGACTTTTTCAAGTTTTTAGGGTCAAAATTTTTACAAAAAATTTTTTTTTCTTTAAACGCCTGTAACTTCTTTATTTTGCGTCCTAGACCCTTCAAAGTTTGACCTAATTTCAATAGAAATCCATACAATTATCGGACTTTTTCAAGTTTTTAGGGTCAAAATTTTTACAAAAAAATTTTTTTTCTTTAAACGCCTGTAACTTCTTTATTTTGCGTCCTAGACCCTTCAAAGTTTGACCTGATTTCAATAGAAAACCATACAATTATCGGACTTTTTCAAGTTTTTAGGGTCAAAATTTTTACAAAAAAAATTTTTTTCTTTAAACGCCTGTAACTTCTTTATTTTGCGTCCTAGACCCTTCAAAGTTTGACCTGATTTCAATAGAAAACCATACAATTATCGGACTTTTTCAAGTTTTTAGGGTCAAAATTTTTACAAAAAAATTTTATTTCTTTAAACGCCTGTAACTTCTTTATTTTGCGTCCTAGACCCTTCAAAGTTTGACCTGATTTCAATAGAAAACCATACAATTTTCGGTCTTTTTTCAAGTTTTTAGGGCCAAAATTTTTACAAAAATTTTTTTTTTCTTTAAACGCCTGTAACTTCTTTATTTTGCGTCCTAGACCCTTCAAAGTTTGACCTGATTTCAATAGAAAACCATACAATTTTCGGTCTTTTTTCAAGTTTTTAGGGCCAAAATTTTTACAAAAATTTTTTTTCTTTAAACGCCTGTAACTTCTTTATTTTGCGTCCTAGACCCTTCAAAGTTTGACCTGATTTCAATAGAAAACCATACAATTATCGGACTTTTTCAAGTTTTTAGGGCCAAAATTTTTACAAAAAAATTGTTTTTCTTTAAACGCCTGTAACTTCTTTATTTTGCGTCCTAGACCCTTCAAAGTTTGACCTGATTTCAATAGAAAACCATACAATTTTCGGTCTTTTTTCAAGTTTTTAGGGCCAAAATTTTTACAAAAATTTTTTTTTTCTTTAAACGCCTGTAACTTCTTTATTTTGCGTCCTAGACCCTTCAAAGTTTGACCTGATTTCAATAGAAAACCATACAATTATCGGACTTTTTCAAGTTTTTAGGGTGAAAATTTTTACAAAAAAATTTTTTTTCTTTAAACGCCTGTAACTTCTTTATTTTGCGTCCTAGACCCTTCAAAGTTTGACCTGATTTCAATAGAAAACCATACAATTATCGGACTTTTTCAAGTTTTTAGGGTCAAAATTTTTACAAAAAATTTTTTTTTCTTTAAACGCCTGTAACTTCTTTATTTTGCGTCCTAGACCCTTCAAAGTTTGACCTGATTTCAATAGAAAACCATACAATTATCGGACTTTTTCAAGTTTTTAGGGTCAAAATTTTTACAAAAAATTTTTTTTTCTTTAAACGCCTGTAACTTCTTTATTTTGCGTCCTAGACCCTTCAAAGTTTGACCTGATTTCAATAGAAAACCATACAATTATCGGACTTTTTCAAGTTTTTAGGGTCAAAATTTTTACAAAAAATTTTTTTTCTTTAAACGCCTGTAACTTCTTTATTTTGCGTCCTAGACCCTTCAAAGTTTGACCTGATTTCAATAGAAAACCATACAATTTTCGGTCTTTTTTCAAGTTTTTAGGGCCAAAATTTTTACAAAAATTTTTTTTTTCTTTAAACGCCTGTAACTTCTTTATTTTGCGTCCTAGACCCTTCAAAGTTTGACCTGATTTCAATAGAAAACCATACAATTATCGGACTTTTTCAAGTTTTTAGGGTCAAAATTTTTACAAAAAAATTTTTTTTCTTTAAACGCCTGTAACTTCTTTATTTTGCGTCCTAGACCCTTCAAAGTTTGACCTGATTTCAATAGAAAACCATACAATTATCGGACTTTTTCAAGTTTTTAGGGTCAAAATTTTTACAAAAAAATTTTTTTTCTTTAAACGCCTGTAACTTCTTTATTTTGCGTCCTAGACCCTTCAAAATTTGACCTGATTTCAATAGAAAACCATACAATTTTCGGTCTTTTTTCAAGTTTTTAGGGCCAAAATTTTTACAAAAATTTTTTTTTTCTTTAAACGCCTGTAACTTCTTTATTTTGCGTCCTAGACCCTTCAAAGTTTGACCTGATTTCAATAGAAAACCATACAATTTTCGGTCTTTTTTCAAGTTTTTAGGGCCAAAATTTTTACAAAAATTTTTTTTTTCTTTAAACGCCTGTAACTTCTTTATTTTGCGTCCTAGACCCTTCAAAGTTTGACCTGATTTCAATAGAAAACCATACAATTATCGGACTTTTTCAAGTTTTTAGGGCCAAAATTTTTACAAAAATATTTTTTTTCTTTAAACGCCTGTAACTTCTTTATTTTGCGTCCTAGACCCTTCAAAGTTTGACCTGATTTCAATAGAAAACCATACAATTATCGGACTTTTTCAAGTTTTTAGGGTCAAAATTTTTACAAAAAAATTTTTTTTCTTTAAACGCCTGTAACTTCTTTATTTTGCGTCCTAGACCCTTCAAAGTTTGACCTGATTTCAATAGAAAACCATACAATTATCGGACTTTTTCAAGTTTTTAGGGTCAAAATTTTTACAAAAATTTTTTTTTTCTTTAAACGCCTGTAACTTCTTTATTTTGCGTCCTAGACCCTTCAAAGTTTGACCTGATTTCAATAGAAAACCATACAATTATCGGACTTTTTCAAGTTTTTAGGGTCAAAATTTTTACAAAAAAATTTTTTTTCTTTAAACGCCTGTAACTTCTTTATTTTGCGTCCTAGACCCTTCAAAGTTTGACCTGATTTCAATAGAAAACCATACAATTATCGGACTTTTTCAAGTTTTTAGGGTCAAAATTTTTACAAAAAAATTTTTTTTCTTTAAACGCCTGTAACTTCTTTATTTTGCGTCCTAGACCCTTCAAAGTTTGACCTGATTTCAATAGAAAACCATACAATTATCGGACTTTTTCAAGTTTTTAGGGTCAAAATTTTTACAAAAAAATTTTTTTTCTTTAAACGCCTGTAACTTCTTTATTTTGCGTCCTAGACCCTTCAAAGTTTGACCTGATTTCAATAGAAAACCATACAATTATCGGACTTTTTCAAGTTTTTAGGGTCAAAATTTTTACAAAAAAATTTTTTTTCTTCAAACGCCTGTAACTTCTCTATTTTGCGTCCTAGACCCTTCAAAGTTTGACCTGATTTCAATAGAAAACCATACAATTATCGGACTTTTTCAAGTTTTTAGGGTCAAAATTTTTACAAAAAATTTTTTTTTCTTTAAACGCCTGTAACTTCTTTATTTTGCGTCCTAGACCCTTCAAAGTTTGACCTGATTTCAATAGAAAACCATACAATTATCGGACTTTTTCAAGTTTTTAGGGTCAAAATTTTTACAAAAAATTTTTTTTTCTTTAAACGCCTGTAACTTCTTTATTTTGCGTCCTAGACCCTTCAAAGTTTGACCTGATTTCAATAGAAAACCATACAATTATCGGACTTTTTCAAGTTTTTAGGGTCAAAATTTTTACAAAAAATTTTTTTTTCTTTAAACGCCTGTAACTTCTTTATTTTGCGTCCTAGACCCTTCAAAGTTTGACCTGATTTCAATAGAAAACCATACAATTTTCGGTCTTTTTTCAAGTTTTTAGGGCCAAAATTTTTACAAAAATTTTTTTTTTCTTTAAACGCCTGTAACTTCTTTATTTTGCGTCCTAGACCCTTCAAAGTTTGACCTGATTTCAATAGAAAACCATACAATTATCGGACTTTTTCAAGTTTTTAGGGTCAAAATTTTTACAAAAAAATTTTTTTTCTTTAAACGCCTGTAACTTCTTTATTTTGCGTCCTAGACCCTTCAAAGTTTGACCTGATTTCAATAGAAAACCATACAATTATCGGACTTTTTCAAGTTTTTAGGGTCAAAATTTTTACAAAAAAATTTTTTTTCTTTAAACGCCTGTAACTTCTTTATTTTGCGTCCTAGACCCTTCAAAGTTTGACCTGATTTCAATAGAAAACCATACAATTTTCGGTCTTTTTTCAAGTTTTTAGGGCCAAAATTTTTACAAAAATTTTTTTTTTCTTTAAACGCCTGTAACTTCTTTATTTTGCGTCCTAGACCCTTCAAAGTTTGACCTGATTTCAATAGAAAACCATACAATTTTCGGTCTTTTTTCAAGTTTTTAGGGCCAAAATTTTTACAAAAATTTTTTTTTTCTTTAAACGCCTGTAACTTCTTTATTTTGCGTCCTAGACCCTTCAAAGTTTGACCTTATTTCAATAGAAAACCATACAATTATCGGACTTTTTCAAGTTTTTAGGGCCAAAATTTTTACAAAAAAATTTTTTTTCTTTAAACGCCTGTAACTTCTTTATTTTGCGTCCTAGACCCTTCAAAGTTTGACCTGATTTCAATAGAAAACCATACAATTATCGGACTTTTTCAAGTTTTTAGGGTCAAAATTTTTACAAAAAAATTTTTTTTCTTTAAACGCCTGTAACTTCTTTATTTTGCGTCCTAGACCCTTCAAAGTTTGACCTGATTTCAATAGAAAACCATACAATTATCGGACTTTTTCAAGTTTTTAGGGTCAAAATTTTTACAAAAAATTTTTTTTTCTTTAAACGCCTGTAACTTCTTTATTTTGCGTCCTAGACCCTTCAAAGTTTGACCTGATTTCAATAGAAAACCATACAATTATCGGACTTTTTCAAGTTTTTAGGGTCAAAATTTTTACAAAAAAAATTTTTTTCTTTAAACGCCTGTAACTTCTTTATTTTGCGTCCTAGACCCTTCAAAGTTTGACCTGATTTCAATAGAAAACCATACAATTATCGGACTTTTTCAAGTTTTTAGGGTCAAAATTTTTACAAAAAAATTTTTTTTCTTTAAACGCCTGTAACTTCTTTATTTTGCGTCCTAGACCCTTCAAAGTTTGACCTGATTTCAATAGAAAACCATACAATTATCGGACTTTTTCAAGTTTTTAGGGTCAAAATTTTTACAAAAAATTTTTTTTTCTTTAAACGCCTGTAACTTCTTTATTTTGCGTCCTAGACCCTTCAAAGTTTGACCTGATTTCAATAGAAAACCATACAATTATCGGACTTTTTCAAGTTTTTAGGGTCAAAATTTTTACAAAAAATTTTTTTTTCTTTAAACGCCTGTAACTTCTTTATTTTGCGTCCTAGACCCTTCAAAGTTTGACCTGATTTCAATAGAAAACCATACAATTATCGGACTTTTTCAAGTTTTTAGGGTCAAAATTTTTACAAAAAAATTTTTTTTCTTTAAACGCCTGTAACTTCTTTATTTTGCGTCCTAGACCCTTCAAAGTTTGACCTGATTTCAATAGAAAACCATACAATTATCGGACTTTTTCAAGTTTTTAGGGTCAAAATTTTTACAAAAAAATTTTTTTTCTTTAAACGCCTGTAACTTCTTTATTTTGCGTCCTAGACCCTTCAAAGTTTGACCTGATTTCAATAGAAAACCATACAATTATCGGACTTTTTCAAGTTTTTAGGGTCAAAATTTTTACAAAAAATTTTTTTTCTTTAAACGCCTGTAACTTCTTTATTTTGCGTCCTAGACCCTTCAAAGTTTGACCTGATTTCAATAGAAAACCATACAATTATCGGACTTTTTCAAGTTTTTAGGGTCAAAATTTTTACAAAAAAATTTTTTTTCTTTAAACGCCTGTAACTTCTTTATTTTGCGTCCTAGACCCTTCAAAGTTTGACCTGATTTCAATAGAAAACCATACAATTTTCGGTCTTTTTTCAAGTTTTTAGGGCCAAAATTTTTACAAAAAAATTTTTTTTCTTTAAACGCCTGTAACTTCTTTATTTTGCGTCCTAGACCCTTCAAAGTTTGACCTGATTTCAATAGAAAACCATACAATTATCGGACTTTTTCAAGTTTTTAGGGCCAAAATTTTTACAAAAATTTTTTTTTTCTTTAAACGCCTGTAACTTCTTTATTTTGCGTCCTAGACCCTTCAAAGTTTGACCTGATTTCAATAGAAAACCATACAATTATCGGACTTTTTCAAGTTTTTAGGGCCAAAATTTTTACAAAAAAATTTTTTTTCTTTAAACGCCTGTAACTTCTTTATTTTGCGTCCTAGACCCTTCAAAGTTTGACCTGATTTCAATAGAAAACCATACAATTTTCGGTCTTTTTTCAAGTTTTTAGGGCCAAAATTTTTACAAAAATTTTTTTTTTCTTTAAACGCCTGTAACTTCTTTATTTTGCGTCCTAGACCCTTCAAAGTTTGACCTGATTTCAATAGAAAACCATACAATTATCGGACTTTTTCAAGTTTTTAGGGTCAAAATTTTTACAAAAAAATTTTTTTTCTTTAAACGCCTGTAACTTCTTTATTTTGCGTCCTAGACCCTTCAAAGTTTGACCTGATTTCAATAGAAAACCATACAATTATCGGACTTTTTCAAGTTTTTAGGGTCAAAATTTTTACAAAAAATTTTTTTTTCTTTAAACGCCTGTAACTTCTTTATTTTGCGTCCTAGACCCTTCAAAGTTTGACCTGATTTCAATAGAAAACCATACAATTATCGGACTTTTTCAAGTTTTTAGGGTCAAAATTTTTACAAAAAATTTTTTTTTCTTTAAACGCCTGTAACTTCTTTATTTTGCGTCCTAGACCCTTCAAAGTTTGACCTGATTTCAATAGAAAACCATACAATTATCGGACTTTTTCAAGTTTTTAGGGTCAAAATTTTTACAAAAAATTTTTTTTTCTTTAAACGCCTGTAACTTCTTTATTTTGCGTCCTAGACCCTTCAAAGTTTGACCTGATTTCAATAGAAAACCATACAATTTTCGGTCTTTTTTCCAGTTTTTAGGGCCAAAATTTTTACAAAAATTTTTTTTTTCTTTAAACGCCTGTAACTTCTTTATTTTGCGTCCTAGACCCTTCAAAGTTTGACCTGATTTCAATAGAAAACCATACAATTATCGGACTTTTTCAAGTTTTTAGGGTCAAAATTTTTACAAAAAAATTTTTTTTCTTTAAACGCCTGTAACTTCTTTATTTTGCGTCCTAGACCCTTCAAAGTTTGACCTGATTTCAATAGAAAACCATACAATTATCGGACTTTTTCAAGTTTTTAGGGTCAAAATTTTTACAAAAAAATTTTTTTTCTTTAAACGCCTGTAACTTCTTTATTTGGCGTCCTAGACCCTTCAAAGTTTGACCTGATTTCAATAGAAAACCATACAATTATCGGACTTTTTCAAGTTTTTAGGGTCAAAATTTTTACAAAAAATTTTTTTTTCTTTAAACGCCTGTAACTTCTTTATTTTGCGTCCTAGACCCTTCAAAGTTTGACCTGATTTCAATAGAAAACCATACAATTATCGGACTTTTTCAAGTTTTTAGGGTCAAAATTTTTACAAAAAATTTTTTTTTCTTTAAACGCCTGTAACTTCTTTATTTTGCGTCCTAGACCCTTCAAAGTTTGACCTGATTTCAATAGAAAACCATACAATTATCGGACTTTTTCAAGTTTTTAGGGTCAAAATTTTTACAAAAAATTTTTTTTTCTTTAAACGCCTGTAACTTCTTTATTTTGCGTCCTAGACCCTTCAAAGTTTGACCTGATTTCAATAGAAAACCATACAATTATCGGACTTTTTCAAGTTTTTAGGGTCAAAATTTTTACAAAAAATTTTTTTTTCTTTAAACGCCTGTAACTTCTTTATTTTGCGTCCTAGACCCTTCAAAGTTTGACCTGATTTCAATAGAAAACCATACAATTTTCGGTCTTTTTTCAAGTTTTTAGGGCCAAAATTTTTACAAAAATTTTTTTTTTCTTTAAACGCCTGTAACTTCTTTATTTTGCGTCCTAGACCCTTCAAAGTTTGACCTGATTTCAATAGAAAACCATACAATTATCGGACTTTTTCAAGTTTTTAGGGTCAAAATTTTTACAAAAAAATTTTTTTTCTTTAAACGCCTGTAACTTCTTTATTTTGCGTCCTAGACCCTTCAAAGTTTGACCTGATTTCAATAGAAAACCATACAATTATCGGACTTTTTCAAGTTTTTAGGGTCAAAATTTTTACAAAAAATTTTTTTTTCTTTAAACGCCTGTAACTTCTTTATTTTGCGTCCTAGACCCTTCAAAGTTTGACCTGATTTCAATAGAAAACCATACAATTATCGGACTTTTTCAAGTTTTTAGGGTCAAAATTTTTACAAAAAATTTTTTTTTCTTTAAACGCCTGTAACTTCTTTATTTTGCGTCCTAGACCCTTCAAAGTTTGACCTGATTTCAATAGAAAACCATACAATTATCGGACTTTTTCAAGTTTTTAGGGTCAAAATTTTTACAAAAAAATTTTTTTTCTTTAAACGCCTGTAACTTCTTTATTTTGCGTCCTAGACCCTTCAAAGTTTGACCTGATTTCAATAGAAAACCATACAATTATCGGACTTTTTCAAGTTTTTAGGGTCAAAATTTTTACAAAAAAATTTTTTTTCTTTAAACGCCTGTAACTTCTTTATTTTGCGTCCTAGACCCTTCAAAGTTTGACCTGATTTCAATAGAAAACCATACAATTATCGGACTTTTTCAAGTTTTTAGGGTCAAAATTTTTACAAAAAAATTTTTTTTCTTTAAACGCCTGTAACTTCTTTATTTTGCGTCCTAGACCCTTCAAAGTTTGACCTGATTTCAATAGAAAACCATACAATTATCGGACTTTTTCAAGTTTTTAGGGTCAAAATTTTTACAAAAAAATTTTTTTTCTTTAAACGCCTGTAACTTCTTTATTTTGCGTCCTAGACCCTTCAAAGTTTGACCTGATTTCAATAGAAAACCATACAATTATCGGACTTTTTCAAGTTTTTAGGGTCAAAATTTTTACAAAAAATTTTTTTTTCTTTAAACGCCTGTAACTTCTTTATTTTGCGTCCTAGACCCTTCAAAGTTTGACCTGATTTCAATAGAAAACCATACAATTATCGGACTTTTTCAAGTTTTTAGGGTCAAAATTTTTACAAAAAAATTTTTTTTCTTTAAACGCCTGTAACTTCTTTATTTTGCGTCCTAGACCCTTCAAAGTTTGACCTGATTTCAATAGAAAACCAACAATTTTCGGTCTTTTTTCAAGTTTTTAGGGCCAAAATTTTTACAAAAATTTTTTTTTTCTTTAAACGCCTGTAACTTCTTTATTTTGCGTCCTAGACCCTTCAAAGTTTGACCTGATTTCAATAGAAAACCATACAATTATCGGACTTTTTCAAGTTTTTAGGGCCAAAATTTTTACAAAATTTTTTTTTTTCTTTAAACGCCTGTAACTTCTTTATTTTGCGTCCTAGACCCTTCAAAGTTTGACCTGATTTCAATAGAAAACCATACAATTATCGGACTTTTTCAAGTTTTTAGGGCCAAAATTTTTACAAAAAAATTTTTTTTCTTTAAACGCCTGTAACTTCTTTATTTTGCGTCCTAGACCCTTCAAAGTTTGACCTGATTTCAATAGAAAACCATACAATTTTCGGTCTTTTTTCAAGTTTTTAGGGCCAAAATTTTTACAAAAATTTTTTTTTTCTTTAAACGCCTGTAACTTCTTTATTTTGCGTCCTAGACCCTTCAAAGTTTGACCTGATTTCAATAGAAAACCATACAATTATCGGACTTTTTCAAGTTTTTAGGGTCAAAATTTTTACAAAAAAATTTTTTTTCTTTAAACGCCTGTAACTTCTTTATTTTGCGTCCTAGACCCTTCAAAGTTTGACCTGATTTCAATAGAAAACCATACAATTATCGGACTTTTTCAAGTTTTTAGGGTCAAAATTTTTACAAAAAAATTTTTTTTCTTTAAACGCCTGTAACTTCTTTATTTTGCGTCCTAGACCCTTCAAAGTTTGACCTGATTTCAATAGAAAACCATACAATTTTCGGTCTTTTTTCAAGTTTTTAGGGCCAAAATTTTTACAAAAATTTTTTTTTTCTTTAAACGCCTGTAACTTCTTTATTTTGCGTCCTAGACCCTTCAAAGTTTGACCTGATTTCAATAGAAAACCATACAATTATCGGACTTTTTCAAGTTTTTAGGGCCAAAATTTTTACAAAAATTTTTTTTTTCTTTAAACGCCTGTAACTTCTTTATTTTGCGTCCTAGACCCTTCAAAGTTTGACCTGATTTCAATAGAAAACCATACAATTATCGGACTTTTTCAAGTTTTTAGGGCCAAAATTTTTACAAAAAAAATTTTTTTCTTTAAACGCCTGTAACTTCTTTATTTTGCGTCCTAGACCCTTCAAAGTTTGACCTGATTTCAATAGAAAACCATACAATTTTCGGTCTTTTTTCAAGTTTTTAGGGCCAAAATTTTTACAAAATTTTTTTTTTTCTTTAAACGCCTGTAACTTCTTTATTTTGCGTCCTAGACCCTTCAAAGTTTGACCTGATTTCAATAGAAAACCATACAATTATCGGACTTTTTCAAGTTTTTAGGGTCAAAATTTTTACAAAAAAATTTTTTTTCTTTAAACGCCTGTAACTTCTTTATTTTGCGTCCTAGACCCTTCAAAGTTTGACCTGATTTCAATAGAAAACCATACAATTATCGGACTTTTTCAAGTTTTTAGGGTCAAAATTTTTACAAAAAATTTTTTTTTCTTTAAACGCCTGTAACTTCTTTATTTTGCGTCCTAGACCCTTCAAAGTTTGACCTGATTTCAATAGAAAACCATACAATTATCGGACTTTTTCAAGTTTTTAGGGTCAAAATTTTTACAAAAAATTTTTTTTTCTTTAAACGCCTGTAACTTCTTTATTTTGCGTCCTAGACCCTTCAAAGTTTGACCTGATTTCAATAGAAAACCATACAATTATCGGACTTTTTCAAGTTTTTAGGGTCAAAATTTTTACAAAAAATTTTTTTTTCTTTAAACGCCTGTAACTTCTTTATTTTGCGTCCTAGACCCTTCAAAGTTTGACCTGATTTCAATAGAAAACCATACAATTTTCGGTCTTTTTTCAAGTTTTTAGGGCCAAAATTTTTACAAAAATTTTTTTTTTCTTTAAAACGCCTGTAACTTCTTTATTTTGCGTCCTAGACCCTTCAAAGTTTGACCTGATTTCAATAGAAAACCATACAATTATCGGACTTTTTCAAGTTTTTAGGGTCAAAATTTTTACAAAAAAATTTTTTTTCTTTAAACGCCTGTAACTTCTTTATTTTGCGTCCTAGACCCTTCAAAGTTTGACCTGATTTCAATAGAAAACCATACAATTATCGGACTTTTTCAAGTTTTTAGGGTCAAAATTTTTACAAAAAAATTTTTTTTCTTTAAACGCCTGTAACTTCTTTATTTTGCGTCCTAGACCCTTCAAAGTTTGACCTGATTTCAATAGAAAACCATACAATTTTCGGTCTTTTTTCAAGTTTTTAGGGCCAAAATTTTTACAAAAATTTTTTTTTTCTTTAAACGCCTGTAACTTCTTTATTTTGCGTCCTAGACCCTTCAAAGTTTGACCTGATTTCAATAGAAAACCATACAATTTTCGGTCTTTTTTCAAGTTTTTAGGGCCAAAATTTTTACAAAAATTTTTTTTCTTTAAACGCCTGTAACTTCTTTATTTTGCGTCCTAGACCCTTCAAAGTTTGACCTGATTTCAATAGAAAACCATACAATTATCGGACTTTTTCAAGTTTTTAGGGTCAAAATTTTTACAAAAAAATTTTTTTTCTTTAAACGCCTGTAACTTCTTTATTTTGCGTCCTAGACCCTTCAAAGTTTGACCTGATTTCAATAGAAAACCATACAATTATCGGACTTTTTCAAGTTTTTAGGGTCAAAATTTTTACAAAAAATTTTTTTTTCTTTAAACGCCTGTAACTTCTTTATTTTGCGTCCTAGACCCTTCAAAGTTTGACCTGATTTCAATAGAAAACCATACAATTATCGGACTTTTTCAAGTTTTTAGGGTCAAAATTTTTACAAAAAAATTTTTTTTCTTTAAACGCCTGTAACTTCTTTATTTTGCGTCCTAGACCCTTCAAAGTTTGACCTGATTTCAATAGAAAACCATACAATTATCGGACTTTTTCAAGTTTTTAGGGTCAAAATTTTTACAAAAAAATTTTTTTTCTTTAAACGCCTGTAACTTCTTTATTTTGCGTCCTAGACCCTTCAAAGTTTGACCTGATTTCAATAGAAAACCATACAATTATCGGACTTTTTCAAGTTTTTAGGGTCAAAATTTTTACAAAAAAATTTTTTTTCTTTAAACGCCTGTAACTTCTTTATTTTGCGTCCTAGACCCTTCAAAGTTTGACCTGATTTCAATAGAAAACCATACAATTATCGGACTTTTTCAAGTTTTTAGGGTCAAAATTTTTACAAAAAAATTTTTTTTCTTTAAACGCCTGTAACTTCTTTATTTTGCGTCCTAGACCCTTCAAAGTTTGACCTGATTTCAATAGAAAACCATACAATTATCGGACTTTTTCAAGTTTTTAGGGTCAAAATTTTTACAAAAAATTTTTTTTTCTTTAAACGCCTGTAACTTCTTTATTTTGCGTCCTAGACCCTTCAAAGTTTGACCTGATTTCAATAGAAAACCATACAATTATCGGACTTTTTCAAGTTTTTAGGGTCAAAATTTTTACAAAAAATTTTTTTTTCTTTAAACGCCTGTAACTTCTTTATTTTGCGTCCTAGACCCTTCAAAGTTTGACCTGATTTCAATAGAAAACCATACAATTATCGGACTTTTTCAAGTTTTTAGAGTCAAAATTTTTACAAAAAAATTTTTTTTCTTTAAACGCCTGTAACTTCTTTATTTTGCGTCCTAGACCCTTCAAAGTTTGACCTGATTTCAATAGAAAACCATACAATTATCGGACTTTTTCAAGTTTTTAGGGCCAAAATTTTTACAAAAAAATTTTTTTTCTTTAAACGCCTGTAACTTCTTTATTTTGCGTCCTAGACCCTTCAAAGTTTGACCTGATTTCAATAGAAAACCATACAATTATCGGACTTTTTCAAGTTTTTAGGGTCAAAATTTTTACAAAAAAATTTTTTTTCTTTAAACGCCTGTAACTTCTTTATTTTGCGTCCTAGACCCTTCAAAGTTTGACCTGATTTCAATAGAAAACCATACAATTATCGGACTTTTTCAAGTTTTTAGGGTCAAAATTTTTACAAAAAATTTTTTTTTCTTTAAACGCCTGTAACTTCTTTATTTTGCGTCCTAGACCCTTCAAAGTTTGACCTGATTTCAATAGAAAACCATACAATTATCGGACTTTTTCAAGTTTTTAGGGTCAAAATTTTTACAAAAAATTTTTTTTTCTTTAAACGCCTGTAACTTCTTTATTTTGCGTCCTAGACCCTTCAAAGTTTGACCTGATTTCAATAGAAAACCATACAATTATCGGACTTTTTCAAGTTTTTAGGGTCAAAATTTTTACAAAAAAATTTTTTTTCTTTAAACGCCTGTAACTTCTTTATTTTGCGTCCTAGACCCTTCAAAGTTTGACCTGATTTCAATAGAAAACCATACAATTATCGGACTTTTTCAAGTTTTTAGAGTCAAAATTTTTACAAAAAAATTTGTTTTCTTTAAACGCCTGTAACTTCTTTATTTTGCGTCCTAGACCCTTCAAAGTTTGACCTGATTTCAATAGAAAACCATACAATTATCGGACTTTTTCAAGTTTTTAGGGCCAAAATTTTTACAAAAAAATTTTTTTTCTTTAAACGCCTGTAACTTCTTTATTTTGCGTCCTAGACCCTTCAAAGTTTGACCTGATTTCAATAGAAAACCATACAATAATCGGACTTTTTCAAGTTTTTAGGGTCAAAATTTTTACAAAAAAATTTTTTTTCTTTAAACGCCTGTAACTTCTTTATTTTGCGTCCTAGACCCTTCAAAGTTTGACCTGATTTCAATAGAAAACCATACAATTATCGGACTTTTTCAAGTGTCAAAATTTTTACAAAAAATTTTTTTTTTCTTTAAACGCCTGTAACTTCTTTATTTGCGTCCTAGACCCTTCAAAGTTTGACCTGATTTCAATAGAAAACATACAATTATCGGTCTTTTTTCAAGTTTTTAGGGCCAAAATTTTTACAAAAAAATTTTTTTTCTTTAAACGCCTGTAACTTCTTTATTTTGCGTCCTAGACCCTTCAAAGTTTGACCTGATTTCAATAGAAAACCATACAATTATCGGACTTTTCAAGTTTTTAGGGTCAAAATTTTTACAAAAAATTTTTTTTTCTTTAAACGCCTGTAACTTCTTATTTTGCGTCCTAGACCCTTCAAAGTTTGACCTGATTTCAATAGAAAACCATACAATTATCGGACTTTTTCAAGTTTTTAGGGTCAAAATTTTTACAAAAAAATTTTTTTTTCTTTAAACGCCTGTAACTTCTTTATTTTGCGTCCTAGACCCTTCAAAGTTCTGACCTGATTTCAATAGAAAACCATACAATTATCGGACTTTTCCAAGTTTTTAGGGTCAAAATTTTTACAAAAAAATTTTTTTTTCTTTAAACGCCTGTAACTTCTTTATTTTGCGTCCTAGACCCTTCAAAGTTTGACCTGATTTCAATAGAAAACCATACAATTATCGGACTTTTTCAAGTTTTTAGGGTCAAAATTTTTACAAAAAATTTTTTTTTCTTTAAACGCCTGTAACTTCTTTATTTTGCGTCCTAGACCCTTCAAAGTTTGACCTGATTTCAATAGAAAACCATACAATTATCGGACTTTTTCAAGTTTTTAGGGTCAAAATTTTTACAAAAAAATTTTTTTTTCTTTAAACGCCTGTAACTTCTTTATTTTGCGTCCTAGACCCTTCAAAGTTTGACCTGATTTCAATAGAAAACCATACAATTATCGGACTTTTTCAAGTTTTTAGGGTCAAAATTTTTACAAAAAATTTTTTTTCTTTAAACGCCTGTAACTTCTTTATTTTGCGTCCTAGACCCTTCAAAGTTTGACCTGATTTCAATAGAAAACCATACAATTATCGGACTTTTTCAAGTTTTTAGGGTCAAAATTATAACAAAAAATTTTTTTTTCTTTAAACGCCTGTAACTTCTTTATTTTGCGTCCTAGACCCTTCAAAGTTTGACCTGATTTCAATAGAAAACCATACAATTATCGGACTTTTTCAAGATTTTAGAGTCAAAATTTTACAAAAAAATTTTTTTTCTTTAAACGCCTGTAACTTCTTTATTTTGCGTCCTAGACCCTTCAAAGTTTGACCTGATTTCAATAGAAAACCATACAATTATCGGACTTTTTCAAGTTTTTAGGGCCAAAATTTTACAAAAAAATTTTTTTTCTTTAAACGCCTGTAACTTCTTTATTTTGCGTCCTAGACCCTTCAAAGTTTGACCTGATTTCAATAGAAAACCATACAATTATCGGACTTTTTCAAGTTTTTAGGGTCAAAATTTTTACAAAAAAATTTTTTTTCTTTAAACGCCTGTAACTTCTTTATTTTGCGTCCTAGACCCTTCAAAGTTTGACCTGATTTCAATAGAAAACCATACAATTATCGGACTTTTTCAAGTTTTTAGGGTCAAAATTTTTACAAAAAAATTTGTTTTCTTTAAACGCCTGTAACTTCTTTATTTTGCGTCCTAGACCCTTCAAAGTTTGACCTGATTTCAATAGAAAACCATACAATTATCGGACTTTTTCAAGTTTTTAGGGTCAAAATTTTTACAAAAAAATTTTTTTTCTTTAAACGCCTGTAACTTCTTTATTTTGCGTCCTAGACCCTTCAAAGTTTGACCTGATTTCAATAGAAAACCATACAATTATCGGACTTTTTCAAGTTTTTAGGGTCAAAATTTTTACAAAAAAATTTTTTTTCTTTAAACGCCTGTAACTTCTTTATTTTGCGTCCTAGACCCTTCAAAGTTTGACCTGATTTCATAGAAAACCATACAATTATCGGACTTTTTCAAGTTTTTAGGGTCAAAATTTTTACAAAAAATTTTTTTTCTTTAAACGCCTGTAACTTCTTTATTTTGCGTCCTAGACCCTTCAAAGTTTGACCTGATTTCAATAGAAAACCATACAATTATCGGACTTTTTCAAGTTTTTAGGGTCAAAATTTTTACAAAAAATTTTTTTTCTTTAAACGCCTGTAACTTCTTTATTTTGCGTCCTAGACCCTTCAAAGTTTGACCTGATTTCAATAGAAAACCATACAATTTTCGGTCTTTTTTCAAGTTTTTAGGGCCAAAATTTTTACAAAAAGATTTTTTTTTCTTTAAACGCCTGTAACTTCTTTATTTTGCGTCCTAGACCCTTCAAAGTTTGACCTGATTTCAATAGAAAACCATACAATTATCGGACTTTTTCAAGTTTTTAGGGTCAAAATTTTTACAAAAAAATTTTTTTTCTTTAAACGCCTGTAACTTCTTTATTTTGCGTCCTAGACCCTTCAAAGTTTGACCTGATTTCAATAGAAAACCATACAATTTTCGGTCTTTTTTCAAGTTTTTAGGGTCAAAATTTTACAAAAAAATTTTTTTCTTTAAACGCCTGTAACTTCTTTATTTTGCGTCCTAGACCCTTCAAAGTTTGACCTGATTTCAATAGAAAACCATACAATTATCGGACTTTTTCAAGTTTTTAGGGTCAAAATTTTTAACAAAAAATTTTTTTTCTTAAACGCCTGTAACTTCTTTATTTTGCGTCCTAGACCCTTCAAAGTTTGACCTGATTTCAATAGAAAACCATACAATTTTCGGTCTTTTTTCAAGTTTTTAGGGCCAAAATTTTTACAAAAAAATTTTTTTTCTTTAAACGCCTGTAACTTCTTTATTTTGCGTCCTAGACCCTTCAAAGTTTGACCTGATTTCAATAGAAAACCATACAATTTTCGGTCTTTTTTCAAGTTTTTAGGGCCAAAATTTTTACAAAAAAATTTTTTTTCTTTAAACGCCTGTAACTTCTTTATTTTTGCGTCCTAGACCCTTCAAAGTTTGACCTGATTTCAATAGAAAACCATACAATTATCGGACTTTTTCAAGTTTTTAGGGTCAAAATTTTTACAAAAAATTTTTTTTCTTTAAACGCCTGTAACTTCTTTATTTTGCGTCCTAGACCCTTCAAAGTTTGACCTGATTTCAATAGAAAACCATACAATTATCGGACTTTTTCAAGTTTTTAGGGTCAAAATTTTTACAAAAAAATTTTTTTTCTTTAAACGCCTGTAACTTCTTATTTTGCGTCCTAGACCCTTCAAAGTTTGACCTGATTTCAATAGAAAACCATACAATTATCGGACTATTTCAAGTTTTTAGGGTCAAAATTTTTACAAAAAAATTTTTTTTTCTTTAAACGCCTGTAACTTCTTTATTTTGCGTCCTAGACCCTTCAAAGTTTGACCTGATTTCAATAGAAAACCATACAATTATCGGACTTTTTCAAGTTTTTAGGGTCAAAAATTTTTACAAAAAATTTTTTTTTCTTTAAAACGCCTGTAACTTCTTTATTTTGCGTCTAGACCCTTCAAAGTTTGACCTGATTTCAATAGAAAACCATACAATATCGGACTTTTTCAAGTTTTTAGGGTCAAAATTTTTACAAAAAATTTTTTTTCTTTAAACGCCTGTAACTTCTTTATTTCTTTATTTTGCGTCCTAGACCCTTCAAAGTTTGACCTGATTTCAATAGAAAACCATACAATTATCGGACTTTTTCAAGTTTTTAGGGTCAAAATTTTTACAAAAAAATTTTTTTTCTTTAAACGCCTGTAACTTCTTTATTTTGCGTCCTAGACCCTTCAAAGTTTGACCTGATTTCAATAGAAAACCATACAATTATCGGACTTTTTCAAGTTTTTAGAGTCAAAATTTTTACAAAAAAATTTTTTTTCTTTAAACGCCTGTAACTTCTTTATTTTGCGTCCTAGACCCTTCAAAGTTTGACCTGATTTCAATAGAAAACCATACAATTATCGGACTTTTTCAAGTTTTTAGGGCCAAAATTTTTACAAAAAAATTTTTTTTCTTTAAACGCCTGTAACTTCTTTATTTTGCGTCCTAGACCCTTCAAAGTTTGACCTGATTTCAATAGAAAACCATACAATTATCGGACTTTTTCAAGTTTTTAGGGTCAAAATTTTTACAAAAAAATTTTTTTTCTTTAAACGCCTGTAACTTCTTTATTTTGCGTCCTAGACCCTTCAAAGTTTGACCTGATTTCAATAGAAAACCATACAATTATCGGACTTTTTCAAGTTTTTAGGGTCAAAATTTTTACAAAAAAATTTTTTTTCTTTAAACGCCTGTAACTTCTTTATTTTGCGTCCTAGACCCTTCAAAGTTTGACCTGATTTCAATAGAAAACCATACAATTATCGGACTTTTTCAAGTTTTTAGGGTCAAAATTTTTACAAAAAAATTTTTTTTCTTTAAACGCCTGTAACTTCTTTATTTTGCGTCCTAGACCCTTCAAAGTTTGACCTGATTTCAATAGAAAACCATACAATTTTCGGTCTTTTTTCAAGTTTTTAGGGCCAAAATTTTTACAAAAAGATTTTTTTTCTTTAAACGCCTGTAACTTCTTTATTTTGCGTCCTAGACCCTTCAAAGTTTGACCTGATTTCAATAGAAAACCATACAATTATCGGACTTTTTCAAGTTTTTAGGGTCAAAATTTTTACAAAAAAATTTTTTTTCTTTAAACGCCTGTAACTTCTTTATTTTGCGTCCTAGACCCTTCAAAGTTTGACCTGATTTCAATAGAAAACCATACAATTTTCGGTCTTTTTTCAAGTTTTTAGGGTCAAAATTTTTACAAAAAAAATTTTTTTCTTTAAACGCCTGTAACTTCTTTATTTTGCGTCCTAGACCCTTCAAAGTTTGACCTGATTTCAATAGAAAACCATACAATTATCGGACTTTTTCAAGTTTTTAGGGTCAAAATTTTAACAAAAAATTTTTTTTTCTTTAAACGCCTGTAACTTCTTTATTTTGCGTCCTAGACCCTTCAAAGTTTGACCTGATTTCAATAGAAAACCATACAATTTTCGGTCTTTTTTCAAGTTTTTAGGGCCAAAATTTTTACAAAAAAATTTTTTTTCTTTAAACGCCTGTAACTTCTTTATTTTGCGTCCTAGACCCTTCAAAGTTTGACCTGATTTCAATAGAAAACCATACAATTTTCGGTCTTTTTTCAAGTTTTTAGGGCCAAAATTTTTACAAAAAAATTTTTTTTCTTTAAACGCCTGTAACTTCTTTATTTTGCGTCCTAGACCCTTCAAAGTTTGACCTGATTTCAATAGAAAACCATACAATTATCGGACTTTTTCAAGTTTTTAGGGTCAAAATTTTTACAAAAAAATTTTTTTTCTTTAAACGCCTGTAACTTCTTTATTTTGCGTCCTAGACCCTTCAAAGTTTGACCTGATTTCAATAGAAAACCATACAATTATCGGACTTTTTCAAGTTTTTAGGGTCAAAATTTTTACAAAAAAATTTTTTTTCTTTAAACGCCTGTAACTTCTTTATTTTGCGTCCTAGACCCTTCAAAGTTTGACCTGATTTCAATAGAAAACCGTACAATTATCGGACTTTTTCAAGTTTTTAGGGTCAAAATTTTTACAAAAAAATTTTTTTTCTTTAAACGCCTGTAACTTCTTTATTTTGCGTCCTAGACCCTTCAAAGTTTGACCTGATTTCAATAGAAAACCATACAATTATCGGACTTTTTCAAGTTTTTAGGGTCAAAATTTTTACAAAAAATTTTTTTTTCTTTAAACGCCTGTAACTTCTTTATTTTGCGTCCTAGACCCTTCAAAGTTTGACCTGATTTCAATAGAAAACCATACAATTATCGGACTTTTTCAAGTTTTTAGGGTCAAAATTTTTACAAAAAAATTTTTTTTCTTTAAACGCCTGTAACTTCTTTATTTTGCGTCCTAGACCCTTCAAAGTTTGACCTGATTTCAATAGAAAACCATACAATTATCGGACTTTTTCAAGTTTTTAGGGTCAAAATTTTTACAAAAAAATTTTTTTTCTTTAAACGCCTGTAACTTCTTTATTTTGCGTCCTAGACCCTTCAAAGCTTGACCTGATTTCAATAGAAAACCATACAATTATCGGACTTTTTCAAGTTTTTAGAGTCAAAATTTTTACAAAAAAATTTTTTTTCTTTAAACGCCTGTAACTTCTTTATTTTGCGTCCTAGACCCTTCAAAGTTTGACCTGATTTCAATAGAAAACCATACAATTATCGGACTTTTTCAAGTTTTTAGGGCCAAAATTTTTACAAAAAAATTTTTTTTCTTTAAACGCCTGTAACTTCTTTATTTTGCGTCCTAGACCCTTCAAAGTTTGACCTGATTTCAATAGAAAACCATACAATTATCGGACTTTTTCAAGTTTTTAGGGTCAAAATTTTTACAAAAAAATTTTTTTTCTTTAAACGCCTGTAACTTCTTTATTTTGCGTCCTAGACCCTTCAAAGTTTGACCTGATTTCAATAGAAAACCATACAATTATCGGACTTTTTCAAGTTTTTAGGGTCAAAATTTTTACAAAAAAATTTTTTTTCTTTAAACGCCTGTAACTTCTTTATTTTGCGTCCTAGACCCTTCAAAGTTTGACCTGATTTCAATAGAAAACCATACAATTATCGGACTTTTTCAAGTTTTTAGGGTCAAAATTTTTACAAAAAAATTTTTTTTCTTTAAACGCCTGTAACTTCTTTATTTTGCGTCCTAGACCCTTCAAAGTTTGACCTGATTTCAATAGAAAACCATACAATTTTCGGTCTTTTTTCAAGTTTTTAGGGTCAAAATTTTTACAAAAAAATTTTTTTTCTTTAAACGCCTGTAACTTCTTTATTTTGCGTCCTAGACCCTTCAAAGTTTGACCTGATTTCAATAGAAAACCATACAATTATCGGACTTTTTCAAGTTTTTAGGGTCAAAATTTTTACAAAAAATTTTTTTTTCTTTAAACGCCTGTAACTTCTTTATTTTGCGTCCTAGACCCTTCAAAGTTTGACCTGATTTCAATAGAAAACCATACAATTTTCGGTCTTTTTTCAAGTTTTTAGGGCCAAAATTTTTACAAAAAAATTTTTTTTCTTTAAACGCCTGTAACTTCTTTATTTTGCGTCCTAGACCCTTCAAAGTTTGACCTGATTTCAATAGAAAACCATACAATTATCGGACTTTTTCAAGTTTTTAGGGTCAAAATTTTTACAAAAAAATTTTTTTTCTTTAAACGCCTGTAACTTCTTTATTTTGCGTCCTAGACCCTTCAAAGTTTGACCTGATTTCAATAGAAAACCATACAATTATCGGACTTTTTCAAGTTTTTAGGGTCAAAATTTTTACAAAAATTTTTTTTTTCTTTAAACGCCTGTAACTTCTTTATTTTGCGTCCTAGACCCTTCAAAGTTTGACCTGATTTCAATAGAAAACCATACAATTATCGGACTTTTTCAAGTTTTTAGGGTCAAAATTTTTACAAAAAAATTTTTTTTCTTTAAACGCCTGTAACTTCTTTATTTTGCGTCCTAGACCCTTCAAAGTTTGACCTGATTTCAATAGAAAACCATACAATTTTCGGTCTTTTTTCAAGTTTTTAGGGCCAAAATTTTTACAAAAATTTTTTTTTTCTTTAAACGCCTGTAACTTCTTTATTTTGCGTCCTAGACCCTTCAAAGTTTGACCTGATTTCAATAGAAAACCATACAATTATCGGACTTTTTCAAGTTTTTAGGGTCAAAATTTTTACAAAAAATTTTTTTTTCTTTAAACGCCTGTAACTTCTTTATTTTGCGTCCTAGACCCTTCAAAGTTTGACCTGATTTCAATAGAAAACCATACAATTATCGGACTTTTTCAAGTTTTTAGGGTCAAAATTTTTACAAAAATTTTTTTTTTCTTTAAACGCCTGTAACTTCTTTATTTTGCGTCCTAGACCCTTCAAAGTTTGACCTGATTTCAATAGAAAACCATACAATTTTCGGTCTTTTTTCAAGGTTTTAGGGCCAAAATTTTTACAAAAAAATTTTTTTTCTTTAAACGCCTGTAACTTCTTTATTTTGCGTCCTAGACCCTTCAAAGTTTGACCTGATTTCAATAGAAAACCATACAATTATCGGACTTTTTCAAGTTTTTAGGGTCAAAATTTTTACAAAAAATTTTTTTTTCTTTAAACGCCTGTAACTTCTTTATTTTGCGTCCTAGACCCTTCAAAGTTTGACCTGATTTCAATAGAAAACCATACAATTATCGGACTTTTTCAAGTTTTTAGGGTCAAAATTTTTACAAAAAAATTTTTTTTCTTTAAACGCCTGTAACTTCTTTATTTTGCGTCCTAGACCCTTCAAAGTTTGACCTGATTTCAATAGAAAACCATACAATTATCGGACTTTTTCAAGTTTTTAGGGTCAAAATTTTTACAAAAAAATTTTTTTTCTTTAAACGCCTGTAACTTCTTTATTTTGCGTCCTAGACCCTTCAAAGTTTGACCTGATTTCAATAGAAAACCATACAATTATCGGACTTTTTCAAGTTTTTAGGGTCAAAATTTTTACAAAAAAATTTTTGTTCTTTAAACGCCTGTAACTTCTTTATTTTGCGTCCTAGACCCTTCAAAGTTTGACCTGATTTCAATAGAAAACCATACAATTATCGGACTTTTTCAAGTTTTTAGGGTCAAAATTTTTACAAAAATTTTTTTTTTCTTTAAACGCCTGTAACTTCTTTATTTTGCGTCCTAGACCCTTCAAAGTTTGACCTGATTTCAATAGAAAACCATACAATTATCGGACTTTTTCAAGTTTTTAGGGTCAAAATTTTTACAAAAAAATTTTTTTTCTTTAAACGCCTGTAACTTCTTTATTTTGCGTCCTAGACCCTTCAAAGTTTGACCTGATTTCAATAGAAAACCATACAATTATCGGACTTTTTCAAGTTTTTAGGGTCAAAATTTTTACAAAAAATTTTTTTTTCTTTAAACGCCTGTAACTTCTTTATTTTGCGTCCTAGACCCTTCAAAGTTTGACCTGATTTCAATAGAAAACCATACAATTTTCGGTCTTTTTTCAAGTTTTTAGGGCCAAAATTTTTACAAAAATTTTTTTTTTCTTTAAACGCCTGTAACTTCTTTATTTTGCGTCCTAGACCCTTCAAAGTTTGACCTGATTTCAATAGAAAACCATACAATTATCGGACTTTTTCAAGTTTTTAGGGTCAAAATTTTTACAAAAAATTTTTTTTTCTTTAAACGCCTGTAACTTCTTTATTTTGCGTCCTAGACCCTTCAAAGTTTGACCTGATTTCAATAGAAAACCATACAATTATCGGACTTTTTCAAGTTTTTAGGGTCAAAATTTTTACAAAAAAATTTTTTTTCTTTAAACGCCTGTAACTTCTTTATTTTGCGTCCTAGACCCTTCAAAGTTTGACCTGATTTCAATAGAAAACCATACAATTATCGGACTTTTTCAAGTTTTTAGGGTCAAAATTTTTACAAAAAAATTTTTTTTCTTTAAACGCCTGTAACTTCTTTATTTTGCGTCCTAGACCCTTCAAAGTTTGACCTGATTTCAATAGAAAACCATACAATTATCGGACTTTTTCAAGTTTTTAGGGTCAAAATTTTTACCAAAAAATTTTTTTTTCTTTTAACGCCTGTAACTTCTTTATTTTGCGTCCTAGACCCTTCAAAGTTTGACCTGATTTCAATAGAAAACCATACAATTATCGGACTTTTTCAAGTTTTTAGGGTCAAAATTTTTACAAAAAAATTTTTTTTCTTTAAACGCCTGTAACTTCTTTATTTTGCGTCCTAGACCCTTCAAAGTTTGACCTGATTTCAATAGAAAACCATACAATTATCGGACTTTTTCAAGTTTTTAGGGTCAAAATTTTTACAAAAAATTTTTTTTTCTTTAAACGCCTGTAACTTCTTTATTTTGCGTCCTAGACCCTTCAAAGTTTGACCTGATTTCAATAGAAAACCATACAATTATCGGACTTTTTCAAGTTTTTAGGGCCAAAATTTTTACAAAATTTTTTTTTTTCTTTAAACGCCTGTAACTTCTTTATTTTGCGTCCTAGACCCTTCAAAGTTTGACCTGATTTCAATAGAAAACCATACAATTATCGGACTTTTTCAAGTTTTTAGGGTCAAAATTTTTACAAAAAAATTTTTTTTCTTTAAACGCCTGTAACTTCTTTATTTTGCGTCCTAGACCCTTCAAAGTTTGACCTGATTTCAATAGAAAACCATACAATTATCGGACTTTTTCAAGTTTTTAGAGTCAAAATTTTTACAAAAAATTTTTTTTTCTTTAAACGCCTGTAACTTCTTTATTTTGCGTCCTAGACCCTTCAAAGTTTGACCTGATTTCAATAGAAAACCATACAATTTTCGGTCTTTTTTCAAGTTTTTAGGGCCAAAATTTTTACAAAAATTTTTTTTTTCTTTAAACGCCTGTAACTTCTTTATTTTGCGTCCTAGACCCTTCAAAGTTTGACCTGATTTCAATAGAAAACCATACAATTATCGGACTTTTTCAAGTTTTTAGGGTCAAAATTTTTACAAAAAAATTTTTTTTCTTTAAACGCCTGTAACTTCTTTATTTTGCGTCCTAGACCCTTCAAAGTTTGACCTGATTTCAATAGAAAACCATACAATTATCGGACTTTTTCAAGTTTTTAGGGTCAAAATTTTTACAAAAAATTTTTTTTTCTTTAAACGCCTGTAACTTCTTTATTTTGCGTCCTAGACCCTTCAAAGTTTGACCTGATTTCAATAGAAAACCATACAATTATCGGACTTTTTCAAGTTTTTAGGGTCAAAATTTTTACAAAAAAATTTTTTTTCTTTAAACGCCTGTAACTTCTTTATTTTGCGTCCTAGACCCTTCAAAGTTTGACCTGATTTCAATAGAAAACCATACAATTTTCGGTCTTTTTTCAAGTTTTTAGGGCCAAAATTTTTACAAAAATTTTTTTTTTCTTTAAACGCCTGTAACTTCTTTATTTTGCGTCCTAGACCCTTCAAAGTTTGACCTGATTTCAATAGAAAACCATACAATTTTCGGTCTTTTTTCAAGTTTTTAGGGCCAAAATTTTTACAAAAATTTTTTTTTTCTTTAAACGCCTGTAACTTCTTTATTTTGCGTCCTAGACCCTTCAAAGTTTGACCTGATTTCAATAGAAAACCATACAATTATCGGACTTTTTCAAGTTTTTAGGGTCAAAATTTTTACAAAAAAAATTTTTTTCTTTAAACGCCTGTAACTTCTTTATTTTGCGTCCTAGACCCTTCAAAGTTTGACCTGATTTCAATAGAAAACCATACAATTATCGGACTTTTTCAAGTTTTTAGGGTCAAAATTTTTACAAAAAATTTTTTTTTCTTTAAACGCCTGTAACTTCTTTATTTTGCGTCCTAGACCCTTCAAAGTTTGACCTGATTTCAATAGAAAACCATACAATTATCGGACTTTTTCAAGTTTTTAGGGTCAAAATTTTTACAAAAAAATTTTTTTTCTTTAAACGCCTGTAACTTCTTTATTTTGCGTCCTAGACCCTTCAAAGTTTGACCTGATTTCAATAGAAAACCATACAATTTTCGGTCTTTTTTCAAGTTTTTAGGGCCAAAATTTTTACAAAATTTTTTTTTTTCTTTAAACGCCTGTAACTTCTTTATTTTGCGTCCTAGACCCTTCAAAGTTTGACCTGATTTCAATAGAAAACCATACAATTTTCGGTCTTTTTTCAAGTTTTTAGGGCCAAAATTTTTACAAAAATTTTTTTTTTCTTTAAACGCTTGTAACTTCTTTATTTTGCGTCCTAGACCCTTCAAAGTTTGACCTGATTTCAATAGAAAACCATACAATTTTCGGTCTTTTTTCAAGTTTTTAGGGCCAAAATTTTAAAAAAAATTTTTTTTTTCTTTAAACGCCTGTAACTTCTTTATTTTGCGTCCTAGACCCTTCAAAGTTTGACCTGATTTCAATAGAAAACCATACAATTATCGGACTTTTTCAAGTTTTTAGGGTCAAAATTTTTACAAAAAAATTTTTTTCTTTAAACGCCTGTAACTTCTTTATTTTGCGTCCTAGACCCTTCAAAGTTTGACCTGATTTCAATAGAAAACCATACAATTATCGGACTTTTTCAAGTTTTTAGGGTCAAAATTTTTACAAAAAAATTTTTTTTCTTTAAACGCCTGTAACTTCTTTATTTTGCGTCCTAGACCCTTCAAAGTTTGACCTGATTTCAATAGAAAACCATACAATTATCGGACTTTTTCAAGTTTTTAGGGTCAAAATTTTTACAAAAAAATTTTTTTTCTTTAAACGCCTGTAACTTCTTTATTTTGCGTCCTAGACCCTTCAAAGTTTGACCTGATTTCAATAGAAAACCATACAATTATCGGACTTTTTCAAGTTTTTAGGGTCAAAATTTTTACAAAAAATTTTTTTTTCTTTAAACGCCTGTAACTTCTTTATTTTGCGTCCTAGACCCTTCAAAGTTTGACCTGATTTCAATAGAAAACCATACAATTATCGGACTTTTTCAAGTTTTTAGGGTCAAAATTTTTACAAAAATTTTTTTTTTCTTTAAACGCCTGTAACTTCTTTATTTTGCGTCCTAGACCCTTCAAAGTTTGACCTGATTTCAATAGAAAACCATACAATTATCGGACTTTTTCAAGTTTTTAGGGTCAAAATTTTTACAAAAATTTTTTTTTTCTTTAAACGCCTGTAACTTCTTTATTTTGCGTCCTAGACCCTTCAAAGTTTGACCTGATTTCAATAGAAAACCATACAATTATCGGACTTTTTCAAGTTTTTAGGGTCAAAATTTTTACAAAAAAATTTTTTTTCTTTAAACGCCTGTAACTTCTTTATTTTGCGTCCTAGACCCTTCAAAGTTTGACCTGATTTCAATAGAAAACCATACAATTATCGGACTTTTTCAAGTTTTTAGGGTCAAAATTTTTACAAAAAAATTTTTTTTCTTTAAACGCCTGTAACTTCTTTATTTTGCGTCCTAGACCCTTCAAAGTTTGACCTGATTTCAATAGAAAACCATACAATTATCGGACTTTTTCAAGTTTTTAGGGTCAAAATTTTTACAAAAATTTTTTTTTTCTTTAAACGCCTGTAACTTCTTTATTTTGCGTCCTAGACCCTTCAAAGTTTGACCTGATTTCAATAGAAAACCATACAATTATCGGACTTTTTCAAGTTTTTAGGGTCAAAATTTTTACAAAAAATTTTTTTTCTTTAAACGCCTGTAACTTCTTTATTTTGCGTCCTAGACCCTTCAAAGTTTGACCTGATTTCAATAGAAAACCATACAATTATCGGACTTTTTCAAGTTTTTAGGGTCAAAATTTTTACAAAAAAATTTTTTTTCTTTAAACGCCTGTAACTTCTTTATTTTGCGTCCTAGACCCTTCAAAGTTTGACCTGATTTCAATAGAAAACCATACAATTATCGGACTTTTTCAAGTTTTTAGGGTCAAAATTTTTACAAAAAAATTTTTTTTCTTTAAACGCCTGTAACTTCTTTATTTTGCGTCCTAGACCCTTCAAAGTTTGACCTGATTTCAATAGAAAACCATACAATTATCGGACTTTTTCAAGTTTTTAGGGTCAAAATTTTTACAAAAAATTTTTTTTTCTTTAAACGCCTGTAACTTCTTTATTTTGCGTCCTAGACCCTTCAAAGTTTGACCTGATTTCAATAGAAAACCATACAATTATCGGACTTTTTCAAGTTTTTAGAGTCAAAATTTTTACAAAAAAATTTTTTTTCTTTAAACGCCTGTAACTTCTTTATTTTGCGTCCTAGACCCTTCAAAGTTTGACCTGATTTCAATAGAAAACCATACAATTTTCGGTCTTTTTTCAAGTTTTTAGGGCCAAAATTTTTACAAAATTTTTTTTTTTCTTTAAACGCCTGTAACTTCTTTATTTTGCGTCCTAGACCCTTCAAAGTTTGACCTGATTTCAATAGAAAACCATACAATTATCGGACTTTTTCAAGTTTTTAGGGTCAAAATTTTTACAAAAAATTTTTTTTTCTTTAAACGCCTGTAACTTCTTTATTTTGCGTCCTAGACCCTTCAAAGTTTGACCTGATTTCAATAGAAAGCCATACAATTTTCGGTCTTTTTTCAAGTTTTTAGGGCCAAAATTTAAAAAAAAAATTTTTTTTTCTTTAAACGCCTGTAACTTCTTTATTTTGCGTCCTAGACCCTTCAAAGTTTGACCTGATTTCAATAGAAAACCATACAATTATCGGACTTTTTCAAGTTTTTAGGGTCAAAATTTTTACAAAAAAATTTTTTTTCTTTAAACGCCTGTAACTTCTTTATTTTGCGTCCTAGACCCTTCAAAGTTTGACCTGATTTCAATAGAAAACCATACAATTATCGGACTTTTTCAAGTTTTTAGGGTCAAAATTTTTACAAAAAAATTTTTTTTCTTTAAACGCCTGTAACTTCTTTATTTTGCGTCCTAGACCCTTCAAAGTTTGACCTGATTTCAATAGAAAACCATACAATTATCGGACTTTTTCAAGTTTTTAGGGTCAAAATTTTTACAAAAAAATTTTTTTTCTTTAAACGCCTGTAACTTCTTTATTTTGCGTCCTAGACCCTTCAAAGTTTGACCTGATTTCAATAGAAAACCATACAATTTTCGGTCTTTTTTCAAGTTTTTAGGGCCAAAATTTTTACAAAAATTTTTTTTTTCTTTAAACGCCTGTAACTTCTTTATTTTGCGTCCTAGACCCTTCAAAGTTTGACCTGATTTCAATAGAAAACCATACAATTATCGGACTTTTTCAAGTTTTTAGGGTCAAAATTTTTACAAAAAATTTTTTTTTCTTTAAACGCCTGTAACTTCTTTATTTTGCGTCCTAGACCCTTCAAAGTTTGACCTGATTTCAATAGAAAACCATACAATTTTCGGTCTTTTTTCAAGTTTTTACGGCCAAAATTTTTAAAAAAATTTTTTTTTTCTTTAAACGCCTGTAACTTCTTTATTTTGCGTCCTAGACCCTTCAAAGTTTGACCTGATTTCAATAGAAAACCATACAATTATCGGACTTTTTCAAGTTTTTAGGGTCAAAATTTTTACAAAAAAAATTTTTTTCTTTAAACGCCTGTAACTTCTTTATTTTGCGTCCTAGACCCTTCAAAGTTTGACCTGAATTCAATAGAAAACCATACAATTATCGGACTTTTTCAAGTTTTTAGGGTCAAAATTTTTACAAAAAAATTTTTTTTCTTTAAACGCCTGTAACTTCTTTATTTTGCGTCCTAGACCCTTCAAAGTTTGACCTGATTTCAATAGAAAACCATACAATTATCGGACTTTTTCAAGTTTTTAGGGTCAAAATTTTTACAAAAAAATTTTTTTTCTTTAAACGCCTGTAACTTCTTTATTTTGCGTCCTAGACCCTTCAAAGTTTGACCTGATTTCAATAGAAAACCATACAATTATCGGACTTTTTCAAGTTTTTAGGGTCAAAATTTTTACAAAAAATTTTTTTTTCTTTAAACGCCTGTAACTTCTTTATTTTGCGTCCTAGACCCTTCAAAGTTTGACCTGATTTCAATAGAAAACCATACAATTTTCGGTCTTTTTTCAAGTTTTTAGGGTCAAAATTTTTACAAAAAATTTTTTTTTCTTTAAACGCCTGTAACTTCTTTATTTTGCGTCCTAGACCCTTCAAAGTTTGACCTGATTTCAATAGAAAACCATACAATTATCGGACTTTTTCAAGTTTTTAGGGTCAAAATTTTTACAAAAAATTTTTTTTTTCTTTAAACGCCTGTAACTTCTTTATTTTGCGTCCTAGACCCTTCAAAGTTTGACCTGATTTCAATAGAAAACCATACAATTATCGGACTTTTTCAAGTTTTTAGGGTCAAAATTTTTACAAAAATTTTTTTTTCTTTAAACGCCTGTAACTTCTTTATTTTGCGTCCTAGACCCTTCAAAGTTTGACCTGATTTCAATAGAAAACCATACAATTATCGGACTTTTTCAAGTTTTTAGGGTCAAAATTTTTACAAAAAAATTTTTTTTCTTTAAACGCCTGTAACTTCTTTATTTTGCGTCCTAGACCCTTCAAAGTTTGACCTGATTTCAATAGAAAACCATACAATTTTCGGTCTTTTTTCAAGTTTTTAGGGTCAAAATTTTTACAAAAAAATTTTTTTTCTTTAAACGCCTGTAACTTCTTTATTTTGCGTCCTAGACCCTTCAAAGTTTGACCTGATTTCAATAGAAAACCATACAATTATCGGACTTTTTCAAGTTTTTAGGGTCAAAATTTTTACAAAAATTTTTTTTTTTCTTTAAACGCCTGTAATTTCTTTATTTTGCGTCCTAGACCCTTCAAAGTTTGACCTGATTTCAATAGAAAACCATACAATTATCGGACTTTTTCAAGTTTTTAGGGTCAAAATTTTTACAAAAAATTTTTTTTTCTTTAAACGCCTGTAACTTCTTTATTTTGCGTCCTAGACCCTTCAAAGTTTGACCTGATTTCAATAGAAAACCATACAATTTTCGGTCTTTTTTCAAGTTTTTAGGGTCAAAATTTTTACAAAAAATTTTTTTTTCTTTAAACGCCTGTAACTTCTTTATTTTGCGTCCTAGACCCTTCAAAGTTTGACCTGATTTCAATAGAAAACCATACAATTATCGGACTTTTTCAAGTTTTTAGGGTCAAAATTTTTACAAAAAAATTTTTTTTCTTTAAACGCCTGTAACTTCTTTATTTTGCGTCCTAGACCCTTCAAAGTTTGACCTGATTTCAATAGAAAACCATACAATTATCGGACTTTTTCAAGTTTTTAGAGTCAAAATTTTTACAAAAAAATTTTTTTTCTTTAAACGCCTGTAACTTCTTTATTTTGCGTCCTAGACCCTTCAAAGTTTGACCTGATTTCAATAGAAAACCATACAATTATCGGACTTTTTCAAGTTTTTAGGGTCAAAATTTTTACAAAAAAATTTTTTTTCTTTAAACGCCTGTAACTTCTTTATTTTGCGTCCTAGACCCTTCAAAGTTTGACCTGATTTCAATAGAAAACCATACAATTTTCGGTCTTTTTTCAAGTTTTTAGGGTCAAAATTTTTACAAAAAAATTTTTTTCTTTAAACGCCTGTAACTTCTTTATTTTGCGTCCTAGACCCTTCAAAGTTTGACCTGATTTCAATAGAAAACCATACAATTTTCGGTCTTTTTTCAAGTTTTTAGGGTCAAAATTTTTACAAAAAAATTTTTTTCTTTAAACGCCTGTAACTTCTTTATTTTGCGTCCTAGACCCTTCAAAGTTTGACCTGATTTCAATAGAAAACCATACAATTATCGGACTTTTTCAAGTTTTTAGGGTCAAAATTTTTACAAAAAATTTTTTTTTTCTTTAAACGCCTGTAACTTCTTTATTTTGCGTCCTAGACCCTTCAAAGTTTGACCTGATTTCAATAGAAAACCATACAATTATCGGACTTTTTCAAGTTTTTAGGGTCAAAATTTTTACAAAAAAATTTTTTTCTTTAAACGCCTGTAACTTCTTTATTTTGCGTCCTAGACCCTTCAAAGTTTGACCTGATTTCAATAGAAAACCATACAATTATCGGACTTTTTCAAGTTTTTAGGGTCAAAATTTTTACAAAAAAATTTTTTTTCTTTAAACGCCTGTAACTTCTTTATTTTGCGTCCTAGACCCTTCAAAGTTTGACCTGATTTCAATAGAAAACCATACAATTATCGGACTTTTTCAAGTTTTTAGAGTCAAAATTTTTACAAAAAAATTTTTTTTCTTTAAACGCCTGTAACTTCTTTATTTTGCGTCCTAGACCCTTCAAAGTTTGACCTGATTTCAATAGAAAACCATACAATTATCGGACTTTTTCAAGTTTTTAGGGTCAAAATTTTTACAAAAAAATTTTTTTCTTTAAACGCCTGTAACTTCTTTATTTTGCGTCCTAGACCCTTCAAAGTTTGACCTGATTTCAATAGAAAACCATACAATTATCGGACTTTTTCAAGTTTTTAGGGTCAAAATTTTTACAAAAAAATTTTTTTTCTTTAAACGCCTGTAACTTCTTTATTTTGCGTCCTAGACCCTTCAAAGTTTGACCTGATTTCAATAGAAAACCATACAATTATCGGACTTTTTCAAGTTTTTAGGGTCAAAATTTTTACAAAAAAATTTTTTTTCTTTAAACGCCTGTAACTTCTTTATTTTGCGTCCTAGACCCTTCAAAGTTTGACCTGATTTCAATAGAAAACCATACAATTATCGGACTTTTTCAAGTTTTTAGGGTCAAAATTTTTACAAAAAAATTTTTTTTCTTTAAACGCCTGTAACTTCTTTATTTTGCGTCCTAGACCCTTCAAAGTTTGACCTGATTTCAATAGAAAACCATACAATTATCGGACTTTTTCAAGTTTTTAGGGTCAAAATTTTTACAAAAAAATTTTTTTTCTTTAAACGCCTGTAACTTCTTTATTTTGCGTCCTAGACCCTTCAAAGTTTGACCTGATTTCAATAGAAAACCATACAATTATCGGACTTTTTCAAGTTTTTAGGGTCAAAATTTTTACAAAAAAATTTTTTTTCTTTAAACGCCTGTAACTTCTTTATTTTGCGTCCTAGACCCTTCAAAGTTTGACCTGATTTCAATAGAAAACCATACAATTATCGGACTTTTTCAAGTTTTTAGGGTCAAAATTTTTACAAAAAAATTTTTTTTCTTTAAACGCCTGTAACTTCTTTATTTTGCGTCCTAGACCCTTCAAAGTTTGACCTGATTTCAATAGAAAACCATACAATTATCGGACTTTTTCAAGTTTTTAGGGTCAAAATTTTTACAAAAAAATTTTTTTTCTTTAAACGCCTGTAACTTCTTTATTTTGCGTCCTATACCCTTCAAAGTTTGACCTGATTTCAATAGAAAACCATACAATTTTCGGTCTTTTTTCAAGTTTTTAGGGCCAAAATTTTTACAAAAATTTTTTTTTTCTTTAAACGCCTGTAACTTCTTTATTTTGCGTCCTAGACCCTTCAAAGTTTGACCTGATTTCAATAGAAAACCATACAATTATCGGACTTTTTCAAGTTTTTAGGGTCAAAATTTTTACAAAAAATTTTTTTTTCTTTAAACGCCTGTAACTTCTTTATTTTGCGTCCTAGACCCTTCAAAGTTTGACCTGATTTCAATAGAAAACCATACAATTTTCGGTCTTTTTTCAAGTTTTTACGGCCAAAATTTTTAAAAAATTTTTTTTTTTCTTTAAACGCCTGTAACTTCTTTATTTTGCGTCCTAGACCCTTCAAAGTTTGACCTGATTTCAATAGAAAACCATACAATTATCGGACTTTTTCAAGTTTTTAGGGTCAAAATTTTTACAAAAAAAATTTTTTTCTTTAAACGCCTGTAACTTCTTTATTTTGCGTCCTAGACCCTTCAAAGTTTGACCTGATTTCAATAGAAAACCATACAATTATCGGACTTTTTCAAGTTTTTAGGGTCAAAATTTTTACAAAAAAATTTTTTTTCTTTAAACGCCTGTAACTTCTTTATTTTGCGTCCTAGACCCTTCAAAGTTTGACCTGATTTCAATAGAAAACCATACAATTATCGGACTTTTTCAAGTTTTTAGGGTCAAAATTTTTACAAAAAAATTTTTTTTCTTTAAACGCCTGTAACTTCTTTATTTTGCGTCCTAGACCCTTCAAAGTTTGACCTGATTTCAATAGAAAACCATACAATTATCGGACTTTTTCAAGTTTTTAGGGTCAAAATTTTTACAAAAAATTTTTTTTTCTTTAAACGCCTGTAACTTCTTTATTTTGCGTCCTAGACCCTTCAAAGTTTGACCTGATTTCAATAGAAAACCATACAATTTTCGGTCTTTTTTCAAGTTTTTATTGTCAAAATTTTTACAAAAATTTTTTTTTTCTTTAAACGCCTGTAACTTCTTTATTTTGCGTCCTAGACCCTTCAAAGTTTGACCTGATTTCAATAGAAAACCATACAATTATCGGACTTTTTCAAGTTTTTAGGGTCAAAATTTTTACAAAAAATTTTTTTTTTCTTTAAACGCCTGTAACTTCTTTATTTTGCGTCCTAGACCCTTCAAAGTTTGACCTGATTTCAATAGAAAACCATACAATTATCGGACTTTTTCAAGTTTTTAGGGTCAAAATTTTTACAAAAAATTTTTTTTTCTTTAAACGCCTGTAACTTCTTTATTTTGCGTCCTAGACCCTTCAAAGTTTGACCTGATTTCAATAGAAAACCATACAATTATCGGACTTTTTCAAGTTTTTAGGGTCAAAATTTTTACAAAAAAATTTTTTTTCTTTAAACGCCTGTAACTTCTTTATTTTGCGTCCTAGACCCTTCAAAGTTTGACCTGATTTCAATAGAAAACCATACAATTTTCGGTCTTTTTTCAAGTTTTTAGGGTCAAAATTTTTACAAAAAATTTTTTTTTCTTTAAACGCCTGTAACTTCTTTATTTTGCGTCCTAGACCCTTCAAAGTTTGACCTGATTTCAATAGAAAACCATACAATTATCGGACTTTTTCAAGTTTTTAGGGTCAAAATTTTTACAAAAAATTTTTTTTTTCTTTAAACGCCTGTAACTTCTTTATTTTGCGTCCTAGACCCTTCAAAGTTTGACCTGATTTCAATAGAAAACCATACAATTATCGGACTTTTTCAAGTTTTTAGGGTCAAAATTTTTACAAAAAATTTTTTTTTCTTTAAACGCCTGTAACTTCTTTATTTTGCGTCCTAGACCCTTCAAAGTTTGACCTGATTTCAATAGAAAACCATACAATTTTCGGTCTTTTTTCAAGTTTTTAGGGTCAAAATTTTTACAAAAAATTTTTTTTTCTTTAAACGCCTGTAACTTCTTTATTTTGCGTCCTAGACCCTTCAAAGTTTGACCTGATTTCAATAGAAAACCATACAATTATCGGACTTTTTCAAGTTTTTAGGGTCAAAATTTTTACAAAAAAATTTTTTTTCTTTAAACGCCTGTAACTTCTTTATTTTGCGTCCTAGACCCTTCAAAGTTTGACCTGATTTCAATAGAAAACCATACAATTATCGGACTTTTTCAAGTTTTTAGAGTCAAAATTTTTACAAAAAAATTTTTTTTCTTTAAACGCCTGTAACTTCTTTATTTTGCGTCCTAGACCCTTCAAAGTTTGACCTGATTTCAATAGAAAACCATACAATTATCGGACTTTTTCAAGTTTTTAGGGTCAAAATTTTTACAAAAAAATTTTTTTTCTTTAAACGCCTGTAACTTCTTTATTTTGCGTCCTAGACCCTTCAAAGTTTGACCTGATTTCAATAGAAAACCATACAATTTTCGGTCTTTTTTCAAGTTTTTAGGGTCAAAATTTTTACAAAAAAATTTTTTTCTTTAAACGCCTGTAACTTCTTTATTTTGCGTCCTAGACCCTTCAAAGTTTGACCTGATTTCAATAGAAAACCATACAATTTTCGGTCTTTTTTCAAGTTTTTAGGGTCAAAATTTTTACAAAAAAATTTTTTTCTTTAAACGCCTGTAACTTCTTTATTTTGCGTCCTAGACCCTTCAAAGTTTGACCTGATTTCAATAGAAAACCATACAATTATCGGACTTTTTCAAGTTTTTAGGGTCAAAATTTTTACAAAAAATTTTTTTTTTCTTTAAACGCCTGTAACTTCTTTATTTTGCGTCCTAGACCCTTCAAAGTTTGACCTGATTTCAATAGAAAACCATACAATTATCGGACTTTTTCAAGTTTTTAGGGTCAAAATTTTTACAAAAAAATTTTTTTCTTTAAACGCCTGTAACTTCTTTATTTTGCGTCCTAGACCCTTCAAAGTTTGACCTGATTTCAATAGAAAACCATACAATTATCGGACTTTTTCAAGTTTTTAGGGTCAAAATTTTTACAAAAAATTTTTTTTTTCTTTAAACGCCTGTAACTTCTTTATTTTGCGTCCTAGACCCTTCAAAGTTTGACCTGATTTCAATAGAAAACCATACAATTATCGGACTTTTTCAAGTTTTTAGGGTCAAAATTTTTACAAAAAATTTTTTTTTCTTTAAACGCCTGTAACTTCTTTATTTTGCGTCCTAGACCCTTCAAAGTTTGACCTGATTTCAATAGAAAACCATACAATTATCGGACTTTTTCAAGTTTTTAGGGTCAAAATTTTTACAAAAAAATTTTTTTTCTTTAAACGCCTGTAACTTCTTTATTTTGCGTCCTAGACCCTTCAAAGTTTGACCTGATTTCAATAGAAAACCATACAATTATCGGACTTTTTCAAGTTTTTAGAGTCAAAATTTTTACAAAAAAATTTTTTTTCTTTAAACGCCTGTAACTTCTTTATTTTGCGTCCTAGACCCTTCAAAGTTTGACCTGATTTCAATAGAAAACCATACAATTATCGGACTTTTTCAAGTTTTTAGGGTCAAAATTTTTACAAAAAAATTTTTTTCTTTAAACGCCTGTAACTTCTTTATTTTGCGTCCTAGACCCTTCAAAGTTTGACCTGATTTCAATAGAAAACCATACAATTATCGGACTTTTTCAAGTTTTTAGGGTCAAAATTTTTACAAAAAATTTTTTTTTCTTTAAACGCCTGTAACTTCTTTATTTTGCGTCCTAGACCCTTCAAAGTTTGACCTGATTTCAATAGAAAACCATACAATTATCGGACTTTTTCAAGTTTTTAGGGTCAAAATTTTTACAAAAAAATTTTTTTTCTTTAAACGCCTGTAACTTCTTTATTTTGCGTCCTAGACCCTTCAAAGTTTGACCTGATTTCAATAGAAAACCATACAATTTTCGGTCTTTTTTCAAGTTTTTAGGGTCAAAATTTTTACAAAAAATTTTTTTTTCTTTAAACGCCTGTAACTTCTTTATTTTGCGTCCTAGACCCTTCAAAGTTTGACCTGATTTCAATAGAAAACCATACAATTATCGGACTTTTTCAAGTTTTTAGAGTCAAAATTTTTACAAAAAAATTTTTTTTCTTTAAACGCCTGTAACTTCTTTATTTTGCGTCCTAGACCCTTCAAAGTTTGACCTGATTTCAATAGAAAACCATACAATTATCGGACTTTTTCAAGTTTTTAGGGTCAAAATTTTTACAAAAAATTTTTTTTTCTTTAAACGCCTGTAACTTCTTTATTTTGCGTCCTAGACCCTTCAAAGTTTGACCTGATTTCAATAGAAAACCATACAATTATCGGACTTTTTCAAGTTTTTAGGGTCAAAATTTTTACAAAAAAATTTTTTTTCTTTAAACGCCTGTAACTTCTTTATTTTGCGTCCTAGACCCTTCAAAGTTTGACCTGATTTCAATAGAAAACCATACAATTATCGGACTTTTTCAAGTTTTTAGAGTCAAAATTTTTACAAAAAAATTTTTTTTCTTTAAACGCCTGTAACTTCTTTATTTTGCGTCCTAGACCCTTCAAAGTTTGACCTGATTTCAATAGAAAACCATACAATTATCGGACTTTTTCAAGTTTTTAGGGTCAAAATTTTTAAAAAAAATTTTTTTTTCTTTAAACGCCTGTAACTTCTTTATTTTGCGTCCTAGACCCTTCAAAGTTTGACCTGATTTCAATAGAAAACCATACAATTTTCGGTCTTTTTTCAAGTTTTTAGGGTCAAAATTTTTACAAAAAATTTTTTTTTCTTTAAACGCCTGTAACTTCTTTATTTTGCGTCCTAGACCCTTCAAAGTTTGACCTGATTTCAATAGAAAACCATACAATTATCGGACTTTTTCAAGTTTTTAGGGTCAAAATTTTTACAAAAAAATTTTTTTTCTTTAAACGCCTGTAACTTCTTTATTTTGCGTCCTAGACCCTTCAAAGTTTGACCTGATTTCAATAGAAAACCATACAATTTTCGGTCTTTTTTCAAGTTTTTAGGGTCAAAATTTTTACAAAAAATTTTTTTTTCTTTAAACGCCTGTAACTTCTTTATTTTGCGTCCTAGACCCTTCAAAGTTTGACCTGATTTCAATAGAAAACCATACAATTATCGGACTTTTTCAAGTTTTTAGAGTCAAAATTTTTACAAAAAATTTTTTTTTCTTTAAACGCCTGTAACTTCTTTATTTTGCGTCCTAGACCCTTCAAAGTTTGACCTGATTTCAATAGAAAACCATACAATTATCGGACTTTTTCAAGTTTTTAGGGTCAAAATTTTTACAAAAAATTTTTTTTTCTTTAAACGCCTGTAACTTCTTTATTTTGCGTCCTAGACCCTTCAAAGTTTGACCTGATTTCAATAGAAAACCATACAATTTTCGGTCTTTTTTCAAGTTTTTAGGGTCAAAATTTTTACAAAAAATTTTTTTTTCTTTAAACGCCTGTAACTTCTTTATTTTGCGTCCTAGACCCTTCAAAGTTTGACCTGATTTCAATAGAAAACCATACAATTATCGGACTTTTTCAAGTTTTTAGGGTCAAAATTTTTACAAAAAAATTTTTTTTCTTTAAACGCCTGTAACTTCTTTATTTTGCGTCCTAGACCCTTCAAAGTTTGACCTGATTTCAATAGAAAACCATACAATTTTCGGTCTTTTTTCAAGTTTTTAGGGTCAAAATTTTTACAAAAAATTTTTTTTCCTTTAAACGCCTGTAACTTCTTTATTTTGCGTCCTAGACCCTTCAAAGTTTGACCTGATTTCAATAGAAAACCATACAATTATCGGACTTTTTCAAGTTTTTAGGGTCAAAATTTTTACAAAAAATTTTTTTTTTCTTTAAACGCCTGTAACTTCTTTATTTTGCGTCCTAGACCCTTCAAAGTTTGACCTGATTTCAATAGAAAACCATACAATTATCGGACTTTTTCAAGTTTTTAGGGTCAAAATTTTTACAAAAAATTTTTTTTTCTTTAAACGCCTGTAACTTCTTTATTTTGCGTCCTAGACCCTTCAAAGTTTGACCTGATTTCAATAGAAAACCATACAATTATCGGACTTTTTCAAGTTTTTAGGGTCAAAATTTTTACAAAAAAATTTTTTTTCTTTAAACGCCTGTAACTTCTTTATTTTGCGTCCTAGACCCTTCAAAGTTTGACCTGATTTCAATAGAAAACCATACAATTATCGGACTTTTTCAAGTTTTTAGGGTCAAAATTTTTACAAAAAAATTTTTTTTCTTTAAACGCCTGTAACTTCTTTATTTTGCGTCCTAGACCCTTCAAAGTTTGACCTGATTTCAATAGAAAACCATACAATTATCGGACTTTTTCAAGTTTTTAGAGTCAAAATTTTTACAAAAAAATTTTTTTTCTTTAAACGCCTGTAACTTCTTTATTTTGCGTCCTAGACCCTTCAAAGTTTGACCTGATTTCAATAGAAAACCATACAATTATCGGACTTTTTCAAGTTTTTAGGGTCAAAATTTTTACAAAAAAATTTTTTTCTTTAAACGCCTGTAACTTCTTTATTTTGCGTCCTAGACCCTTCAAAGTTTGACCTGATTTCAATAGAAAACCATACAATTATCGGACTTTTTCAAGTTTTTAGGGTCAAAATTTTTACAAAAAATTTTTTTTTCTTTAAACGCCTGTAACTTCTTTATTTTGCGTCCTAGACCCTTCAAAGTTTGACCTGATTTCAATAGAAAACCATACAATTATCGGACTTTTTCAAGTTTTTAGGGTCAAAATTTTTACAAAAAAATTTTTTTTCTTTAAACGCCTGTAACTTCTTTATTTTGCGTCCTAGACCCTTCAAAGTTTGACCTGATTTCAATAGAAAACCATACAATTTTCGGTCTTTTTTCAAGTTTTTAGGGTCAAAATTTTTACAAAAAATTTTTTTTTCTTTAAACGCCTGTAACTTCTTTATTTTGCGTCCTAGACCCTTCAAAGTTTGACCTGATTTCAATAGAAAACCATACAATTATCGGACTTTTTCAAGTTTTTAGAGTCAAAATTTTTACAAAAATATTTTTTTTCTTTAAACGCCTGTAACTTCTTTATTTTGCGTCCTAGACCCTTCAAAGTTTGACCTGATTTCAATAGAAAACCATACAATTATCGGACTTTTTCAAGTTTATAGGGTCAAAATTTTTACAAAAAATTTTTTTTTCTTTAAACGCCTGTAACTTCTTTATTTTGCGTCCTAGACCCTTCAAAGTTTGACCTGATTTCAATAGAAAACCATACAATTATCGGACTTTTTCAAGCATTTAGGGTCAAAATTTTTACAAAAAAATTTTTTTTCTTTAAACGCCTGTAACTTCTTTATTTTGCGTCCTAGACCCTTCAAAGTTTGACCTGATTTCAATAGAAAACCATACAATTATCGGACTTTTTCAAGTTTTTAGAGTCAAAATTTTTACAAAAAAATTTTTTTTCTTTAAACGCCTGTAACTTCTTTATTTTGCGTCCTAGACCCTTCAAAGTTTGACCTGATTTCAATAGAAAACCATACAATTATCGGACTTTTTCAAGTTTTTAGGGTCAAAATTTTTACAAAAAATTTTTTTTTCTTTAAACGCCTGTAACTTCTTTATTTTGCGTCCTAGACCCTTCAAAGTTTGACCTGATTTCAATAGAAAACCATACAATTTTCGGTCTTTTTTCAAGTTTTTAGGGTCAAAATTTTTACAAAAAATTTTTTTTTCTTTAAACGCCTGTAACTTCTTTATTTTGCGTCCTAGACCCTTCAAAGTTTGACCTGATTTCAATAGAAAACCATACAATTATCGGACTTTTTCAAGTTTTTAGGGTCAAAATTTTTACAAAAAAATTTTTTTTCTTTAAACGCCTGTAACTTCTTTATTTTGCGTCCTAGACCCTTCAAAGTTTGACCTGATTTCAATAGAAAACCATACAATTTTCGGTCTTTTTTCAAGTTTTTAGGGTCAAAATTTTTACAAAAAATTTTTTTTCTTTAAACGCCTGTAACTTCTTTATTTTGCGTCCTAGACCCTTCAAAGTTTGACCTGATTTCAATAGAAAACCATACAATTATCGGACTTTTTCAAGTTTTTAGAGTCAAAATTTTTACAAAAAATTTTTTTTTCTTTAAACGCCTGTAACTTCTTTATTTTGCGTCCTAGACCCTTCAAAGTTTGACCTGATTTCAATAGAAAACCATACAATTATCGGACTTTTTCAAGTTTTTAGGGTCAAAATTTTTACAAAAATTTTTTTTTTCTTTAAACGCCTGTAACTTCTTTATTTTGCGTCCTAGACCCTTCAAAGTTTGACCTGATTTCAATAGAAAACCATACAATTTTCGGTCTTTTTTCAAGTTTTTAGGGTCAAAATTTTTACAAAAAATTTTTTTTTCTTTAAACGCCTGTAACTTCTTTATTTTGCGTCCTAGACCCTTCAAAGTTTGACCTGATTTCAATAGAAAACCATACAATTATCGGACTTTTTCAAGTTTTTAGGGTCAAAATTTTTACAAAAAAATTTTTTTTCTTTAAACGCCTGTAACTTCTTTATTTTGCGTCCTAGACCCTTCAAAGTTTGACCTGATTTCAATAGAAAACCATACAATTTTCGGTCTTTTTTCAAGTTTTTAGGGTCAAAATTTTTACAAAAAATTTTTTTTTCTTTAAACGCCTGTAACTTCTTTATTTTGCGTCCTAGACCCTTCAAAGTTTGACCTGATTTCAATAGAAAACCATACAATTATCGGACTTTTTCAAGTTTTTAGGGTCAAAATTTTTACAAAAAATTTTTTTTTTTCTTTAAACGCCTGTAACTTCTTTATTTTGCGTCCTAGACCCTTCAAAGTTTGACCTGATTTCAATAGAAAACCATACAATTATCGGACTTTTTCAAGTTTTTAGGGTCAAAATTTTTACAAAAAATTTTTTTTTCTTTAAACGCCTGTAACTTCTTTATTTTGCGTCCTAGACCCTTCAAAGTTTGACCTGATTTCAATAGAAAACCATACAATTTTCGGTCTTTTTTCAAGTTTTTAGGGTCAAAATTTTTACAAAAAATTTTTTTTTCTTTAAACGCCTGTAACTTCTTTATTTTGCGTCCTAGACCCTTCAAAGTTTGACCTGATTTCAATAGAAAACCATACAATTATCGGACTTTTTCAAGTTTTTAGGGTCAAAATTTTTACAAAAAAATTTTTTTTCTTTAAACGCCTGTAACTTCTTTATTTTGCGTCCTAGACCCTTCAAAGTTTGACCTGATTTCAATAGAAAACCATACAATTATCGGACTTTTTCAAGTTTTTAGAGTCAAAATTTTTACAAAAAAATTTTTTTTCTTTAAACGCCTGTAACTTCTTTATTTTGCGTCCTAGACCCTTCAAAGTTTGACCTGATTTCAATAGAAAACCATACAATTATCGGACTTTTTCAAGTTTTTAGGGTCAAAATTTTTACAAAAAAATTTTTTTTCTTTAAACGCCTGTAACTTCTTTATTTTGCGTCCTAGACCCTTCAAAGTTTGACCTGATTTCAATAGAAAACCATACAATTTTCGGTCTTTTTTCAAGTTTTTAGGGTCAAAATTTTTACAAAAAAATTTTTTTCTTTAAACGCCTGTAACTTCTTTATTTTGCGTCCTAGACCCTTCAAAGTTTGACCTGATTTCAATAGAAAACCATACAATTTTCGGTCTTTTTTCAAGTTTTTAGGGTCAAAATTTTTACAAAAAAATTTTTTTCTTTAAACGCCTGTAACTTCTTTATTTTGCGTCCTAGACCCTTCAAAGTTTGACCTGATTTCAATAGAAAACCATACAATTATCGGACTTTTTCAAGTTTTTAGGGTCAAAATTTTTACAAAAAAATTTTTTTTTCTTTAAACGCCTGTAACTTCTTTATTTTGCGTCCTAGACCCTTCAAAGTTTGACCTGATTTCAATAGAAAACCATACAATTATCGGACTTTTTCAAGTTTTTAGGGTCAAAATTTTTACAAAAAAAATTTTTTCTTTAAACGCCTGTAACTTCTTTATTTTGCGTCCTAGACCCTTCAAAGTTTGACCTGATTTCAATAGAAAACCATACAATTATCGGACTTTTTCAAGTTTTTAGGGTCAAAATTTTTACAAAAAAATTTTTTTTCTTTAAACGCCTGTAACTTCTTTATTTTGCGTCCTAGACCCTTCAAAGTTTGACCTGATTTCAATAGAAAACCATACAATTATCGGACTTTTTCAAGTTTTTAGGGTCAAAATTTTTACAAAAAAATTTTTTTTCTTTAAACGCCTGTAACTTCTTTATTTTGCGTCCTAGACCCTTCAAAGTTTGACCTGATTTCAATAGAAAACCATACAATTTTCGGTCTTTTTTCAAGTTTTTAGGGTCAAAATTTTTACAAAAAAATTTTTTTCTTTAAACGCCTGTAACTTCTTTATTTTGCGTCCTAGACCCTTCAAAGTTTGACCTGATTTCAATAGAAAACCATACAATTTTCGGTCTTTTTTCAAGTTTTTAGGGTCAAAATTTTTACAAAAAAATTTTTTTTTCTTTAAACGCCTGTAACTTCTTTATTTTGCGTCCTAGACCCTTCAAAGTTTGACCTGATTTCAATAGAAAACCATACAATTATCGGACTTTTTCAAGTTTTTAGGGTCAAAATTTTTACAAAAAATTTTTTTTTCTTTAAACACCTGTAACTTCTTTATTTTGCGTCCTAGACCCTTCAAAGTTTGACCTGATTTCAATAGAAAACCATACAATTATCGGACTTTTTCAAGTTTTTAGGGTCAAAATTTTTACAAAAAAATTTTTTTTCTTTAAACGCCTGTAACTTCTTTATTTTGCGTCCTAGACCCTTCAAAGTTTGACCTGATTTCAATAGAAAACCATACAATTATCGGACTTTTTCAAGTTTTTAGAGTCAAAATTTTTACAAAAAAATTTTTTTTCTTTAAACGCCTGTAACTTCTTTATTTTGCGTCCTAGACCCTTCAAAGTTTGACCTGATTTCAATAGAAAACCATACAATTATCGGACTTTTTCAAGTTTTTAGGGTCAAAATTTTTACAAAAAAATTTTTTTTTCTTTAAACGCCTGTAACTTCTTTATTTTGCGTCCTAGACCCTTCAAAGTTTGACCTGATTTCAATAGAAAACCATACAATTATCGGACTTTTTCAAGTTTTTAGGGTCAAAATTTTTACAAAAAATTTTTTTTCTTTAAACGCCTGTAACTTCTTTATTTTGCGTCCTAGACCCTTCAAAGTTTGACCTGATTTCAATAGAAAACCATACAATTTTCGGTCTTTTTTCAAGTTTTTAGGGTCAAAATTTTTACAAAAAATTTTTTTTTCTTTAAACGCCTGTAACTTCTTTATTTTGCGTCCTAGACCCTTCAAAGTTTGACCTGATTTCAATAGAAAACCATACAATTATCGGACTTTTTCAAGTTTTTAGGGTCAAAATTTTTACAAAAAAATTTTTTTTCTTTAAACGCCTGTAACTTCTTTATTTTGCGTCCTAGACCCTTCAAAGTTTGACCTGATTTCAATAGAAAACCATACAATTTTCGGTCTTTTTTCAAGTTTTTAGGGTCAAAATTATTACAAAAAATTTTTTTTTCTTTAAACGCCTGTAACTTCTTTATTTTGCGTCCTAGACCCTTCAAAGTTTGACCTGATTTCAATAGAAAACCATACAATTATCGGACTTTTTCAAGTTTTTAGGGTCAAAATTTTTACAAAAAATTTTTTTTTTCTTTAAACGCCTGTAACTTCTTTATTTTGCGTCCTAGACCCTTCAAAGTTTGACCTGATTTCAATAGAAAACCATACAATTTTCGGTCTTTTTTCAAGTTTTTAGGGTCAAAATTTTTACAAAAATTTTTTTTTTCTTTAAACGCCTGTAACTTCTTTATTTTGCGTCCTAAACCCTTCAAAGTTTGACCTGATTTCAATAGAAAACCATACAATTATCGGACTTTTTCAAGTTTTTAGAGTCAAAATTTTTACAAAAAAATTTTTTTTCTTTAAACGCCTGTAACTTCTTTATTTTGCGTCCTAGACCCTTCAAAGTTTGACCTGATTTCAATAGAAAACCATACAATTATCGGACTTTTTCAAGTTTTTAGGGTCAAAATTTTTACAAAAAAAATTTTTTTCTTTAAACGCCTGTAACTTCTTTATTTTGCGTCCTAGACCCTTCAAAGTTTGACCTGATTTCAATAGAAAACCATACAATTATCGGACTTTTTCAAGTTTTTAGGGTCAAAATTTTTACAAAAAAATTTTTTTTCTTTAAACGCCTGTAACTTCTTTATTTTGCGTCCTAGACCCTTCAAAGTTTGACCTGATTTCAATAGAAAACCATACAATTATCGGACTTTTTCAAGTTTTTAGAGTCAAAATTTTTACAAAAAAATTTTTTTTCTTTAAACGCCTGTAACTTCTTTATTTTGCGTCCTAGACCCTTCAAAGTTTGACCTGATTTCAATAGAAAACCATACAATTATCGGACTTTTTCAAGTTTTTAGGGTCAAAATTTTTACAAAAAAATTTTTTTTCTTTAAACGCCTGTAACTTCTTTATTTTGCGTCCTAGACCCTTCAAAGTTTGACCTGATTTCAATAGAAAACCATACAATTTTCGGTCTTTTTTCAAGTTTTTAGGGTCAAAATTTTTACAAAAAAATTTTTTTCTTTAAACGCCTGTAACTTCTTTATTTTGCGTCCTAGACCCTTCAAAGTTTGACCTGATTTCAATAGAAAACCATACATTTTTCGGTCTTTTTTCAAGTTTTTAGGGTCAAAATTTTTACAAAAAAATTTTTTTCTTTAAACGCCTGTAACTTCTTTATTTTGCGTCCTAGACCCTTCAAAGTTTGACCTGATTTCAATAGAAAACCATACAATTATCGGACTTTTTCAAGTTTTTAGGGTCAAAATTTTTACAAAAAAATTTTTTTTCTTTAAACGCCTGTAACTTCTTTATTTTGCGTCCTAGACCCTTCAAAGTTTGACCTGATTTCAATAGAAAACCATACAATTTTCGGTCTTTTTTCAAGTTTTTAGGGTCAAAATTTTTACAAAAATTTTTTTTTTCTTTAAACGCCTGTAACTTCTTTATTTTGCGTCCTAGACCCTTCAAAGTTTGACCTGATTTCAATAGAAAACCATACAATTATCGGACTTTTTCAAGTTTTTAGGGTCAAAATTTTTACAAAAATTTTTTTTTTTCTTTAAACGCCTGTAACTTCTTTATTTTGCGTCCTAGACCCTTCAAAGTTTGACCTGATTTCAATAGAAAACCATACAATTTTCGGTCTTTTTTCAAGTTTTTAGGGTCAAAATTTTTACAAAAATTTTTTTTTTTTTTAAACGCCTGTAACTTCTTTATTTTGCGTCCTAGACCCTTCAAAGTTTGACCTGATTTCAATAGAAAACCATACAATTATCGGACTTTTTCAAGTTTTTAGAGTCAAAATTTTTACAAAAAAAATTTTTTTCTTTAAACGCCTGTAACTTCTTTATTTTGCGTCCTAGACCCTTCAAAGTTTGACCTGATTTCAATAGAAAACCATACAATTATCGGACTTTTTCAAGTTTTTAGGGTCAAAATTTTTACAAAAAAATTTTTTTTCTTTAAACGCCTGTAACTTCTTTATTTTGCGTCCTAGACCCTTCAAAGTTTGACCTGATTTCAATAGAAAACCATACAATTATCGGAATTTTTCAAGTTTTTAGGGTCAAAATTTTTACAAAAAAAATTTTTTTCTTTAAACGCCTGTAACTTCTTTATTTTGCGTCCTAGACCCTTCAAAGTTTGACCTGATTTCAATAGAAAACCATACAATTATCGGACTTTTTCAAGTTTTTAGAGTCAAAATTTTTACAAAAAAATTTTTTTTCTTTAAACGCCTGTAACTTCTTTATTTTGCGTCCTAGACCCTTCAAAGTTTGACCTGATTTCAATAGAAAACCATACAATTATCGGACTTTTTCAAGTTTTTAGGGTCAAAATTTTTACAAAAAATTTTTTTTTCTTTAAACGCCTGTAACTTCTTTATTTTGCGTCCTAGACCCTTCAAAGTTTGACCTGATTTCAATAGAAAACCATACAATTTTCGGTCTTTTTTCAAGTTTTTAGGGTCAAAATTTTTACAAAAAAATTTTTTTCTTTAAACGCCTGTAACTTCTTTATTTTGCGTCCTAGACCCTTCAAAGTTTGACCTGATTTCAATAGAAAACCATACAATTTTCGGTCTTTTTTCAAGTTTTTAGGGTCAAAATTTTTACAAAAAAATTTTTTTCTTTAAACGCCTGTAACTTCTTTATTTTGCGTCCTAGACCCTTCAAAGTTTGACCTGATTTCAATAGAAAACCATACAATTATCGGACTTTTTCAAGTTTTTAGAGTCAAAATTTTTACAAAAAAATTTTTTTTCTTTAAACGCCTGTAACTTCTTTATTTTGCGTCCTAGACCCTTCAAAGTTTGACCTGATTTCAATAGAAAACCATACAATTATCGGACTTTTTCAAGTTTTTAGGGTCAAAATTTTTACAAAAAAATTTTTTTCTTTAAACGCCTGTAACTTCTTTATTTTGCGTCCTAGACCCTTCAAAGTTTGACCTGATTTCAATAGAAAACCATACAATTATCGGACTTTTTCAAGTTTTTAGGGTCAAAATTTTTACAAAAAATTTTTTTTTCTTTAAACGCCTGTAACTTCTTTATTTTGCGTCCTAGACCCTTCAAAGTTTGACCTGATTTCAATAGAAAACCATACAATTATCGGACTTTTTCAAGTTTTTAGGGTCAAAATTTTTACAAAAAAATTTTTTTTCTTTAAACGCCTGTAACTTCTTTATTTTGCGTCCTAGACCCTTCAAAGTTTGACCTGATTTCAATAGAAAACCATACAATTTTCGGTCTTTTTTCAAGTTTTTAGGGTCAAAATTTTTACAAAAAATTTTTTTTTCTTTAAACGCCTGTAACTTCTTTATTTTGCGTCCTAGACCCTTCAAAGTTTGACCTGATTTCAATAGAAAACCATACAATTATCGGACTTTTTCAAGTTTTTAGAGTCAAAATTTTTACAAAAAAATTTTTTTTCTTTAAACGCCTGTAACTTCTTTATTTTGCGTCCTAGACCCTTCAAAGTTTGACCTGATTTCAATAGAAAACCATACAATTATCGGACTTTTTCAAGTTTTTAGGGTCAAAATTTTTACAAAAAATTTTTTTTTCTTTAAACGCCTGTAACTTCTTTATTTTGCGTCCTAGACCCTTCAAAGTTTGACCTGATTTCAATAGAAAACCATACAATTATCGGACTTTTTCAAGTTTTTAGGGTCAAAATTTTTACAAAAAAATTTTTTTTCTTTAAACGCCTGTAACTTCTTTATTTTGCGTCCTAGACCCTTCAAAGTTTGACCTGATTTCAATAGAAAACCATACAATTATCGGACTTTTTCAAGTTTTTAGAGTCAAAATTTTTACAAAAAAATTTTTTTTCTTTAAACGCCTGTAACTTCTTTATTTTGCGTCCTAGACCCTTCAAAGTTTGACCTGATTTCAATAGAAAACCATACAATTATCGGACTTTTTCAAGTTTTTAGGGTCAAAATTTTTACAAAAAATTTTTTTTTCTTTAAACGCCTGTAACTTCTTTATTTTGCGTCCTAGACCCTTCAAAGTTTGACCTGATTTCAATAGAAAACCATACAATTTTCGGTCTTTTTTCAAGTTTTTAGGGTCAAAATTTTTACAAAAAAATTTTTTTCTTTAAACGCCTGTAACTTCTTTATTTTGCGTCCTAGACCCTTCAAAGTTTGACCTGATTTCAATAGAAAACCATACAATTTTCGGTCTTTTTTCAAGTTTTTAGGGTCAAAATTATTACAAAATTTTTTTTTTTCTTTAAACGCCTGTAACTTCTTTATTTTGCGTCCTAGACCCTTCAAAGTTTGACCTGATTTCAATAGAAAACCATACAATTATCGGACTTTTTCAAGTTTTTAGAGTCAAAATTTTTACAAAAAAATTTTTTTTCTTTAAACGCCTGTAACTTCTTTATTTTGCGTCCTAGACCCTTCAAAGTTTGACCTGATTTCAATAGAAAACCATACAATTATCGGACTTTTTCAAGTTTTTAGGGTCAAAATTTTTACAAAAAAATTTTTTTTCTTTAAACGCCTGTAACTTCTTTATTTTGCGTCCTAGACCCTTCAAAGTTTGACCTGATTTCAATAGAAAACCATACAATTATCGGACTTTTTCAAGTTTTTAGGGTCAAAATTTTTACAAAAAATTTTTTTTTCTTTAAACGCCTGTAACTTCTTTATTTTGCGTCCTAGACCCTTCAAAGTTTGACCTGATTTCAATAGAAAACCATACAATTATCGGACTTTTTCAAGTTTTTAGGGTCAAAATTTTTACAAAAAAATTTTTTTTCTTTAAACGCCTGTAACTTCTTTATTTTGCGTCCTAGACCCTTCAAAGTTTGACCTGATTTCAATAGAAAACCATACAATTATCGGACTTTTTCAAGTTTTTAGAGTCAAAATTTTTACAAAAAAATTTTTTTTCTTTAAACGCCTGTAACTTCTTTATTTTGCGTCCTAGACCCTTCAAAGTTTGACCTGATTTCAATAGAAAACCATACAATTATCGGACTTTTTCAAGTTTTTAGGGTCAAAATTTTTACAAAAAATTTTTTTTTCTTTAAACGCCTGTAACTTCTTTATTTTGCGTCCTAGACCCTTCAAAGTTTGACCTGATTTCAATAGAAAACCATACAATTATCGGACTTTTTCAAGTTTTTAGGGTCAAAATTTTTACAAAAAAATTTTTTTTCTTTAAACGCCTGTAACTTCTTTATTTTGCGTCCTAGACCCTTCAAAGTTTGACCTGATTTCAATAGAAAACCATACAATTTTCGGTCTTTTTTCAAGTTTTTAGGGTCAAAATTTTTACAAAAAATTTTTTTTTCTTTAAACGCCTGTAACTTCTTTATTTTGCGTCCTAGACCCTTCAAAGTTTGACCTGATTTCAATAGAAAACCATACAATTATCGGACTTTTTCAAGTTTTTAGGGTCAAAATTTTTACAAAAAATTTTTTTTTCTTTAAACGCCTGTAACTTCTTTATTTTGCGTCCTAGACCCTTCAAAGTTTGACCTGATTTCAATAGAAAACCATACAATTTTCGGTCTTTTTTCAAGTTTTTAGGGTCAAAATTTTTACAAAAATTTTTTTTTTTTTTAAACGCCTGTAACTTCTTTATTTTGCGTCCTAGACCCTTCAAAGTTTGACCTGATTTCAATAGAAAACCATACAATTATCGGACTTTTTCAAGTTTTTAGAGTCAAAATTTTTACAAAAAAATTTTTTTTCTTTAAACGCCTGTAACTTCTTTATTTTGCGTCCTAGACCCTTCAAAGTTTGACCTGATTTCAATAGAAAACCATACAATTATCGGACTTTTTCAAGTTTTTAGGGTCAAAATTTTTACAAAAAAATTTTTTTTCTTTAAACGCCTGTAACTTCTTTATTTTGCGTCCTAGACCCTTCAAAGTTTGACCTGATTTCAATAGAAAACCATACAATTATCGGACTTTTTCAAGTTTTTAGGGTCAAAATTTTTACAAAAAAAATTTTTTTCTTTAAACGCCTGTAACTTCTTTATTTTGCGTCCTAGACCCTTCAAAGTTTGACCTGATTTCAATAGAAAACCATACAATTATCGGACTTTTTCAAGTTTTTAGAGTCAAAATTTTTACAAAAAAATTTTTTTTCTTTAAACGCCTGTAACTTCTTTATTTTGCGTCCTAGACCCTTCAAAGTTTGACCTGATTTCAATAGAAAACCATACAATTATCGGACTTTTTCAAGTTTTTAGGGTCAAAATTTTTACAAAAAAATTTTTTTTCTTTAAACGCCTGTAACTTCTTTATTTTGCGTCCTAGACCCTTCAAAGTTTGACCTGATTTCAATAGAAAACCATACAATTTTCGGTCTTTTTTCAAGTTTTTAGGGTCAAAATTTTTACAAAAAAATTTTTTTCTTTAAACGCCTGTAACTTCTTTATTTTGCGTCCTAGACCCTTCAAAGTTTGACCTGATTTCAATAGAAAACCATACAATTTTCGGTCTTTTTTCAAGTTTTTAGGGTCAAAATTTTTACAAAAAAATTTTTTTCTTTAAACGCCTGTAACTTCTTTATTTTGCGTCCTAGACCCTTCAAAGTTTGACCTGATTTCAATAGAAAACCATACAATTATCGGACTTTTTCAAGTTTTTAGAGTCAAAATTTTTACAAAAAAATTTTTTTTCTTTAAACGCCTGTAACTTCTTTATTTTGCGTCCTAGACCCTTCAAAGTTTGACCTGATTTCAATAGAAAACCATACAATTATCGGACTTTTTCAAGTTTTTAGGGTCAAAATTTTTACAAAAAAATTTTTTTCTTTAAACGCCTGTAACTTCTTTATTTTGCGTCCTAGACCCTTCAAAGTTTGACCTGATTTCAATAGAAAACCATACAATTATCGGACTTTTTCAAGTTTTTAGGGTCAAAATTTTTACAAAAATTTTTTTTTTCTTTAAACGCCTGTAACTTCTTTATTTTGCGTCCTAGACCCTTCAAAGTTTGACCTGATTTCAATAGAAAACCATACAATTATCGGACTTTTTCAAGTTTTTAGGGTCAAAATTTTTACAAAAAAATTTTTTTTCTTTAAACGCCTGTAACTTCTTTATTTTGCGTCCTAGACCCTTCAAAGTTTGACCTGATTTCAATAGAAAACCATACAATTTTCGGTCTTTTTTCAAGTTTTTAGGGTCAAAATTTTTACAAAAAATTTTTTTTTCTTTAAACGCCTGTAACTTCTTTATTTTGCGTCCTAGACCCTTCAAAGTTTGACCTGATTTCAATAGAAAACCATACAATTATCGGACTTTTTCAAGTTTTTAGAGTCAAAATTTTTACAAAAAAATTTTTTTTCTTTAAACGCCTGTAACTTCTTTATTTTGCGTCCTAGACCCTTCAAAGTTTGACCTGATTTCAATAGAAAACCATACAATTATCGGACTTTTTCAAGTTTTTAGGGTCAAAATTTGTACAAAAATTTTTTTTTTCTTTAAACGCCTGTAACTTCTTTATTTTGCGTCCTAGACCCTTCAAAGTTTGACCTGATTTCAATAGAAAACCATACAATTATCGGACTTTTTCAAGTTTTTAGGGTCAAAATTTTTACAAAAAAATTTTTTTTCTTTAAACGCCTGTAACTTCTTTATTTTGCGTCCTAGACCCTTCAAAGTTTGACCTGATTTCAATAGAAAACCATACAATTATCGGACTTTTTCAAGTTTTTAGAGTCAAAATTTTTACAAAAAAATTTTTTTTCTTTAAACGCCTGTAACTTCTTTATTTTGCGTCCTAGACCCTTCAAAGTTTGACCTGATTTCAATAGAAAACCATACAATTATCGGACTTTTTCAAGTTTTTAGGGTCAAAATTTTTACAAAAAATTTTTTTTTCTTTAAACGCCTGTAACTTCTTTATTTTGCGTCCTAGACCCTTCAAAGTTTGACCTGATTTCAATAGAAAACCATACAATTTTCGGTCTTTTTTCAAGTTTTTAGGGTCAAAATTTTTACAAAAAAATTTTTTTCTTTAAACGCCTGTAACTTCTTTATTTTGCGTCCTAGACCCTTCAAAGTTTGACCTGATTTCAATAGAAAACCATACAATTTTCGGTCTTTTTTCAAGTTTTTAGGGTCAAAATTTTTACAAAAAAATTTTTTTCTTTAAACGCCTGTAACTTCTTTATTTTGCGTCCTAGACCCTTCAAAGTTTGACCTGATTTCAATAGAAAACCATACAATTATCGGACTTTTTCAAGTTTTTAGAGTCAAAATTTTTACAAAAAAATTTTTTTTCTTTAAACGCCTGTAACTTCTTTATTTTGCGTCCTAGACCCTTCAAAGTTTGACCTGATTTCAATAGAAAACCATACAATTATCGGACTTTTTCAAGTTTTTAGGGTCAAAATTTTTACAAAAAATTTTTTTTTCTTTAAACGCCTGTAACTTCTTTATTTTGCGTCCTAGACCCTTCAAAGTTTGACCTGATTTCAATAGAAAACCATACAATTATCGGACTTTTTCAAGTTTTTAGGGTCAAAATTTTTACAAAAAATTTTTTTTTCTTTAAACGCCTGTAACTTCTTTATTTTGCGTCCTAGACCCTTCAAAGTTTGACCTGATTTCAATAGAAAACCATACAATTATCGGACTTTTTCAAGTTTTTAGGGTCAAAATTTTTACAAAAAAATTTTTTTTCTTTAAACGCCTGTAACTTCTTTATTTTGCGTCCTAGACCCTTCAAAGTTTGACCTGATTTCAATAGAAAACCATACAATTATCGGACTTTTTCAAGTTTTTAGAGTCAAAATTTTTACAAAAAAATTTTTTTTCTTTAAACGCCTGTAACTTCTTTATTTTGCGTCCTAGACCCTTCAAAGTTTGACCTGATTTCAATAGAAAACCATACAATTATCGGACTTTTTCAAGTTTTTAGGGTCAAAATTTTTACAAAAAATTTTTTTTTCTTTAAACGCCTGTAACTTCTTTATTTTGCGTCCTAGACCCTTCAAAGTTTGACCTGATTTCAATAGAAAACCATACAATTATCGGACTTTTTCAAGTTTTTAGGGTCAAAATTTTTACAAAAAAATTTTTTTTCTTTAAACGCCTGTAACTTCTTTATTTTGCGTCCTAGACCCTTCAAAGTTTGACCTGATTTCAATAGAAAACCATACAATTTTCGGTCTTTTTTCAAGTTTTTAGGGTCAAAATTTTTACAAAAAATTTTTTTTTCTTTAAACGCCTGTAACTTCTTTATTTTGCGTCCTAGACCCTTCAAAGTTTGACCTGATTTCAATAGAAAACCATACAATTATCGGACTTTTTCAAGTTTTTAGGGTCAAAATTTTTACAAAAAATTTTTTTTTTCTTTAAACGCCTGTAACTTCTTTATTTTGCGTCCTAGACCCTTCAAAGTTTGACCTGATTTCAATAGAAAACCATACAATTATCGGACTTTTTCAAGTTTTTAGGGTCAAAATTTTTACAAAAAATTTTTTTTTCTTTAAACGCCTGTAACTTCTTTATTTTGCGTCCTAGACCCTTCAAAGTTTGACCTGATTTCAATAGAAAACCATACAATTATCGGACTTTTTCAAGTTTTTAGGGTCAAAATTTTTACAAAAAAATTTTTTTTCTTTAAACGCCTGTAACTTCTTTATTTTGCGTCCTAGACCCTTCAAAGTTTGACCTGATTTCAATAGAAAACCATACAATTATCGGACTTTTTCAAGTTTTTAGAGTCAAAATTTTTACAAAAAAATTTTTTTTCTTTAAACGCCTGTAACTTCTTTATTTTGCGTCCTAGACCCTTCAAAGTTTGACCTGATTTCAATAGAAAACCATACAATTATCGGACTTTTTCAAGTTTTTAGGGTCAAAATTTTTACAAAAAAATTTTTTTCTTTAAACGCCTGTAACTTCTTTATTTTGCGTCCTAGACCCTTCAAAGTTTGACCTGATTTCAATAGAAAACCATACAATTATCGGACTTTTTCAAGTTTTTAGGGTCAAAATTTTTACAAAAAATTTTTTTTTCTTTAAACGCCTGTAACTTCTTTATTTTGCGTCCTAGACCCTTCAAAGTTTGACCTGATTTCAATAGAAAACCATACAATTATCGGACTTTTTCAAGTTTTTAGGGTCAAAATTTTTACAAAAAAATTTTTTTTCTTTAAACGCCTGTAACTTCTTTATTTTGCGTCCTAGACCCTTCAAAGTTTGACCTGATTTCAATAGAAAACCATACAATTTTCGGTCTTTTTTCAAGTTTTTAGGGTCAAAATTTTTACAAAAAATTTTTTTTTCTTTAAACGCCTGTAACTTCTTTATTTTGCGTCCTAGACCCTTCAAAGTTTGACCTGATTTCAATAGAAAACCATACAATTATCGGACTTTTTCAAGTTTTTAGAGTCAAAATTTTTACAAAAAAAATTTTTTTCTTTAAACGCCTGTAACTTCTTTATTTTGCGTCCTAGACCCTTCAAAGTTTGACCTGATTTCAATAGAAAACCATACAATTATCGGACTTTTTCAAGTTTTTAGGGTCAAAATTTTTACAAAAAAATTTTTTTTCTTTAAACGCCTGTAACTTCTTTATTTTGCGTCCTAGACCCTTCAAAGTTTGACCTGATTTCAATAGAAAACCATACAATTTTCGGTCTTTTTTCAAGTTTTTAGGGTCAAAATTTTTACAAAAAATTTTTTTTTCTTTAAACGCCTGTAACTTCTTTATTTTGCGTCCTAGACCCTTCAAAGTTTGACCTGATTTCAATAGAAAACCATACAATTATCGGACTTTTTCAAGTTTTTAGGGTCAAAATTTTTACAAAAAAATTTTTTTTCTTTAAACGCCTGTAACTTCTTTATTTTGCGTCCTAGACCCTTCAAAGTTTGACCTGATTTCAATAGAAAACCATACAATTTTCGGTCTTTTTTCAAGTTTTTAGGGTCAAAATTTTTACAAAAAATTTTTTTTTCTTTAAACGCCTGTAACTTCTTTATTTTGCGTCCTAGACCCTTCAAAGTTTGACCTGATTTCAATAGAAAACCATACAATTATCGGACTTTTTCAAGTTTTTAGGGTCAAAATTTTTACAAAAAATTTTTTTTTTCTTTAAACGCCTGTAACTTCTTTATTTTGCGTCCTAGACCCTTCAAAGTTTGACCTGATTTCAATAGAAAACCATACAATTATCGGACTTTTTCAAGTTTTTAGGGTCAAAATTTTTACAAAAAAATTTTTTTTCTTTAAACGCCTGTAACTTCTTTATTTTGCGTCCTAGACCCTTCAAAGTTTGACCTGATTTCAATAGAAAACCATACAATTATCAGACTTTTTCAAGTTTTTAGGGTCAAAATTTTTACAAAAAATTTTTTTTTCTTTAAACGCCTGTAACTTCTTTATTTTGCGTCCTAGACCCTTCAAAGTTTGACCTGATTTCAATAGAAAACCATACAATTATCGGACTTTTTCAAGTTTTTAGAGTCAAAATTTTTACAAAAAAATTTTTTTTCTTTAAACGCCTGTAACTTCTTTATTTTGCGTCCTAGACCCTTCAAAGTTTGACCTGATTTCAATAGAAAACCATACAATTATCGGACTTTTTCAAGTTTTTAGGGTCAAAATTTTTACAAAAAAATTTTTTTTCTTTAAACGCCTGTAACTTCTTTATTTTGCGTCCTAGACCCTTCAAAGTTTGACCTGATTTCAATAGAAAACCATACAATTTTCGGTCTTTTTTCAAGTTTTTAGGGTCAAAATTTTTACAAAAAAATTTTTTTCTTTAAACGCCTGTAACTTCTTTATTTTGCGTCCTAGACCCTTCAAAGTTTGACCTGATTTCAATAGAAAACCATACAATTTTCGGTCTTTTTTCAAGTTTTTAGGGTCAAAATTTTTACAAAAAAATTTTTTTCTTTAAACGCCTGTAACTTCTTTATTTTGCGTCCTAGACCCTTCAAAGTTTGACCTGATTTCAATAGAAAACCATACAATTATCGGACTTTTTCAAGTTTTTAGAGTCAAAATTTTTACAAAAAAATTTTTTTTCTTTAAACGCCTGTAACTTCTTTATTTTGCGTCCTAGACCCTTCAAAGTTTGACCTGATTTCAATAGAAAACCATACAATTATCGGACTTTTTCAAGTTTTTAGGGTCAAAATTTTTACAAAAAATTTTTTTTTCTTTAAACGCCTGTAACTTCTTTATTTTGCGTCCTAGACCCTTCAAAGTTTGACCTGATTTCAATAGAAAACCATACAATTATCGGACTTTTTCAAGTTTTTAGGGTCAAAATTTTTACAAAAAAATTTTTTTTCTTTAAACGCCTGTAACTTCTTTATTTTGCGTCCTAGACCCTTCAAAGTTTGACCTGATTTCAATAGAAAACCATACAATTTTCGGTCTTTTTTCAAGTTTTTAGGGTCAAAATTTTTACAAAAAATTTTTTTTTCTTTAAACGCCTGTAACTTCTTTATTTTGCGTCCTAGACCCTTCAAAGTTTGACCTGATTTCAATAGAAAACCATACAATTATCGGACTTTTTCAAGTTTTTAGGGTCAAAATTTTTACATAAAATTTTTTTTTTCTTTAAACGCCTGTAACTTCTTTATTTTGCGTCCTAGACCCTTCAAAGTTTGACCTGATTTCAATAGAAAACCATACAATTATCGGACTTTTTCAAGTTTTTAGGGTCAAAATTTTTACAAAAAAATTTTTTTTCTTTAAACGCCTGTAACTTCTTTATTTTGCGTCCTAGACCCTTCAAAGTTTGACCTGATTTCAATAGAAAACCATACAATTATCGGACTTTTTCAAGTTTTTAGGGTCAAAATTTTTACAAAAAAATTTTTTTTCTTTAAACGCCTGTAACTTCTTTATTTTGCGTCCTAGACCCTTCAAAGTTTGACCTGATTTCAATAGAAAACCATACAATTATCGGACTTTTTCAAGTTTTTAGAGTCAAAATTTTTACAAAAAAATTTTTTTTCTTTAAACGCCTGTAACTTCTTTATTTTGCGTCCTAGACCCTTCAAAGTTTGACCTGATTTCAATAGAAAACCATACAATTATCGGACTTTTTCAAGTTTTTAGGGTCAAAATTTTTACAAAAAAAATTTTTTCTTTAAACGCCTGTAACTTCTTTATTTTGCGTCCTAGACCCTTCAAAGTTTGACCTGATTTCAATAGAAAACCATACAATTATCGGACTTTTTCAAGTTTTTAGGGTCAAAATTTTTACAAAAAATTTTTTTTTCTTTAAACGCCTGTAACTTCTTTATTTTGCGTCCTAGACCCTTCAAAGTTTGACCTGATTTCAATAGAAAACCATACAATTATCGGACTTTTTCAAGTTTTTAGGGTCAAAATTTTTACAAAAATTTTTTTTTTTTTTAAACGCCTGTAACTTCTTTATTTTGCGTCCTAGACCCTTCAAAGTTTGACCTGATTTCAATAGAAAACCATACAATTTTCGGTCTTTTTTCAAGTTTTTAGGGTCAAAATTTTTACAAAAAATTTTTTTTTCTTTAAACGCCTGTAACTTCTTTATTTTGCGTCCTAGACCCTTCAAAGTTTGACCTGATTTCAATAGAAAACCATACAATTATCGGACTTTTTCAAGTTTTTAGAGTCAAAATTTTTACAAAAAAATTTTTTTTCTTTAAACGCCTGTAACTTCTTTATTTTGCGTCCTAGACCCTTCAAAGTTTGACCTGATTTCAATAGAAAACCATACAATTATCGGACTTTTTCAAGTTTTTAGGGTCAAAATTTTTACAAAAAAATTTTTTTTCTTTAAACGCCTGTAACTTCTTTATTTTGCGTCCTAGACCCTTCAAAGTTTGACCTGATTTCAATAGAAAACCATACAATTATCGGACTTTTTCAAGTTTTTAGGGTCAAAATTTTTACAAAAAATTTTTTTTTTCTTTAAACGCCTGTAACTTCTTTATTTTGCGTCCTAGACCCTTCAAAGTTTGACCTGATTTCAATAGAAAACCATACAATTTTCGGTCTTTTTTCAAGTTTTTAGGGTCAAAATTTTTACAAAAAATTTTTTTTTCTTTAAACGCCTGTAACTTCTTTATTTTGCGTCCTAGACCCTTCAAAGTTTGACCTGATTTCAATAGAAAACCATACAATTATCGGACTTTTTCAAGTTTTTAGAGTCAAAATTTTTACAAAAAAATTTTTTTTCTTTAAACGCCTGTAACTTCTTTATTTTGCGTCCTAGACCCTTCAAAGTTTGACCTGATTTCAATAGAAAACCATACAATTATCGGACTTTTTCAAGTTTTTAGGGTCAAAATTTTTACAAAAAAATTTTTTTTCTTTAAACGCCTGTAACTTCTTTATTTTGCGTCCTAGACCCTTCAAAGTTTGACCTGATTTCAATAGAAAACCATACAATTATCGGACTTTTTCAAGTTTTTAGGGTCAAAATTTTTACAAAAAATTTTTTTTTCTTTAAACGCCTGTAACTTCTTTATTTTGCGTCCTAGACCCTTCAAAGTTTGACCTGATTTCAATAGAAAACCATACAATTATCGGACTTTTTCAAGTTTTTAGAGTCAAAATTTTTACAAAAAAATTTTTTTTCTTTAAACGCCTGTAACTTCTTTATTTTGCGTCCTAGACCCTTCAAAGTTTGACCTGATTTCAATAGAAAACCATACAATTATCGGACTTTTTCAAGTTTTTAGGGTCAAAATTTTTACAAAAAAATTTTTTTTCTTTAAACGCCTGTAACTTCTTTATTTTGCGTCCTAGACCCTTCAAAGTTTGACCTGATTTCAATAGAAAACCATACAATTTTCGGTCTTTTTTCAAGTTTTTAGGGTCAAAATTTTTACAAAAAAATTTTTTTCTTTAAACGCCTGTAACTTCTTTATTTTGCGTCCTAGACCCTTCAAAGTTTGACCTGATTTCAATAGAAAACCATACAATTTTCGGTCTTTTTTCAAGTTTTTAGGGTCAAAATTTTTACAAAAAAATTTTTTTCTTTAAACGCCTGTAACTTCTTTATTTTGCGTCCTAGACCCTTCAAAGTTTGACCTGATTTCAATAGAAAACCATACAATTATCGGACTTTTTCAAGTTTTTAGAGTCAAAATTTTTACAAAAAAATTTTTTTTCTTTAAACGCCTGTAACTTCTTTATTTTGCGTCCTAGACCCTTCAAAGTTTGACCTGATTTCAATAGAAAACCATACAATTATCGGACTTTTTCAAGTTTTTAGGGTCAAAATTTTTACAAAAAAATTTTTTTTCTTTAAACGCCTGTAACTTCTTTATTTTGCGTCCTAGACCCTTCAAAGTTTGACCTGATTTCAATAGAAAACCGTACAATTATCGGACTTTTTCAAGTTTTTAGAGTCAAAATTTTTACAAAAAAATTGTTTTTCTTTAAACGCCTGTAACTTCTTTATTTTGCGTCCTAGACCATTCAAAGTTTGACCTGATTTCAATAGAAAACCATACAATTATCGGACTTTTTCAAGTTTTTAGAGTCAAAATTTTTACAAAAAAATTTTTTTTCTTTAAACGCCTGTAACTTCTTTATTTTGCGTCCTAGACCCTTCAAAGTTTGACCTGATTTCAATAGAAAACCATACAATTATCGGACTTTTTCAAGTTTTTAGGGTCAAAATTTTTACAAAAAATTTTTTTTTCTTTAAACGCCTGTAACTTCTTTATTTTGCGTCCTAGACCCTTCAAAGTTTGACCTGATTTCAATAGAAAACCATACAATTATCGGACTTTTTCAAGTTTTTAGGGTCAAAATTTTTACAAAAAAATTTTTTTTCTTTAAACGCCTGTAACTTCTTTATTTTGCGTCCTAGACCCTTCAAAGTTTGACCTGATTTCAATAGAAAACCATACAATTTTCGGTCTTTTTTCAAGTTTTTAGGGTCAAAATTTTTACAAAAAATTTTTTTTTCTTTAAACGCCTGTAACTTCTTTATTTTGCGTCCTAGACCCTTCAAAGTTTGACCTGATTTCAATAGAAAACCATACAATTATCGGACTTTTTCAAGTTTTTAGGGTCAAAATTTTTACAAAAAAATTTTTTTTCTTTAAACGCCTGTAACTTCTTTATTTTGCGTCCTAGACCCTTCAAAGTTTGACCTGATTTCAATAGAAAACCATACAATTATCGGACTTTTTCAAGTTTTTAGGGTCAAAATTTTTACAAAAAAATTTTTTTTCTTTAAACGCCTGTAACTTCTTTATTTTGCGTCCTAGACCCTTCAAAGTTTGACCTGATTTCAATAGAAAACCATACAATTATCGGACTTTTTCAAGTTTTTAGAGTCAAAATTTTTACAAAAAAATTTTTTTTCTTTAAACGCCTGTAACTTCTTTATTTTGCGTCCTAGACCCTTCAAAGTTTGACCTGATTTCAATAGAAAACCATACAATTATCGGACTTTTTCAAGTTTTTAGGGTCAAAATTTTTACAAAAAAAATTTTTTCTTTAAACGCCTGTAACTTCTTTATTTTGCGTCCTAGACCCTTCAAAGTTTGACCTGATTTCAATAGAAAACCATACAATTATCGGACTTTTTCAAGTTTTTAGGGTCAAAATTTTTACAAAAAATTTTTTTTTCTTTAAACGCCTGTAACTTCTTTATTTTGCGTCCTAGACCCTTCAAAGTTTGACCTGATTTCAATAGAAAACCATACAATTATCGGACTTTTTCAAGTTTTTAGGGTCAAAATTTTTACAAAAAATTTTTTTTTTTTTAAACGCCTGTAACTTCTTTATTTTGCGTCCTAGACCCTTCAAAGTTTGACCTGATTTCAATAGAAAACCATACAATTTTCGGTCTTTTTTCAAGTTTTTAGGGTCAAAATTTTTACAAAAAATTTTTTTTTCTTTAAACGCCTGTAACTTCTTTATTTTGCGTCCTAGACCCTTCAAAGTTTGACCTGATTTCAATAGAAAACCATACAATTATCGGACTTTTTCAAGTTTTTAGAGTCAAAATTTTTACAAAAAAATTTTTTTTCTTTAAACGCCTGTAACTTCTTTATTTTGCGTCCTAGACCCTTCAAAGTTTGACCTGATTTCAATAGAAAACCATACAATTATCGGACTTTTTCAAGTTTTTAGGGTCAAAATTTTTACAAAAAATTTTTTTTTCTTTAAACGCCTGTAACTTCTTTATTTTGCGTCCTAGACCCTTCAAAGTTTGACCTGATTTCAATAGAAAACCATACAATTTTCGGTCTTTTTTCAAGTTTTTAGGGTCAAAATTTTTACAAAAAATTTTTTTTTCTTTAAACGCCTGTAACTTCTTTATTTTGCGTCCTAGACCCTTCAAAGTTTGACCTGATTTCAATAGAAAACCATACAATTATCGGACTTTTTCAAGTTTTTAGGGTCAAAATTTTTACAAAAAAATTTTTTTTCTTTAAACGCCTGTAACTTCTTTATTTTGCGTCCTAGACCCTTCAAAGTTTGACCTGATTTCAATAGAAAACCATACAATTTTCGGTCTTTTTTCAAGTTTTTAGGGTCAAAATTTTTACAAAAAATTTTTTTTTCTTTAAACGCCTGTAACTTCTTTATTTTGCGTCCTAGACCCTTCAAAGTTTGACCTGATTTCAATAGAAAACCATACAATTATCGGACTTTTTCAAGTTTTTAGGGTCAAAATTTTTACAAAAAATTTTTTTTTTCTTTAAACGCCTGTAACTTCTTTATTTTGCGTCCTAGACCCTTCAAAGTTTGACCTGATTTCAATAGAAAACCATACAATTATCGGACTTTTTCAAGTTTTTAGGGTCAAAATTTTTACAAAAAATTTTTTTTTCTTTAAACGCCTGTAACTTCTTTATTTTGCGTCCTAGACCCTTCAAAGTTTGACCTGATTTCAATAGAAAACCATACAATTATCGGACTTTTTCAAGTTTTTAGGGTCAAAATTTTTACAAAAAAATTTTTTTTCTTTAAACGCCTGTAACTTCTTTATTTTGCGTCCTAGACCCTTCAAAGTTTGACCTGATTTCAATAGAAAACCATACAATTATCGGACTTTTTCAAGTTTTTAGAGTCAAAATTTTTACAAAAAAATTTTTTTTCTTTAAACGCCTGTAACTTCTTTATTTTGCGTCCTAGACCCTTCAAAGTTTGACCTGATTTCAATAGAAAACCATACAATTATCGGACTTTTTCAAGTTTTTAGGGTCAAAATTTTTACAAAAATTTTTTTTTTCTTTAAACGCCTGTAACTTCTTTATTTTGCGTCCTAGACCCTTCAAAGTTTGACCTGATTTCAATAGAAAACCATACAATTATCGGACTTTTTCAAGTTTTTAGGGTCAAAATTTTTACAAAAAAATTTTTTTTCTTTAAACGCCTGTAACTTCTTTATTTTGCGTCCTAGACCCTTCAAAGTTTGACCTGATTTCAATAGAAAACCATACAATTATCGGACTTTTTCAAGTTTTTAGAGTCAAAATTTTTACAAAAAAATTTTTTTTCTTTAAACGCCTGTAACTTCTTTATTTTGCGTCCTAGACCCTTCAAAGTTTGACCTGATTTCAATAGAAAACCATACAATTATCGGACTTTTTCAAGTTTTTAGGGTCAAAATTTTTACAAAAAAATTTTTTTTCTTTAAACGCCTGTAACTTCTTTATTTTGCGTCCTAGACCCTTCAAAGTTTGACCTGATTTCAATAGAAAACCATACAATTTTCGGTCTTTTTTCAAGTTTTTAGGGTCAAAATTTTTACAAAAAATTTTTTTTTCTTTAAACGCCTGTAACTTCTTTATTTTGCGTCCTAGACCCTTCAAAGTTTGACCTGATTTCAATAGAAAACCATACAATTATCGGACTTTTTCAAGTTTTTAGGGTCAAAATTTTTACAAAAAATTTTTTTTTCTTTAAACGCCTGTAACTTCTTTATTTTGCGTCCTAGACCCTTCAAAGTTTGACCTGATTTCAATAGAAAACCATACAATTATCGGACTTTTTCAAGTTTTTAGGGTCAAAATTTTTACAAAAAAATTTTTTTTCTTTAAACGCCTGTAACTTCTTTATTTTGCGTCCTAGACCCTTCAAAGTTTGACCTGATTTCAATAGAAAACCATACAATTATCGGACTTTTTCAAGTTTTTAGGGTCAAAATTTTTACAAAAAAATTTTTTTTCTTTAAACGCCTGTAACTTCTTTATTTTGCGTCCTAGACCCTTCAAAGTTTGACCTGATTTCAATAGAAAACCATACAATTATCGGACTTTTTCAAGTTTTTAGAGTCAAAATTTTTACAAAAAATTTTTTTTTCTTTAAACGCCTGTAACTTCTTTATTTTGCGTCCTAGACCCTTCAAAGTTTGACCTGATTTCAATAGAAAACCATACAATTTTCGGTCTTTTTTCAAGTTTTTTAGGGTCAAAATTTTTACAAAAAAATTTTTTTTCTTTAAACGCCTGTAACTTCTTTATTTTGCGTCCTAGACCCTTCAAAGTTTGACCTGATTTCAATAGAAAACCATACAATTATCGGACTTTTTCAAGTTTTTAGGGTCAAAATTTTTACAAAAAATTTTTTTTTTCTTTAAACGCCTGTAACTTCTTTATTTTGCGTCCTAGACCCTTCAAAGTTTGACCTGATTTCAATAGAAAACCATACAATTATCGGACTTTTTCAAGTTTTTAGGGTCAAAATTTTTACAAAAAATTTTTTTTTCTTTAAACGCCTGTAACTTCTTTATTTTGCGTCCTAGACCCTTCAAAGTTTGACCTGATTTCAATAGAAAACCATACAATTATCGGACTTTTTCAAGTTTTTAGAGTCAAAATTTTTACAAAAAAATTTTTTTTCTTTAAACGCCTGTAACTTCTTTATTTTGCGTCCTAGACCCTTCAAAGTTTGACCTGATTTCAATAGAAAACCATACAATTATCGGACTTTTTCAAGTTTTTAGAGTCAAAATTTTTACAAAAAAATTTTTTTTCTTTAAACGCCTGTAACTTCTTTATTTTGCGTCCTAGACCCTTCAAAGTTTGACCTGATTTCAATAGAAAACCATACAATTATCGGACTTTTTCAAGTTTTTAGGGTCAAAATTTTTACAAAAAATTTTTTTTTCTTTAAACGCCTGTAACTTCTTTATTTTGCGTCCTAGACCCTTCAAAGTTTGACCTGATTTCAATAGAAAACCATACAATTATCGGACTTTTTCAAGTTTTTAGGGTCAAAATTTTTACAAAAAAATTTTTTTTCTTTAAACGCCTGTAACTTCTTTATTTTGCGTCCTAGACCCTTCAAAGTTTGACCTGATTTCAATAGAAAACCATACAATTTTCGGTCTTTTTTCAAGTTTTTAGGGTCAAAATTTTTACAAAAAATTTTTTTTTCTTTAAACGCCTGTAACTTCTTTATTTTGCGTCCTAGACCCTTCAAAGTTTGACCTGATTTCAATAGAAAACCATACAATTATCGGACTTTTTCAAGTTTTTAGGGTCAAAATTTTTACAAAAAATTTTTTTTTTCTTTAAACGCCTGTAACTTCTTTATTTTGCGTCCTAGACCCTTCAAAGTTTGACCTGATTTCAATAGAAAACCATACAATTATCGGACTTTTTCAAGTTTTTAGGGTCAAAATTTTTACAAAAAATTTTTTTTTCTTTAAACGCCTGTAACTTCTTTATTTTGCGTCCTAGACCCTTCAAACGCCTGTAACTTCTTTATTTTGCGTCCTAGACCCTTCAAAGTTTGACCTGATTTCAATAGAAAACCATACAATTTTCGGTCTTTTTTCAAGTTTTTAGGGTCAAAATTTTTACAAAAAAATTTTTTTCTTTAAACGCCTGTAACTTCTTTATTTTGCGTCCTAGACCCTTCAAAGTTTGACCTGATTTCAATAGAAAACCATACAATTATCGGACTTTTTCAAGTTTTTAGAGTCAAAATTTTTACAAAAAAATTTTTTTTCTTTAAACGCCTGTAACTTCTTTATTTTGCGTCCTAGACCCTTCAAAGTTTGACCTGATTTCAATAGAAAACCATACAATTATCGGACTTTTTCAAGTTTTTAGGGTCAAAATTTTTACAAAAAAATTTTTTTTCTTTAAACGCCTGTAACTTCTTTATTTTGCGTCCTAGACCCTTCAAAGTTTGACCTGATTTCAATAGAAAACCATACAATTATCGGACTTTTTCAAGTTTTTAGGGTCAAAATTTTTACAAAAAAATTTTTTTTCTTTAAACGCCTGTAACTTCTTTATTTTGCGTCCTAGACCCTTCAAAGTTTGACCTGATTTCAATAGAAAACCATACAATTATCGGACTTTTTCAAGTTTTTAGAGTCAAAATTTTTACAAAAAAATTTTTTTTCTTTAAACGCCTGTAACTTCTTTATTTTGCGTCCTAGACCCTTCAAAGTTTGACCTGATTTCAATAGAAAACCATACAATTATCGGACTTTTTCAAGTTTTTAGGGTCAAAATTTTTACAAAAAAATTTTTTTTCTTTAAACGCCTGTAACTTCTTTATTTTGCGTCCTAGACCCTTCAAAGTTTGACCTGATTTCAATAGAAAACCATACAATTATCGGACTTTTTCAAGTTTTTAGGGTCAAAATTTTTACAAAAATTTTTTTTTTCTTTAAACGCCTGTAACTTCTTTATTTTGCGTCCTAGACCCTTCAAAGTTTGACCTGATTTCAATAGAAAACCATACAATTATCGGACTTTTTCAAGTTTTTAGGGTCAAAATTTTTACAAAAAAATTTTTTTTCTTTAAACGCCTGTAACTTCTTTATTTTGCGTCCTAGACCCTTCAAAGTTTGACCTGATTTCAATAGAAAACCATACAATTATCGGACTTTTTCAAGTTTTTAGGGTCAAAATTTTTACAAAAAATTTTTTTTTCTTTAAACGCCTGTAACTTCTTTGACCTGATTTCAATAGAAAACCATACAATTATCGGACTTTTTCAAGTTTTTAGGGTCAAAATTTTTACAAAAAAATTTTTTTTCTTTAAACGCCTGTAACTTCTTTATTTTGCGTCCTAGACCCTTCAAAGTTTGACCTGATTTCAATAGAAAACCATACAATTATCGGACTTTTTCAAGTTTTTAGGGTCAAAATTTTTACAAAAAAATTTTTTTTCTTTAAACGCCTGTAACTTCTTTATTTTGCGTCCTAGACCCTTCAAAGTTTGACCTGATTTCAATAGAAAACCATACAATTATCGGACTTTTTCAAGTTTTTAGAGTCAAAATTTTTACAAAAAAATTTTTTTTCTTTAAACGCCTGTAACTTCTTTATTTTGCGTCCTAGACCCTTCAAAGTTTGACCTGATTTCAATAGAAAACCATACAATTATCGGACTTTTTCAAGTTTTTAGGGTCAAAATTTTTACAAAAAAATTTTTTTTCTTTAAACGCCTGTAACTTCTTTATTTTGCGTCCTAGACCCTTCAAAGTTTGACCTGATTTCAATAGAAAACCATACAATTATCGGACTTTTTCAAGTTTTTAGGGTCAAAATTTTTACAAAAAATTTTTTTTTCTTTAAACGCCTGTAACTTCTTTATTTTGCGTCCTAGACCCTTCAAAGTTTGACCTGATTTCAATAGAAAACCATACAATTATCGGACTTTTTCAAGTTTTTAGGGTCAAAATTTTTACAAAAAAATTTTTTTTCTTTAAACGCCTGTAACTTCTTTATTTTGCGTCCTAGACCCTTCAAAGTTTGACCTGATTTCAATAGAAAACCATACAATTATCGGACTTTTTCAAGTTTTTAGGGTCAAAATTTTTACAAAAAAATTTTTTTTCTTTAAACGCCAGTAACTTCTTTATTTTGCGTCCTAGACCCTTCAAAGTTTGACCTGATTTCAATAGAAAACCATACAATTTTCGGTCTTTTTTCAAGTTTTTAGGGCCAAAATTTTTACAAAAATTTTTTTTTCTTTAAACGCCTGTAACTTCTTTATTTTGCGTCCTAGACCCTTCAAAGTTTGACCTGATTTCAATAGAAAACCATACAATTATCGGACTTTTTCAAGTTTTTAGGGTCAAAATTTTTACAAAAAAATTTTTTTTCTTTAAACGCCTGTAACTTCTTTATTTTGCGTCCTAGACCCTTCAAAGTTTGACCTGATTTCAATAGAAAACCATACAATTATCGGACTTTTTCAAGTTTTTAGAGTCAAAATTTTTACAAAAAAATTTTTTTTCTTTAAACGCCTGTAACTTCTTTATTTTGCGTCCTAGACCCTTCAAAGTTTGACCTGATTTCAATAGAAAACCATACAATTATCGGACTTTTTCAAGTTTTTAGGGTCAAAATTTTTACAAAAAAATTTTTTTTCTTTAAACGCCTGTAACTTCTTTATTTTGCGTCCTAGACCCTTCAAAGTTTGACCTGATTTCAATAGAAAACCATACAATTTTCGGTCTTTTTTCAAGTTTTTAGGGCCAAAATTTTTACAAAAATTTTTTTTTCTTTAAACGCCTGTAACTTCTTTATTTTGCGTCCTAGACCCTTCAAAGTTTGACCTGATTTCAATAGAAAACCATACAATTATCGGACTTTTTCAAGTTTTTAGGGTCAAAATTTTTACAAAAAAATTTTTTTTCTTTAAACGCCTGTAACTTCTTTATTTTGCGTCCTAGACCCTTCAAAGTTTGACCTGATTTCAATAGAAAACCATACAATTATCGGACTTTTTCAAGTTTTTAGGGTCAAAATTTTTACAAAAAAATTTTTTTTCTTTAAACGCCTGTAACTTCTTTATTTTGCGTCCTAGACCCTTCAAAGTTTGACCTGATTTCAATAGAAAACCATACAATTATCGGACTTTTTCAAGTTTTTAGGGTCAAAATTTTTACAAAAAAATTTTTTTTCTTTAAACGCCTGTAACTTCTTTATTTTGCGTCCTAGACCCTTCAAAGTTTGACCTGATTTCAATAGAAAACCATACAATTATCGGACTTTTTCAAGTTTTTAGGGTCAAAATTTTTACAAAAAAATTTTTTTTCTTTAAACGCCTGTAACTTCTTTATTTTGCGTCCTAGACCCTTCAAAGTTTGACCTGATTTCAATAGAAAACCATACAATTATCGGACTTTTTCAAGTTTTTAGAGTCAAAATTTTTACAAAAAAATTTTTTTTCTTTAAACGCCTGTAACTTCTTTATTTTGCGTCCTAGACCCTTCAAAGTTTGACCTGATTTCAATAGAAAACCATACAATTATCGGACTTTTTCAAGTTTTTAGGGTCAAAATTTTTACAAAAAAATTTTTTTTCTTTAAACGCCTGTAACTTCTTTATTTTGCGTCCTAGACCCTTCAAAGTTTGACCTGATTTCAATAGAAAACCATACAATTATCGGACTTTTTCAAGTTTTTAGGGTCAAAATTTTTACAAAAAATTTTTTTTTCTTTAAACGCCTGTAACTTCTTTATTTTGCGTCCTAGACCCTTCAAAGTTTGACCTGATTTCAATAGAAAACCATACAATTATCGGACTTTTTCAAGTTTTTAGGGTCAAAATTTTTACAAAAAAATTTTTTTTCTTTAAACGCCTGTAACTTCTTTATTTTGCGTCCTAGACCCTTCAAAGTTTGACCTGATTTCAATAGAAAACCATACAATTATCGGACTTTTTCAAGTTTTTAGGGTCAAAATTTTTACAAAAAATTTTTTTTTCTTTAAACGCCTGTAACTTCTTTATTTTGCGTCCTAGACCCTTCAAAGTTTGACCTGATTTCAATAGAAAACCATACAATTATCGGACTTTTTCAAGTTTTTAGGGTCAAAATTTTTACAAAAAAATTTTTTTTCTTTAAACGCCTGTAACTTCTTTATTTTGCGTCCTAGACCCTTCAAAGTTTGACCTGATTTCAATAGAAAACCATACAATTATCGGACTTTTTCAAGTTTTTAGGGTCAAAATTTTTACAAAAAAATTTTTTTTCTTTAAACGCCTGTAACTTCTTTATTTTGCGTCCTAGACCCTTCAAAGTTTGACCTGATTTCAATAGAAAACCATACAATTATCGGACTTTTTCAAGTTTTTAGGGTCAAAATTTTTACAAAAAAATTTTTTTTCTTTAAACGCCAGTAACTTCTTTATTTTGCGTCCTAGACCCTTCAAAGTTTGACCTGATTTCAATAGAAAACCATACAATTTTCGGTCTTTTTTCAAGTTTTTAGGGCCAAAATTTTTACAAAAATTTTTTTTTCTTTAAACGCCTGTAACTTCTTTATTTTGCGTCCTAGACCCTTCAAAGTTTGACCTGATTTCAATAGAAAACCATACAATTATCGGACTTTTTCAAGTTTTTAGGGTCAAAATTTTTACAAAAAAATTTTTTTTCTTTAAACGCCTGTAACTTCTTTATTTTGCGTCCTAGACCCTTCAAAGTTTGACCTGATTTCAATAGAAAACCATACAATTATCGGACTTTTTCAAGTTTTTAGAGTCAAAATTTTTACAAAAAAATTTTTTTTCTTTAAACGCCTGTAACTTCTTTATTTTGCGTCCTAGACCCTTCAAAGTTTGACCTGATTTCAATAGAAAACCATACAATTATCGGACTTTTTCAAGTTTTTAGGGTCAAAATTTTTACAAAAAATTTTTTTTTCTTTAAACGCCTGTAACTTCTTTATTTTGCGTCCTAGACCCTTCAAAGTTTGACCTGATTTCAATAGAAAACCATACAATTTTCGGTCTTTTTTCAAGTTTTTAGGGCCAAAATTTTTACAAAAATTTTTTTTTCTTTAAACGCCTGTAACTTCTTTATTTTGCGTCCTAGACCCTTCAAAGTTTGACCTGATTTCAATAGAAAACCATACAATTATCGGACTTTTTCAAGTTTTTAGGGTCAAAATTTTTACAAAAAAATTTTTTTTCTTTAAACGCCTGTAACTTCTTTTTTTTGCGTCCTAGACCCTTCAAAGTTTGACCTGATTTCAATAGAAAACCATACAATTATCGGACTTTTTCAAGTTTTTAGGGTCAAAATTTTTACAAAAAAATTTTTTTCTTTAAACGCCTGTAACTTCTTTATTTTGCGTCCTAGACCCTTCAAAGTTTGACCTGATTTCAATAGAAAACCATACAATTATCGGACTTTTTCAAGTTTTTAGGGTCAAAATTTTTACAAAAAAATTTTTTTTCTTTAAACGCCTGTAACTTCTTTATTTTGCGTCCTAGACCCTTCAAAGTTTGACCTGATTTCAATAGAAAACCATACAATTTTCGGTCTTTTTTCAAGTTTTTAGGGTCAAAATTTTTACAAAAAAATTTTTTTTCTTTAAACGCCTGTAACTTCTTTATTTTGCGTCCTAGACCCTTCAAAGTTTGACCTGATTTCAATAGAAAACCATACAATTTTCGGTCTTTTTTCAAGTTTTTAGGGCCAAAATTTTTACAAAAATTTTTTTTTTCTTTAAACGCCTGTAACTTCTTTATTTTGCGTCCTAGACCCTTCAAAGTTTGACCTGATTTCAATAGAAAACCATACAATTATCGGACTTTTTCAAGTTTTTAGGGTCAAAATTTTTACAAAAAAATTTTTTTTCTTTAAACGCCTGTAACTTCTTTATTTTGCGTCCTAGACCCTTCAAAGTTTGACCTGATTTCAATAGAAAACCATACAATTATCGGACTTTTTCAAGTTTTTAGGGTCAAAATTTTTACAAAAAATTTTTTTTTCTTTAAACGCCTGTAACTTCTTTATTTTGCGTCCTAGACCCTTCAAAGTTTGACCTGATTTCAATAGAAAACCATACAATTTTCGGTCTTTTTTCAAGTTTTTAGGGCCAAAATTTTTACAAAAAAATTTTTTTTCTTTAAACGCCTGTAACTTCTTTATTTTGCGTCCTAGACCCTTCAAAGTTTGACCTGATTTCAATAGAAAACCATACAATTTTCGGTCTTTTTTCAAGTTTTTAGGGCCAAAATTTTTACAAAATTTTTTTTTTTCTTTAAACGCCTGTAACTTCTTTATTTTGCGTCCTAGACCCTTTTCACCTGACCTGATTTCAATAGAAAACCATACAATTATCGGACTTTTTCAAGTTTTTAGGGTCAAAATTTTTACAAAAAATTTTTTTTTCTTTAAACGCCTGTAACTTCTTTATTTGGCGTCCTAGACCCTTCAAAGTTTGACCTGATTTCAATAGAAAACCATACAATTATCGGACTTTTTCAAGTTTTTAGGGTCAAAATTTTTACAAAAAAATTTTTTTTCTTTAAACGCCTGTAACTTCTTTATTTTGCGTCCTAGACCCTTCAAAGTTTGACCTGATTTCAATAGAAAACCATACAATTTTCGGTCTTTTTTCAAGTTTTTAGGGTCAAAATTTTTACAAAAAATTTTTTTTTCTTTAAACGCCTGTAACTTCTTTATTTTGCGTCCTAGACCCTTTTCACCTGACCTGATTTCAATAGAAAACCATACAATTATCGGACTTTTTCAAGTTTTTAGGGTCAAAATTATTACAAAAAATTTTTTTTTCTTTAAACGCCTGTAACTTCTTTATTTGGCGTCCTAGACCCTTCAAAGTTTGACCTGATTTCAATAGAAAACCATACAATTATCGGACTTTTTCAAGTTTTTAGGGTCAAAATTTTTACAAAAAAATTTTTTTTCTTTAAACGCCTGTAACTTCTTTATTTTGCGTCCTAGACCCTTCAAAGTTTGACCTGATTTCAATAGAAAACCATACAATTATCGGACTTTTTCAAGTTTTTAGGGTCAAAATTTTTACAAAAAATTTTTTTTTCTTTAAACGCCTGTAACTTCTTTATTTGGCGTCCTAGACCCTTCAAAGTTTGACCTGATTTCAATAGAAAACCATACAATTATCGGACTTTTTCAAGTTTTTAGGGTCAAAATTTTTACAAAAAAATTTTTTTTCTTTAAACGCCTGTAACTTCTTTATTTTGCGTCCTAGACCCTTCAAAGTTTTACCTGATTTCAATAGAAAACCATACAATTATCGGACTTTTTCAAGTTTTTAGGGTCAAAATTTTTACAAAAAAATTTTTTTTCTTTAAACGCCTGTAACTTCTTTATTTTGCGTCCTAGACCCTTCAAAGTTTGACCTGATTTCAATAGAAAACCATACAATTATCGGACTTTTTCAAGTTTTTAGAGTCAAAATTTTTACAAAAAAATTTTTTTTCTTTAAACGCCTGTAACTTCTTTATTTTGCGTCCTAGACCCTTCAAAGTTTGACCTGATTTCAATAGAAAACCATACAATTTTCGGTCTTTTTTCAAGTTTTTAGGGCCAAAATTTTTACAAAAATTTTTTTTTTCTTTAAACGCCTGTAACTTCTTTATTTTGCGTCCTAGACCCTTCAAAGTTTGACCTGATTTCAATAGAAAACCATACAATTATCGGACTTTTTCAAGTTTTTAGGGTCAAAATTTTTACAAAAAAATTTTTTTTCTTTAAACGCCTGTAACTTCTTTATTTTGCGTCCTAGACCCTTCAAAGTTTGACCTGATTTCAATAGAAAACCATACAATTATCGGACTTTTTCAAGTTTTTAGGGCCAAAATTTTTACAAAAAAATTTTTTTTCTTTAAACGCCTGTAACTTCTTTATTTTGCGTCCTAGACCCTTCAAAGTTTGACCTGATTTCAATAGAAAACCATACAATTTTCGGTCTTTTTTCAAGTTTTTAGGGCCAAAATTTTTACAAAAATTTTTTTTTCTTTAAACGCCTGTAACTTCTTTATTTTGCGTCCTAGACCCTTCAAAGTTTGACCTGATTTCAATAGAAAACCATACAATTATCGGACTTTTTCAAGTTTTTAGGGTCAAAATTTTTACAAAAAAAATATTTTTCTTTAAACGCCTGTAACTTCTTTATTTTGCGTCCTAGACCCTTCAAAGTTTGACCTGATTTCAATAGAAAACCATACAATTATCGGACTTTTTCAAGTTTTTAGGGTCAAAATTTTTACAAAAAAATTTTTTTTCTTTAAACGCCTGTAACTTCTTTATTTTGCGTCCTAGACCCTTCAAAGTTTGACCTGATTTCAATAGAAAACCATACAATTATCGGACTTTTTCAAGTTTTTAGGGTCAAAATTTTTACAAAAAAATTTTTTTTCTTTAAACGCCTGTAACTTCTTTATTTTGCGTCCTAGACCCTTCAAAGTTTGACCTGATTTCAATAGAAAACCATACAATTATCGGACTTTTTCAAGTTTTTAGGGTCAAAATTTTTACAAAAAAATTTTTTTTCTTTAAACGCCTGTAACTTCTTTATTTTGCGTCCTAGACCCTTCAAAGTTTGACCTGATTTCAATAGAAAACCATACAATTATCGGACTTTTTCAAGTTTTTAGGGTCAAAATTTTTACAAAAAATTTTTTTTTCTTTAAACGCCTGTAACTTCTTTATTTTGCGTCCTAGACCCTTCAAAGTTTGACCTGATTTCAATAGAAAACCGTACAATTATCGGACTTTTTCAAGTTTTTAGAGTCAAAATTTTTACAAAAAAATTTTTTTTCTTTAAACGCCTGTAACTTCTTTATTTTGCGTCCTAGACCCTTCAAAGTTTGACCTGATTTCAATAGAAAACCATACAATTTTCGGTCTTTTTTCAAGTTTTTAGGGCCAAAATTTTTACAAAATTTTTTTTTTCTTTAAACGCCTGTAACTTCTTTATTTTGCGTCCTAGACCCTTCAAAGTTTGACCTGATTTCAATAGAAAACCATACAATTATCGGACTTTTTCAAGTTTTTAGGGTCAAAATTTTTACAAAAAAATTTTTTTTCTTTAAACGCCTGTAACTTCTTTATTTTGCGTCCTAGACCCTTCAAAGTTTGACCTGATTTCAATAGAAAACCATACAATTATCGGACTTTTTCAAGTTTTTAGGGTCAAAATTTTTACAAAAAAATTTTTTTTCTTTAAACGCCTGTAACTTCTTTATTTTGCGTCCTAGACCCTTCAAAGTTTGACCTGATTTCAATAGAAAACCATACAATTTTCGGTCTTTTTTCAAGTTTTTAGGGTCAAAATTTTTACAAAAAATTTTTTTTCTTTAAACGCCTGTAACTTCTTTATTTTGCGTCCTAGACCCTTCAAAGTTTGACCTGATTTCAATAGAAAACCATACAATTTTCGGTCTTTTTTCAAGTTTTTAGGGCCAAAATTTTTACAAAATTTTTTTTTTTCTTTAAACGCCTGTAACTTCTTTATTTTGCGTCCTAGACCCTTCAAAGTTTGACCTGATTTCAATAGAAAACCATACAATTATCGGACTTTTTCAAGTTTTTAGGGTCAAAATTTTTACAAAAAAATTTTTTTTCTTTAAACGCCTGTAACTTCTTTATTTTGCGTCCTAGACCCTTCAAAGTTTGACCTGATTTCAATAGAAAACCATACAATTATCGGACTTTTTCAAGTTTTTAGGGTCAAAATTTTTACAAAAAAATTTTTTTTCTTTAAACGCCTGTAACTTCTTTATTTTGCGTCCTAGACCCTTCAAAGTTTGACCTGATTTCAATAGAAAACCATACAATTCTCGGTCTTTTTTCAAGTTTTTAGGGTCAAAATTTTTACAAAAAAATTTTTTTTCTTTAAACGCCTGTAACTTCTTTATTTTGCGTCCTAGACCCTTCAAAGTTTGACCTGATTTCAATAGAAAACCATACAATTATCGGACTTTTTCAAGTTTTTAGGGTCAAAATTTTTACAAAAAATTTTTTTTTCTTTAAACGCCTGTAACTTCTTTATTTTGCGTCCTAGACCCTTCAAAGTTTGACCTGATTTCAATAGAAAACCATACAATTATCGGACTTTTTCAAGTTTTCAGGGTCAAAATTTTTACAAAAAAATTTTTTTTCTTTAAACGCCTGTAACTTCTTTATTTTGCGTCCTAGACCCTTCAAAGTTTGACCTGATTTCAATAGAAAACCATACAATTATCGGACTTTTTCAAGTTTTTAGGGTCAAAATTTTTACAAAAAAATTTTTTTTCTTTAAACGCCTGTAACTTCTTTATTTTGCGTCCTAGACCCTTCAAAGTTTGACCTGATTTCAATAGAAAACCATACAATTATCGGACTTTTTCAAGTTTTTAGGGTCAAAATTTTTACAAAAAAATTTTTTTTCTTTAAACGCCTGTAACTTCTTTATTTTGCGTCCTAGACCCTTCAAAGTTTGACCTGATTTCAATAGAAAACCATACAATTATCGGACTTTTTCAAGTTTTTAGGGCCAAAATTTTTACAAAAATTTTTTTTTTCTTTAAACGCCTGTAACTTCTTTATTTTGCGTCCTAGACCCTTCAAAGTTTGACCTGATTTCAATAGAAAACCATACAATTATCGGACTTTTTCAAGTTTTTAGGGTCAAAATTTTTACAAAAAAATTTTTTTTCTTTAAACGCCTGTAACTTCTTTATTTTGCGTCCTAGACCCTTCAAAGTTTGACCTGATTTCAATAGAAAACCATACAATTATCGGACTTTTTCAAGTTTTTAGAGTCAAAATTTTTACAAAAAAATTTTTTTTCTTTAAACGCCTGTAACTTCTTTATTTTGCGTCCTAGACCCTTCAAAGTTTGACCTGATTTCAATAGAAAACCATACAATTTTCGGTCTTTTTTCAAGTTTTTAGGGCCAAAATTTTTACAAAAATTTTTTTTTTCTTTAAACGCCTGTAACTTCTTTATTTTGCGTCCTAGACCCTTCAAAGTTTGACCTGATTTCAATAGAAAACCATACAATTATCGGACTTTTTCAAGTTTTTAGGGTCAAAATTTTTACAAAAAATTTTTTTTTCTTTAAACGCCTGTAACTTCTTTATTTTGCGTCCTAGACCCTTCAAAGTTTGACCTGATTTCAATAGAAAACCATACAATTATCGGACTTTTTCAAGTTTTTAGGGTCAAAATTTTTACAAAAATTTTTTTTTCTTTAAACGCCTGTAACTTCTTTATTTTGCGTCCTAGACCCTTCAAAGTTTGACCTGATTTCAATAGAAAACCATACAATTATCGGACTTTTTCAAGTTTTTAGGGTCAAAATTTTTACAAAAAAATTTTTTTTCTTTAAACGCCTGTAACTTCTTTATTTTGCGTCCTAGACCCTTCAAAGTTTGACCTGATTTCAATAGAAAACCATACAATTATCGGACTTTTTCAAGTTTTTAGGGTCAAAATTTTTACAAAAAAATTTTTTTTCTTTAAACGCCTGTAACTTCTTTATTTTGCGTCCTAGACCCTTCAAAGTTTGACCTGATTTCAATAGAAAACCATACAATTTTCGGACTTTTTCAAGTTTTTAGGGTCAAAATTTTTACAAAAAAATTTTTTTTCTTTAAACGCCTGTAACTTCTTTATTTTGCGTCCTAGACCCTTCAAAGTTTGACCTGATTTCAATAGAAAACCATACAATTATCGGACTTTTTCAAGTTTTTAGGGTCAAAATTTTTACAAAAAATTTTTTTTTCTTTAAACGCCTGTAACTTCTTTATTTTGCGTCCTAGACCCTTCAAAGTTTGACCTGATTTCAATAGAAAACCATACAATTATCGGACTTTTTCAAGTTTTTAGAGTCAAAATTTTTACAAAAAAATTTTTTTTCTTTAAACGCCTGTAACTTCTTTATTTTGCGTCCTAGACCCTTCAAAGTTTGACCTGATTTCAATAGAAAACCATACAATTCTCGGTCTTTTTTCAAGTTTTTAGGGCCAAAATTTTTACAAAAATTTTTTTTTTCTTTAAACGCCTGTAACTTCTTTATTTTGCGTCCTAGACCCTTCAAAGTTTGACCTGATTTCAATAGAAAACCATACAATTATCGGACTTTTTCAAGTTTTTAGGGTCAAAATTTTTACAAAAAAATTTTTTTTCTTTAAACGCCTGTAACTTCTTTATTTTGCGTCCTAGACCCTTCAAAGTTTGACCTGATTTCAATAGAAAACCATACAATTTTCGGTCTTTTTTCAAGTTTTTAGGGCCAAAATTTTTACAAAAATTTTTTTTTTCTTTAAACGCCTGTAACTTCTTTATTTTGCGTCCTAGACCCTTCAAAGTTTGACCTGATTTCAATAGAAAACCATACAATTATCGGACTTTTTCAAGTTTTTAGAGTCAAAATTTTTACAAAAAAATTTTTTTTCTTTAAACGCCTGTAACTTCTTTATTTTGCGTCCTAGACCCTTCAAAGTTTGACCTGATTTCAATAGAAAACCATACAATTTTCGGTCTTTTTTCAAGTTTTTAGGGTCAAAATTTTTACAAAAAATTTTTTTTCTTTAAACGCCTGTAACTTCTTTATTTTGCGTCCTAGACCCTTCAAAGTTTGACCTGATTTCAATAGAAAACCATACAATTATCGGACTTTTTCAAGTTTTTAGGGTCAAAATTTTTACAAAAAATTTTTTTTTCTTTAAACGCCTGTAACTTCTTTATTTTGCGTCCTAGACCCTTCAAAGTTTGACCTGATTTCAATAGAAAACCATACAATTATCGGACTTTTTCAAGTTTTTAGGGTCAAAATTTTTACAAAAAAATTTTTTTTCTTTAAACGCCTGTAACTTCTTTATTTTGCGTCCTAGACCCTTCAAAGTTTGACCTGATTTCAATAGAAAACCATACAATTTTCGGTCTTTTTTCAAGTTTTTAGGGCCAAAATTTTTACAAAAAAATTTTTTTTCTTTAAACGCCTGTAACTTCTTTATTTTGCGTCCTAGACCCTTCAAAGTTTGACCTGATTTCAATAGAAAACCATACAATTATCGGACTTTTTCAAGTTTTTAGGGCCAAAATTTTTACAAAAAAATTTTTTTTCTTTAAACGCCTGTAACTTCTTTATTTTGCGTCCTAGACCCTTCAAAGTTTGACCTGATTTCAATAGAAAACCATACAATTTTCGGTCTTTTTTCAAGTTTTTAGGGCCAAAATTTTTACAAAATTTTTTTTTTCTTTAAACGCCTGTAACTTCTTTATTTTGCGTCCTAGACCCTTCAAAGTTTGACCTGATTTCAATAGAAAACCATACAATTTTCGGTCTTTTTTCAAGTTTTTAGGGCCAAAATTTTTACAAAAATTTTTTTTTTCTTTAAACGCCTGTAACTTCTTTATTTTGCGTCCTAGACCCTTCAAAGTTTGACCTGATTTCAATAGAAAACCATACAATTATCGGACTTTTTCAAGTTTTTAGGGTCAAAATTTTTACAAAAATTTTTTTTTTCTTTAAACGCCTGTAACTTCTTTATTTTGCGTCCTAGACCCTTCAAAGTTTGACCTGATTTCAATAGAAAACCATACAATTATCGGACTTTTTCAAGTTTTTAGAGTCAAAATTTTTACAAAAAAATTTTTTTTCTTTAAACGCCTGTAACTTCTTTATTTTGCGTCCTAGACCCTTCAAAGTTTGACCTGATTTCAATAGAAAACCATACAATTTTCGGTCTTTTTTCAAGTTTTTAGGGTCAAAATTTTTACAAAAAAATTTTTTTTCTTTAAACGCCTGTAACTTCTTTATTTTGCGTCCTAGACCCTTCAAAGTTTGACCTGATTTCAATAGAAAACCATACAATTATCGGACTTTTTCAAGTTTTTAGGGTCAAAATTTTTACAAAAAATTTTTTTTTCTTTAAACGCCTGTAACTTCTTTATTTTGCGTCCTAGACCCTTCAAAGTTTGACCTGATTTCAATAGAAAACCATACAATTATCGGACTTTTTCAAGTTTTTAGGGTCAAAATTTTTACAAAAATTTTTTTTTCTTTAAACGCCTGTAACTTCTTTATTTTGCGTCCTAGACCCTTCAAAGTTTGACCTGATTTCAATAGAAAACCATACAATTATCGGACTTTTTCAAGTTTTTAGGGTCAAAATTTTTACAAAAAAATTTTTTTTCTTTAAACGCCTGTAACTTCTTTATTTTGCGTCCTAGACCCTTCAAAGTTTGACCTGATTTCAATAGAAAACCATACAATTTTCGGTCTTTTTTCAAGTTTTTAGGGCCAAAATTTTTACAAAAAAAATTTTTTTCTTTAAACGCCTGTAACTTCTTTATTTTGCGTCCTAGACCCTTCAAAGTTTGACCTGATTTCAATAGAAAACCATACAATTATCGGACTTTTTCAAGTTTTTAGGGCCAAAATTTTTACAAAAAAATTTTTTTTCTTTAAACGCCTGTAACTTCTTTATTTTGCGTCCTAGACCCTTCAAAGTTTGACCTGATTTCAATAGAAAACCATACAATTTTCGGTCTTTTTTCAAGTTTTTAGGGCCAAAATTTTTACAAAATTTTTTTTTTCTTTAAACGCCTGTAACTTCTTTATTTTGCGTCCTAGACCCTTCAAAGTTTGACCTGATTTCAATAGAAAACCATACAATTTTCGGTCTTATTTCAAGTTTTTAGGGCCAAAATTTTTACAAAAATTTTTTTTTTCTTTAAACGCCTGTAACTTCTTTATTTTGCGTCCTAGACCCTTCAAAGTTTGACCTGATTTCAATAGAAAACCATACAATTATCGGACTTTTTCAAGTTTTTAGGGTCAAAATTTTTACAAAAATTTTTTTTTTCTTTAAACGCCTGTAACTTCTTTATTTTGCGTCCTAGACCCTTCAAAGTTTGACCTGATTTCAATAGAAAACCATACAATTATCGGACTTTTTCAAGTTTTTAGGGTCAAAATTTTTACAAAAATTTTTTTTTCTTTAAACGCCTGTAACTTCTTTATTTTGCGTCCTAGACCCTTCAAAGTTTGACCTGATTTCAATAGAAAACCATACAATTATCGGACTTTTTCAAGTTTTTAGGGTCAAAATTTTTACAAAAAAATTTTTTTTCTTTAAACGCCTGTAACTTCTTTATTTTGCGTCCTAGACCCTTCAAAGTTTGACCTGATTTCAATAGAAAACCATACAATTTTCGGTCTTTTTTCAAGTTTTTAGGGCCAAAATTTTTACAAAAAAAATTTTTTTCTTTAAACGCCTGTAACTTCTTTATTTTGCGTCCTAGACCCTTCAAAGTTTGACCTGATTTCAATAGAAAACCATACAATTATCGGACTTTTTCAAGTTTTTAGGGCCAAAATTTTTACAAAAAATTTTTTTTTCTTTAAACGCCTGTAACTTCTTTATTTTGCGTCCTAGACCCTTCAAAGTTTGACCTGATTTCAATAGAAAACCATACAATTTTCGGTCTTTTTTCAAGTTTTTAGGGCCAAAATTTTTACAAAAATTTTTTTTTTCTTTAAACGCCTGTAACTTCTTTATTTTGCGTCCTAGACCCTTCAAAGTTTGACCTGATTTCAATAGAAAACCATACAATTTTCGGTCTTTTTTCAAGTTTTTAGGGCCAAAATTTTTACAAAATTTTTTTTTTCTTTAAACGCCTGTAACTTCTTTATTTTGCGTCCTAGACCCTTCAAAGTTTGACCTGATTTCAATAGAAAACCATACAATTTTCGGTCTTTTTTCAAGTTTTTAGGGCCAAAATTTTTACAAAAATTTTTTTTTTCTTTAAACGCCTGTAACTTCTTTATTTTGCGTCCTAGACCCTTCAAAGTTTGACCTGATTTCAATAGAAAACCATACAATTATCGGACTTTTTCAAGTTTTTAGGGTCAAAATTTTTACAAAAATTTTTTTTTTCTTTAAACGCCTGTAACTTCTTTATTTTGCGTTCTAGACCCTTCAAAGTTTGACCTGATTTCAATAGAAAACCATACAATTATCGGACTTTTTCAAGTTTTTAGGGTCAAAATTTTTACAAAAAAATTTTTTTTCTTTAAACGCCTGTAACTTCTTTATTTTGCGTCCTAGACCCTTCAAAGTTTGACCTGATTTCAATAGAAAACCATACAATTATCGGACTTTTTCAAGTTTTTAGGGTCAAAATTTTTACAAAAAATTTTTTTTCTTTAAACGCCTGTAACTTCTTTATTTTGCGTCCTAGACCCTTCAAAGTTTGACCTGATTTCAATAGAAAACCATACAATTTTCGGTCTTTTTTCAAGTTTTTAGGGCCAAAATTTTTACAAAAAAATTTTTTTCTTTAAACGCCTGTAACTTCTTTATTTTGCGTCCTAGACCCTTCAAAGTTTGACCTGATTTCAATAGAAAACCATACAATTATCGGACTTTTTCAAGTTTTTAGGGTCAAAATTTTTACAAAAATTTTTTTTTTCTTTAAACGCCTGTAACTTCTTTATTTTGCGTCCTAGACCCTTCAAAGTTTGACCTGATTTCAATAGAAAACCATACAATTATCGGACTTTTTCAAGTTTTTAGGGTCAAAATTTTTACAAAAAAATTTTTTTTCTTTAAACGCCTGTAACTTCTTTATTTTGCGTCCTAGACCCTTCAAAGTTTGACCTGATTTCAATAGAAAACCATACAATTATCGGACTTTTTCAAGTTTTTAGGGCCAAAATTTTTACAAAAATTTTTTTTTTCTTTAAACGCCTGTAACTTCTTTATTTTGCGTCCTAGACCCTTCAAAGTTTGACCTGATTTCAATAGAAAACCATACAATTATCGGACTTTTTCAAGTTTTTAGGGTCAAAATTTTTACAAAAAAATTTTTTTTCTTTAAACGCCTGTAACTTCTTTATTTTGCGTCCTAGACCCTTCAAAGTTTGACCTGATTTCAATAGAAAACCATACAATTATCGGACTTTTTCAAGTTTTTAGAGTCAAAATTTTTACAAAAAAATTTTTTTTCTTTAAACGCCTGTAACTTCTTTATTTTGCGTCCTAGACCCTTCAAAGTTTGACCTGATTTCAATAGAAAACCATACAATTTTCGGTCTTTTTTCAAGTTTTTAGGGCCAAAATTTTTACAAAAATTTTTTTTTTCTTTAAACGCCTGTAACTTCTTTATTTTGCGTCCTAGACCCTTCAAAGTTTGACCTGATTTCAATAGAAAACCATACAATTATCGGACTTTTTCAAGTTTTTAGGGTCAAAATTTTTACAAAAAAATTTTTTTTCTTTAAACGCCTGTAAATTCTTTATTTTGCGTCCTAGACCCTTCAAAGTTTGACCTGATTTCAATAGAAAACCATACAATTATCGGACTTTTTCAAGTTTTTAGGGCCAAAATTTTTACAAAAAAATTTTTTTTCTTTAAACGCCTGTAACTTCTTTATTTTGCGTCCTAGACCCTTCAAAGTTTGACCTGATTTCAATAGAAAACCATACAATTATCGGACTTTTTCAAGTTTTTAGGGTCAAAATTTTTACAAAAAAATTTTTTTTCTTTAAACGCCTGTAACTTCTTTATTTTGCGTCCTAGACCCTTCAAAGTTTGACCTGATTTCAATAGAAAACCATACAATTATCGGACTTTTTCAAGTTTTTAGGGTCAAAATTTTTACAAAAAAATTTTTTTTCTTTAAACGCCTGTAACTTCTTTATTTTGCGTCCTAGACCCTTCAAAGTTTGACCTGATTTCAATAGAAAACCATACAATTATCGGACTTTTTCAAGTTTTTAGGGTCAAAATTTTTACAAAAAATTTTTTTTTCTTTAAACGCCTGTAACTTCTTTATTTTGCGTCCTAGACCCTTCAAAGTTTGACCTGATTTCAATAGAAAACCATACAATTATCGGACTTTTTCAAGTTTTTAGGGTCAAAATTTTTACAAAAAAATTTTTTTTCTTTAAACGCCTGTAACTTCTTTATTTTGCGTCCTAGACCCTTCAAAGTTTGACCTGATTTCAATAGAAAACCATACAATTATCGGACTTTTTCAAGTTTTTAGGGTCAAAATTTTTACAAAAAAATTTTTTTTCTTTAAACGCCTGTAACTTCTTTATTTTGCGTCCTAGACCCTTCAAAGTTTGACCTGATTTCAATAGAAAACCATACAATTATCGGACTTTTTCAAGTTTTTAGGGTCAAAATTTTTACAAAAAAATTTTTTTTCTTTAAACGCCTGTAACTTCTTTATTTTGCGTCCTAGACCCTTCAAAGTTTGACCTGATTTCAATAGAAAACCATACAATTATCGGACTTTTTCAAGTTTTTAGGGTCAAAATTTTTACAAAAAATTTTTTTTTCTTTAAACGCCTGTAACTTCTTTATTTTGCGTCCTAGACCCTTCAAAGTTTGACCTGATTTCAATAGAAAACCATACAATTATCGGACTTTTTCAAGTTTTTAGAGTCAAAATTTTTACAAAAAAATTTTTTTTCTTTAAACGCCTGTAACTTCTTTATTTTGCGTCCTAGACCCTTCAAAGTTTGACCTGATTTCAATAGAAAACCATACAATTTTCGGTCTTTTTTCAAGTTTTTAGGGCCAAAATTTTTACAAAAATTTTTTTTTTCTTTAAACGCCTGTAACTTCTTTATTTTGCGTCCTAGACCCTTCAAAGTTTGACCTGATTTCAATAGAAAACCATACAATTATCGGACTTTTTCAAGTTTTTAGGGTCAAAATTTTTACAAAAAAATTTTTTTTCTTTAAACGCCTGTAACTTCTTTATTTTGCGTCCTAGACCCTTCAAAGTTTGACCTGATTTCAATAGAAAACCATACAATTTTCGGTCTTTTTTCAAGTTTTTAGGGCCAAAATTTTTACAAAAATTTTTTTTTTCTTTAAACGCCTGTAACTTCTTTATTTTGCGTCCTAGACCCTTCAAAGTTTGACCTGATTTCAATAGAAAACCATACAATTATCGGACTTTTTCAAGTTTTTAGGGTCAAAATTTTTACAAAAAAATTTTTTTTCTTTAAACGCCTGTAACTTCTTTATTTTGCGTCCTAGACCCTTCAAAGTTTGACCTGATTTCAATAGAAAACCATACAATTATCGGACTTTTTCAAGTTTTTAGGGTCAAAATTTTTACAAAAAAATTTTTTTTCTTTAAACGCCTGTAACTTCTTTATTTTGCGTCCTAGACCCTTCAAAGTTTGACCTGATTTCAATAGAAAACCATACAATTTTCGGTCTTTTTTCAAGTTTTTAGGGTCAAAATTTTTACAAAAATTTTTTTTTTCTTTAAACGCCTGTAACTTCTTTATTTTGCGTCCTAGACCCTTCAAAGTTTGACCTGATTTCAATAGAAAACCATACAATTATTGGACTTTTTCAAGTTTTTAGGGCCAAAATTTTTACAAAAATTTTTTTTTTCTTTAAACGCCTGTAACTTCTTTATTTTGCGTCCTAGACCCTTCAAAGTTTGACCTGATTTCAATAGAAAACCATACAATTATCGGACTTTTTCAAGTTTTTAGGGTCAAAATTTTTACAAAAAAATTTTTTTTCTTTAAACGCCTGTAACTTCTTTATTTTGCGTCCTAGACCCTTCAAAGTTTGACCTGATTTCAATAGAAAACCATACAATTATCGGACTTTTTCAAGTTTTTAGGGTCAAAATTTTTACAAAAAAATTTTTTTTCTTTAAACGCCTGTAACTTCTTTATTTTGCGTCCTAGACCCTTCAAAGTTTGACCTGATTTCAATAGAAAACCATACAATTATCGGACTTTTTCAAGTTTTTAGGGTCAAAATTTTTACAAAAAATTTTTTTTTCTTTAAACGCCTGTAACTTCTTTATTTTGCGTCCTAGACCCTTCAAAGTTTGACCTGATTTCAATAGAAAACCATACAATTATCGGACTTTTTCAAGTTTTTAGGGTCAAAATTTTTACAAAAAAATTTTTTTTCTTTAAACGCCTGTAACTTCTTTATTTTGCGTCCTAGACCCTTCAAAGTTTGACCTGATTTCAATAGAAAACCATACAATTATCGGACTTTTTCAAGTTTTTAGGGTCAAAATTTTTACAAAAAAATTTTTTTTCTTTAAACGCCTGTAACTTCTTTATTTTGCGTCCTAGACCCTTCAAAGTTTGACCTGATTTCAATAGAAAACCATACAATTATCGGACTTTTTCAAGTTTTTAGGGCCAAAATTTTTACAAAATTTTTTTTTTCTTTAAACGCCTGTAACTTCTTTATTTTGCGTCCTAGACCCTTCAAAGTTTGACCTGATTTCAATAGAAAACCATACAATTTTCGGTCTTTTTTCAAGTTTTTAGGGCCAAAATTTTTACAAAAATTTTTTTTTTCTTTAAACGCCTGTAACTTCTTTATTTTGCGTCCTAGACCCTTCAAAGTTTGACCTGATTTCAATAGAAAACCATACAATTTTCGGTCTTTTTTCAAGTTTTTAGGGCCAAAATTTTTACAAAAAAATTTTTTTTCTTTAAACGCCTGTAACTTCTTTATTTTGCGTCCTAGACCCTTCAAAGTTTGACCTGATTTCAATAGAAAACCATACAATTATCGGACTTTTTCAAGTTTTTAGGGCCAAAATTTTTACAAAAATTTTTTTTTTCTTTAAACGCCTGTAACTTCTTTATTTTGCGTCCTAGACCCTTAAAAGTTTGACCTGATTTCAATAGAAAACCATACAATTATCGGACTTTTTCAAGTTTTTAGGGTCAAAATTTTTACAAAAAAATTTTTTTTCTTTAAACGCCTGTAACTTCTTTATTTTGCGTCCTAGACCCTTCAAAGTTTGACCTGATTTCAATAGAAAACCATACAATTATCGGACTTTTTCAAGTTTTTAGGGTCAAAATTTTTACAAAAAATTTTTTTTCTTTAAACGCCTGTAACTTCTTTATTTTGCGTCCTAGACCCTTCAAAGTTTGACCTGATTTCAATAGAAAACCATACAATTATCGGACTTTTTCAAGTTTTTAGGGTCAAAATTTTTACAAAAAAATTTTTTTTCTTTAAACGCCTGTAACTTCTTTATTTTGCGTCCTAGACCCTTCAAAGTTTGACCTGATTTCAATAGAAAACCATACAATTATCGGACTTTTTCAAGTTTTTAGGGCCAAAATTTTTACAAAAAAATTTTTTTTCTTTAAACGCCTGTAACTTCTTTATTTTGCGTCCTAGACCCTTCAAAGTTTGACCTGATTTCAATAGAAAACCATACAATTATCGGACTTTTTCAAGTTTTTAGGGTCAAAATTTTTACAAAAAATTTTTTTTCTTTAAACGCCTGTAACTTCTTTATTTTGCGTCCTAGACCCTTCAAAGTTTGACCTGATTTCAATAGAAAACCATACAATTATCGGACTTTTTCAAGTTTTTAGGGTCAAAATTTTTACAAAAAAATTTTTTTTCTTTAAACGCCTGTAACTTCTTTATTTTGCGTCCTAGACCCTTCAAAGTTTGACCTGATTTCAATAGAAAACCATACAATTATCGGACTTTTTCAAGTTTTTAATGCCAAAATTTTTACAAAAAAATTTTTTTTCTTTAAACGCCTGTAACTTCTTTATTTTGCGTCCTAGACCCTTCAAAGTTTGACCTGATTTCAATAGAAAACCATACAATTATCGGACTTTTTCAAGTTTTTAGGGTCAAAATTTTTACAAAATTTTTTTTTTCTTTAAACGCCTGTAACTTCTTTATTTTGCGTCCTAGACCCTTCAAAGTTTGACCTGATTTCAATAGAAAACCATACAATTTTCGGTCTTTTTTCAAGTTTTTAGGGCCAAAATTTTTACAAAAATTTTTTTTTTCTTTAAACGCCTGTAACTTCTTTATTTTGCGTCCTAGACCCTTCAAAGTTTGACCTGATTTCAATAGAAAACCATACAATTTTCGGTCTTTTTTCAAGTTTTTAGGGCCAAAATTTTAACAAAAATTTTTTTTTTCTTTAAACGCCTGTAACTTCTTTATTTTGCGTCCTAGACCCTTCAAAGTTTGACCTGATTTCAATAGAAAACCATACAATTATCGGACTTTTTCAAGTTTTTAGGGTCAAAATTTTTACAAAAAAATTTTTTTTCTTTAAACGCCTGTAACTTCTTTATTTTGCGTCCTAGACCCTTAAAAGTTTGACCTGATTTCAATAGAAAACCATACAATTATCGGACTTTTTCAAGTTTTTAGGGTCAAAATTTTTACAAAAAAATTTTTTTTCTTTAAACGCCTGTAACTTCTTTATTTTGCGTCCTAGACCCTTCAAAGTTTGACCTGATTTCAATAGAAAACCATACAATTATCGGACTTTTTCAAGTTTTTAGGGTCAAAATTTTTACAAAAAATTTTTTTTTCTTTAAACGCCTGTAACTTCTTTATTTTGCGTCCTAGACCCTTCAAAGTTTGACCTGATTTCAATAGAAAACCATACAATTTTCGGTCTTTTTTCAAGTTTTTAGGGCCAAAATTTTTACAAAAAAATTTTTTTTCTTTAAACGCCTGTAACTTCTTTATTTTGCGTCCTAGACCCTTCAAAGTTTGACCTGATTTCAATAGAAAACCATACAATTATCGGACTTTTTCAGGTTTTTAGGGTCAAAATTTTTACAAAAATTTTTTTTTTCTTTAAACGCCTGTAACTTCTTTATTTTGCGTCCTAGACCCTTCAAAGTTTGACCTGATTTCAATAGAAAACCATACAATTATCGGACTTTTTCAAGTTTTTAGGGTCAAAATTTTTACAAAAAAATTTTTTTTCTTTAAACGCCTGTAACTTCTTTATTTTGCGTCCTAGACCCTTCAAAGTTTGACCTGATTTCAATAGAAAACCATACAATTATCGGACTTTTTCAAGTTTTTAGGGCCAAAATTTTTACAAAAATTTTTTTTTTCTTTAAACGCCTGTAACTTCTTTATTTTGCGTCCTAGACCCTTCAAAGTTTGACCTGATTTCAATAGAAAACCATACAATTATCGGACTTTTTCAAGTTTTTAGGGTCAAAATTTTTACAAAAAAATTTTTTTTCTTTAAACGCCTGTAACTTCTTTATTTTGCGTCCTAGACCCTTCAAAGTTTGACCTGATTTCAATAGAAAACCATACAATTATCGGACTTTTTCAAGTTTTTAGAGTCAAAATTTTTACAAAAAAATTTTTTTTCTTTAAACGCCTGTAACTTCTTTATTTTGCGTCCTAGACCCTTCAAAGTTTGACCTGATTTCAATAGAAAACCATACAATTTTCGGTCTTTTTTCAAGTTTTTAGGGCCAAAATTTTTACAAAAATTTTTTTTTTCTTTAAACGCCTGTAACTTCTTTATTTTGCGTCCTAGACCCTTCAAAGTTTGACCTGATTTCAATAGAAAACCATACAATTATCGGACTTTTTCAAGTTTTTAGGGTCAAAATTTTTACAAAAAATTTTTTTTTCTTTAAACGCCTGTAACTTCTTTATTTTGCGTCCTAGACCCTTCAAAGTTTGACCTGATTTCAATAGAAAACCATACAATTATCGGACTTTTTCAAGTTTTTAGGGTCAAAATTTTTACAAAAAAATTTTTTTTCTTTAAACGCCTGTAACTTCTTTATTTTGCGTCCTAGACCCTTCAAAGTTTGACCTGATTTCAATAGAAAACCATACAATTTTCGGTCTTTTTTCAAGTTTTTAGGGCCAAAATTTGTACAAAAAAATTTTTTTTCTTTAAACGCCTGTAACTTCTTTATTTTGCGTCCTAGACCCTTCAAAGTTTGACCTGATTTCAATAGAAAACCATACAATTATCGGACTTTTTCAAGTTTTTAGGGTCAAAATTTTTACAAAAAAATTTTTTTTCTTTAAACGCCTGTAACTTCTTTATTTTGCGTCCTAGACCCTTCAAAGTTTGACCTGATTTCAATAGAAAACCATACAATTATCGGACTTTTTCAAGTTTTTAGGGTCAAAATTTTTACAAAAAAATTTTTTTTCTTTAAACGCCTGTAACTTCTTTATTTTGCGTCCTAGACCCTTCAAAGTTTGACCTGATTTCAATAGAAAACCATACAATTATCGGACTTTTTCAAGTTTTTAGGGTCAAAATTTTTACAAAAATTTTTTTTTTCTTTAAACGCCTGTAACTTCTTTATTTTGCGTCCTAGACCCTTCAAAGTTTGACCTGATTTCAATAGAAAACCATACAATTTTCGGTCTTTTTTCAAGTTTTTAGGGCCAAAATTTTTACAAAAATTTTTTTTTTCTTTAAACGCCTGTAACTTCTTTATTTTGCGTCCTAGACCCTTCAAAGTTTGACCTGATTTCAATAGAAAACCATACAATTTTCGGTCTTTTTTCAAGTTTTTAGGGCCAAAATTTTTACAAAAATTTTTTTTTTCTTTAAACGCCTGTAACTTCTTTATTTTGCGTCCTAGACCCTTCAAAGTTTGACCTGATTTCAATAGAAAACCATACAATTATCGGACTTTTTCAAGTTTTTAGGGTCAAAATTTTTACAAAAAATTTTTTTTCTTTAAACGCCTGTAACTTCTTTATTTTGCGTCCTAGACCCTTAAAAGTTTGACCTGATTTCAATAGAAAACCATACAATTATCGGACTTTTTCAAGTTTTTAGGGTCAAAATTTTTACAAAAAAATTTTTTTTCTTTAAACGCCTGTAACTTCTTTATTTTGCGTCCTAGACCCTTCAAAGTTTGACCTGATTTCAATAGAAAACCATACAATTATCGGACTTTTTCAAGTTTTTAGGGTCAAAATTTTTACAAAAAATTTTTTTTTCTTTAAACGCCTGTAACTTCTTTATTTTGCGTCCTAGACCCTTCAAAGTTTGACCTGATTTCAATAGAAAACCATACAATTTTCGGTCTTTTTTCAAGTTTTTAGGGCCAAAATTTTTACAAAAAAATTTTTTTTCTTTAAACGCCTGTAACTTCTTTATTTTGCGTCCTAGACCCTTCAAAGTTTGACCTGATTTCAATAGAAAACCATACAATTATCGGACTTTTTCAGGTTTTTAGGGTCAAAATTTTTACAAAAAATTTTTTTTTCTTTAAACGCCTGTAACTTCTTTATTTTGCGTCCTAGACCCTTCAAAGTTTGACCTGATTTCAATAGAAAACCATACAATTATCGGACTTTTTCAAGTTTTTAGGGTCAAAATTTTTACAAAAAAATTTTTTTTCTTTAAACGCCTGTAACTTCTTTATTTTGCGTCCTAGACCCTTCAAAGTTTGACCTGATTTCAATAGAAAACCATACAATTATCGGACTTTTTCAAGTTTTTAGGGCCAAAATTTTTACAAAAATTTTTTTTTCTTTAAACGCCTGTAACTTCTTTATTTTGCGTCCTAGACCCTTCAAAGTTTGACCTGATTTCAATAGAAAACCATACAATTATCGGACTTTTTCAAGTTTTTAGGGTCAAAATTTTTACAAAAAAATTTTTTTTCTTTAAACGCCTGTAACTTCTTTATTTTGCGTCCTAGACCCTTCAAAGTTTGACCTGATTTCAATAGAAAACCATACAATTATCGGACTTTTTCAAGTTTTTAGAGTCAAAATTTTTACAAAAAAATTTTTTTTCTTTAAACGCCTGTAACTTCTTTATTTTGCGTCCTAGACCCTTCAAAGTTTGACCTGATTTCAATAGAAAACCATACAATTTTCGGTCTTTTTTCAAGTTTTTAGGGCCAAAATTTTTACAAAAATTGTTTTTTCTTTAAACGCCTGTAACTTCTTTATTTTGCGTCCTAGACCCTTCAAAGTTTGACCTGATTTCAATAGAAAACCATACAATTATCGGACTTTTTCAAGTTTTTAGGGTCAAAATTTTTACAAAAAAATTTTTTTTCTTTAAACGCCTGTAACTTCTTTATTTTGCGTCCTAGACCCTTCAAAGTTTGACCTGATTTCAATAGAAAACCATACAATTATCGGACTTTTTCAAGTTTTTAGGGCCAAAATTTTTACAAAAAAATTTTTTTTCTTTAAACGCCTGTAACTTCTTTATTTTGCGTCCTAGACCCTTCAAAGTTTGACCTGATTTCAATAGAAAACCATACAATTTTCGGTCTTTTTTCAAGTTTTTAGGGCCAAAATTTTTACAAAAAAATTTTTTTTCTTTAAACGCCTGTAACTTCTTTATTTTGCGTCCTAGACCCTTCAAAGTTTGACCTGATTTCAATAGAAAACCATACAATTATCGGACTTTTTCAAGTTTTTAGGGTCAAAATTTTTACAAAAAAATTTTTTTTCTTTAAACGCCTGTAACTTCTTTATTTTGCGTCCTAGACCCTTCAAAGTTTGACCTGATTTCAATAGAAAACCATACAATTATCGGACTTTTTCAAGTTTTTAGGGTCAAAATTTTTACAAAAAAATTTTTTTTCTTTAAACGCCTGTAACTTCTTTATTTTGCGTCCTAGACCCTTCAAAGTTTGACCTGATTTCAATAGAAAACCATACAATTATCGGACTTTTTCAAGTTTTTAGGGTCAAAATTTTTACAAAAAAATTTTTTTCTTTAAACGCCTGTAACTTCTTTATTTTGCGTCCTAGACCCTTCAAAGTTTGACCTGATTTCAATAGAAAACCATACAATTATCGGACTTTTTCAAGTTTTTAGGGTCAAAATTTTTACAAAAAAATTTTTTTTCTTTAAACGCCTGTAACTTCTTTATTTTGCGTCCTAGACCCTTCAAAGTTTGACCTGATTTCAATAGAAAACCATACAATTATCGGACTTTTTCAAGTTTTTAGGGTCAAAATTTTTACAAAAAAATTTTTTTCTTTAAACGCCTGTAACTTCTTTATTTTGCGTCCTAGACCCTTCAAAGTTTGACCTGATTTCAATAGAAAACCATACAATTATCGGACTTTTTCAAGTTTTTAGAGTCAAAATTTTTACAACAAAATTTTTTTTCTTTAAACGCCTGTAACTTCTTTATTTTGCGTCCTAGACCCTTCAAAGTTTGACCTGATTTCAATAGAAAACCATACAATTTTCGGTCTTTTTTCAAGTTTTTAGGGCCAAAATTTTTACAAAAATTTTTTTTTTCTTTAAACGCCTGTAACTTCTTTATTTTGCGTCCTAGACCCTTCAAAGTTTGACCTGATTTCAATAGAAAACCATACAATTATCGGACTTTTTCAAGTTTTTAGGGTCAAAATTTTTACAAAAAATTTTTTTTTCTTTAAACGCCTGTAACTTCTTTATTTTGCGTCCTAGACCCTTCAAAGTTTGACCTGATTTCAATAGAAAACCATACAATTTTCGGTCTTTTTTCAAGTTTTTAGGGCCAAAATTTTTACAAAAATTTTTTTTTTCTTTAAACGCCTGTAACTTCTTTATTTTGCGTCCTAGACCCTTCAAAGTTTGACCTGATTTCAATAGAAAACCATACAATTATCGGACTTTTTCAAGTTTTTAGGGTCAAAATTTTTACAAAAAAATTTTTTTTCTTTAAACGCCTGTAACTTCTTTATTTTGCGTCCTAGACCCTTCAAAGTTTGACCTGATTTCAATAGAAAACCATACAATTATCGGACTTTTTCAAGTTTTTAGGGTCAAAATTTTTACAAAAAAATTTTTTTTCTTTAAACGCCTGTAACTTCTTTATTTTGCGTCCTAGACCCTTCAAAGTTTGACCTGATTTCAATAGAAAACCATACAATTATCGGACTTTTTCAAGTTTTTAGGGTCAAAATTTTTACAAAAAAATTTTTTTTCTTTAAACGCCTGTAACTTCTTTATTTTGCGTCCTAGACCCTTCAAAGTTTGACCTGATTTCAATAGAAAACCATACAATTATCGGACTTTTTCAAGTTTTTAGGGTCAAAATTTTTACAAAAAATTTTTTTTTCTTTAAACGCCTGTAACTTCTTTATTTTGCGTCCTAGACCCTTCAAAGTTTGACCTGATTTCAATAGAAAACCATACAATTTTCGGTCTTTTTTCAAGTTTTTAGGGCCAAAATTTTTACAAAAAAATTTTTTTTTCTTTAAACGCCTGTAACTTCTTTATTTTGCGTCCTAGACCCTTCAAAGTTTGACCTGATTTCAATAGAAAACCATACAATTATCGGACTTTTTCAAGTTTTTAGGGTCAAAATTTTTACAAAAAATTTTTTTTTCTTTAAACGCCTGTAACTTCTTTATTTTGCGTCCTAGACCCTTCAAAGTTTGACCTGATTTCAATAGAAAACCATACAATTATCGGACTTTTTCAAGTTTTTAGGGTCAAAATTTTTACAAAAAAATTTTTTTTTCTTTAAACGCCTGTAACTTCTTTATTTTGCGTCCTAGACCCTTCAAAGTTTGACCTGATTTCAATAGAAAACCATACAATTATCGGACTTTTTCAAGTTTTTAGGGCCAAAATTTTTACAAAAAAATTTTTTTTTTCTTTAAACGCCTGTAACTTCTTTATTTTGCGTCCTAGACCCTTCAAAGTTTGACCTGATTTCAATAGAAAACCATACAATTATCGGACTTTTTCAAGTTTTTAGGGTCAAAATTTTTACAAAAAAATTTTTTTTCTTTAAACGCCTGTAACTTCTTTATTTTGCGTCCTAGACCCTTCAAAGTTTGACCTGATTTCAATAGAAAACCATACAATTATCGGACTTTTTCAAGTTTTTAGGGTCAAAATTTTTACAAAAAATTTTTTTTTCTTTAAACGCCTGTAACTTCTTTATTTTGCGTCCTAGACCCTTCAAAGTTTGACCTGATTTCAATAGAAAACCATACAATTATCGGACTTTTTCAAGTTTTTAGGGCCAAAATTTTTACAAAATTTTTTTTTTTCTTTAAACGCCTGTAACTTCTTTATTTTGCGTCCTAGACCCTTCAAAGTTTGACCTGATTTCAATAGAAAACCATACAATTATCGGACTTTTTCAAGTTTTTAGGGTCAAAATTTTTACAAAAAAATTTTTTTTCTTTAAACGCCTGTAACTTCTTTATTTTGCGTCCTAGACCCTTCAAAGTTTGACCTGATTTCAATAGAAAACCATACAATTATCGGACTTTTTCAAGTTTTTAGGGTCAAAATTTTTACAAAAAAATTTTTTTTCTTTAAACGCCTGTAACTTCTTTATTTTGCGTCCTAGACCCTTCAAAGTTTGACCTGATTTCAATAGAAAACCATACAATTATCGGACTTTTTCAAGTTTTTAGGGTCAAAATTTTTACAAAAAAATTTTTTTTCTTTAAACGCCTGTAACTTCTTTATTTTGCGTCCTAGACCCTTCAAAGTTTGACCTGATTTCAATAGAAAACCATACAATTATCGGACTTTTTCAAGTTTTTAGGGTCAAAATTTTTACAAAAAAATTTTTTTTCTTTAAACGCCTGTAACTTCTTTATTTTGCGTCCTAGACCCTTCAAAGTTTGACCTGATTTCAATAGAAAACCATACAATTATCGGACTTTTTCAAGTTTTTAGGGTCAAAATTTTTACAAAAAATTTTTTTTTCTTTAAACGCCTGTAACTTCTTTATTTTGCGTCCTAGACCCTTCAAAGTTTGACCTGATTTCAATAGAAAACCATACAATTATCGGACTTTTTCAAGTTTTTAGGGCCAAAATTTTTACAAAAATTTTTTTTTTCTTTAAACGCCTGTAACTTCTTTATTTTGCGTCCTAGACCCTTCAAAGTTTGACCTGATTTCAATAGAAAACCATACAATTTTCGGACTTTTTCAAGTTTTTAGGGCCAAAATTTTTACAAAAATTTTTTTTTTTCTTTAAACGCCTGTAACTTCTTTATTTTGCGTCCTAGACCCTTCAAAGTTTGACCTGATTTCAATAGAAAACCATACAATTATCGGACTTTTTCAAGTTTTTAGGGCCAAAATTTTTACAAAAATTTTTTTTTTCTTTAAACGCCTGTAACTTCTTTATTTTGCGTCCTAGACCCTTCAAAGTTTGACCTGATTTCAATAGAAAACCATACAATTATCGGACTTTTTCAAGTTTTTAGGGTCAAAATTTTTACAAAAAAATTTTTTTTTCTTTAAACGCCTGTAACTTCTTTATTTTGCGTCCTAGACCCTTCAAAGTTTGACCTGATTTCAATAGAAAACCATACAATTATCGGACTTTTTCAAGTTTTTAGGGTCAAAATTTTTACAAAAAAAATTTTTTTCTTTAAACGCCTGTAACTTCTTTATTTTGCGTCCTAGACCCTTCAAAGTTTGACCTGATTTCAATAGAAAACCATACAATTATCGGACTTTTTCAAGTTTTTAGGGTCAAAATTTTTACAAAAAAATTTTTTTTCTTTAAACGCCTGTAACTTCTTTATTTTGCGTCCTAGACCCTTCAAAGTTTGACCTGATTTCAATAGAAAACCATACAATTATCGGACTTTTTCAAGTTTTTAGGGTCAAAATTTTTACAAAAAAATTTTTTTTCTTTAAACGCCTGTAACTTCTTTATTTTGCGTCCTAGACCCTTCAAAGTTTGACCTGATTTCAATAGAAAACCATACAATTATCGGACTTTTTCAAGTTTTTAGGGTCAAAATTTTTACAAAAAAGTTTTTTTTTCTTTAAACGCCTGTAACTTCTTTATTTTGCGTCCTAGACCCTTCAAAGTTTGACCTGATTTCAATAGAAAACCATACAATTATCGGACTTTTTCAAGTTTTTAGGGCCAAAATTTTTACAAAAATTTTTTTTTTCTTTAAACGCCTGTAACTTCTTTATTTTGCGTCCTAGACCCTTCAAAGTTTGACCTGATTTCAATAGAAAACCATACAATTTTCGGTCTTTTTTCAAGTTTTTAGAGTCAAAATTTTTACAAAAAAATTTTTTTTCTTTAAACGCCTGTAACTTCTTTATTTTGCGTCCTAGACCCTTCAAAGTTTGACCTGATTTCAATAGAAAACCATACAATTATCGGACTTTTTCAAGTTTTTAGGGTCAAAATTTTTACAAAAAATTTTTTTTCTTTAAACGCCTGTAACTTCTTTATTTTGCGTCCTAGACCCTTCAAAGTTTGACCTGATTTCAATAGAAAACCATACAATTATCGGACTTTTTCAAGTTTTTAGGGTCAAAATTTTTACAAAAAAATTTTTTTTCTTTAAACGCCTGTAACTTCTTTATTTTGCGTCCTAGACCCTTCAAAGTTTGACCTGATTTCAATAGAAAACCATACAATTATCGGACTTTTTCAAGTTTTTAGGGTCAAAATTTTTACAAAAAAATTTTTTTTCTTTAAACGCCTGTAACTTCTTTATTTTGCGTCCTAGACCCTTCAAAGTTTGACCTGATTTCAATAGAAAACCATACAATTATCGGACTTTTTCAAGTTTTTAGGGTCAAAATTTTTACAAAAAAATTTTTTTTCTTTAAACGCCTGTAACTTCTTTATTTTGCGTCCTAGACCCTTCAAAGTTTGACCTGATTTCAATAGAAAACCATACAATTATCGGACTTTTTCAAGTTTTTAAGGTCAAAATTTTTACAAAAAAAATTTTTTTCTTTAAACGCCTGTAACTTCTTTATTTTGCGTCCTAGACCCTTCAAAGTTTGACCTGATTTCAATAGAAAACCATACAATTATCGGACTTTTTCAAGTTTTTAGGGTCAAAATTTTTACAAAAAAATTTTTTTTCTTTAAACGCCTGTAACTTCTTTATTTTGCGTCCTAGACCCTTCAAAGTTTGACCTGATTTCAATAGAAAACCATACAATTATCGGACTTTTTCAAGTTTTTAGGGTCAAAATTTTTACAAAAAATTTTTTTTTCTTTAAACGCCTGTAACTTCTTTATTTTGCGTCCTAGACCCTTCAAAGTTTGACCTGATTTCAATAGAAAACCATACAATTATCGGACTTTTTCAAGTTTTTAGGGTCAAAATTTTTACAAAAAAATTTTTTTTCTTTAAACGCCTGTAACTTCTTTATTTTGCGTCCTAGACCCTTCAAAGTTTGACCTGATTTCAATAGAAAACCATACAATTATCGGACTTTTTCAAGTTTTTAGGGTCAAAATTTTTACAAAAAATTTTTTTTTCTTTAAACGCCTGTAACTTCTTTATTTTGCGTCCTAGACCCTTCAAAGTTTGACCTGATTTCAATAGAAAACCATACAATTTTCGGTCTTTTTTCAAGTTTTAAGGGCCAAAATTTTTACAAAAAAATTTTTTTTCTTTAAACGCCTGTAACTTCTTTATTTTGCGTCCTAGACCCTTCAAAGTTTGACCTGATTTCAATAGAAAACCATACAATTATCGGACTTTTTCAAGTTTTTAGGGTCAAAATTTTTACAAAAAAATTTTTTTTCTTTAAACGCCTGTAACTTCTTTATTTTGCGTCCTAGACCCTTCAAAGTTTGACCTGATTTCAATAGAAAACCATACAATTATCGGACTTTTTCAAGTTTTTAGGGTCAAAATTTTTACAAAAAATTCGTTTTTTCTTTAAACGCCTGTAACTTCTTTATTTTGCGTCCTAGACCCTTCAAAGTTTGACCTGATTTCAATAGAAAACCATACAATTTTCGGTCTTTTTTCAAGTTTTTAGGGCCAAAACTTTTACAAAAATTTTTTTTTTCTTTAAACGCCTGTAACTTCTTTATTTTGCGTCCTAGACCCTTCAAAGTTTGACCTGATTTCAATAGAAAACCATACAATTATCGGACTTTTTCAAGTTTTTAGGGTCAAAATTTTTACAAAAAATTTTTTTTTCTTTAAACGCCTGTAACTTCTTTATTTTGCGTCCTAGACCCTTCAAAGTTTGACCTGATTTCAATAGAAAACCATACAATTATCGGACTTTTTCAAGTTTTTAGAGTCAAAATTTTTACAAAAAAAATTTTTTTCTTTAAACGCCTGTAACTTCTTTATTTTGCGTCCTAGACCCTTCAAAGTTTGACCTGATTTCAATAGAAAACCATACAATTTTCGGACTTTTTCAAGTTTTTAGGGCCAAAATTTTTACAAAAATTTTTTTTTCTTTAAACGCCTGTAACTTCTTTATTTTGCGTCCTAGACCCTTCAAAGTTTGACCTGATTTCAATAGAAAACCATACAATTATCGGACTTTTTCAAGTTTTTAGGGTCAAAATTTTTACAAAAAAAATTTTTTTCTTTAAACGCCTGTAACTTCTTTATTTTGCGTCCTAGACCCTTCAAAGTTTGACCTGATTTCAATAGAAAACCATACAATTATCGGACTTTTTCAAGTTTTAAGGGTCAAAATTTTTACAAAAAAATTTTTTTTCTTTAAACGCCTGTAACTTCTTTATTTTGCGTCCTAGACCCTTCAAAGTTTGACCTGATTTCAATAGAAAACCATACAATTATCGGACTTTTTCAAGTTTTTAGGGTCAAAATTTTTACAAAAAATTTTTTTTTCTTTAAACGCCTGTAACTTCTTTATTTTGCGTCCTAGACCCTTCAAAGTTTGACCTGATTTCAATAGAAAACCATACAATTATCGGACTTTTTCAAGTTTTTAGGGTCAAAATTTTTACAAAAAATTTTTTTTTCTTTAAACGCCTGTAACTTCTTTATTTTGCGTCCTAGACCCTTCAAAGTTTGACCTGATTTCAATAGAAAACCATACAATTTTCGGTCTTTTTTCAAGTTTTTAGGGCCAAAATTTTTACAAAAAATTTTTTTTTCTTTAAACGCCTGTAACTTCTTTATTTTGCGTCCTAGACCCTTCAAAGTTTGACCTGATTTCAATAGAAAACCATACAATTATCGGACTTTTTCAAGTTTTTAGGGTCAAAATTTTTACAAAAAAATTTTTTTTCTTTAAACGCCTGTAACTTCTTTATTTTGCGTCCTAGACCCTTCAAAGTTTGACCTGATTTCAATAGAAAACCATACAATTATCGGACTTTTTCAAGTTTTAAGGGTCAAAATTTTTACAAAAAAATTTTTTTTCTTTAAACGCCTGTAACTTCTTTATTTTGCGTCCTAGACCCTTCAAAGTTTGACCTGATTTCAATAGAAAACCATACAATTTTCGGTCTTTTTTCAAGTTATTAGGGCCAAAATTTTTACAAAAATTTTTTTTTTCTTTAAACGCCTGTAACTTCTTTATTTTGCGTCCTAGACCCTTCAAAGTTTGACCTGATTTCAATAGAAAACCATACAATTATCGGACTTTTTCAAGTTTTTAGGGTCAAAATTTTTACAAAAAATTTTTTTTTCTTTAAACGCCTGTAACTTCTTTATTTTGCGTCCTAGACCCTTCAAAGTTTGACCTGATTTCAATAGAAAACCATACAATTTTCGGTCTTTTTTCAAGTTTTTAGGGCCAAAATTTTTACAAAAAAATTTTTTTTCTTTAAACGCCTGTAACTTCTTTATTTTGCGTCCTAGACCCTTCAAAGTTTGACCTGATTTCAATAGAAAACCATACAATTATCGGACTTTTTCAAGTTTTTAGGGTCAAAATTTTTACAAAAAATTTTTTTTTCTTTAAACGCCTGTAACTTCTTTATTTTGCGTCCTAGACCCTTCAAAGTTTGACCTGATTTCAATAGAAAACCATACAATTATCGGACTTTTTCAAGTTTTTAGGGTCAAAATTTTTACAAAAAAATTTTTTTTCTTTAAACGCCTGTAACTTCTTTATTTTGCGTCCTAGACCCTTCAAAGTTTGACCTGATTTCAATAGAAAACCATACAATTTTCGGTCTTTTTTCAAGTTTTTAGGGCCAAAATTTTTACAAAAAAATTTTTTTTCTTTAAACGCCTGTAACTTCTTTATTTTGCGTCCTAGACCCTTCAAAGTTTGACCTGATTTCAATAGAAAACCATACAATTATCGGACTTTTTCAAGTTTTTAGGGTCAAAATTTTTACAAAAAAATTTTTTTTCTTTAAACGCCTGTAACTTCTTTATTTTGCGTCCTAGACCCTTCAAAGTTTGACCTGATTTCAATAGAAAACCATACAATTATCGGACTTTTTCAAGTTTTTAGAGTCAAAATTTTTACAAAAAAATTTTTTTTCTTTAAACGCCTGTAACTTCTTTATTTTGCGTCCTAGACCCTTCAAAGTTTGACCTGATTTCAATAGAAAACCATACAATTTTCGGTCTTTTTTCAAGTTTTTAGGGCCAAAATTTTTACAAAAAATTTTTTTTTCTTTAAACGCCTGTAACTTCTTTATTTTGCGTCCTAGACCCTTCAAAGTTTGACCTGATTTCAATAGAAAACCATACAATTATCGGACTTTTTCAAGTTTTTAGGGTCAAAATTTTTACAAAAAAATTTTTTTTCTTTAAACGCCTGTAACTTCTTTATTTTGCGTCCTAGACCCTTCAAAGTTTGACCTGATTTCAATAGAAAACCATACAATTTTCGGTCTTTTTTCAAGTTTTTAGGGCCAAAATTTTTACAAAAATTTTTTTTTTTCTTTAAACGCCTGTAACTTCTTTATTTTGCGTCCTAGACCCTTCAAAGTTTGACCTGATTTCAATAGAAAACCATACAATTATCGGACTTTTTCAAGTTTTTAGGGTCAAAATTTTTACAAAAAATTTTTTTTTCTTTAAACGCCTGTAACTTCTTTATTTTGCGTCCTAGACCCTTCAAAGTTTGACCTGATTTCAATAGAAAACCATACAATTATCGGACTTTTTCAAGTTTTTAGAGTCAAAATTTTTACAAAAAAATTTTTTTTCTTTAAACGCCTGTAACTTCTTTATTTTGCGTCCTAGACCCTTCAAAGTTTGACCTGATTTCAATAGAAAACCATACAATTTTCGGTCTTTTTTCAAGTTTTTAGGGCCAAAATTTTTACAAAAATTTTTTTTTCTTTAAACGCCTGTAACTTCTTTATTTTGCGTCCTAGACCCTTCAAAGTTTGACCTGATTTCAATAGAAAACCATACAATTATCGGACTTTTTCAAGTTTTTAGGGTCAAAATTTTTACAAAAAAAATTTTTTTCTTTAAACGCCTGTAACTTCTTTATTTTGCGTCCTAGACCCTTCAAAGTTTGACCTGATTTCAATAGAAAACCATACAATTATCGGACTTTTTCAAGTTTTTAGGGTCAAAATTTTTACAAAAAATTTTTTTTTTTTTAAACGCCTGTAACTTCTTTATTTTGCGTCCTAGACCCTTCAAAGTTTGACCTGATTTCAATAGAAAACCATACAATTTTCGGTCTTTTTTCAAGTTTTTAGGGTCAAAATTTTTACAAAAAAATTTTTTTTCTTTAAACGCCTGTAACTTCTTTATTTTGCGTCCTAGACCCTTCAAAGTTTGACCTGATTTCAATAGAAAACCATACAATTATCGGACTTTTTCAAGTTTTTAGGGTCAAAATTTTTACAAAAAATTTTTTTTTCTTTAAACGCCTGTAACTTCTTTATTTTGCGTCCTAGACCCTTCAAAGTTTGACCTGATTTCAATAGAAAACCATACAATTATCGGACTTTTTCAAGTTTTTAGGGTCAAAATTTTTACAAAAAAATTTTTTTTCTTTAAACGCCTGTAACTTCTTTATTTTGCGTCCTAGACCCTTCAAAGTTTGACCTGATTTCAATAGAAAACCATACAATTATCGGACTTTTTCAAGTTTTTAGGGTCCAAATTTTTACAAAAAATTTTTTTTTCTTTAAACGCCTGTAACTTCTTTATTTTGCGTCCTAGACCCTTCAAAGTTTGACCTGATTTCAATAGAAAACCATACAATTATCGGACTTTTTCAAGTTTTTAGGGTCAAAATTTTTACAAAAAAATTTTTTTTCTTTAAACGCCTGTAACTTCTTTATTTTGCGTCCTAGACCCTTCAAAGTTTGACCTGATTTCAATAGAAAACCATACAATTATCGGACTTTTTCAAGTTTTTAGGGTCAAAATTTTTACAAAAAAATTTTTTTTCTTTAAACGCCTGTAACTTCTTTATTTTGCGTCCTAGACCCTTCAAAGTTTGACCTGATTTCAATAGAAAACCATACAATTATCGGACTTTTTCAAGTTTTTAGGGTCAAAATTTTTACAAAAAAATTTTTTTTCTTGAAACGCCTGTAACTTCTTTATTTTGCGTCCTAGACCCTTCAAAGTTTGACCTGATTTCAATAGAAAACCATACAATTATCGGACTTTTTCAAGTTTTTAGGGTCAAAATTTTTACAAAAAATTTTTTTTTCTTTAAACGCCTGTAACTTCTTTATTTTGCGTCCTAGACCCTTCAAAGTTTGACCTGATTTCAATAGAAAACCATACAATTATCGGACTTTTTCAAGTTTTTAGGGTCAAAATTTTTACAAAAAAATTTTTTTTCTTTAAACGCCTGTAACTTCTTTATTTTGCGTCCTAGACCCTTCAAAGTTTGACCTGATTTCAATAGAAAACCATACAATTATCGGACTTTTTCAAGTTTTTAGGGTCAAAATTTTTACAAAAAATTTTTTTTTCTTTAAACGCCTGTAACTTCTTTATTTTGCGTCCTAGACCCTTCAAAGTTTGACCTGATTTCAATAGAAAACCATACAATTTTCGGTCTTTTTTCAAGTTTTTAGGGCCAAAATTTTTACAAAAAAATTTTTTTTCTTTAAACGCCTGTAACTTCTTTATTTTGCGTCCTAGACCCTTCAAAGTTTGACCTGATTTCAATAGAAAACCATACAATTATCGGACTTTTTCAAGTTTTTAGGGTCAAAATTTTTACAAAAAAATTTTTTTTCTTTAAACGCCTGTAACTTCTTTATTTTGCGTCCTAGACCCTTCAAAGTTTGACCTGATTTCAATAGAAAACCATACAATTATCGGACTTTTTCAAGTTTTTAGGGTCAAAATTTTTACAAAAAAATTTTTTTTCTTTAAACGCCTGTAACTTCTTTATTTTGCGTCCTAGACCCTTCAAAGTTTGACCTGATTTCAATAGAAAACCATACAATTTTCGGTCTTTTTTCAAGTTTTTAGGGCCAAAATTTTTACAAAAATTTTTTTTTTCTTTAAACGCCTGTAACTTCTTTCTTTTGCGTCCTAGACCCTTCAAAGTTTGACCTGATTTCAATAGAAAACCATACAATTATCGGACTTTTTCAAGTTTTTAGGGTCAAAATTTTTACAAAAAAATTTTTTTTCTTTAAACGCCTGTAACTTCTTTATTTTGCGTCCTAGACCCTTCAAAGTTTGACCTGATTTCAATAGAAAACCATACAATTATCGGACTTTTTCAAGTTTTTAGGGTCAAAATTTTTACAAAAAAATTTTTTTTCTTTAAACGCCTGTAACTTCTTTATTTTGCGTCCTAGACCCTTCAAAGTTTGACCTGATTTCAATAGAAAACCATACAATTTTCGGTCTTTTTTCAAGTTTTTAGGGTCAAAATTTTTACAAAAATTTTTTTTTCTTTAAACGCCTGTAACTTCTTTATTTTGCGTCCTAGACCCTTCAAAGTTTGACCTGATTTCAATAGAAAACCATACAATTTTCGGTCTTTTTTCAAGGTTTTAGGGTCAAAATTATTACAAAATTTTTTTTTTCTTTAAACGCCTGTAACTTCTTTATTTTGCGTCCTAGACCCTTCAAAGTTTGACCTGATTTCAATAGAAAACCATACAATTTTCGGTCTTTTTTCAAGTTTTTAGGGCCAAAATTTTTACAAAAATTTTTTTTTTCTTTAAACGCCTGTAACTTCTTTATTTTGCGTCCTAGACCCTTCAAAGTTTGACCTGATTTCAATAGAAAACCATACAATTTTCGGTCTTTTTTCAAGGTTTTAGTGTCAAAATTATTACAAAATTTTTTTTTTCTTTAAACGCCTGTAACTTCTTTATTTTGCGTCCTAGACCCTTCAAAGTTTGACCTGATTTCAATAGAAAACCATACAATTATCGGACTTTTTCAAGTTTTTAGGGTCAAAATTTTTACAAAAAAATTTTTTTTCTTTAAACGCCTGTAACTTCTTTATTTTGCGTCCTAGACCCTTCAAAGTTTGACCTGATTTCAATAGAAAACCATACAATTATCGGACTTTTTCAAGTTTTTAGGGTCAAAATTTTTACAAAAAATTTTTTTTTCTTTAAACGCCTGTAACTTCTTTATTTTGCGTCCTAGACCCTTCAAAGTTTGACCTGATTTCAATAGAAAACCATACAATTATCGGACTTTTTCAAGTTTTTAGGGTCAAAATTTTTACAAAAAAATTTTTTTTCTTTAAACGCCTGTAACTTCTTTATTTTGCGTCCTAGACCCTTCAAAGTTTGACCTGATTTCAATAGAAAACCATACAATTATCGGACTTTTTCAAGTTTTTAGAGTCAAAATTTTTACAAAAAAATTTTTTTTCTTTAAACGCCTGTAACTTCTTTATTTTGCGTCCTAGATCCTTCAAAGTTTGACCTGATTTCAATAGAAAACCATACAATTATCGGACTTTTTCAAGTTTTTAGGGTCAAAATTTTTACAAAAAAATTTTTTTTCTTTAAACGCCTGTAACTTCTTTATTTTGCGTCCTAGACCCTTCAAAGTTTGACCTGATTTCAATAGAAAACCATACAATTATCGGACTTTTTCAAGTTTTTAGGGTCAAAATTTTTACAAAAAATTTTTTTTCTTTAAACGCCTGTAACTTCTTTATTTTGCGTCCTAGACCCTTCAAAGTTTGACCTGATTTCAATAGAAAACCATACAATTATCGGACTTTTTCAAGTTTTTAGAGTCAAAATTTTTACAAAAAAATTTTTTTTCTTTAAACGCCTGTAACTTCTTTATTTTGCGTCCTAGACCCTTCAAAGTTTGACCTGATTTCAATAGAAAACCATACAATTATCGGACTTTTTCAAGTTTTTAGGGTCAAAATTTTTACAAAAAAATTTTTTTTCTTTAAACGCCTGTAACTTCTTTATTTTGCGTCCTAGACCCTTCAAAGTTTGACCTGATTTCAATAGAAAACCATACAATTTTCGGTCTTTTTTCAAGTTTTTAGGGCCAAAATTTTTACAAAAAAATTTTTTTTCTTTAAACGCCTGTAACTTCTTTATTTTGCGTCCTAGACCCTTCAAAGTTTGACCTGATTTCAATAGAAAACCATACAATTATCGGACTTTTTCAAGTTTTTAGGGTCAATACTTTTACAAAAATTTTTTTTTTCTTTAAACGCCTGTAACTTCTTTATTTTGCGTCCTAGACCCTTCAAAGTTTGACCTGATTTCAATAGAAAACCATACAATTATCGGACTTTTTCAAGTTTTTAGGGTCAAAATTTTTACAAAAATTTTTTTTTTTCTTTAAACGCCTGTAACTTCTTTATTTTGCGTCCTAGACCCTTCAAAGTTTGACCTGATTTCAATAGAAAACCATACAATTATCGGACTTTTTCAAGTTTTTAGGGTCAAAATTTTTACAAAAAAATTTTTTTTCTTTAAACGCCTGTAACTTCTTTATTTTGCGTCCTAGACCCTTCAAAGTTTGACCTGATTTCAATAGAAAACCATACAATTTTCGGTCTTTTTTCAAGGTTTTAGGGTCAAAATTATTACAAAATTTTTTTTTTCTTTAAACGCCTGTAACTTCTTTATTTTGCGTCCTAGACCCTTCAAAGTTTGACCTGATTTCAATAGAAAACCATACAATTATCGGACTTTTTCAAGTTTTTAGGGTCAAAATTTTTACAAAAATTTTTTTTTCTTTAAACGCCTGTAACTTCTTTATTTTGCGTCCTAGACCCTTCAAAGTTTGACCTGATTTCAATAGAAAACCATACAATTTTCGGTCTTTTTTCAAGGTTTTAGGGTCAAAATTATTACAAATTTTTTTTTTTCTTTAAACGCCTGTAACTTCTTTATTTTGCGTCCTAGACCCTTCAAAGTTTGACCTGATTTCAATAGAAAACCATACAATTATCGGACTTTTTCAAGTTTTTAGGGTCAAAATTTTTACAAAAAAATTTTTTTTCTTTAAACGCCTGTAACTTCTTTATTTTGCGTCCTAGACCCTTCAAAGTTTGACCTGATTTCAATAGAAAACCATACAATTATCGGACTTTTTCAAGTTTTTAGGGTCAAAATTTTTACAAAAATTTTTTTTTTCTTTAAACGCCTGTAACTTCTTTATTTTGCGTCCTAGACCCTTCAAAGTTTGACCTGATTTCAATAGAAAACCATACAATTTTCGGTCTTTTTTCAAGTTTTTAGGGCCAAAATTTTTACAAAAATTTTTTTTTTCTTTAAACGCCTGTAACTTCTTTATTTTGCGTCCTAGACCCTTCAAAGTTTGACCTGATTTCAATAGAAAACCATACAATTATCGGACTTTTTCAAGTTTTTAGAGTCAAAATTTTTACAAAATTTTTTTTTTTCTTTAAACGCCTGTAACTTCTTTATTTTGCGTCCTAGACCCTTCAAAGTTTGACCTGATTTCAATAGAAAACCATACAATTATCGGACTTTTTCAAGTTTTTAGAGTCAAAATTTTTACAAAAAAAATTTTTTTCTTTAAACGCCTGTAACTTCTTTATTTTGCGTCCTAGACCCTTCAAAGTTTGACCTGATTTCAATAGAAAACCATACAATTATCGGACTTTTTCAAGTTTTTAGGGTCAAAATTTTTACAAAAAAATTTTTTTTCTTTAAACGCCTGTAACTTCTTTATTTTGCGTCCTAGACCCTTCAAAGTTTGACCTGATTTCAATAGAAAACCATACAATTATCAGACTTTTTCAAGTTTTTAGAGTCAAAATTTTTACAAAAAAATTTTTTTTCTTTAAACGCCTGTAACTTCTTTATTTTGCGTCCTAGACCCTTCAAAGTTTGACCTGATTTCAATAGAAAACCATACAATTTTCGGTCTTTTTTCAAGTTTTTAGGGCCAAAATTTTTACAAAATTTTTTTTTTCTTTAAACGCCTGTAACTTCTTTATTTTGCGTCCTAGACCCTTCAAAGTTTGACCTGATTTCAATAGAAAACCATACAATTATCGGACTTTTTCAAGTTTTTAGGGTCAAAATTTTTACAAAAAAATTTTTTTTCTTTAAACGCCTGTAACTTCTTTATTTTGCGTCCTAGACCCTTCAAAGTTTGACCTGATTTCAATAGAAAACCATACAATTTTCGGTCTTTTTTCAAGTTTTTAGGGCCAAAATTTTTACAAAATTTTTTTTTTTCTTTAAACGCCTGTAACTTCTTTATTTTGCGTCCTAGACCCTTCAAAGTTTGACCTGATTTCAATAGAAAACCATACAATTATCGGACTTTTTCAAGTTTTTAGAGTCAAAATTTTTACAAAAAATTTTTTTTCTTTAAACGCCTGTAACTTCTTTATTTTGCGTCCTAGACCCTTCAAAGTTTGACCTGATTTCAATAGAAAACCATACAATTATCGGACTTTTTCAAGTTTTTAGGGTCAAAATTTTTACAAAAAAATTTTTTTCTTTAAACGCCTGTAACTTCTTTATTTTGCGTCCTAGACCCTTCAAAGTTTGACCTGATTTCAATAGAAAACCATACAATTTTCGGTCTTTTTTCAAGTTTTTAGGGCCAAAATTTTTACAAAAATTTTTTTTTTCTTTAAACGCCTGTAACTTCTTTATTTTGCGTCCTAGACCCTTCAAAGTTTGACCTGATTTCAATAGAAAACCATACAATTTTCGGTCTTTTTTCAAGGTTTTAGGGTCAAAATTATTACAAATTTTTTTTTTTTTCTTTAAACGCCTGTAACTTCTTTATTTTGCGTCCTAGACCCTTCAAAGTTTGACCTGATTTCAATAGAAAACCATACAATTATCGGACTTTTTCAAGTTTTTAGGGTCAAAATTTTTACAAAAAATTTTTTTTTCTTTAAACGCCTGTAACTTCTTTATTTTGCGTCCTAGACCCTTCAAAGTTTGACCTGATTTCAATAGAAAACCATACAATTTTCGGTCTTTTTTCAAGTTTTTAGGGCCAAAATTTTTACAAAAATTTTTTTTTTCTTTAAACGCCTGTAACTTCTTTATTTTGCGTCCTAGACCCTTCAAAGTTTGACCTGATTTCAATAGAAAACCATACAATTATCGGACTTTTTCAAGTTTTTAGAGTCAAAATTTTTACAAAAAAAATTTTTTTCTTTAAACGCCTGTAACTTCTTTATTTTGCGTCCTAGACCCTTCAAAGTTTGACCTGATTTCAATAGAAAACCATACAATTATCGGACTTTTTCAAGTTTTTAGGGTCAAAATTTTTACAAAAAATTTTTTTTTCTTTAAACGCCTGTAACTTCTTTATTTTGCGTCCTAGACCCTTCAAAGTTTGACCTGATTTCAATAGAAAACCATACAATTTTCGGTCTTTTTTCAAGTTTTTAGGGCCAAAATTTTTACAAAATTTTTTTTTTCTTTAAACGCCTGTAACTTCTTTATTTTGCGTCCTAGACCCTTCAAAGTTTGACCTGATTTCAATAGAAAACCATACAATTATCGGACTTTTTCAAGTTTTTAGAGTCAAAATTTTAACAAAAATTGTTTTTTCTTTAAACGCCTGTAACTTCTTTATTTTGCGTCCTAGACCCTTCAAAGTTTGACCTGATTTCAATAGAAAACCATACAATTATCGGACTTTTTCAAGTTTTTAGGGTCAAAATTTTTACAAAAAAATTTTTTTTCTTTAAACGCCTGTAACTTCTTTATTTTGCGTCCTAGACCCTTCAAAGTTTGACCTGATTTCAATAGAAAACCATACAATTATCGGACTTTTTCAAGTTTTTAGGGTCAAAATTTTTACAAAAAAATTTTTTTTCTTTAAACGCCTGTAACTTCTTTATTTTGCGTCCTAGACCCTTCAAAGTTTGACCTGATTTCAATAGAAAACCATACAATTATCGGACTTTTTCAAGTTTTTAGAGTCAAAATTTTTACAAAAAAATTTTTTTTCTTTAAACGCCTGTAACTTCTTTATTTTGCGTCCTAGACCCTTCAAAGTTTGACCTGATTTCAATAGAAAACCATACAATTTTCGGTCTTTTTTCAAGTTTTTAGGGCCAATATTTTTACAAAATTTTTTTTTTCTTTAAACGCCTGTAACTTCTTTATTTTGCGTCCTAGACCCTTCAAAGTTTGACCTGATTTCAATAGAAAACCATACAATTATCGGACTTTTTCAAGTTTTTAGGGTCAAAATTTTTACAAAAAAATTTTTTTTCTTTAAACGCCTGTAACTTCTTTATTTTGCGTCCTAGACCCTTCAAAGTTTGACCTGATTTCAATAGAAAACCATACAATTATCGGACTTTTTCAAGTTTTTAGGGTCAAAATTTTTACAAAAAAATTTTTTTTCTTTAAACGCCTGTAACTTCTTTATTTTGCGTCCTAGACCCTTCAAAGTTTGACCTGATTTCAATAGAAAACCATACAATTATCGGACTTTTTCAAGTTTTTAGAGTCAAAATTTTTACAAAAAAATTTTTTTTCTTTAAACGCCTGTAACTTCTTTATTTTGCGTCCTAGACCCTTCAAAGTTTGACCTGATTTCAATAGAAAACCATACAATTATCGGACTTTTTCAAGTTTTTAGGGTCAAAATTTTTACAAAAAAAATTTTTTTCTTTAAACGCCTGTAACTTCTTTATTTTGCGTCCTAGACCCTTCAAAGTTTGACCTGATTTCAATAGAAAACCATACAATTATCGGACTTTTTCAAGTTTTTAGGGTCAAAATTTTTACAAAAAAATTTTTTTTCTTTAAACGCCTGTAACTTCTTTATTTTGCGTCCTAGACCCTTCAAAGTTTGACCTGATTTCAATAGAAAACCATACAATTATCGGACTTTTTCAAGTTTTTAGGGCCAAAATTTTTACAAAATTTTTTTTTTTCTTTAAACGCCTGTAACTTCTTTATTTTGCGTCCTAGACCCTTCAAAGTTTGACCTGATTTCAATAGAAAACCATACAATTATCGGACTTTTTCAAGTTTTTAGAGTCAAAATTTTAACAAAAATTGTTTTTTTCTTTAAACGCCTGTAACTTCTTTATTTTGCGTCCTAGACCCTTCAAAGTTTGACCTGATTTCAATAGAAAACCATACAATTATCGGACTTTTTCAAGTTTTTAGGGTCAAAATTTTTACAAAAAAATTTTTTTTCTTTAAACGCCTGTAACTTCTTTATTTTGCGTCCTAGACCCTTCAAAGTTTGACCTGATTTCAATAGAAAACCATACAATTATCGGACTTTTTCAAGTTTTTAGAGTCAAAATTTTTACAAAAAAATTTTTTTTCTTTAAACGCCTGTAACTTCTTTATTTTGCGTCCTAGACCCTTCAAAGTTTGACCTGATTTCAATAGAAAACCATACAATTATCGGACTTTTTCAAGTTTTTAGGGTCAAAATTTTTACAAAAAAATTTTTTTTCTTTAAACGCCTGTAACTTCTTTATTTTGCGTCCTAGACCCTTCAAAGTTTGACCTGATTTCAATAGAAAACCATACAATTATCGGACTTTTTCAAGTTTTTAGGGTCAAAATTTTTACAAAAAATTTTTTTTTTCTTTAAACGCCTGTAACTTCTTTATTTTGCGTCCTAGACCCTTCAAAGTTTGACCTGATTTCAATAGAAAACCATACAATTTTCGGTCTTTTTTCAAGTTTTTAGGGTCAAAATTTTTACAAAAAAATTTTTTTTCTTTAAACGCCTGTAACTTCTTTATTTTGCGTCCTAGATCCTTCAAAGTTTGACCTGATTTCAATAGAAAACCATACAATTTTCGGTCTTTTTTCAAGTTTTTAGGGCCAAAATTTTTACAAAAAAAATTTTTTTTCTTTAAACGCCTGTAACTTCTTTATTTTGCGTCCTAGACCCTTCAAAGTTTGACCTGATTTCAATAGAAAACCATACAATTATCGGACTTTTTCAAGTTTTTAGAGTCAAAATTTTAACAAAAATTGTTTTTTCTTTAAACGCCTGTAACTTCTTTATTTTGCGTCCTAGACCCTTCAAAGTTTGACCTGATTTCAATAGAAAACCATACAATTATCGGACTTTTTCAAGTTTTTAGGGTCAAAATTTTTACAAAAAAATTTTTTTTCTTTAAACGCCTGTAACTTCTTTATTTTGCGTCCTAGACCCTTCAAAGTTTGACCTGATTTCAATAGAAAACCATACAATTTTCGGTCTTTTTTCAAGTTTTTAGGGCCAAAATTTTTACAAAAAAATTTTTTTTCTTTAAACGCCTGTAACTTCTTTATTTTGCGTCCTAGACCCTTCAAAGTTTGACCTGATTTCAATAGAAAACCATACAATTATCGGACTTTTTCAAGTTTTTAGGGTCAAAATTTTTACAAAAAAAATTTTTTTCTTTAAACGCCTGTAACTTCTTTATTTTGCGTCCTAGACCCTTCAAAGTTTGACCTGATTTCAATAGAAAACCATACAATTATCGGACTTTTTCAAGTTTTTAGGGTCAAAATTTTTACAAAAAAATTTTTTTTCTTTAAACGCCTGTAACTTCTTTATTTTGCGTCCTAGACCCTTCAAAGTTTGACCTGATTTCAATAGAAAACCATACAATTATCGGACTTTTTCAAGTTTTTAGGGCCAAAATTTTTACAAAATTTTTTTTTTCTTTAAACGCCTGTAACTTCTTTATTTTGCGTCCTAGACCCTTCAAAGTTTGACCTGATTTCAATAGAAAACCATACAATTATCGGACTTTTTCAAGTTTTTAGAGTCAAAATTTTAACAAAAATTGTTTTTTCTTTAAACGCCTGTAACTTCTTTATTTTGCGTCCTAGACCCTTCAAAGTTTGACCTGATTTCAATAGAAAACCATACAATTATCGGACTTTTTCAAGTTTTTAGGGTCAAAATTTTTACAAAAAAAATTTTTTTCTTTAAACGCCTGTAACTTCTTTATTTTGCGTCCTAGACCCTTCAAAGTTTGACCTGATTTCAATAGAAAACCATACAATTATCGGACTTTTTCAAGTTTTTAGGGTCAAAATTTTTACAAAAAATTTTTTTTTCTTTAAACGCCTGTAACTTCTTTATTTTGCGTCCTAGACCCTTCAAAGTTTGACCTGATTTCAATAGAAAACCATACAATTATCGGACTTTTGCAAGTTTTTAGGGCCAAAATTTTTACAAAATTTTTTTTTTCTTTAAACGCCTGTAACTTCTTTATTTTGCGTCCTAGACCCTTCAAAGTTTGACCTGATTTCAATAGAAAACCATACAATTATCGGACTTTTTCAAGTTTTTAGGGTCAAAATTTTTACAAAAAAATTTTTTTTCTTTAAACGCCTGTAACTTCTTTATTTTGCGTCCTAGACCCTTCAAAGTTTGACCTGATTTCAATAGAAAACCATACAATTATCGGACTTTTTCAAGTTTTTAGGGTCAAAATTTTTACAAAAAAATTTTTTTTCTTTAAACGCCTGTAACTTCTTTATTTTGCGTCCTAGACCCTTCAAAGTTTGACCTGATTTCAATAGAAAACCATACAATTATCGGACTTTTTCAAGTTTTTAGAGTCAAAATTTTTACAAAAAATTTTTTTTCTTTAAACGCCTGTAACTTCTTTATTTTGCGTCCTAGACCCTTCAAAGTTTGACCTGATTTCAATAGAAAACCATACAATTATCGGACTTTTTCAAGTTTTTAGGGTCAAAATTTTTACAAAAAAATTTTTTTTCTTTAAACGCCTGTAACTTCTTTATTTTGCGTCCTAGACCCTTCAAAGTTTGACCTGATTTCAATAGAAAACCATACAATTATCGGACTTTTTCAAGTTTTTAGGGCCAAAATTTTTACAAAATTTTTTTTTTCTTTAAACGCCTGTAACTTCTTTATTTTGCGTCCTAGACCCTTCAAAGTTTGACCTGATTTCAATAGAAAACCATACAATTATCGGACTTTTTCAAGTTTTTAGAGTCAAAATTTTAACAAAAATTGTTTTTTCTTTAAACGCCTGTAACTTCTTTATTTTGCGTCCTAGACCCTTCAAAGTTTGACCTGATTTCAATAGAAAACCATACAATTATCGGACTTTTTCAAGTTTTTAGGGTCAAAATTTTTACAAAAAAAATTTTTTTCTTCTTTTAAACGCCTGTAACTTCTTTATTTTGCGTCCTAGACCCTTCAAAGTTTGACCTGATTTCAATAGAAAAACCATACAATTATCGGACTTTTTCAAGTTTTTAGGGTCAAAATTTTTACAAAAAAATTTTTTTTCTTTAAACGCCTGTAACTTCTTTATTTTGCGTCCTAGACCCTTCAAAGTTTGACCTGATTTCAATAGAAAACCATACAATTATCGGACTTTTTCAAGTTTTTAGGGCCAAAATTTTTACAAAATTTTTTTTTTCTTTAAACGCCTGTAACTTCTTTATTTTGCGTCCTAGACCCTTCAAAGTTTGACCTGATTTCAATAGAAAACCATACAATTATCGGACTTTTTCAAGTTTTTAGAGTCAAAATTTTAACAAAAATTGTTTTTTCTTTAAACGCCTGTAACTTCTTTATTTTGCGTCCTAGACCCTTCAAAGTTTGACCTGATTTCAATAGAAAACCATACAATTATCGGACTTTTTCAAGTTTTTAGGGTCAAAATTTTTACAAAAAAATTTTTTTTCTTTAAACGCCTGTAACTTCTTTATTTTGCGTCCTAGACCCTTCAAAGTTTGACCTGATTTCAATAGAAAACCATACAATTATCGGACTTTTTCAAGTTTTTAGAGTCAAAATTTTTACAAAAAAATTTTTTTTCTTTAAACGCCTGTAACTTCTTTATTTTGCGTCCTAGACCCTTCAAAGTTTGACCTGATTTCAATAGAAAACCATACAATTTTCGGTCTTTTTTCAAGTTTTTAGGGTCAAAATTTTTACAAAAAAATTTTTTTTCTTTAAACGCCTGTAACTTCTTTATTTTGCGTCCTAGACCCTTCAAAGTTTGACCTGATTTCAATAGAAAACCATACAATTATCGGTCTTTTTTCAAGTTTTTAGGGCCAAAATTTTTACAAAAAAATTTTTTTTCTTTAAACGCCTGTAACTTCTTTATTTTGCGTCCTAGACCCTTCAAAGTTTGACCTGATTTCAATAGAAAACCATACAATTTTCGGTCTTTTTTCAAGGTTTTAGGGTCAAAATTATTACAAAATTTTTTTTTTTCTGTAAACGCCTGTAACTTCTTTATTTTGCGTCCTAGACCCTTCAAAGTTTGACCTGATTTCAATAGAAAACCATACAATTATCGGACTTTTTCAAGTTTTTAGGGTCAAAATTTTTACAAAAAAATTTTTTTTCTTTAAACGCCTGTAACTTCTTTATTTTGCGTCCTAGACCCTTCAAAGTTTGACCTGATTTCAATAGAAAACCATACAATTATCGGACTTTTTCAAGTTTTTAGGGTCAAAATTTTTACAAAAAATTTTTTTTTTCTTTAAACGCCTGTAACTTCTTTATTTTGCGTCCTAGACCCTTCAAAGTTTGACCTGATTTCAATAGAAAACCATACAATTATCGGTCTTTTTTCAAGTTTTTAGGGTCAAAATTTTTACAAAAAAATTTTTTTTCTTTAAACGCCTGTAACTTCTTTATTTTGCGTCCTAGACCCTTCAAAGTTTGACCTGATTTCAATAGAAAACCATACAATTTTCGGTCTTTTTTCAAGTTTTTAGGGCCAAAATTTTTACAAAAAAATTTTTTTTCTTTAAACGCCTGTAACTTCTTTATTTTGCGTCCTAGACCCTTCAAAGTTTGACCTGATTTCAATAGAAAACCATACAATTATCGGACTTTTTCAAGTTTTTAGAGTCAAAATTTTAACAAAAATTGTTTTTTCTTTAAACGCCTGTAACTTCTTTATTTTGCGTCCTAGACCCTTCAAAGTTTGACCTGATTTCAATAGAAAACCATACAATTATCGGACTTTTTCAAGTTTTTAGGGTCAAAATTTTTACAAAAAATTTTTTTTTCTTTAAACGCCTGTAACTTCTTTATTTTGCGTCCTAGACCCTTCAAAGTTTGACCTGATTTCAATAGAAAACCATACAATTATCGGACTTTTTCAAGTTTTTAGAGTCAAAATTTTTACAAAAAAATTTTTTTTCTTTAAACGCCTGTAACTTCTTTATTTTGCGTCCTAGACCCTTCAAAGTTTGACCTGATTTCAATAGAAAACCATACAATTATCGGACTTTTTCAAGTTTTTAGGGCCAAAATTTTTACAAAATTTTTTTTTCTTTAAACGCCTGTAACTTCTTTATTTTGCGTCCTAGACCCTTCAAAGTTTGACCTGATTTCAATAGAAAACCATACAATTATCGGACTTTTTCAAGTTTTTAGGGTCAAAATTTTTACAAAAAAATTTTTTTTCTTTAAACGCCTGTAACTTCTTTATTTTGCGTCCTAGACCCTTCAAAGTTTGACCTGATTTCAATAGAAAACCATACAATTTTCGGTCTTTTTTCAAGTTTTTAGGGTCAAAATTTTTACAAAAATTTTTTTTTTCTTTAAACGCCTGTAACTTCTTTATTTTGCGTCCTAGACCCTTCAAAGTTTGACCTGATTTCAATAGAAAACCATACAATTATCGGACTTTTTCAAGTTTTTAGGGTCAAAATTTTTACAAAAAATTTTTTTTCTTTAAACGCCTGTAACTTCTTTATTTTGCGTCCTAGACCCTTCAAAGTTTGACCTGATTTCAATAGAAAACCATACAATTATCGGACTTTTTCAAGTTTTTAGGGTCAAAATTTTAACAAAAATTGTTTTTTCTTTAAACGCCTGTAACTTCTTTATTTTGCGTCCTAGACCCTTCAAAGTTTGACCTGATTTCAATAGAAAACCATACAATTTTCGGTCTTATTTCAAGTTTTTAGGGCCAAAATTTTTACAAAAATTTTTTTTTTCTTTAAACGCCTGTAACTTCTTTATTTTGCGTCCTAGACCCTTCAAAGTTTGACCTGATTTCAATAGAAAACCATACAATTATCGGACTTTTTCAAGTTTTTAGAGTCAAAATTTTTACAAAAATTTTTTTTTTCTTTAAACGCCTGTAACTTCTTTATTTTGCGTCCTAGACCCTTCAAAGTTTGACCTGATTTCAATAGAAAACCATACAATTATCGGACTTTTTCAAGTTTTTAGAGTCAAAATTTTTACAAAAAAATTTTTTTTCTTTAAACGCCTGTAACTTCTTTATTTTGCGTCCTAGACCCTTCAAAGTTTGACCTGATTTCAATAGAAAACCATACAATTATCGGACTTTTTCAAGTTTTTAGGGTCAAAATTTTTACAAAAAAATTTTTTTTCTTTAAACGCCTGTAACTTCTTTATTTTGCGTCCTAGACCCTTCAAAGTTTGACCTGATTTCAATAGAAAACCATACAATTATCGGTCTTTTTTCAAGTTTTTAGGGTCAAAATTTTTACAAAAATTTTTTTTTTCTTTAAACGCCTGTAACTTCTTTATTTTGCGTCCTAGACCCTTCAAAGTTTGACCTGATTTCAATAGAAAACCATACAATTTTCGGTCTTTTTTCAAGGTTTTAGGGTCAAAATTATTACAAAATTTTTTTTTTTCTTTAAACGCCTGTAACTTCTTTATTTTGCGTCCTAGACCCTTCAAAGTTTGACCTGATTTCAATAGAAAACCATACAATTATCGGACTTTTTCAAGTTTTTAGGGTCAAAATTTTTACAAAAAATTTTTTTTTCTTTAAACGCCTGTAACTTCTTTATTTTGCGTCCTAGACCCTTCAAAGTTTGACCTGATTTCAATAGAAAACCATACAATTTTCGGTCTTTTTTCAAGTTTTTAGGGCCAAAATTTTTACAAAAATTTTTTTTTTCTTTAAACGCCTGTAACTTCTTTATTTTGCGTCCTAGACCCTTCAAAGTTTGACCTGATTTCAATAGAAAACCATACAATTATCGGACTTTTTCAAGTTTTTAGAGTCAAAATTTTTACAAAAAAATTTTTTTTCTTTAAACGCCTGTAACTTCTTTATTTTGCGTCCTAGACCCTTCAAAGTTTGACCTGATTTCAATAGAAAACCATACAATTATCGGACTTTTTCAAGTTTTTAGGGTCAAAATTTTTACAAAAAATTTTTTTTTCTTTAAACGCCTGTAACTTCTTTATTTTGCGTCCTAGACCCTTCAAAGTTTGACCTGATTTCAATAGAAAACCATACAATTTTCGGTCTTTTTTCAAGTTTTTAGGGCCAAAATTTTTACAAAAAAATTTTTTTTCTTTAAACGCCTGTAACTTCTTTATTTTGCGTCCTAGACCCTTCAAAGTTGGACCTGATTTCAATAGAAAACCATACAATTATCGGACTTTTTCAAGTTTTTAGAGTCAAAATTTTAACAAAAATTGTTTTTTCTTTAAACGCCTGTAACTTCTTTATTTTGCGTCCTAGACCCTTCAAAGTTTGACCTGATTTCAATAGAAAACCATACAATTATCGGACTTTTTCAAGTTTTTAGGGTCAAAATTTTTACAAAAAATTTTTTTTTTCTTTAAACGCCTGTAACTTCTTTATTTTGCGTCCTAGACCCTTCAAAGTTTGACCTGATTTCAATAGAAAACCATACAATTATCGGACTTTTTCAAGTTTTTAGGGTCAAAATTTTTACAAAAAAATTTTTTTTCTTTAAACGCCTGTAACTTCTTTATTTTGCGTCCTAGACCCTTCAAAGTTTGACCTGATTTCAATAGAAAACCATACAATTTTCGGACTTTTTCAAGTTTTTAGAGTCAAAATTTTTACAAAAAAATTTTTTTTCTTTAAACGCCTGTAACTTCTTTATTTTGCGTCCTAGACCCTTCAAAGTTTGACCTGATTTCAATAGAAAACCATACAATTTTCGGTCTTTTTTCAAGTTTTTAGGGCCAAAATTTTTACAAAAAAATTTTTTTTCTTTAAACGCCTGTAACTTCTTTATTTTGCGTCCTAGACCCTTCAAAGTTTGACCTGATTTCAATAGAAAACCATACAATTATCGGACTTTTTCAAGTTTTTAGAGTCAAAATTTTTACAAAAAAATTTTTTTTCTTTAAACGCCTGTAACTTCTTTATTTTGCGTCCTAGACCCTTCAAAGTTTGACCTGATTTCATTAGAAAACCATACAATTATCGGACTTTTTCAAGTTTTTAGGGTCAAAATTTTTACAAAAAAATTTTTTTTCTTTAAACGCCTGTAACTTCTTTATTTTGCGTCCTAGACCCTTCAAAGTTTGACCTGATTTCAATAGAAAACCATACAATTATCGGACTTTTTCAAGTTTTTAGGGTCAAAATTTTTACAAAAAAATTTTTTTTCTTTAAACGCCTGTAACTTCTTTATTTTGCGTCCTAGACCCTTCAAAGTTTGACCTGATTTCAATAGAAAACCATACAATTATCGGACTTTTTCAAGTTTTTAGAGTCAAAATTTTTACAAAAAAAAATTTTTTCTTTAAACGCCTGTAACTTCTTTATTTTGCGTCCTAGACCCTTCAAAGTTTGACCTGATTTCAATAGAAAACCATACAATTATCGGACTTTTTCAAGTTTTTAGGGTCAAAATTTTTACAAAAAAATTTTTTTTCTTTAAACGCCTGTAACTTCTTTATTTTGCGTCCTAGACCCTTCAAAGTTTGACCTGATTTCAATAGAAAACCATACAATTATCGGACTTTTTCAAGTTTTTAGGGTCAAAATTTTTACAAAAAATTTTTTTTTCTTTAAACGCCTGTAACTTCTTTATTTTGCGTCCTAGACCCTTCAAAGTTTGACCTGATTTCAATAGAAAACCATACAATTATCGGACTTTTTCAAGTTTTTAGGGCCAAAATTTTTACAAAATTTTTTTTTTCTTTAAACGCCTGTAACTTCTTTATTTTGCGTCCTAGACCCTTCAAAGTTTGACCTGATTTCAATAGAAAACCATACAATTATCGGACTTTTTCAAGTTTTTAGGGTCAAAATTTTTACAAAAAAATTTTTTTTCTTTAAACGCCTGTAACTTCTTTATTTTGCGTCCTAGACCCTTCAAAGTTTGACCTGATTTCAATAGAAAACCATACAATTATCGGACTTTTTCAAGTTTTTAGAGTCAAAATTTTTACAAAAAATTTTTTTTTCTTTAAACGCCTGTAACTTCTTTATTTTGCGTCCTAGACCCTTCAAAGTTTGACCTGATTTCAATAGAAAACCATACAATTATCGGACTTTTTCAAGTTTTTAGGGTCAAAATTTTTACAAAAAAATTTTTTTTTCTTTAAACGCCTGTAACTTCTTTATTTTGCGTCCTAGACCCTTCAAAGTTTGACCTGATTTCAATAGAAAACCATACAATTTTCGGTCTTTTTTCAAGTTTTTAGGGTCAAAATTTTTACAAAAAAATTTTTTTTCTTTAAACGCCTGTAACTTCTTTATTTTGCGTCCTAGACCCTTCAAAGTTTGACCTGATTTCAATAGAAAACCATACAATTTTCGGTCTTTTTTCAAGTTTTTAGGGCCAAAATTTTTACAAAATTTTTTTTTTTCTTTAAACGCCTGTAACTTCTTTATTTTGCGTCCTAGACCCTTCAAAGTTTGACCTGATTTCAATAGAAAACCATACAATTATCGGACTTTTTCAAGTTTTTAGAGTCAAAATTTTAACAAAAAAATTTTTTTTCTTTAAACGCCTGTAACTTCTTTATTTTGCGTCCTAGACCCTTCAAAGTTTGACCTGATTTCAATAGAAAACCATACAATTATCGGACTTTTTCAAGTTTTTAGGGTCAAAATTTTTACAAAAAAAATTTTTTTCTTTAAACGCCTGTAACTTCTTTATTTTGCGTCCTAGACCCTTCAAAGTTTGACCTGATTTCAATAGAAAACCATACAATTATCGGACTTTTTCAAGTTTTTAGAGTCAGAATTTTTACAAAAAAAATTTTTTTCTTTAAACGCCTGTAACTTCTTTATTTTGCGTCCTAGACCCTTCAAAGTTTGACCTGATTTCAATAGAAAACCATACAATTATCGGACTTTTTCAAGTTTTTAGGGTCAAAATTTTTACAAAAAAATTTTTTTTCTTTAAACGCCTGTAACTTCTTTATTTTGCGTCCTAGACCCTTCAAAGTTTGACCTGATTTCAATAGAAAACCATACAATTATCGGACTTTTTCAAGTTTTTAGGGTCAAAATTTTTACAAAAAAATTTTTTTTCTTTAAACGCCTGTAACTTCTTTATTTTGCGTCCTAGACCCTTCAAAGTTTGACCTGATTTCAATAGAAAACCATACAATTATCGGACTTTTTCAAGTTTTTAGGGTCAAAATTTTTACAAAAAAATTTTTTTTCTTTAAACGCCTGTAACTTCTTTATTTTGCGTCCTAGACCCTTCAAAGTTTGACCTGATTTCAATAGAAAACCATACAATTTTCGGTCCTTTTTCAAGTTTTTAGGGTCAAAATTTTTACAAAAAATTTTTTTTTCTTTAAACGCCTGTAACTTCTTTATTTTGCGTCCTAGACCCTTCAAAGTTTGACCTGATTTCAATAGAAAACCATACAATTATCGGACTTTTTCAAGTTTTTAGGGTCAAAATTTTTACAAAAAAATTTTTTTTCTTTAAACGCCTGTAACTTCTTTATTTTGCGTCCTAGACCCTTCAAAGTTTGACCTGATTTCAATAGAAAACCATACAATTATCGGACTTTTTCAAGTTTTTAGAGACAAAATTTTAACAAAAATTGTTTTTTCTTTAAACGCCTGTAACTTCTTTATTTTGCGTCCTAGACCCTTCAAAGTTTGACCTGATTTCAATAGAAAACCATACAATTATCGGACTTTTTCAAGTTTTTAGGGTCAAAATTTTTACAAAAATTTTTTTTTTTCTTTAAACGCCTGTAACTTCTTTATTTTGCGTCCTAGACCCTTCAAAGTTTGACCTGATTTCAATAGAAAACCATACAATTATCGGACTTTTTCAAGTTTTTAGGGTCAAAATTTTTACAAAAAAATTTTTTTTCTTTAAACGCCTGTAACTTCTTTATTTTGCGTCCTAGACCCTTCAAAGTTTGACCTGATTTCAATAGAAAACCATACAATTATCGGACTTTTTCAAGTTTTTAGGGTCAAAATTTTTACAAAAAAATTTTTTTTCTTTAAACGCCTGTAACTTCTTTATTTTGCGTCCTAGACCCTTCAAAGTTTGACCTGATTTCAATAGAAAACCATACAATTTTCGGTCTTTTTTCAAGTTTTTAGGGCCAAAATTTTTACAAAAAAAAATTTTTTCTTTAAACGCCTGTAACTTCTTTATTTTGCGTCCTAGACCCTTCAAAGTTTGACCTGATTTCAATAGAAAACCATACAATTATCGGACTTTTTCAAGTTTTTAGGGTCAAAATTTTTACAAAAAAAAATTTTTTCTTTAAACGCCTGTAACTTCTTTATTTTGCGTCCTAGACCCTTCAAAGTTTGACCTGATTTCAATAGAAAACCATACAATTATCGGACTTTTTCAAGTTTTTAGGGTCAAAATTTTTACAAAAAAATTTTTTTTCTTTAAACGCCTGTAACTTCTTTATTTTGCGTCCTAGACCCTTCAAAGTTTGACCTGATTTCAATAGAAAACCATACAATTATCGGACTTTTTCAAGTTTTTAGGGTCAAAATTTTTACAAAAAATTTTTTTTTCTTTAAACGCCTGTAACTTCTTTATTTTGCGTCCTAGACCCTTCAAAGTTTGACCTGATTTCAATAGAAAACCATACAATTATCGGACTTTTTCAAGTTTTTAGGGTCAAAATTTTTACAAAATTTTTTTTTCTTTAAACGCCTGTAACTTCTTTATTTTGCGTCCTAGACCCTTCAAAGTTTGACCTGATTTCAATAGAAAACCATACAATTATCGGACTTTTTCAAGTTTTTAGGGTCAAAATTTTTACAAAAAAATTTTTTTTCTTTAAACGCCTGTAACTTCTTTATTTTGCGTCCTAGACCCTTCAAAGTTTGACCTGATTTCAATAGAAAACCATACAATTATCGGACTTTTTCAAGTTTTTAGGGTCAAAATTTTTACAAAAAAATTTTTTTTCTTTAAACGCCTGTAACTTCTTTATTTTGCGTCCTAGACCCTTCAAAGTTTGACCTGATTTCAATAGAAAACCATACAATTATCGGACTTTTTCAAGTTTTTAGGGTCAAAATTTTTACAAAAAAAATTTTTTTTCTTTAAACGCCTGTAACTTCTTTATTTTGCGTCCTAGACCCTTCAAAGTTTGACCTGATTTCAATAGAAAACCATACAATTATCGGACTTTTTCAAGTTTTTAGAGTCAAAATGTTTACAAAAAAATTTTTTTTCTTTAAACGCCTGTAACTTCTTTATTTTGCGTCCTAGACCCTTCAAAGTTTGACCTGATTTCAATAGAAAACCATACAATAATCGGACTTTTTCAAGTTTTTAGGGTCAAAATTTTTACAAAAAAATTTTTTTTCTTTAAACGCCTGTAACTTCTTTATTTTGCGTCCTAGACCCTTCAAAGTTTGACCTGATTTCAATAGAAAACCATACAATTATCGGACTTTTTCAAGTTTTTAGGGTCAAAATTTTTACAAAAAAATTTTTTTTCTTTAAACGCCTGTAACTTCTTTATTTTGCGTCCTAGACCCTTCAAAGTTTGACCTGATTTCAATAGAAAACCATACAATTATCGGACTTTTTCAAGTTTTTAGGGTCAAAATTTTTACAAAAAATTTTTTTTTCTTTAAACGCCTGTAACTTCTTTATTTTGCGTCCTAGACCCTTCAAAGTTTGACCTGATTTCAATAGAAAACCATACAATTATCGGACTTTTTCAAGTTTTTAGGGTCAAAATTTTTACAAAAAAATTTTTTTTCTTTAAACGCCTGTAACTTCTTTATTTTGCGTCCTAGACCCTTCAAAGTTTGACCTGATTTCAATAGAAAACCATACAATTATCGGACTTTTTCAAGTTTTTAGGGTCAAAATTTTTACAAAAAAATTTTTTTTCTTTAAACGCCTGTAACTTCTTTATTTTGCGTCCTAGACCCTTCAAAGTTTGACCTGATTTCAATAGAAAACCATACAATTATCGGACTTTTTCAAGTTTTTAGAGTCAAAATTTTTACAAAAAAATTGTTTTTTCTTTAAACGCCTGTAACTTCTTTATTTTGCGTCCTAGACCCTTCAAAGTTTGACCTGATTTCAATAGAAAACCATACAATTATCGGACTTTTTCAAGTTTTTAGAGTCAAAATTTTTACAAAAAAATTTTTTTTCTTTAAACGCCTGTAACTTCTTTATTTTGCGTCCTAGACCCTTCAAAGTTTGACCTGATTTCAATAGAAAACCATACAATAATCGGACTTTTTCAAGTTTTTAGGGTCAAAATTTTTACAAAAAAATTTTTTTTCTTTAAACGCCTGTAACTTCTTTATTTTGCGTCCTAGACCCTTCAAAGTTTGACCTGATTTCAATAGAAAACCATACAATTATCGGACTTTTTCAAGTTTTTAGGGTCAAAATTTTTACAAAAAAATTTTTTTTCTTTAAACGCCTGTAACTTCTTTATTTTGCGTCCTAGACCCTTCAAAGTTTGACCTGATTTCAATAGAAAACCATACAATTTTCGGTCTTTTTTCAAGTTTTTAGGGCCAAAATTTTTACAAAATTTTTTTTTTCTTTAAACGCCTGTAACTTCTTTATTTTGCGTCCTAGACCCTTCAAAGTTTGACCTGATTTCAATAGAAAACCATACAATTATCGGACTTTTTCAAGTTTTTAGAGTCAAAATTTTAACAAAAATTGTTTTTTCTTTAAACGCCTGTAACTTCTTTATTTTGCGTCCTAGACCCTTCAAAGTTTGACCTGATTTCAATAGAAAACCATACAATTATCGGACTTTTTCAAGTTTTTAGGGTCAAAATTTTTACAAAAAAATTTTTTTTCTTTAAACGCCTGTAACTTCTTTATTTTGCGTCCTAGACCCTTCAAAGTTTGACCTGATTTCAATAGAAAACCATACAATTATCGGACTTTTTCAAGTTTTTAGGGTCAAAATTTTAACAAAAACTGTTTTTTCTTTAAACGCCTGTAACTTCTTTATTTTGCGTCCTAGACCCTTCAAAGTTTGACCTGATTTCAATAGAAAACCATACAATTATCGGACTTTTTCAAGTTTTTAGGGTCAAAATTTTTACAAAAAAAAATTTTTTCTTTAAACGCCTGTAACTTCTTTATTTTGCGTCCTAGACCCTTCAAAGTTTGACCTGATTTCAATAGAAAACCATACAATTATCGGACTTTTTCAAGTTTTTAGGGTCAAAATTTTTACAAAAAAATTTTTTTTCTTTAAACGCCTGTAACTTCTTTATTTTGCGTCCTAGACCCTTCAAAGTTTGACCTGATTTCAATAGAAAACCATACAATTATCGGACTTTTTCAAGTTTTTAGGGTCAAAATTTTTACAAAATTTTTTTTTTTCTTTAAACGCCTGTAACTTCTTTATTTTGCGTCCTAGACCCTTCAAAGTTTGACCTGATTTCAATAGAAAACCATACAATTATCGGACTTTTTCAAGTTTTTAGGGTCAAAATTTTTACAAAAAATTTTTTTTTCTTTAAACGCCTGTAACTTCTTTATTTTGCGTCCTAGACCCTTCAAAGTTTGACCTGATTTCAATAGAAAACCATACAATTATCGGACTTTTTCAAGTTTTTAGAGTCAAAATTTTTACAAAAAAATTGTTTTTTCTTTAAACGCCTGTAACTTCTTTATTTTGCGTCCTAGACCCTTCAAAGTTTGACCTGATTTCAATAGAAAACCATACAATTATCGGACTTTTTCAAGTTTTTAGAGTCAAAATTTTTACAAAAAAAATTTTTTTCTTTAAACGCCTGTAACTTCTTTATTTTGCGTCCTAGACCCTTCAAAGTTTGACCTGATTTCAATAGAAAACCATACAATAATCGGACTTTTTCAAGTTTTTAGGGTCAAAATTTTTACAAAAAAATTTTTTTTCTTTAAACGCCTGTAACTTCTTTATTTTGCGTCCTAGACCCTTCAAAGTTTGACCTGATTTCAATAGAAAACCATACAATTATCGGACTTTTTCAAGTTTTTAGGGTCAAAATTTTTACAAAAAAATTTTTTTTCTTTAAACGCCTGTAACTTCTTTATTTTGCGTCCTAGACCCTTCAAAGTTTGACCTGATTTCAATAGAAAACCATACAATTTTCGGTCTTTTTTCAAGTTTTTAGGGCCAAAATTTTTACAAAATTTTTTTTTTCTTTAAACGCCTGTAACTTCTTTATTTTGCGTCCTAGACCCTTCAAAGTTTGACCTGATTTCAATAGAAAACCATACAATTATCGGACTTTTTCAAGTTTTTAGAGTCAAAATTTTAACAAAAATTGTTTTTTCTTTAAACGCCTGTAACTTCTTTATTTTGCGTCCTAGACCCTTCAAAGTTTGACCTGATTTCAATAGAAAACCATACAATTATCGGACTTTTTCAAGTTTTTAGGGTCAAAATTTTTACAAAAAAATTTTTTTTCTTTAAACGCCTGTAACTTCTTTATTTTGCGTCCTAGACCCTTCAAAGTTTGACCTGATTTCAATAGAAAACCATACAATTATCGGACTTTTTCAAGTTTTTAGGGTCAAAATTTTAACAAAAACTGTTTTTTCTTTAAACGCCTGTAACTTCTTTATTTTGCGTCCTAGACCCTTCAAAGTTTGACCTGATTTCAATAGAAAACCATACAATTATCGGACTTTTTCAAGTTTTTAGGGTCAAAATTTTTACAAAAAAAAATTTTTTCTTTAAACGCCTGTAACTTCTTTATTTTGCGTCCTAGACCCTTCAAAGTTTGACCTGATTTCAATAGAAAACCATACAATTATCGGACTTTTTCAAGTTTTTAGGGTCAAAATTTTTACAAAAAAATTTTTTTTCTTTAAACGCCTGTAACTTCTTTATTTTGCGTCCTAGACCCTTCAAAGTTTGACCTGATTTCAATAGAAAACCATACAATTATCGGACTTTTTCAAGTTTTTAGGGTCAAAATTTTTACAAAATTTTTTTTTTTCTTTAAACGCCTGTAACTTCTTTATTTTGCGTCCTAGACCCTTCAAAGTTTGACCTGATTTCAATAGAAAACCATACAATTATCGGACTTTTTCAAGTTTTTAGGGTCAAAATTTTTACAAAAAATTTTTTTTTCTTTAAACGCCTGTAACTTCTTTATTTTGCGTCCTAGACCCTTCAAAGTTTGACCTGATTTCAATAGAAAACCATACAATTATCGGACTTTTTCAAGTTTTTAGGGTCAAAATTTTTACAAAAAAAATTTTTTCTTTAAACGCCTGTAACTTCTTTATTTTGCGTCCTAGACCCTTCAAAGTTTGACCTGATTTCAATAGAAAACCATACAATTATCGGACTTTTTCAAGTTTTTAGGGTCAAAATTTTTACAAAAAAATTTTTTTTCTTTAAACGCCTGTAACTTCTTTATTTTGCGTCCTAGACCCTTCAAAGTTTGACCTGATTTCAATAGAAAACCATACAATTATCGGACTTTTTCAAGTTTTTAGGGTCAAAATTTTTACAAAAAAATTTTTTTTCTTTAAACGCCTGTAACTTCTTTATTTTGCGTCCTAGACCCTTCAAAGTTTGACCTGATTTCAATAGAAAACCATACAATTATCGGACTTTTTCAAGTTTTTAGGGTCAAAATTTTTACAAAAAAATTTTTTTTCTTTAAACGCCTGTAACTTCTTTATTTTGCGTCCTAGACCCTTCAAAGTTTGACCTGATTTCAATAGAAAACCATACAATTATCGGACTTTTTCAAGTTTTTAGAGTCAAAATTTTTACAAAAAAATTTTTTTTCTTTAAACGCCTGTAACTTCTTTATTTTGCGTCCTAGACCCTTCAAAGTTTGACCTGATTTCAATAGAAAACCATACAATAATCGGACTTTTTCAAGTTTTTAGGGTCAAAATTTTTACAAAAAAATTTTTTTTCTTTAAACGCCTGTAACTTCTTTATTTTGCGTCCTAGACCCTTCAAAGTTTGACCTGATTTCAATAGAAAACCATACATTTATCGGACTTTTTCAAGTTTTTAGGGTCAAAATTTTTACAAAAAATTTTTTTTTCTTTAAACGCCTGTAACTTCTTTATTTTGCGCCCTAGACCCTTCAAAGTTTGACCTGATTTCAATAGAAAACCATACAATTATCGGACTTTTTCAAGTTTTTAGGGTCAAAATTTTTACAAAAAATTTTTTTTTTCTTTAAACGCCTGTAACTTCTTTATTTTGCGTCCTAGACCCTTCAAAGTTTGACCTGATTTCAATAGAAAACCATACAATTTTCGGTCTTTTTTTCAAGTTTTTAGGGTCAAAATTTTTACAAAAATTGTTTTTTCTTTAAACGCCTGTAACTTCTTTATTTTGCGTCCTAGACCCTTCAAAGTTTGACCTGATTTCAATAGAAAACCATACAATTTTCGGTCTTTTTTCAAGTTTTTAGGGCCAAAATTTTTACAAAATTTTTTTTTTCTTTAAACGCCTGTAACTTCTTTATTTTGCGTCCTAGACCCTTCAAAGTTTGACCTGATTTCAATAGAAAACCATACAATTATCGGACTTTTTCAAGTTTTTAGAGTCAAAATTTTAACAAAAATTGTTTTTTCTTTAAACGCCTGTAACTTCTTTATTTTGCGTCCTAGACCCTTCAAAGTTTGACCTGATTTCAATAGAAAACCATACAATTATCGGACTTTTTCAAGTTTTTAGAGTCAAAATTTTTACAAAAATTGTTTTTTCTTTAAACGCCTGTAACTTCTTTATTTTGCGTCCTAGACCCTTCAAAGTTTGACCTGATTTCAATAGAAAACCATACAATTATCGGACTTTTTCAAGTTTTTAGGGTCAAAATTTTTACAAAAAATTTTTTTTTTCTTTAAACGCCTGTAACTTCTTTATTTTGCGTCCTAGACCCTTCAAAGTTTGACCTGATTTCAATAGAAAACCATACAATTATCGGACTTTTTCAAGTTTTTAGGGTCAAAATTTTTACAAAAAATTTTTTTTCTTTAAACGCCTGTAACTTCTTTATTTTGCGTCCTAGACCCTTCAAAGTTTGACCTGATTTCAATAGAAAACCATACAATTATCGGACTTTTTCAAGTTTTTAGGGTCAAAATTTTTACAAAAAAATTTTTTTTCTTTAAACGCCTGTAACTTCTTTATTTTGCGTCCTAGACCCTTCAAAGTTTGACCTGATTTCAATAGAAAACCATACAATTTTCGGTCTTTTTTCAAGTTTTTAGGGTCAAAATTTTTACAAAAAAATTTTTTTTCTTTAAACGCCTGTAACTTCTTTATTTTGCGTCCTAGACCCTTCAAAGTTTGACCTGATTTCAATAGAAAACCATACAATTTTCGGTCTTTTTTCAAGTTTTTAGGGTCAAAATTTTTACAAAAAAATTTTTTTTCTTTAAACGCCTGTAACTTCTTTATTTTGCGTCCTAGACCCTTCAAAGTTTGACCTGATTTCAATAGAAAACCATACAATTATCGGACTTTTTCAAGTTTTTAGGGTCAAAATTTTTACAAAAAATTTTTTTTTCTTTAAACGCCTGTAACTTCTTTATTTTGCGTCCTAGACCCTTCAAAGTTTGACCTGATTTCAATAGAAAACCATACAATTATCGGACTTTTTCAAGTTTTTAGGGTCAAAATTTTTACAAAAAATTTTTTTTTCTTTAAACGCCTGTAACTTCTTTATTTTGCGTCCTAGACCCTTCAAAGTTTGACCTGATTTCAATAGAAAACCATACAATTATCGGACTTTTTCAAGTTTTTAGAGTCAAAATTTTTACAAAAAAATTTTTTTTCTTTAAACGCCTGTAACTTCTTTATTTTGCGTCCTAGACCCTTCAAAGTTTGACCTGATTTCAATAGAAAACCATACAATTATCGGACTTTTTCAAGTTGTTAGGGTCAAAATTTTTACAAAAAAATTTTTTTTCTTTAAACGCCTGTAACTTCTTTATTTTGCGTCCTAGACCCTTCAAAGTTTGACCTGATTTCAATAGAAAACCATACAATTATCGGACTTTTTCAAGTTTTTAGGGTCAAAATTTTTACAAAAAAATTTTTTTTCTTTAAACGCCTGTAACTTCTTTATTTTGCGTCCTAGACCCTTCAAAGTTTGACCTGATTTCAATAGAAAACCATACAATTATCGGACTTTTTCAAGTTTTTAGGGTCAAAATTTTTACAAAAAAATTTTTTTTCTTTAAACGCCTGTAACTTCTTTATTTTGCGTCCTAGACCCTTCAAAGTTTGACCTGATTTCAATAGAAAACCATACAATTATCGGACTTTTTCAAGTTTTTAGGGTCAAAATTTTTACAAAAAAATTTTTTTTCTTTAAACGCCTGTAACTTCTTTATTTTGCGTCCTAGACCCTTCAAAGTTTGACCTGATTTCAATAGAAAACCATACAATTATCGGACTTTTTCAAGTTTTTAGAGTCAAAATTTTTACAAAAAAATTTTTTTTCTTTAAACGCCTGTAACTTCTTTATTTTGCGTCCTAGACCCTTCAAAGTTTGACCTGATTTCAATAGAAAACCATACAATTTTCGGTCTTTTTTCAAGTTTTTAGGGCCAAAATTTTTACAAAATTTTTTTTTTTTCTTTAAACGCCTGTAACTTCTTTATTTTGCGTCCTAGACCCTTCAAAGTTTGACCTGATTTCAATAGAAAACCATACAATTATCGGACTTTTTCAAGTTTTTAGAGTCAAAATTTTAACAAAAATTGTTTTTTCTTTAAACGCCTGTAACTTCTTTATTTTGCGTCCTAGACCCTTCAAAGTTTGACCTGATTTCAATAGAAAACCATACAATTATCGGACTGTTTCAAGTTTTTAGGGTCAAAATTTTTACAAAAAATTTTTTTTTTCTTTAAACGCCTGTAACTTCTTTATTTTGCGTCCTAGACCCTTCAAAGTTTGACCTGATTTCAATAGAAAACCATACAATTATCGGACTTTTTCAAGTTTTTAGAGTCAAAATTTTTACAAAAAAATTTTTTTTCTTTAAACGCCTGTAACTTCTTTATTTTGCGTCCTAGACCCTTCAAAGTTTGACCTGATTTCAATAGAAAACCATACAATTATCGGACTTTTTCAAGTTTTTAGGGTCAAAATTTTTACAAAAAAATTTTTTTTCTTTAAACGCCTGTAACTTCTTTATTTTGCGTCCTAGACCCTTCAAAGTTTGACCTGATTTCAATAGAAAACCATACAATTTTCGGTCTTTTTTCAAGTTTTTAGGGCCAAAATTTTTACAAAATTTTTTTTTTCTTTAAACGCCTGTAACTTCTTTATTTTGCGTCCTAGACCCTTCAAAGTTTGACCTGATTTCAATAGAAAACCATACAATTATCGGACTTTTTCAAGTTTTTAGAGTCAAAATTTTAACAAAAATTGTTTTTTCTTTAAACGCCTGTAACTTCTTTATTTTGCGTCCTAGACCCTTCAAAGTTTGACCTGATTTCAATAGAAAACCATACAATTTTCGGTCTTTTTTCAAGTTTTTAGGGCCAAAATTTTTACAAAAAAATTTTTTTTCTTTAAACGCCTGTAACTTCTTTATTTTGCGTCCTAGACCCTTCAAAGTTTGACCTGATTTCAATAGAAAACCATACAATTATCGGACTTTTTCAAGTTTTTAGGGCCAAAATTTTTACAAAAAAATTTTTTTTCTTTAAACGCCTGTAACTTCTTTATTTTGCGTCCTAGACCCTTCAAAGTTTGACCTGATTTCAATAGAAAACCATACAATTTTCGGTCTTTTTTCAAGTTTTTAGGGCCAAAATTTTTACAAAAATTTTTTTTTTCTTTAAACGCCTGTAACTTCTTTATTTTGCGTCCTAGACCCTTCAAAGTTTGACCTGATTTCAATAGAAAACCATACAATTTTCGGTCTTTTTTCAAGTTTTTAGGGCCAAAATTTTTACAAAAATTTTTTTTTTCTTTAAACGCCTGTAACTTCTTTATTTTGCGTCCTAGACCCTTCAAAGTTTGACCTGATTTCAATAGAAAACCATACAATTATCGGACTTTTTCAAGTTTTTAGGGTCAAAATTTTTACAAAAATTTGTTTTTTCTTTAAACGCCTGTAACTTCTTTATTTTGCGTCCTAGACCCTTCAAAGTTTGACCTGATTTCAATAGAAAACCATACAATTATCGGACTTTTTCAAGTTTTTAGGGTCAAAATTTTTACAAAAAAAATTTTTTTCTTTAAACGCCTGTAACTTCTTTATTTTGCGTCCTAGACCCTTCAAAGTTTGACCTGATTTCAATAGAAAACCATACAATTATCGGACTTTTTCAAGTTTTTAGGGTCAAAATTTTTACAAAAAATTTTTTTTTCTTTAAACGCCTGTAACTTCTTTATTTTGCGTCCTAGACCCTTCAAAGTTTGACCTGATTTCAATAGAAAACCATACAATTTTCGGTCTTTTTTCAAGTTTTTAGGGCCAAAATTTTTACAAAAAAATTTTTTTCTTTAAACGCCTGTAACTTCTTTATTTTGCGTCCTAGACCCTTCAAAGTTTGACCTGATTTCAATAGAAAACCATACAATTATCGGACTTTTTCAAGTTTTTAGGGTCAAAATTTTTACAAACAATTTTTTTTTCTTTAAACGCCTGTAACTTCTTTATTTTGCGTCCTAGACCCTTCAAAGTTTGACCTGATTTCAATAGAAAACCATACAATTATCGGACTTTTTCAAGTTTTTAGGGTCAAAATTTTTACAAAAAAATTTTTTTTCTTTAAACGCCTGTAACTTCTTTATTTTGCGTCCTAGACCCTTCAAAGTTTGACCTGATTTCAATAGAAAACCATACAATTATCGGACTTTTTCAAGTTTTTAGGGCCAAAATTTTTACAAAAATTTTTTTTTTCTTTAAACGCCTGTAACTTCTTTATTTTGCGTCCTAGACCCTTCAAAGTTTGACCTGATTTCAATAGAAAACCATACAATTATCGGACTTTTTCAAGTTTTTAGGGTCAAAATTTTTACAAAAAAATTTTTTTTCTTTAAACGCCTGTAACTTCTTTATTTTGCGTCCTAGACCCTTCAAAGTTTGACCTGATTTCAATAGAAAACCATACAATTATCGGACTTTTTCAAGTTTTTAGAGTCAAAATTTTTACAAAAAAATTTTTTTTCTTTAAACGCCTGTAACTTCTTTATTTTGCGTCCTAGACCCTTCAAAGTTTGACCTGATTTCAATAGAAAACCATACAATTTTCGGTCTTTTTTCAAGTTTTTAGGGCCAAAATTTTTACAAAAATTTTTTTTTTCTTTAAACGCCTGTAACTTCTTTATTTTGCGTCCTAGACCCTTCAAAGTTTGACCTGATTTCAATAGAAAACCATACAATTATCGGACTTTTTCAAGTTTTTAGGGTCAAAATTTTTACAAAAAAATTTTTTTTCTTTAAACGCCTGTAACTTCTTTATTTTGCGTCCTAGACCCTTCAAAGTTTGACCTGATTTCAATAGAAAACCATACAATTATCGGACTTTTTCAAGTTTTTAGGGCCAAAATTTTTACAAAAAAATTTTTTTTCTTTAAACGCCTGTAACTTCTTTATTTTGCGTCCTAGACCCTTCAAAGTTTGACCTGATTTCAATAGAAAACCATACAATTTTCGGTCTTTTTTCAAGTTTTTAGGGCCAAAATTTTTACAAAAAATTTTTTTTTCTTTAAACGCCTGTAACTTCTTTATTTTGCGTCCTAGACCCTTCAAAGTTTGACCTGATTTCAATAGAAAACCATACAATTATCGGACTTTTTCAAGTTTTTAGGGTCAAAATTTTTACAAAAAAATTTTTTTTCTTTAAACGCCTGTAACTTCTTTATTTTGCGTCCTAGACCCTTCAAAGTTTGACCTGATTTCAATAGAAAACCATACAATTATCGGACTTTTTCAAGTTTTTAGGGTCAAAATTTTTACAAAAATTTTTTTTTTCTTTAAACGCCTGTAACTTCTTTATTTTGCGTCCTAGACCCTTCAAAGTTTGACCTGATTTCAATAGAAAACCATACAATTATCGGACTTTTTCAAGTTTTTAGGGTCAAAATTTTTACAAAAAAATTTTTTTTCTTTAAACGCCTGTAACTTCTTTATTTTGCGTCCTAGACCCTTCAAAGTTTGACCTGATTTCAATAGAAAACCATACAATTATCGGACTTTTTCAAGTTTTTAGGGTCAAAATTTTTACAAAAAAATTTTTTTTCTTTAAACGCCTGTAACTTCTTTATTTTGCGTCCTAGACCCTTCAAAGTTTGACCTGATTTCAATAGAAAACCATACAATTATCGGACTTTTTCAAGTTTTTAGGGTCAAAATTTTTACAAAAAATTTTTTTTCTTTAAACGCCTGTAACTTCTTTATTTTGCGTCCTAGACCCTTCAAAGTTTGACCTGATTTCAATAGAAAACCATACAATTATCGGACTTTTTCAAGTTTTTAGAGTCAAAATTTTTACAAAAAAATTTTTTTTCTTTAAACGCCTGTAACTTCTTTATTTTGCGTCCTAGACCCTTCAAAGTTTGACCTGATTTCAATAGAAAACCATACAATTTTCGGTCTTTTTTCAAGTTTTTAGGGCCAAAATTTTTACAAAATTTTTTTTTTTCTTTAAACGCCTGTAACTTCTTTATTTTGCGTCCTAGACCCTTCAAAGTTTGACCTGATTTCAATAGAAAACCATACAATTATCGGACTTTTTCAAGTTTTTAGGGTCAAAATTTTTACAAAAAAATTTTTTTTCTTTAAACGCCTGTAACTTCTTTATTTTGCGTCCTAGACCCTTCAAAGTTTGACCTGATTTCAATAGAAAACCATACAATTTTCGGTCTTTTTTCAAGTTTTTAGGGCCAAAATTTTTACAAAAATTTTTTTTTTCTTTAAACGCCTGTAACTTCTTTATTTTGCGTCCTAGACCCTTCAAAGTTTGACCTGATTTCAATAGAAAACCATACAATTATCGGACTTTTTCAAGTTTTTAGGGTCAAAATTTTTACAAAAAATTTTTTTTTCTTTAAACGCCTGTAACTTCTTTATTTTGCGTCCTAGACCCTTCAAAGTTTGACCTGATTTCAATAGAAAACCATACAATTATCGGACTTTTTCAAGTTTTTAGGGTCAAAATTTTTACAAAAAAATTTTTTTTCTTTAAACGCCTGTAACTTCTTTATTTTGCGTCCTAGACCCTTCAAAGTTTGACCTGATTTCAATAGAAAACCATACAATTATCGGACTTTTTCAAGTTTTTAGGGTCAAAATTTTTACAAAAAAATTTTTTTTCTTTAAACGCCTGTAACTTCTTTATTTTGCGTCCTAGACCCTTCAAAGTTTGACCTGATTTCAATAGAAAACCATACAATTATCGGACTTTTTCAAGTTTTTAGGGTCAAAATTTTTACAAAAAATTTTTTTTTCTTTAAACGCCTGTAACTTCTTTATTTTGCGTCCTAGACCCTTCAAAGTTTGACCTGATTTCAATAGAAAACCATACAATTTTCGGTCTTTTTTCAAGTTTTTAGGGCCAAAATTTTTACAAAAAAATTTTTTTTCTTTAAACGCCTGTAACTTCTTTATTTTGCGTCCTAGACCCTTCAAAGTTTGACCTGATTTCAATAGAAAACCATACAATTATCGGACTTTTTCAAGTTTTTAGGGTCAAAATTTTTACAAAAAATTTTTTTTTCTTTAAACGCCTGTAACTTCTTTATTTTGCGTCCTAGACCCTTCAAAGTTTGACCTGATTTCAATAGAAAACCATACAATTATCGGACTTTTTCAAGTTTTTAGGGTCAAAATTTTTACAAAAAATTTTTTTTCTTTAAACGCCTGTAACTTCTTTATTTTGCGTCCTAGACCCTTCAAAGTTTGACCTGATTTCAATAGAAAACCATACAATTATCGGACTTTTTCAAGTTTTTAGGGCCAAAATTTTTACAAAAATTTTTTTTTTCTTTAAACGCCTGTAACTTCTTTATTTTGCGTCCTAGACCCTTCAAAGTTTGACCTGATTTCAATAGAAAACCATACAATTATCGGACTTTTTCAAGTTTTTAGGGTCAAAATTTTTACAAAAAAAATTTTTTTCTTTAAACGCCTGTAACTTCTTTATTTTGCGTCCTAGACCCTTCAAAGTTTGACCTGATTTCAATAGAAAACCATACAATTATCGGACTTTTTCAAGTTTTTAGGGTCAAAATTTTTACAAAAAAATTTTTTTTCTTTAAACGCCTGTAACTTCTTTATTTTGCGTCCTAGACCCTTCAAAGTTTGACCTGATTTCAATAGAAAACCATACAATTATCGGACTTTTTCAAGTTTTTAGGGCCAAAATTTTTACAAAAATTTTTTTTTTCTTTAAACGCCTGTAACTTCTTTATTTTGCGTCCTAGACCCTTCAAAGTTTGACCTGATTTCAATAGAAAACCATACAATTTTCGGTCTTTTTTCAAGTTTTTAGGGTCAAAATTTTTACAAAAAAATTTTTTTTCTTTAAACGCCTGTAACTTCTTTATTTTGCGTCCTAGACCCTTCAAAGTTTGACCTGATTTCAATAGAAAACCATACAATTATCGGACTTTTTCAAGTTTTTAGGGTCAAAATTTTTACAAAAAAATTTTTTTTCTTTAAACGCCTGTAACTTCTTTATTTTGCGTCCTAGACCCTTCAAAGTTTGACCTGATTTCAATAGAAAACCATACAATTATCGGACTTTTTCAAGTTTTTAGGGTCAAAATTTTTACAAAAAATTTTTTTTTCTTTAAACGCCTGTAACTTCTTTATTTTTTTTTTTTTTTTTTTTTTTTTTTTATTATTATTGTAATTTATTTCTGTTTTCCTTAAGGATATACAAAAAAAAAGCTTAGAATTAAATTAGATTTAAGGGGAGGGGGAAAAGGAGAAACCAAACGTTAGACAGGATGGGAAAGGAAAATGGTTACAAAGAGGAAATATGAGTCCGAAGATGGTTTCGGTAAACAGAAAGAGGAGAACCGTAGTCGAAGAAAGTGGCAAACCCATTGAAAAGACGAATACATGTTAAAAGAGGATCACTCGCTCCGAATTCAGTACGCCGTTTCGCTATAGCAAGGGGAGGACGGGAACGGAGACGACGAGATGGAACATATAAACTCATAGACGATAAGATACCAGGGACATCAACTTCATGAAGGAGAATTGAGGCTATGAACGTGGCTTGAGCGTGAGTTCGTCTATTTTCTAAGGACTCAAGCCCAAGAAACTTACAACGCTCAGGATAGGGAGGGAGCTGGAAACCAGAGCCAAAAATTCTACGGAATGCAAAGCGTGTAAACGATTTTTGCACTCTTTCGAATCTGAGGATGGAAGAAGGAGAGGAAGGCGACCACACTATGCTGGCAAACTCGAGTATTGGTCTGACGAGACTACAATACAGAGTTTTCAAGCATACAGGATCCGAAAAGTCTGATCCAATGCGGCGAAGGAGACCTAAGGAGCTATATGCCTTACTGATTACTTTGTCGAAATGCAAAGTAAAGTTAAGCCTGTGGTCAAGCCACACACCCAGGTCTTTAACAGATGAAACCCGATCCAATGGAGTACCCATAAGATGATATATGGAACTAATGGGTTGGGAGGAGCGGCAAAATGAAACAATACTACATTTAGGGAGACATAAAGTTAAGCCATTTACAGAGCACCAATTTGAAAATAAGTTTAAGTAACATTGAAGCGATATACAGTCCATGGAGGAGGAAATAGGTAGGAACAACTTAAGGTCATCGGCAAACAAGAGGAAACAATCAGCAGGGAGAACAGAATAGAGGTCATTCACAAACAAAGAAAACAACAAAGGGCTTAGGACACTGCCTTGCGGCACACCAGAAGGACATGGGAAAGGATTCGAGGTATGAGCACCAAGCTGGACGCAACATGAGCGCCCGGAAAGGAAAGATTCAAGCCATCCGAGAAGTGGATCACCGATGCCAATTTTTTTTAGTTTACTAATAAGAATTTTGTGCGGTACACGATCAAACGCGGCCTTAAAATCTGTATATATGACATCGATTTGGCGTTTAGCGTCTATATTTTCAAACAAAAGAGGAACGAATGACATCAGGTTAGTTACAACGGATCTTCTAGACATGAAACCGTGTTGATTTTGAGACATATAACTACGAGCACATGGGGTCAGTTGGGAATTAACGATGAACTCGAGGACTTTAGACATTGCACACTGTTTGGAGATTCCTCTATAGTTGGTAACTTGAGTCCTGTCACCCTTTTTAAAAATGGGAACCAACCAACAAGATTTCCAAAGGGACGGTAAACAGGACTCGCGGATTGACCACGTGAAGAGTGACATTAAGAAGGGCATCAAGACTTGACTACAACACTTAAGAACAGACATTGGTACTCCATCGGGACCAGGCGCATTCGACGATTTCATATGTTTAAGCGCGGAAGATATGATCTCCCCATTGCAGTCAATAAAGCACATGTCAATGATATCCGCCGGAGCACCGGAGATCGCATCAGACAAATCGGCACCTGAGGCAACAGTGGGGTCGGCGTAGACACTCGAAAAATGGTTTGCAAACAGGGAACATATATCAGCGGGACATGAGGCAGTGGATTGTCCAAAGGACATGGAAGGAGGGATAGAAGATGATTTACGACGGGAATTGACAAAAGACCAAATGGAAGCAGGATATCTAGAGAGACGCGACTGAAGTCGGGCGATAAATGATCCGTACTGAGCTCTGTTGTAGATCCGAAATGCCGTAGAAGCGTATTTGAATATACGTTTATCGAGATCTAATCGTGAAATACGGAAAATGCGGAGAGCGCGTTTTCGGTCTCTTTTTAGGGAATGCCAAGTTCTATCGGACCATGGGGGATGACGTTGGGGCTTAATAATGGGACAACAGTAGGGAAAGGATGAGGTGATGATGGAATTAAACGTGGAAAGGGCGTCATCCAGAGAAGAGGCATCGTGGAAAGGACTCCAATTTGCGGAAGACAAAAAGGAACGGAATTTATACACATCGAGTTTCTTAAAATTAAATCTTAAACTAATTTCACGAGAGAAATCACGCAGCGGCAATGAATCTGGTGGACGTATGGATATAGACAGCTCGAGTGCCGGGTGATGGTTGTCCAACGGCAATAGCGGATCATTGGAAGGAAGTATAACGGAACAGCCTTCCGCTGACTGTTGGTTTGCAATTATTAAGTCCAGTTGACGATTATAAATATTGCATATTCCACTTAATTGGAACAAATCATTCGCTGCAAGCCCATCGAGGAACCCGTTGATCGATTGCGATGATGAATTGGTCTGATAGTACGTGAAAGATGTAGTGCTGAGAGGTGTGGAGAAGCTTTGTGGTAGCCACGATAAAGATGAAAGATTAAAATCTCCGAAGATAAGCAGCATGTCATTGTTGTTACATCTTTCGCTGGCTCTGATGAGTTCCTCCGTCAGAAGAGATAAAGTTTCCTCATTGGTTGAACGGTTTGGCGGGATGTATATGCAGCCAATGAAGAGCTTTGAGTGTGAGAGCTGTATCGATACCAGGACGAATTCGAGAGAGACTGTGACAGGCCATACACGAGCGGATAATGATGAGGCACAAGCGATGAGTACTCCACCACCACGGGCGTAGCAACTATTGTTAGTATTGCGGTCACAGCGAACTACTAAATAGTTGTCATCGAACAAAAGCGATGATGGGATCGACCCATCGAGCCAGGTTTCGGTAAACAAAAGCACATCGAAATCAGTATCGGCCGTGGCTACGCGCAGTGCTGATGATTTCGTGCGCAGGCCTCGTGTGTTCTGATAGTAAATATTAAGTGACGTGTTCATTATTATGCGTGAGGAGGAGGTTGTTGACCTGGTTACTGGTTGAACGTTTGTATAGGCAGCGCAAAAGGGCTGGCTGATCTGGGCCGGTTCGCTTCGAGTTGAGGTAGCTGAGCATCCGCTGAATCGGTGCAGACCTGAGTGCTAAGTGCCACAGGAACAGTTACCGGATCAATATTATTGGTCCGAGCTGGTCGCCAGACGTTTTGTGCGCGGGTCCGGTTATCGATGAATTCGCGAAAAACGATACCATTAGGCCACGTTTCTGTTGACAATGCGGTGTCCCGGAATGAAGCGGGAACCCCTGCTTTGAATGAGATGAAGGAGAGTGTTGACGTATCACGATCGCGAGCAATGAGTTTATGTACGATGACCGATTCGGTTCCAATCAGCTTTATAACCATTTCGGTCACCTCCTCTGTGGTGACCTCAGGGGCGATTCGGGTGAGATAAATCCAGGTTCTGGGCTCCTCAAGGGGAACCGTTTTTATAACAGAATCGAGGCTGGATGTGGAAGCGGTCCCGTGAAGAAGTGGGGCGGATGATGAATCAGTCGGCGGGGAGCGATCGACAAGTCTGCGTTTCGGTGCGTTAGTAAGCGCGTTGTAGCCTTGCGTTAGCGCCGAGTGTGCGTGACGAGGTGTATCGGTGGTGTAAGTAGCGGCATTCGACGGATGGATGATAGTGTTGAGCACCGGTGTCCTGTGAGTGTGGGATCCAGCGATGTTGACATCCTTCTTGAACGAATCCAGTGCCAACGATATGCGACTATCAAACTCACACATCATCGAATCCTTCAAAGCAGTGACGGTTTCCAAACGCTTGTTGAATTCGTCCATCACAAACGATTTTAACTCGTTGAGTAAGAAAGCGAGATCGGTTCCATTACGTTTCATATCGGAGCATGATGAACAGGACCAAGACAGCTGTGTATTTGGGCGTGAAAGCTCCTTGACAGTGAGGCTCTGTAGACCCGTGCATGGGTAGTGAAACAATCCCTTGCAGACACCACCACAGACGTAAACTTCTATATCTTCAGTGATCGGTTTAGCACAGGATTTGCACTGAGGAGCCATTGCCAACGTTTAGCACTTTGTAGTGGGAAGTGCAAACAAATCACCGATGTAGAAATTAATGATGATACAGCACGACTTAGGCCGTTTTAGACAGACTTCGGGCTTAAGCGAGGAACGCACGATGATTTGGAATAACGCTTTACACAAAACCTGCTTAAAGCACTGGGAAAATCGATCGTAAAAACGCAGTGTAGAGAGACACAACCGTACTAGTAGGAAGCGTAACGTTTGCGTCCTAGACCCTTCAAAGTTTGACCTGATTTCAATAGAAAACCATACAATTATCGGACTTTTTCAAGTTTTTAGGGTCAAAATTTTTACAAAAAAATTTTTTTTCTTTAAACGCCTGTAACTTCTTTATTTTGCGTCCTAGACCCTTCAAAGTTTGACCTGATTTCAATAGAAAACCATACAATTATCGGACTTTTTCAAGTTTTTAGGGTCAAAATTTTTACAAAAAAATTTTTTTTCTTTAAACGCCTGTAACTTCTTTATTTTGCGTCCTAGACCCTTCAAAGTTTGACCTGATTTCAATAGAAAACCATACAATTATCGGACTTTTTCAAGTTTTTAGGGCCAAAATTTTTACAAAATTTTTTTTTTTCTTTAAACGCCTGTAACTTCTTTATTTTGCGTCCTAGACCCTTCAAAGTTTGACCTGATTTCAATAGAAAACCATACAATTTTCGGTCTTTTTTCAAGTTTTTAGGGTCAAAATTTTTACAAAAAAATTTTTTTTCTTTAAACGCCTGTAACTTCTTTATTTTGCGTCCTAGACCCTTCAAAGTTTGACCTGATTTCAATAGAAAACCATACAATTATCGGACTTTTTCAAGTTTTTAGGGTCAAAATTTTTACAAAAAATTTTTTTTTCTTTAAACGCCTGTAACTTCTTTATTTTGCGTCCTAGACCCTTCAAAGTTTGACCTGATTTCAATAGAAAACCATACAATTATCGGACTTTTTCAAGTTTTTAGGGTCAAAATTTTTACAAAAAATTTTTTTTTCTTTAAACGCCTGTAACTTCTTTATTTTGCGTCCTAGACCCTTCAAAGTTTGACCTGATTTCAATAGAAAACCATACAATTTTCGGTCTTTTTTCAAGTTTTTAGGGTCAAAATTTTTACAAAAAATTTTTTTTTCTTTAAACGCCTGTAACTTCTTTATTTTGCGTCCTAGACCCTTCAAAGTTTGACCTGATTTCAATAGAAAACCATACAATTTTCGGTCTTTTTTCAAGTTTTTAGGGCCAAAATTTTTACAAAAAAATTTTTTTTCTTTAAACGCCTGTAACTTCTTTATTTTGCGTCCTAGACCCTTCAAAGTTTGACCTGATTTCAATAGAAAACCATACAATTATCGGACTTTTTCAAGTTTTTAGGGTCAAAATTTTTACAAAAATTTTTTTTTCTTTAAACGCCTGTAACTTCTTTATTTTGCGTCCTAGACCCTTAAAAGTTTGACCTGATTTCAATAGAAAACCATACAATTATCGGACTTTTTCAAGTTTTTAGGGTCAAAATTTTTACAAAAAAATTTTTTTTCTTTAAACGCCTGTAACTTCTTTATTTTGCGTCCTAGACCCTTCAAAGTTTGACCTGATTTCAATAGAAAACCATACAATTATCGGACTTTTTCAAGTTTTTAGGGTCAAAATTTTTACAAAAAATTTTTTTTTCTTTAAACGCCTGTAACTTCTTTATTTTGCGTCCTAGACCCTTCAAAGTTTGACCTGATTTCAATAGAAAACCATACAATTTTCGGTCTTTTTTCAAGTTTTTAGGGCCAAAATTTTTACAAAAAATTTTTTTTTCTTTAAACGCCTGTAACTTCTTTATTTTGCGTCCTAGACCCTTCAAAGTTTGACCTGATTTCAATAGAAAACCATACAATTATCGGACTTTTTCAGGTTTTTAGGGTCAAAATTTTTACAAAAATTTTTTTTTTCTTTAAACGCCTGTAACTTCTTTATTTTGCGTCCTAGACCCTTCAAAGTTTGACCTGATTTCAATAGAAAACCATACAATTATCGGACTTTTTCAAGTTTTTAGGGTCAAAATTTTTACAAAAAAATTTTTTTTCTTTAAACGCCTGTAACTTCTTTATTTTGCGTCCTAGACCCTTCAAAGTTTGACCTGATTTCAATAGAAAACCATACAATTATCGGACTTTTTCAAGTTTTTAGGGCCAAAATTTTTACAAAAATTTTTTTTTTCTTTAAACGCCTGTAACTTCTTTATTTTGCGTCCTAGACCCTTCAAAGTTTGACCTGATTTCAATAGAAAACCATACAATTATCGGACTTTTTCAAGTTTTTAGGGTCAAAATTTTTACAAAAAATTTTTTTTTCTTTAAACGCCTGTAACTTCTTTATTTTGCGTCCTAGACCCTTCAAAGTTTGACCTGATTTCAATAGAAAACCATACAATTATCGGACTTTTTCAAGTTTTTAGAGTCAAAATTTTTACAAAAAAATTTTTTTTCTTTAAACGCCTGTAACTTCTTTATTTTGCGTCCTAGACCCTTCAAAGTTTGACCTGATTTCAATAGAAAACCATACAATTTTCGGTCTTTTTTCAAGTTTTTAGGGCCAAAATTTTTACAAAATTTTTTTTTTTCTTTAAACGCCTGTAACTTCTTTATTTTGCGTCCTAGACCCTTCAAAGTTTGACCTGATTTCAATAGAAAACCATACAATTATCGGACTTTTTCAAGTTTTTAGGGTCAAAATTTTTACAAAAAAATTTTTTTTCTTTAAACGCCTGTAACTTCTTTATTTTGCGTCCTAGACCCTTCAAAGTTTGACCTGATTTCAATAGAAAACCATACAATTATCGGACTTTTTCAAGTTTTTAGGGCCAAAATTTTTACAAAAAAATTTTTTTTCTTTAAACGCCTGTAACTTCTTTATTTTGCGTCCTAGACCCTTCAAAGTTTGACCTGATTTCAATAGAAAACCATACAATTTTCGGTCTTTTTTCAAGTTTTTAGGGCCAAAATTTTTACAAAAAATTTTTTTTTCTTTAAACGCCTGTAACTTCTTTATTTTGCGTCCTAGACCCTTCAAAGTTTGACCTGATTTCAATAGAAAACCATACAATTATCGGACTTTTTCAAGTTTTTAGGGTCAAAATTTTTACAAAAAAATTTTTTTTCTTTAAACGCCTGTAACTTCTTTATTTTGCGTCCTAGACCCTTCAAAGTTTGACCTGATTTCAATAGAAAACCATACAATTATCGGACTTTTTCAAGTTTTTAGGGTCAAAATTTTTACAAAAAAATTTTTTTTCTTTAAACGCCTGTAACTTCTTTATTTTGCGTCCTAGACCCTTCAAAGTTTGACCTGATTTCAATAGAAAACCATACAATTATCGGACTTTTTCAAGTTTTTAGGGTCAAAATTTTTACAAAAAAATTTTTTTTCTTTAAACGCCTGTAACTTCTTTATTTTGCGTCCTAGACCCTTCAAAGTTTGACCTGATTTCAATAGAAAACCATACAATTATCGGACTTTTTCAAGTTTTTAGGGTCAAAATTTTTACAAAAAAATTTTTTTCTTTAAACGCCTGTAACTTCTTTATTTTGCGTCCTAGACCCTTCAAAGTTTGACCTGATTTCAATAGAAAACCATACAATTATCGGACTTTTTCAAGTTTTTAGGGTCAAAATTTTTACAAAAAAATTTTTTTTCTTTAAACGCCTGTAACTTCTTTATTTTGCGTCCTAGACCCTTCAAAGTTTGACCTGATTTCAATAGAAAACCATACAATTATCGGACTTTTTCAAGTTTTTAGGGTCAAAATTTTTACAAAAAATTTTTTTTCTTTAAACGCCTGTAACTTCTTTATTTTGCGTCCTAGACCCTTCAAAGTTTGACCTGATTTCAATAGAAAACCATACAATTATCGGACTTTTTCAAGTTTTTAGAGTCAAAATTTTTACAAAAAAATTTTTTTTCTTTAAAGGCCTGTAACTTCTTTATTTTGCGTCCTAGACCCTTCAAAGTTTGACCTGATTTCAATAGAAAACCATACAATTTTCGGTCTTTTTTCAAGTTTTTAGGGCCAAAATTTTTACAAAAATTTTTTTTTTCTTTAAACGCCTGTAACTTCTTTATTTTGCGTCCTAGACCCTTCAAAGTTTGACCTGATTTCAATAGAAAACCATACAATTATCGGACTTTTTCAAGTTTTTAGGGTCAAAATTTTTACAAAAAATTTTTTTTTCTTTAAACGCCTGTAACTTCTTTATTTTGCGTCCTAGACCCTTCAAAGTTTGACCTGATTTCAATAGAAAACCATACAATTTTCGGTCTTTTTTCAAGTTTTTAGGGCCAAAATTTTTACAAAAATTTTTTTTTTCTTTAAACGCCTGTAACTTCTTTATTTTGCGTCCTAGACCCTTCAAAGTTTGACCTGATTTCAATAGAAAACCATACAATTATCGGACTTTTTCAAGTTTTTAGGGTCAAAATTTTTACAAAAAAATTTTTTTTCTTTAAACGCCTGTAACTTCTTTATTTTGCGTCCTAGACCCTTCAAAGTTTGACCTGATTTCAATAGAAAACCATACAATTATCGGACTTTTTCAAGTTTTTAGGGTCAAAATTTTTACAAAAAAATTTTTTTTCTTTAAACGCCTGTAACTTCTTTATTTTGCGTCCTAGACCCTTCAAAGTTTGACCTGATTTCAATAGAAAACCATACAATTATCGGACTTTTTCAAGTTTTTAGGGTCAAAATTTTTACAAAAAAATTTTTTTTCTTTAAACGCCTGTAACTTCTTTATTTTGCGTCCTAGACCCTTCAAAGTTTGACCTGATTTCAATAGAAAACCATACAATTATCGGACTTTTTCAAGTTTTTAGGGTCAAAATTTTTACAAAAAATTTTTTTTTCTTTAAACGCCTGTAACTTCTTTATTTTGCGTCCTAGACCCTTCAAAGTTTGACCTGATTTCAATAGAAAACCATACAATTTTCGGTCTTTTTTCAAGTTTTTAGGGCCAAAATTTTTACAAAAAAATTTTTTTTCTTTAAACGCCTGTAACTTCTTTATTTTGCGTCCTAGACCCTTCAAAGTTTGACCTGATTTCAATAGAAAACCATACAATTATCGGACTTTTTCAAGTTTTTAGGGTCAAAATTTTTACAAAAAATTTTTTTTTCTTTAAACGCCTGTAACTTCTTTATTTTGCGTCCTAGACCCTTCAAAGTTTGACCTGATTTCAATAGAAAACCATACAATTATCGGACTTTTTCAAGTTTTTAGGGTCAAAATTTTTACAAAAAATTTTTTTTTCTTTAAACGCCTGTAACTTCTTTATTTTGCGTCCTAGACCCTTCAAAGTTTGACCTGATTTCAATAGAAAACCATACAATTATCGGACTTTTTCAAGTTTTTAGGGCCAAAATTTTTACAAAATTTTTTTTTTTCTTTAAACGCCTGTAACTTCTTTATTTTGCGTCCTAGACCCTTCAAAGTTTGACCTGATTTCAATAGAAAACCATACAATTATCGGACTTTTTCAAGTTTTTAGGGTCAAAATTTTTACAAAAAAATTTTTTTTCTTTAAACGCCTGTAACTTCTTTATTTTGCGTCCTAGACCCTTCAAAGTTTGACCTGATTTCAATAGAAAACCATACAATTATCGGACTTTTTCAAGTTTTTAGGGTCAAAATTTTTACAAAAAATTTTTTTTTCTTTAAACGCCTGTAACTTCTTTATTTTGCGTCCTAGACCCTTCAAAGTTTGACCTGATTTCAATAGAAAACCATACAATTATCGGACTTTTTCAAGTTTTTAGGGCCAAAATTTTTACAAAAATTTTTTTTTTCTTTAAACGCCTGTAACTTCTTTATTTTGCGTCCTAGACCCTTCAAAGTTTGACCTGATTTCAATAGAAAACCATACAATTATCGGACTTTTTCAAGTTTTTAGGGTCAAAATTTTTACAAAAAAGTTTTTTTTCTTTAAACGCCTGTAACTTCTTTATTTTGCGTCCTAGACCCTTCAAAGTTTGACCTGATTTCAATAGAAAACCATACAATTATCGGACTTTTTCAAGTTTTTAGGGTCAAAATTTTTACAAAAAAATTTTTTTTCTTTAAACGCCTGTAACTTCTTTATTTTGCGTCCTAGACCCTTCAAAGTTTGACCTGATTTCAATAGAAAACCATACAATTATCGGACTTTTTCAAGTTTTTAGGGTCAAAATTTTTACAAAAAATTTTTTTTTCTTTAAACGCCTGTAACTTCTTTATTTTGCGTCCTAGACCCTTCAAAGTTTGACCTGATTTCAATAGAAAACCATACAATTATCGGACTTTTTCAAGTTTTTAGGGTCAAAATTTTTACAAAAAAATTTTTTTTCTTTAAACGCCTGTAACTTCTTTATTTTGCGTCCTAGACCCTTCAAAGTTTGACCTGATTTCAATAGAAAACCATACAATTATCGGACTTTTTCAAGTTTTTAGGGTCAAAATTTTTACAAAAAAATTTTTTTTCTTTAAACGCCTGTAACTTCTTTATTTTGCGTCCTAGACCCTTCAAAGTTTGACCTGATTTCAATAGAAAACCATACAATTATCGGACTTTTTCAAGTTTTTAGGGCCAAAATTTTTACAAAAATTTTTTTTTTCTTTAAACGCCTGTAACTTCTTTATTTTGCGTCCTAGACCCTTCAAAGTTTGACCTGATTTCAATAGAAAACCATACAATTTTCGGTCTTTTTTCAAGTTTTTAGGGTCAAAATTTTTACAAAAAAATTTTTTTTCTTTAAACGCCTGTAACTTCTTTATTTTGCGTCCTAGACCCTTCAAAGTTTGACCTGATTTCAATAGAAAACCATACAATTATCGGACTTTTTCAAGTTTTTAGGGTCAAAATTTTTACAAAAAAAATTTTTTTCTTTAAACGCCTGTAACTTCTTTATTTTGCGTCCTAGACCCTTCAAAGTTTGACCTGATTTCAATAGAAAACCATACAATTATCGGACTTTTTCAAGTTTTTAGGGTCAAAATTTTTACAAAAAAATTTTTTTTCTTTAAACGCCTGTAACTTCTTTATTTTGCGTCCTAGACCCTTCAAAGTTTGACCTGATTTCAATAGAAAACCATACAATTATCGGACTTTTTCAAGTTTTTAGGGTCAAAATTTTTACAAAAAAATTTTTTTTCTTTAAACGCCTGTAACTTCTTTATTTTGCGTCCTAGACCCTTCAAAGTTTGACCTGATTTCAATAGAAAACCATACAATTTTCGGTCTTTTTTCAAGTTTTTAGGGCCAAAATTTTTACAAAAAAATTTTTTTTCTTTAAACGCCTGTAACTTCTTTATTTTGCGTCCTAGACCCTTCAAAGTTTGACCTGATTTCAATAGAAAACCATACAATTATCGGACTTTTTCAAGTTTTTAGGGTCAAAATTTTTACAAAAAAATTTTTTTTCTTTAAACGCCTGTAACTTCTTTATTTTGCGTCCTAGACCCTTCAAAGTTTGACCTGATTTCAATAGAAAACCATACAATTATCGGACTTTTTCAAGTTTTTAGGGTCAAAATTTTTACAAAAAATTTTTTTTTCTTTAAACGCCTGTAACTTCTTTATTTTGCGTCCTAGACCCTTCAAAGTTTGACCTGATTTCAATAGAAAACCATACAATTTTCGGTCTTTTTTCAAGTTTTTAGGGCCAAAATTTTTACAAAAATTTTTTTTTTCTTTAAACGCCTGTAACTTCTTTATTTTGCGTCCTAGACCCTTCAAAGTTTGACCTGATTTCAATAGAAAACCATACAATTATCGGACTTTTTCAAGTTTTTAGGGTCAAAATTTTTACAAAAAAATTTTTTTTCTTTAAACGCCTGTAACTTCTTTATTTTGCGTCCTAGACCCTTCAAAGTTTGACCTGATTTCAATAGAAAACCATACAATTATCGGACTTTTTCTAGTTTTTAGAGTCAAAATTTTTACAAAAAAAATTTTTTTCTTTAAACGCCTGTAACTTCTTTATTTTGCGTCCTAGACCCTTCAAAGTTTGACCTGATTTCAATAGAAAACCATACAATTTTCGGTCTTTTTTCAAGTTTTTAGGGCCAAAATTTTTACAAAAATTTTTTTTTTCTTTAAACGCCTGTAACTTCTTTATTTTGCGTCCTAGACCCTTCAAAGTTTGACCTGATTTCAATAGAAAACCATACAATTATCGGACTTTTTCAAGTTTTTAGGGTCAAAATTTTTACAAAAAAATTTTTTTTCTTTAAACGCCTGTAACTTCTTTATTTTGCGTCCTAGACCCTTCAAAGTTTGACCTGATTTCAATAGAAAACCATACAATTATCGGACTTTTTCAAGTTTTTAGGGTCAAAATTTTTACAAAAAAATTTTTTTTCTTTAAACGCCTGTAACTTCTTTATTTTGCGTCCTAGACCCTTCAAAGTTTGACCTGATTTCAATAGAAAACCATACAATTATCGGACTTTTTCAAGTTTTTAGGGTCAAAATTTTTACAAAAATTTTTTTTTTCTTTAAACGCCTGTAACTTCTTTATTTTGCGTCCTAGACCCTTCAAAGTTTGACCTGATTTCAATAGAAAACCATACAATTTTCGGTCTTTTTTCAAGTTTTTAGGGCCAAAATTTTTACAAAAAATTTTTTTTTCTTTAAACGCCTGTAACTTCTTTATTTTGCGTCCTAGACCCTTCAAAGTTTGACCTGATTTCAATAGAAAACCATACAATTATCGGACTTTTTCAAGTTTTTAGGGTCAAAATTTTTACAAAAAATTTTTTTTTCTTTAAACGCCTGTAACTTCTTTATTTTGCGTCCTAGACCCTTCAAAGTTTGACCTGATTTCAATAGAAAACCATACAATTTTCGGTCTTTTTTCAAGTTTTTAGGGCCAAAATTTTTACAAAAAAATTTTTTTCTTTAAACGCCTGTAACTTCTTTATTTTGCGTCCTAGACCCTTCAAAGTTTGACCTGATTTCAATAGAAAACCATACAATTTTTGGTCTTTTTTCAAGTTTTTAGGGCCAAAATTTTTACAAAAATTTTTTTTTTCTTTAAACGCCTGTAACTTCTTTATTTTGCGTCCTAGACCCTTCAAAGTTTGACCTGATTTCAATAGAAAACCATACAATTATCGGACTTTTTCAAGTTTTTAGGGTCAAAATTTTTACAAAAAAATTTTTTTTCTTTAAACGCCTGTAACTTCTTTATTTTGCGTCCTAGACCCTTCAAAGTTTAACCTGATTTCAATAGAAAACCATACAATTATCGGACTTTTTCAAGTTTTTAGGGTCAAAATTTTTACAAAAAGATTTTTTTTCTTTAAACGCCTGTAACTTCTTTATTTTGCGTCCTAGACCCTTCAAAGTTTGACCTGATTTCAATAGAAAACCATACAATTTTCGGTCTTTTTTCAAGTTTTTAGGGCCAAAATTTTTACAAAAATTTTTTTTTCTTTAAACGCCTGTAACTTCTTTATTTTGCGTCCTAGACCCTTCAAAGTTTGACCTGATTTCAATAGAAAACCATACAATTATCGGACTTTTTCAAGTTTTTAGGGTCAAAATTTTTACAAAAAATTTTTTTTTCTTTAAACGCCTGTAACTTCTTTATTTTGCGTCCTAGACCCTTCAAAGTTTGACCTGATTTCAATAGAAAACCATACAATTATCGGACTTTTTCAAGTTTTTAGAGTCAAAATTTTTACAAAAAAATTTTTTTTCTTTAAACGCCTGTAACTTCTTTATTTTGCGTCCTAGACCCTTCAAAGTTTGACCTGATTTCAATAGAAAACCATACAATTTTCGGTCTTTTTTCAAGTTTTTAGGGCCAAAATTTTTACAAAAAATTTTTTTTTCTTTAAACGCCTGTAACTTCTTTATTTTGCGTCCTAGACCCTTCAAAGTTTGACCTGATTTCAATAGAAAACCATACAATTATCGGACTTTTTCAAGTTTTTAGGGTCAAAATTTTTACAAAAAAATTTTTTTTCTTTAAACGCCTGTAACTTCTTTATTTTGCGTCCTAGACCCTTCAAAGTTTGACCTGATTTCAATAGAAAACCATACAATTTTCGGTCTTTTTTCAAGTTTTTAGGGCCAAAATTTTTACAAAAATTTTTTTTTTCTTTAAACGCCTGTAACTTCTTTATTTTGCGTCCTAGACCCTTCAAAGTTTGACCTGATTTCAATAGAAAACCATACAATTATCGGACTTTTTCAAGTTTTTAGGGTGAAAATTTTTACAAAAAAATTTTTTTTTCTTTAAACGCCTGTAACTTCTTTATTTTGCGTCCTAGACCCTTCAAAGTTTGACCTGATTTCAATAGAAAACCATACAATTATCGGACTTTTTCAAGTTTTTAGAGTCAAAATTTTACAAAAAAATTTTTTTTCTTTAAACGCCTGTAACTTCTTTATTTTGCGTCCTAGACCCTTCAAAGTTTGACCTGATTTCAATAGAAAACCATACAATTTTCGGTCTTTTTTCAAGTTTTTAGGGCCAAAATTTTTACAAAAATTTTTTTTTCTTTAAACGCCTGTAACTTCTTTATTTTGCGTCCTAGACCCTTCAAAGTTTGACCTGATTTCAATAGAAAACCATACAATTATCGGACTTTTTCAAGTTTTTAGGGTCAAAATTTTTACAAAAAAATTTTTTTTCTTTAAACGCCTGTAACTTCTTTATTTTGCGTCCTAGACCCTTCAAAGTTTGACCTGATTTCAATAGAAAACCATACAATTATCGGACTTTTTCAAATTTTTAGGGTCAAAATTTTTACAAAAAAATTTTTTTTCTTTAAACGCCTGTAACTTCTTTATTTTGCGTCCTAGACCCTTCAAAGTTTGACCTGATTTCAATAGAAAACCATACAATTTTCGGTCTTTTTTCAAGTTTTTAGGGTCAAAATTTTTACAAAAAAATTTTTTTTCTTTAAACGCCTGTAACTTCTTTATTTTGCGTCCTAGACCCTTCAAAGTTTGACCTGATTTCAATAGAAAACCATACAATTATCGGACTTTTTCAAGTTTTTAGGGTCAAAATTTTTACAAAAAATTTTTTTTTCTTTAAACGCCTGTAACTTCTTTATTTTGCGTCCTAGACCCTTCAAAGTTTGACCTGATTTCAATAGAAAACCATACAATTATCGGACTTTTTCAAGTTTTTAGGGTCAAAATTTTTACAAAAAAATTTTTTTCTTTAAACGCCTGTAACTTCTTTATTTTGCGTCCTAGACCCTTCAAAGTTTGACCTGATTTCAATAGAAAACCATACAATTATCGGACTTTTTCAAGTTTTTAGGGTCAAAATTTTTACAAAAAAATTTTTTTTCTTTAAACGCCTGTAACTTCTTTATTTTGCGTCCTAGACCCTTCAAAGTTTGACCTGATTTCAATAGAAAACCATACAATTATCGGACTTTTTCAAGTTTTTAGGGTCAAAATTTTTACAAAAAAATTTTTTTTCTTTAAACGCCTGTAACTTCTTTATTTTGCGTCCTAGACCCTTCAAAGTTTGACCTGATTTCAATAGAAAACCATACAATTATCGGACTTTTTCAAGTTTTTAGGGTCAAAATTTTTACAAAAAATTTTTTTTTCTTTAAACGCCTGTAACTTCTTTATTTTGCGTCCTAGACCCTTCAAAGTTTGACCTGATTTCAATAGAAAACCATACAATTATCGGACTTTTTCAAGTTTTTAGGGTCAAAATTTTTACAAAAAATTTTTTTTTCTTTAAACGCCTGTAACTTCTTTATTTTGCGTCCTAGACCCTTCAAAGTTTGACCTGATTTCAATAGAAAACCATACAATTATCGGACTTTTTCAAGTTTTTAGGGTCAAAATTTTTACAAAAAATTTTTTTTTCTTTAAACGCCTGTAACTTCTTTATTTTGCGTCCTAGACCCTTCAAAGTTTGACCTGATTTCAATAGAAAACCATACAATTATCGGACTTTTTCAAGTTTTTAGGGTCAAAATTTTTACAAAAAAATTTTTTTTCTTTAAACGCCTGTAACTTCTTTATTTTGCGTCCTAGACCCTTCAAAGTTTGACCTGATTTCAATAGAAAACCATACAATTATCGGACTTTTTCAAGTTTTTAGGGTCAAAATTTTTACAAAAAATTTTTTTTTCTTTAAACGCCTGTAACTTCTTTATTTTGCGTCCTAGACCCTTCAAAGTTTGACCTGATTTCAATAGAAAACCATACAATTTTCGGTCTTTTTTCAAGTTTTTAGGGCCAAAATTTTTACAAAAAAATTTTTTTTCTTTAAACGCCTGTAACTTCTTTATTTTGCGTCCTAGACCCTTCAAAGTTTGACCTGATTTCAATAGAAAACCATACAATTATCGGACTTTTTCAAGTTTTTAGGGTCAAAATTTTTACAAAAAAATTTTTTTTCTTTAAACGCCTGTAACTTCTTTATTTTGCGTCCTAGACCCTTCAAAGTTTGACCTGATTTCAATAGAAAACCATACAATTATCGGACTTTTTCAAGTTTTTAGGGTCAAAATTTTTACAAAAAAATTTTTTTTCTTTAAACGCCTGTAACTTCTTTATTTTGCGTCCTAGACCCTTCAAAGTTTGACCTGATTTCAATAGAAAACCATACAATTTTCGGTCTTTTTTCAAGTTTTAAGGGCCAAAATTTTTACAAAAATTTTTTTTTTCTTTAAACGCCTGTAACTTCTTTATTTTGCGTCCTAGACCCTTCAAAGTTTGACCTGATTTCAATAGAAAACCATACAATTATCGGACTTTTTCAAGTTTTTAGGGTCAAAATTTTTACAAAAAAATTTTTTTTCTTTAAACGCCTGTAACTTCTTTATTTTGCGTCCTAGACCCTTCAAAGTTTGACCTGATTTCAATAGAAAACCATACAATTATCGGACTTTTTCAAGTTTTTAGGGTCAAAATTTTTACAAAAAAATTTTTTTTCTTTAAACGCCTGTAACTTCTTTATTTTGCGTCCTAGACCCTTCAAAGTTTGACCTGATTTCAATAGAAAACCATACAATTTTCGGTCTTTTTTCAAGTTTTTAGGGTCAAAATTTTTACAAAAATTTTTTTTTCTTTAAACGCCTGTAACTTCTTTATTTTGCGTCCTAGACCCTTCAAAGTTTGACCTGATTTCAATAGAAAACCATACAATTTTCGGTCTTTTTTCAAGGTTTTAGGGTCAAAATTATTACAAAATTTTTTTTTTCTTTAAACGCCTGTAACTTCTTTATTTTGCGTCCTAGACCCTTCAAAGTTTGACCTGATTTCAATAGAAAACCATACAATTATCGGACTTTTTCAAGTTTTTAGGGTCAAAATTTTTACAAAAAAATTTTTTTTCTTTAAACGCCTGTAACTTCTTTATTTTGCGTCCTAGACCCTTCAAAGTTTGACCTGATTTCAATAGAAAACCATACAATTATCGGACTTTTTCAAGTTTTTAGGGTCAAAATTTTTACAAAAAAATTTTTTTTCTTTAAACGCCTGTAACTTCTTTATTTTGCGTCCTAGACCCTTCAAAGTTTGACCTGATTTCAATAGAAAACCATACAATTTTCGGTCTTTTTTCAAGTTTTTAGGGCCAAAATTTTTACAAAAAAATTTTTTTTCTTTAAACGCCTGTAACTTCTTTATTTTGCGTCCTAGACCCTTCAAAGTTTGACCTGATTTCAATAGAAAACCATACAATTATCGGACTTTTTCAAGTTTTTAGGGTCAAAATTTTTACAAAAAAATTTTATTTCTTTAAACGCCTGTAACTTCTTTATTTTGCGTCCTAGACCCTTCAAAGTTTGACCTGATTTCAATAGAAAACCATACAATTTTCGGTCTTTTTTCAAGTTTTTAGGGCCAAAATTTTTACAAAAATTTTTTTTTTCTTTAAACGCCTGTAACTTCTTTATTTTGCGTCCTAGACCCTTCAAAGTTTGACCTGATTTCAATAGAAAACCATACAATTATCGGACTTTTTCAAGTTTTTAGGGTCAAAATTTTTACAAAAAATTTTTTTTCTTTAAACGCCTGTAACTTCTTTATTTTGCGTCCTAGACCCTTCAAAGTTTGACCTGATTTCAATAGAAAACCATACAATTATCGGACTTTTTCAAGTTTTTAGGGTCAAAATTTTTACAAAAAAATTTTTTTTCTTTAAACGCCTGTAACTTCTTTATTTTGCGTCCTAGACCCTTCAAAGTTTGACCTGATTTCAATAGAAAACCATACAATTTTCGGTCTTTTTTCAAGTTTTTAGGGCCAAAATTTTTACAAAATTTTTTTTTTCTTTAAACGCCTGTAACTTCTTTATTTTGCGTCCTAGACCCTTCAAAGTTTGACCTGATTTCAATAGAAAACCATACAATTTTCGGTCTTTTTTCAAGGTTTTAGGGTCAAAATTATTACAAAATTTTTTTTTTCTTTAAACGCCTGTAACTTCTTTATTTTGCGTCCTAGACCCTTCAAAGTTTGACCTGATTTCAATAGAAAACCATACAATTATCGGACTTTTTCAAGTTTTTAGGGTCAAAATTTTTACAAAAAAATTTTTTTTCTTTAAACGCCTGTAACTTCTTTATTTTGCGTCCTAGACCCTTCAAAGTTTGACCTGATTTCAATAGAAAACCATACAATTATCGGACTTTTTCAAGTTTTTAGGGTCAAAATTTTTACAAAAAATTTTTTTTTCTTTAAACGCCTGTAACTTCTTTATTTTGCGTCCTAGACCCTTCAAAGTTTGACCTGATTTCAATAGAAAACCATACAATTTTCGGTCTTTTTTCAAGTTTTTAGGGCCAAAATTTTTACAAAAAAATTTTTTTTCTTTAAACGCCTGTAACTTCTTTATTTTGCGTCCTAGACCCTTCAAAGTTTGACCTGATTTCAATAGAAAACCATACAATTATCGGACTTTTTCAAGTTTTTAGGGTCAAAATTTTTACAAAAAAATTTTTTTTCTTTAAACGCCTGTAACTTCTTTATTTTGCGTCCTAGACCCTTCAAAGTTTGACCTGATTTCAATAGAAAACCATACAATTATCGGACTTTTTCAAGTTTTTAGGGTCAAAATTTTTACAAAAAAATTTTTTTTCTTTAAACGCCTGTAACTTCTTTATTTTGCGTCCTAGACCCTTCAAAGTTTGACCTGATTTCAATAGAAAACCATACAATTTTCGGTCTTTTTTCAAGTTTTAAGGGCCAAAATTTTTAAAAAAATTTTTTTTTTCTTTAAACGCCTGTAACTTCTTTATTTTGCGTCCTAGACCCTTCAAAGTTTGACCTGATTTCAATAGAAAACCATACAATTATCGGACTTTTTCAAGTTTTTAGGGTCAAAATTTTTACAAAAAAATTTTTTTTCTTTAAACGCCTGTAACTTCTTTATTTTGCGTCCTAGACCCTTCAAAGTTTGACCTGATTTCAATAGAAAACCATACAATTATCGGACTTTTTCAAGTTTTTAGGGTCAAAATTTCTTACAAAAAAATTTTTTTCTTTAAACGCCTGTAACTTCTTTATTTTGCGTCCTAGACCCTTCAAAGTTTGACCTGATTTCAATAGAAAACCATACAATTTTCGGTCTTTTTTCAAGTTTTTAGGGTCAAAATTTTTACAAAAATTTTTTTTTCTTTAAACGCCTGTAACTTCTTTATTTTGCGTCCTAGACCCTTCAAAGTTTGACCTGATTTCAATAGAAAACCATACAATTTTCGGTCTTTTTTCAAGGTTTTAGGGTCAAAATTATTACAAAATTTTTTTTTTCTTTAAACGCCTGTAACTTCTTTATTTTGCGTCCTAGACCCTTCAAAGTTTGACCTGATTTCAATAGAAAACCATACAATTATCGGACTTTTTCAAGTTTTTAGGGTCAAAATTTTTACAAAAAAATTTTTTTTCTTTAAACGCCTGTAACTTCTTTATTTTGCGTCCTAGACCCTTCAAAGTTTGACCTGATTTCAATAGAAAACCATACAATTTTCGGTCTTTTTTCAAGGTTTTAGGGTCAAAATTATTACAAATTTTTTTTTTTTCTTTAAACGCCTGTAACTTCTTTATTTTGCGTCCTAGACCCTTCAAAGTTTGACCTGATTTCAATAGAAAACCATACAATTATCGGACTTTTTCAAGTTTTTAGGGTCAAAATTTTTACAAAAAAATTTTTTTTCTTTAAACGCCTGTAACTTCTTTATTTTGCGTCCTAGACCCTTCAAAGTTTGACCTGATTTCAATAGAAAACCATACAATTATCGGACTTTTTCAAGTTTTTAGGGTCAAAATTTTTACAAAAAAATTTTTTTTCTTTAAACGCCTGTAACTTCTTTATTTTGCGTCCTAGACCCTTCAAAGTTTGACCTGATTTCAATAGAAAACCATACAATTTTCGGTCTTTTTTCAAGTTTTTAGGGCCAAAATTTTTACAAAATTTTTTTTTTCTTTAAACGCCTGTAACTTCTTTATTTTGCGTCCTAGACCCTTCAAAGTTTGACCTGATTTCAATAGAAAACCATACAATTATCGGACTTTTTCAAGTTTTTAGGGTCAAAATTTTTACAAAAAAATTTTTTTTCTTTAAACGCCTGTAACTTCTTTATTTTGCGTCCTAGACCCTTCAAAGTTTGACCTGATTTCAATAGAAAACCATACAATTTTCGGTCTTTTTTCAAGTTTTTAGGGCCAAAATTTTTACAAAAATTTTTTTTTTCTTTAAACGCCTGTAACTTCTTTATTTTGCGTCCTAGACCCTTCAAAGTTTGACCTGATTTCAATAGAAAACCATACAATTATCGGACTTTTTCAAGTTTTTAGGGTCAAAATTTTTACAAAAAATTTTTTTTCTTTAATCGCCTGTAACTTCTTTATTTTGCGTCCTAGACCCTTCAAAGTTTGACCTGATTTCAATAGAAAACCATACAATTATCGGACTTTTTCAAGTTTTTAGGGTCAAAATTTTTACAAAAAAATTTTTTTTCTTTAACACTAGAACCGCCGATGGGACTTTTTTGTCCCATCGCACTCGAAAAAGGTGTGTTGTTCCGCTTGCCGTCGTGTCAACTCATTGAAATTTTGTGACTTTTATTTATTTTTAACGATCTTTCGAATGCACCGATCAAAAATTGTGTAGCCCATATGGTACTTTAAAAAAATCATTTCCAACCTAGAACCGCCAAATGGGACATTTTTGTCCCATAGGCAAAATACGTTGTGATGGCTGATATTCCTGCTGCAACGAGTGATGGATGTGCTTCTGCAAGTCTGGCAGCACTAGCGTGTATGCGTTTCGTGTAAGGCATGTCAATACGAATAGAACAATAAAAGTGCGCGAAAGTATTCGACTGCATACCTGCTTTCACATTTGCTTACTACGTGTTTATTTTTGCGCTATCATCAATCAGCTAATCTATGTAAGCACTATTTTTGTATACTCTACCGCAATTTTATTGGAAGCACTGGTTGGTCTGAGTGCCCCTATCCCCAGCTCTCCACTCAAAGCATCAACTGCTGGTTATTGCGTATTGGGATCCCCAGCACAATACATGCAGCTCCAAACAAGTAGCCTTCACGTTTCGATTTGCCTGTTGGTCCCCAACACCCGCGTAACCAATTTGCCTGGTGTACTTAGGACATTGCAAGTGTTTGCAAGGTGAATTTTTTATTAGTGCACTTTCAAGAGTATCTAAATATGGTGCGCCAGCGTGGTTTACGACCCGAAAATATTATCGCTGCTCTGAACGACATTTCCAGTGATCAATCAGATCCATTGGTATGCTCATCTGGTGAATCATCCGACAACCAGCTTGAAGATTGTGTTCCAGAACTTGTGTTCGTCGGCGTTGCCAGGTTCAAATGTCTTGTCACGAGGGCAAAAGTGCTAACGAATGCTTTACATGTAGACCAGTATGTAAAAAATGTACTCAAAGAGTTTCGTACGTATGCGTTTCATGTGAGCCAGGTTCTAGTGAGGCAATGTAATATAATGTCCTGATACCAAGAAACCACAAAATGTGTTATAGATGCTTAAAATAATTAATCTAGGTATTGCTTTTGCTTTCGAAAAAAGCTTTGTCCTCTTCTTTTGGTCATTTAGAGCTATATTGACATCGAATTTTTGTAATGTTTCTAAAGGGAGTCATAAACGCCCACGTAGACCCAAACAACTTAGAACAAAAGACTTGTTTTATTATCCTAAAAACCCTACTTATCACTTGTTTGTATAAAAAATCAATAGCTATAAGCCTAGATTCACTGTCGTACAACCTATAAGGAATAATTAAAAGCGTTTATCACTAATATTCCTAAAATGTTATATTAATGTAAAAAAAAACCTGGCCTTGATATCTTGGTATGCGATTGATATGATCTCAACTCAATTTTAATTATAGATTAAGTTGCTTCTAGAGATTTATTATTCCAAATTATGATGTTTATTAATTATTTTATCCCAAGAATCCCTTAGGAAATAATAAACATGTTTAAAAATTTATACATAACGAATGGGACAAAATTGTCCCATATGGCGGTTCTAGTAAGGTTGCAAAGTCCGGCGGTTCTAGTGTTAAACGCCTGTAACTTCTTTATTTTGCGTCCTAGACCCTTCAAAGTTTGACCTGATTTCAATAGAAAACCATACAATTTTCGGTCTTTTTTCAAGTTTTTAGGGCCAAAATTTTTACAAAATTTTTTTTTTTCTTTAAACGCCTGTAACTTCTTTATTTTGCGTCCTAGACCCTTCAAAGTTTGACCTGATTTCAATAGAAAACCATACAATTTTCGGTCTTTTTTCAAGGTTTTAGGGTCAAAATTATTACAAAATTTTTTTTTTCTTTAAACGCCTGTAACTTCTTTATTTTGCGTCCTAGACCCTTCAAAGTTTGACCTGATTTCAATAGAAAACCATACAATTATCGGACTTTTTCAAGTTTTTAGGGTCAAAATTTTTACAAAAAAATTTTTTTTCTTTAAACGCCTGTAACTTCTTTATTTTGCGTCCTAGACCCTTCAAAGTTTGACCTGATTTCAATAGAAAACCATACAATTATCGGACTTTTTCAAGTTTTTAGGGTCAAAATTTTTACAAAAAAATTTTTTTTCTTTAAACGCCTGTAACTTCTTTATTTTGCGTCCTAGACCCTTCAAAGTTTGACCTGATTTCAATAGAAAACCATACAATTATCGGACTTTTTCAAGTTTTTAGGGTCAAAATTTTTACAAAAAAATTTTTTTTCTTTAAACGCCTGTAACTTCTTTATTTTGCGTCCTAGACCCTTCAAAGTTTGACCTGATTTCAATAGAAAACCATACAATTATCGGACTTTTTCAAGTTTTTAGAGTCAAAATTTTTACAAAAAAATTTTTTTTCTTTAAACGCCTGTAACTTCTTTATTTTGCGTCCTAGACCCTTCAAAGTTTGACCTGATTTCAATAGAAAACCATACAATTATCGGACTTTTTCAAGTTTTTAGGGTCAAAATTTTTACAAAAAAATTTTTTTTCTTTAAACGCCTGTAACTTCTTTATTTTGCGTCCTAGACCCTTCAAAGTTTGACCTGATTTCAATAGAAAACCATACAATTATCGGACTTTTTCAAGTTTTTAGGGTCAAAATTTTTACAAAAAAATTTTTTTCTTTAAACGCCTGTAACTTCTTTATTTTGCGTCCTAGACCCTTCAAAGTTTGACCTGATTTCAATAGAAAACCATACAATTATCGGACTTTTTCAAGTTTTTAGAGTCAAAATTTTTACAAAAAAATTTTTTTTCTTTAAACGCCTGTAACTTCTTTATTTTGCGTCCTAGACCCTTCAAAGTTTGACCTGATTTCAATAGAAAACCATACAATTATCGGACTTTTTCAAGTTTTTAGGGTCAAAATTTTTACAAAAAAATTTTTTTTCTTTAAACGCCTGTAACTTCTTTATTTTGCGTCCTAGACCCTTCAAAGTTTGACCTGATTTCAATAGAAAACCATACAATTATCGGACTTTTTCAAGTTTTTAGGGTCAAAATTTTTACAAAAAAATTTTTTTTCTTTAAACGCCTGTAACTTCTTTATTTTGCGTCCTAGACCCTTCAAAGTTTGACCTGATTTCAATAGAAAACCATACAATTATCGGACTTTTTCAAGTTTTTAGGGCCAAAATTTTTACAAAAAAATTTTTTTTCTTTAAACGCCTGTAACTTCTTTATTTTGCGTCCTAGACCCTTCAAAGTTTGACCTGATTTCAATAGAAAACCATACAATTATCGGACTTTTTCAAGTTTTTAGGGTCAAAATTTTTACAAAAAAATTTTTTTTCTTTAAACGCCTGTAACTTCTTTATTTTGCGTCCTAGACCCTTCAAAGTTTGACCTGATTTCAATAGAAAACCATACAATTATCGGACTTTTTCAAGTTTTTAGAGTCAAAATTTTAACAAAAATTGTTTTTTCTTTAAACGCCTGTAACTTCTTTATTTTGCGTCCTAGACCCTTCAAAGTTTGACCTGATTTCAATAGAAAACCATACAATTATCGGACTTTTTCAAGTTTTTAGGGTCAAAATTTTTACAAAAAAATTTTTTTTCTTTAAACGCCTGTAACTTCTTTATTTTGCGTCCTAGACCCTTCAAAGTTTGACCTGATTTCAATAGAAAACCATACAATTATCGGACTTTTTCAAGTTTTTAGGGTCAAAATTTTTACAAAAAAATTTTTTTTCTTTAAACGCCTGTAACTTCTTTATTTTGCGTCCTAGACCCTTCAAAGTTTGACCTGATTTCAATAGAAAACCATACAATTATCGGACTTTTTCAAGTTTTTAGGGTCAAAATTTTTACAAAAAAATTTTTTTTCTTTAAACGCCTGTAACTTCTTTATTTTGCGTCCTAGACCCTTCAAAGTTTGACCTGATTTCAATAGAAAACCATACAATTATCGGACTTTTTCAAGTTTTTAGGGTCAAAATTTTTACAAAAAAATTTTTTTTCTTTAAACGCCTGTAACTTCTTTATTTTGCGTCCTAGACCCTTCAAAGTTTGACCTGATTTCAATAGAAAACCATACAATTTTCGGTCTTTTTTCAAGTTTTTAGGGCCAAAATTTTTACAAAAATTTTTTTTTTCTTTAAACGCCTGTAACTTCTTTATTTTGCGTCCTAGACCCTTCAAAGTTTGACCTGATTTCAATAGAAAACCATACAATTATCGGACTTTTTCAAGTTTTTAGGGTCAAAATTTTTACAAAAAAATTTTTTTTCTTTAAACGCCTGTAACTTCTTTATTTTGCGTCCTAGACCCTTCAAAGTTTGACCTGATTTCAATAGAAAACCATACAATTATCGGACTTTTTCAAGTTTTTAGGGTCAAAATTTTTACAAAAAAATTTTTTTTCTTTAAACGCCTGTAACTTCTTTATTTTGCGTCCTAGACCCTTCAAAGTTTGACCTGATTTCAATAGAAAACCATACAATTTTCGGTCTTTTTTCAAGTTTTTAGGGTCAAAATTTTTAAAAAAATTTTTTTTTCTTTAAACGCCTGTAACTTCTTTATTTTGCGTCCTAGACCCTTCAAAGTTTGACCTGATTTCAATAGAAAACCATACAATTTTCGGTCTTTTTTCAAGGTTTTAGGGTCAAAATTATTACAAAATTTTTTTTTTCTTTAAACGCCTGTAACTTCTTTATTTTGCGTCCTAGACCCTTCAAAGTTTGACCTGATTTCAATAGAAAACCATACAATTATCGGACTTTTTCAAGTTTTTAGGGTCAAAATTTTTACAAAAAAATTTTTTTTCTTTAAACGCCTGTAACTTCTTTATTTTGCGTCCTAGACCCTTCAAAGTTTGACCTGATTTCAATAGAAAACCATACAATTTTCGGTCTTTTTTCAAGGTTTTAGGGTCAAAATTATTACAAATTTTTTTTTTTTCTTTAAACGCCTGTAACTTCTTTATTTTGCGTCCTAGACCCTTCAAAGTTTGACCTGATTTCAATAGAAAACCATACAATTATCGGACTTTTTCAAGTTTTTAGGGTCAAAATTTTTACAAAAAAATTTTTTTTCTTTAAACGCCTGTAACTTCTTTATTTTGCGTCCTAGACCCTTCAAAGTTTGACCTGATTTCAATAGAAAACCATACAATTATCGGACTTTTTCAAGTTTTTAGGGTCAAAATTTTTACAAAAAAATTTTTTTTCTTTAAACGCCTGTAACTTCTTTATTTTGCGTCCTAGACCCTTCAAAGTTTGACCTGATTTCAATAGAAAACCATACAATTTTCGGTCTTTTTTCAAGTTTTTAGGGCCAAAATTTTTACAAAATTTTTTTTTTCTTTAAACGCCTGTAACTTCTTTATTTTGCGTCCTAGACCCTTCAAAGTTTGACCTGATTTCAATAGAAAACCATACAATTATCGGACTTTTTCAAGTTTTTAGGGTCAAAATTTTTACAAAAAAATTTTTTTTCTTTAAACGCCTGTAACTTCTTTATTTTGCGTCCTAGACCCTTCAAAGTTTGACCTGATTTCAATAGAAAACCATACAATTTTCGGTCTTTTTTCAAGTTTTTAGGGCCAAAATTTTTACAAAAATTTTTTTTTTCTTTAAACGCCTGTAACTTCTTTATTTTGCGTCCTAGACCCTTCAAAGTTTGACCTGATTTCAATAGAAAACCATACAATTATCGGACTTTTTCAAGTTTTTAGGGTCAAAATTTTTACAAAAAATTTTTTTTCTTTAAACGCCTGTAACTTCTTTATTTTGCGTCCTAGACCCTTCAAAGTTTGACCTGATTTCAATAGAAAACCATACAATTATCGGACTTTTTCAAGTTTTTAGGGTCAAAATTTTTACAAAAAAATTTTTTTTCTTTAACACTAGAACCGCCGATGGGACTTTTTTGTCCCATCGCACTCGAAAAAGGTGTGTTGTTCCGCTTGCCGTCGTGTCAACTCATTGAAATTTTGTGACTTTTATTTATTTTTAACGATCTTTCGAATGCACCGATCAAAAATTGTGTAGCCCATATGGTACTTTAAAAAAATCATTTCCAACCTAGAACCGCCAAATGGGACATTTTTGTCCCATAGGCAAAATACGTTGTGATGGCTGATATTCCTGCTGCAACGAGTGATGGATGTGCTTCTGCAAGTCTGGCAGCACTAGCGTGTATGCGTTTCGTGTAAGGCATGTCAATACGAATAGAACAATAAAAGTGCGCGAAAGTATTCGACTGCATACCTGCTTTCACATTTGCTTACTACGTGTTTATTTTTGCGCTATCATCAATCAGCTAATCTATGTAAGCACTATTTTTGTATACTCTACCGCAATTTTATTGGAAGCACTGGTTGGTCTGAGTGCCCCTATCCCCAGCTCTCCACTCAAAGCATCAACTGCTGGTTATTGCGTATTGGGATCCCCAGCACAATACATGCAGCTCCAAACAAGTAGCCTTCACGTTTCGATTTGCCTGTTGGTCCCCAACACCCGCGTAACCAATTTGCCTGGTGTACTTAGGACATTGCAAGTGTTTGCAAGGTGAATTTTTTATTAGTGCACTTTCAAGAGTATCTAAATATGGTGCGCCAGCGTGGTTTACGACCCGAAAATATTATCGCTGCTCTGAACGACATTTCCAGTGATCAATCAGATCCATTGGTATGCTCATCTGGTGAATCATCCGACAACCAGCTTGAAGATTGTGTTCCAGAACTTGTGTTCGTCGGCGTTGCCAGGTTCAAATGTCTTGTCACGAGGGCAAAAGTGCTAACGAATGCTTTACATGTAGACCAGTATGTAAAAAATGTACTCAAAGAGTTTCGTACGTATGCGTTTCATGTGAGCCAGGTTCTAGTGAGGCAATGTAATATAATGTCCTGATACCAAGAAACCACAAAATGTGTTATAGATGCTTAAAATAATTAATCTAGGTATTGCTTTTGCTTTCGAAAAAAGCTTTGTCCTCTTCTTTTGGTCATTTAGAGCTATATTGACATCGAATTTTTGTAATGTTTCTAAAGGGAGTCATAAACGCCCACGTAGACCCAAACAACTTAGAACAAAAGACTTGTTTTATTATCCTAAAAACCCTACTTATCACTTGTTTGTATAAAAAATCAATAGCTATAAGCCTAGATTCACTGTCGTACAACCTATAAGGAATAATTAAAAGCGTTTATCACTAATATTCCTAAAATGTTATATTAATGTAAAAAAAAACCTGGCCTTGATATCTTGGTATGCGATTGATATGATCTCAACTCAATTTTAATTATAGATTAAGTTGCTTCTAGAGATTTATTATTCCAAATTATGATGTTTATTAATTATTTTATCCCAAGAATCCCTTAGGAAATAATAAACATGTTTAAAAATTTATACATAACGAATGGGACAAAATTGTCCCATATGGCGGTTCTAGTAAGGTTGCAAAGTCCGGCGGTTCTAGTGTTAAACGCCTGTAACTTCTTTATTTTGCGTCCTAGACCCTTCAAAGTTTGACCTGATTTCAATAGAAAACCATACAATTTTCGGTCTTTTTTCAAGTTTTTAGGGCCAAAATTTTTACAAAATTTTTTTTTTTCTTTAAACGCCTGTAACTTCTTTATTTTGCGTCCTAGACCCTTCAAAGTTTGACCTGATTTCAATAGAAAACCATACAATTTTCGGTCTTTTTTCAAGGTTTTAGGGTCAAAATTATTACAAAATTTTTTTTTTCTTTAAACGCCTGTAACTTCTTTATTTTGCGTCCTAGACCCTTCAAAGTTTGACCTGATTTCAATAGAAAACCATACAATTATCGGACTTTTTCAAGTTTTTAGGGTCAAAATTTTTACAAAAAAATTTTTTTTCTTTAAACGCCTGTAACTTCTTTATTTTGCGTCCTAGACCCTTCAAAGTTTGACCTGATTTCAATAGAAAACCATACAATTATCGGACTTTTTCAAGTTTTTAGGGTCAAAATTTTTACAAAAAAATTTTTTTTCTTTAAACGCCTGTAACTTCTTTATTTTGCGTCCTAGACCCTTCAAAGTTTGACCTGATTTCAATAGAAAACCATACAATTATCGGACTTTTTCAAGTTTTTAGGGTCAAAATTTTTACAAAAAAATTTTTTTTCTTTAAACGCCTGTAACTTCTTTATTTTGCGTCCTAGACCCTTCAAAGTTTGACCTGATTTCAATAGAAAACCATACAATTATCGGACTTTTTCAAGTTTTTAGAGTCAAAATTTTTACAAAAAAATTTTTTTTCTTTAAACGCCTGTAACTTCTTTATTTTGCGTCCTAGACCCTTCAAAGTTTGACCTGATTTCAATAGAAAACCATACAATTATCGGACTTTTTCAAGTTTTTAGGGTCAAAATTTTTACAAAAAAATTTTTTTTCTTTAAACGCCTGTAACTTCTTTATTTTGCGTCCTAGACCCTTCAAAGTTTGACCTGATTTCAATAGAAAACCATACAATTATCGGACTTTTTCAAGTTTTTAGGGTCAAAATTTTTACAAAAAAATTTTTTTCTTTAAACGCCTGTAACTTCTTTATTTTGCGTCCTAGACCCTTCAAAGTTTGACCTGATTTCAATAGAAAACCATACAATTATCGGACTTTTTCAAGTTTTTAGAGTCAAAATTTTTACAAAAAAATTTTTTTTCTTTAAACGCCTGTAACTTCTTTATTTTGCGTCCTAGACCCTTCAAAGTTTGACCTGATTTCAATAGAAAACCATACAATTATCGGACTTTTTCAAGTTTTTAGGGTCAAAATTTTTACAAAAAAATTTTTTTTCTTTAAACGCCTGTAACTTCTTTATTTTGCGTCCTAGACCCTTCAAAGTTTGACCTGATTTCAATAGAAAACCATACAATTATCGGACTTTTTCAAGTTTTTAGAGTCAAAATTTTAACAAAAATTGTTTTTTCTTTAAACGCCTGTAACTTCTTTATTTTGCGTCCTAGACCCTTCAAAGTTTGACCTGATTTCAATAGAAAACCATACAATTATCGGACTTTTTCAAGTTTTTAGGGTCAAAATTTTTACAAAAAAATTTTTTTTCTTTAAACGCCTGTAACTTCTTTATTTTGCGTCCTAGACCCTTCAAAGTTTGACCTGATTTCAATAGAAAACCATACAATTATCGGACTTTTTCAAGTTTTTAGGGTCAAAATTTTTACAAAAAAATTTTTTTTCTTTAAACGCCTGTAACTTCTTTATTTTGCGTCCTAGACCCTTCAAAGTTTGACCTGATTTCAATAGAAAACCATACAATTATCGGACTTTTTCAAGTTTTTAGGGTCAAAATTTTTACAAAAAAATTTTTTTTCTTTAAACGCCTGTAACTTCTTTATTTTGCGTCCTAGACCCTTCAAAGTTTGACCTGATTTCAATAGAAAACCATACAATTATCGGACTTTTTCAAGTTTTTAGGGTCAAAATTTTTACAAAAAATTTTTTTTTCTTTAAACGCCTGTAACTTCTTTATTTTGCGTCCTAGACCCTTCAAAGTTTGACCTGATTTCAATAGAAAACCATACAATTTTCGGTCTTTTTTCAAGTTTTTAGGGCCAAAATTTTTACAAAAATTTTTTTTTTCTTTAAACGCCTGTAACTTCTTTATTTTGCGTCCTAGACCCTTCAAAGTTTGACCTGATTTCAATAGAAAACCATACAATTATCGGACTTTTTCAAGTTTTTAGGGTCAAAATTTTTACAAAAAAATTTTTTTTCTTTAAACGCCTGTAACTTCTTTATTTTGCGTCCTAGACCCTTCAAAGTTTGACCTGATTTCAATAGAAAACCATACAATTATCGGACTTTTTCAAGTTTTTAGGGTCAAAATTTTTACAAAAAAATTTTTTTCTTTAAACGCCTGTAACTTCTTTATTTTGCGTCCTAGACCCTTCAAAGTTTGACCTGATTTCAATAGAAAACCATACAATTATCGGACTTTTTCAAGTTTTTAGGGTCAAAATTTTTACAAAAAATTTTTTTTTCTTTAAACGCCTGTAACTTCTTTATTTTGCGTCCTAGACCCTTCAAAGTTTGACCTGATTTCAATAGAAAACCATACAATTTTCGGTCTTTTTTCAAGTTTTTAGGGCCAAAATTTTTACAAAAAAATTTTTTTTCTTTAAACGCCTGTAACTTCTTTATTTTGCGTCCTAGACCCTTCAAAGTTTGACCTGATTTCAATAGAAAACCATACAATTATCGGACTTTTTCAAGTTTTTAGGGTCAAAATTTTTACAAAAAAATTTTTTTTCTTTAAACGCCTGTAACTTCTTTATTTTGCGTCCTAGACCCTTCAAAGTTTGACCTGATTTCAATAGAAAACCATACAATTATCGGACTTTTTCAAGTTTTTAGGGTCAAAATTTTTACAAAAAAATTTTTTTTCTTTAAACGCCTGTAACTTCTTTATTTTGCGTCCTAGACCCTTCAAAGTTTGACCTGATTTCAATAGAAAACCATACAATTATCGGACTTTTTCAAGTTTTTAGGGCCAAAATTTTTACAAAAATTTTTTTTTTCTTTAAACGCCTGTAACTTCTTTATTTTGCGTCCTAGACCCTTCAAAGTTTGACCTGATTTCAATAGAAAACCATACAATTATCGGACTTTTTCAAGTTTTTAGGGTCAAAATTTTTACAAAAAAATTTTTTTTCTTTAAACGCCTGTAACTTCTTTATTTTGCGTCCTAGACCCTTCAAAGTTTGACCTGATTTCAATAGAAAACCATACAATTATCGGACTTTTTCAAGTTTTTAGGGTCAAAATTTTTACAAAAATTTTTTTTTTCTTTAAACGCCTGTAACTTCTTTATTTTGCGTCCTAGACCCTTCAAAGTTTGACCTGATTTCAATAGAAAACCATACAATTATCGGACTTTTTCAAGTTTTTAGGGCCAAAATTTTTACAAAAATTTTTTTTTTCTTTAAACGCCTGTAACTTCTTTATTTTGCGTCCTAGACCCTTCAAAGTTTGACCTGATTTCAATAGAAAACCATACAATTATCGGACTTTTTCAAGTTTTTAGGGTCAAAATTTTTACAAAAAAATTTTTTTTCTTTAAACGCCTGTAACTTCTTTATTTTGCGTCCTAGACCCTTCAAAGTTTGACCTGATTTCAATAGAAAACCATACAATTATCGGACTTTTTCAAGTTTTTAGGGTCAAAATTTTTACAAAAAAATTTTTTTTCTTTAAACGCCTGTAACTTCTTTATTTTGCGTCCTAGACCCTTCAAAGTTTGACCTGATTTCAATAGAAAACGATACAATTATCGGACTTTTTCAAGTTTTTAGGGTCAAAATTTTTACAAAAAATTTTTTTTTTCTTTAAACGCCTGTAACTTCTTTATTTTGCGTCCTAGACCCTTCAAAGTTTGACCTGATTTCAATAGAAAACCATACAATTATCGGACTTTTTCAAGTTTTTAGGGTCAAAATTTTTACAAAAAAATTTTTTTTCTTTAAACGCCTGTAACTTCTTTATTTTGCGTCCTAGACCCTTCAAAGTTTGACCTGATTTCAATAGAAAACCATACAATTATCGGACTTTTTCAAGTTTTTAGGGTCAAAATTTTTACAAAAAAATTTTTTTTCTTTAAACGCCTGTAACTTCTTTATTTTGCGTCCTAGACCCTTCAAAGTTTGACCTGATTTCAATAGAAAACCATACAATTATCGGACTTTTTCAAGTTTTTAGGGTCAAAATTTTTACAAAAAATTTTTTTTCTTTAAACGCCTGTAACTTCTTTATTTTGCGTCCTAGACCCTTCAAAGTTTGACCTGATTTCAATAGAAAACCATACAATTATCGGACTTTTTCAAGTTTTTAGGGTCAAAATTTTTACAAAAAAATTTTTTTTCTTTAAACGCCTGTAACTTCTTTATTTTGCGTCCTAGACCCTTCAAAGTTTGACCTGATTTCAATAGAAAACCATACAATTATCGGACTTTTTCAAGTTTTTAGGGCCAAAATTTTTACAAAAAAATTTTTTTTCTTTAAACGCCTGTAACTTCTTTATTTTGCGTCCTAGACCCTTCAAAGTTTGACCTGATTTCAATAGAAAACCATACAATTATCGGACTTTTTCAAGTTTTTAGGGTCAAAATTTTTACAAAAATTTTTTTTTTCTTTAAACGCCTGTAACTTCTTTATTTTGCGTCCTAGACCCTTCAAAGTTTGACCTGATTTCAATAGAAAACCATACAATTTTCGGTCTTTTTTCAAGTTTTTAGGGCCAAAATTTTTACAAAAAATTTTTTTTTCTTTAAACGCCTGTAACTTCTTTATTTTGCGTCCTAGACCCTTCAAAGTTTGACCTGATTTCAATAGAAAACCATACAATTTTCGGTCTTTTTTCAAGTTTTTAGGGCCAAAATTTTTACAAAAAAATTTTTTTTCTTTAAACGCCTGTAACTTCTTTATTTTGCGTCCTAGACCCTTCAAAGTTTGACCTGATTTCAATAGAAAACCATACAATTATCGGACTTTTTCAAGTTTTTAGGGTCAAAATTTTTACAAAAATTTTTTTTTCTTTAAACGCCTGTAATTTCTTTATTTTGCGTCCTAGACCCTTAAAAGTTTGACCTGATTTCAATAGAAAACCATACAATTATCGGACTTTTTCAAGTTTTTAGGGTCAAAATTTTTACAAAAAAAATTTTTTTCTTTAAACGCCTGTAACTTCTTTATTTTGCGTCCTAGACCCTTCAAAGTTTGACCTGATTTCAATAGAAAACCATACAATTATCGGACTTTTTCAAGTTTTTAGGGTCAAAATTTTTACAAAAAATTTTTTTTTCTTTAAACGCCTGTAACTTCTTTATTTTGCGTCCTAGACCCTTCAAAGTTTGACCTGATTTCAATAGAAAACCATACAATTTTCGGTCTTTTTTCAAGTTTTTAGGGCCAAAATTTTTACAAAAAAATTTTTTTTCTTTAAACGCCTGTAACTTCTTTATTTTGCGTCCTAGACCCTTCAAAGTTTGACCTGATTTCAATAGAAAACCATACAATTATCGGACTTTTTCAGGTTTTTAGGGTCAAAATTTTTACAAAAAATTTTTTTTTCTTTAAACGCCTGTAACTTCTTTATTTTGCGTCCTAGACCCTTCAAAGTTTGACCTGATTTCAATAGAAAACCATACAATTATCGGACTTTTTCAAGTTTTTAGGGTCAAAATTTTTACAAAAATTTTTTTTCTTTAAACGCCTGTAACTTCTTTATTTTGCGTCCTAGACCCTTCAAAGTTTGACCTGATTTCAATAGAAAACCATACAATTATCGGACTTTTTCAAGTTTTTAGGGTCAAAATTTTTACAAAAAATTTTTTTTTCTTTAAACGCCTGTAACTTCTTTATTTTGCGTCCTAGACCCTTCAAAGTTTGACCTGATTTCAATAGAAAACCATACAATTATCGGACTTTTTCAAGTTTTTAGAGTCAAAATTTTTACAAAAAAATTTTTTTTCTTTAAACGCCTGTAACTTCTTTATTTTGCGTCCTAGACCCTTCAAAGTTTGACCTGATTTCAATAGAAAACCATACAATTTTCGGTCTTTTTTCAAGTTTTTAGGGCCAAAATTTTTACAAAAATTTTTTTTTTCTTTAAACGCCTGTAACTTCTTTATTTTGCGTCCTAGACCCTTCAAAGTTTGACCTGATTTCAATAGAAAACCATACAATTATCGGACTTTTTCAAGTTTTTAGGGCCAAAATTTTTACAAAAAATTTTTTTTTCTTTAAACGCCTGTAACTTCTTTATTTTGCGTCCTAGACCCTTCAAAGTTTGACCTGATTTCAATAGAAAACCATACAATTTTCGGTCTTTTTTCAAGTTTTTAGGGCCAAAATTTTTACAAAAATTTTTTTTTCTTTAAACGCCTGTAACTTCTTTATTTTGCGTCCTAGACCCTTCAAAGTTTGACCTGATTTCAATAGAAAACCATACAATTTTCGGTCTTTTTTCAAGTTTTTAGGTCCAAAATTTTTACAAAAATTTTTTTTTTCTTTAAACGCCTGTAACTTCTTTATTTTGCGTCCTAGACCCTTCAAAGTTTGACCTGATTTCAATAGAAAACCATACAATTATCGGACTTTTTCAAGTTTTTAGGGCCAAAATTTTTACAAAAAATTTTTTTTTCTTTAAACGCCTGTAACTTCTTTATTTTGCGTCCTAGACCCTTCAAAGTTTGACCTGATTTCAATAGAAAACCATACAATTATCGGACTTTTTCAAGTTTTTAGGGTCAAAATTTTTACAAAAATTTTTTTTTCTTTAAACGCCTGTAATTTCTTTATTTTGCGTCCTAGACCCTTAAAAGTTTGACCTGATTTCAATAGAAAACCATACAATTATCGGACTTTTTCAAGTTTTTAGGGTCAAAATTTTTACAAAAAAAATTTTTTTCTTTAAACGCCTGTAACTTCTTTATTTTGCGTCCTAGACCCTTCAAAGTTTGACCTGATTTCAATAGAAAACCATACAATTATCGGACTTTTTCAAGTTTTTAGGGTCAAAATTTTTACAAAAAATTTTTTTTTCTTTAAACGCCTGTAACTTCTTTATTTTGCGTCCTAGACCCTTCAAAGTTTGACCTGATTTCAATAGAAAACCATACAATTTTCGGTCTTTTTTCAAGTTTTTAGGGCCAAAATTTTTACAAAAAAATTTTTTTTCTTTAAACGCCTGTAACTTCTTTATTTTGCGTCCTAGACCCTTCAAAGTTTGACCTGATTTCAATAGAAAACCATACAATTATCGGACTTTTTCAGGTTTTTAGGGTCAAAATTTTTACAAAAAATTTTTTTTTCTTTAAACGCCTGTAACTTCTTTATTTTGCGTCCTAGACCCTTCAAAGTTTGACCTGATTTCAATAGAAAACCATACAATTATCGGACTTTTTCAAGTTTTTAGGGTCAAAATTTTTACAAAAAATTTTTTTTCTTTAAACGCCTGTAACTTCTTTATTTTGCGTCCTAGACCCTTCAAAGTTTGACCTGATTTCAATAGAAAACCATACAATTATCGGACTTTTTCAAGTTTTTAGGGCCAAAATTTTTACAAAAATTTTTTTTTTCTTTAAACGCCTGTAACTTCTTTATTTTGCGTCCTAGACCCTTCAAAGTTTGACCTGATTTCAATAGAAAACCATACAATTATCGGACTTTTTCAAGTTTTTAGGGTCAAAATTTTTACAAAAAAATTTTTTTTCTTTAAACGCCTGTAACTTCTTTATTTTGCGTCCTAGACCCTTCAAAGTTTGACCTGATTTCAATAGAAAACCATACAATTATCGGACTTTTTCAAGTTTTTAGAGTCAAAATTTTTACAAAAAAATTTTTTTTCTTTAAACGCCTGTAACTTCTTTATTTTGCGTCCTAGACCCTTCAAAGTTTGACCTGATTTCAATAGAAAACCATACAATTTTCGGTCTTTTTTCAAGTTTTTAGGGCCAAAATTTTTACAAAAATTTTTTTTTTCTTTAAACGCCTGTAACTTCTTTATTTTGCGTCCTAGACCCTTCAAAGTTTGACCTGATTTCAATAGAAAACCATACAATTATCGGACTTTTTCAAGTTTTTAGGGTCAAAATTTTTACAAAAAAATTTTTTTTCTTTAAACGCCTGTAACTTCTTTATTTTGCGTCCTAGACCCTTCAAAGTTTGACCTGATTTCAATAGAAAACCATACAATTATCGGACTTTTTCAAGTTTTTAGGGCCAAAATTTTTACAAAAAAATTTTTTTTCTTTAAACGCCTGTAACTTCTTTATTTTGCGTCCTAGACCCTTCAAAGTTTGACCTGATTTCAATAGAAAACCATACAATTTTCGGTCTTTTTTCAAGTTTTTAGGGCCAAAATTTTTACAAAAAATTTTTTTTTCTTTAAACGCCTGTAACTTCTTTATTTTGCGTCCTAGACCCTTCAAAGTTTGACCTGATTTCAATAGAAAACCATACAATTATCGGACTTTTTCAAGTTTTTAGGGTCAAAATTTTTACAAAAAAATTTTTTTTCTTTAAACGCCTGTAACTTCTTTATTTTGCGTCCTAGACCCTTCAAAGTTTGACCTGATTTCAATAGAAAACCATACAATTATCGGACTTTTTCAAGTTTTTAGGGTCAAAATTTTTACAAAAAATTTTTTTTTCTTTAAACGCCTGTAACTTCTTTATTTTGCGTCCTAGACCCTTCAAAGTTTGACCTGATTTCAATAGAAAACCATACAATTATCGGACTTTTTCAAGTTTTTAGGGTCAAAATTTTTACAAAAAAATTTTTTTTCTTTAAACGCCTGTAACTTCTTTATTTTGCGTCCTAGACCCTTCAAAGTTTGACCTGATTTCAATAGAAAACCATACAATTATCGGACTTTTTCAAGTTTTTAGGGTCAAAATTTTTACAAAAAAATTTTTTTCTTTAAACGCCTGTAACTTCTTTATTTTGCGTCCTAGACCCTTCAAAGTTTGACCTGATTTCAATAGAAAACCATACAATTATCGGACTTTTTCAAGTTTTTAGGGTCAAAATTTTTACAAAAAAATTTTTTTTCTTTAAACGCCTGTAACTTCTTTATTTTGCGTCCTAGACCCTTCAAAGTTTGACCTGATTTCAATAGAAAACCATACAATTATCGGACTTTTTCAAGTTTTTAGGGTCAAAATTTTTACAAAAAATTTTTTTTTCTTTAAACGCCTGTAACTTCTTTATTTTGCGTCCTAGACCCTTCAAAGTTTGACCTGATTTCAATAGAAAACCATACAATTATCGGACTTTTTCAAGTTTTTAGAGTCAAAATTTTTACAAAAAAATTTTTTTTCTTTAAACGCCTGTAACTTCTTTATTTTGCGTCCTAGACCCTTCAAAGTTTGACCTGATTTCAATAGAAAACCATACAATTTTCGGTCTTTTTTCAAGTTTTTAGGGCCAAAATTTTTACAAAAATTTTTTTTTTCTTTAAACGCCTGTAACTTCTTTATTTTGCGTCCTAGACCCTTCAAAGTTTGACCTGATTTCAATAGAAAACCATACAATTATCGGACTTTTTCAAGTTTTTAGGGCCAAAATTTTTACAAAAAATTTTTTTTTCTTTAAACGCCTGTAACTTCTTTATTTTGCGTCCTAGACCCTTCAAAGTTTGACCTGATTTCAATAGAAAACCATACAATTTTCGGTCTTTTTTCAAGTTTTTAGGGCCAAAATTTTTACAAAAATTTTTTTTTCTTTAAACGCCTGTAACTTCTTTATTTTGCGTCCTAGACCCTTCAAAGTTTGACCTGATTTCAATAGAAAACCATACAATTATCGGACTTTTTCAAGTTTTTAGGGTCAAAATTTTTACAAAAAAATTTTTTTTCTTTAAACGCCTGTAACTTCTTTATTTTGCGTCCTAGACCCTTCAAAGTTTGACCTGATTTCAATAGAAAACCATACAATTATCGGACTTTTTCAAGTTTTTAGGGTCAAAATTTTTACAAAAAAAATTTTTTTCTTTAAACGCCTGTAACTTCTTTATTTTGCGTCCTAGACCCTTCAAAGTTTGACCTGATTTCAATAGAAAACCATACAATTATCGGACTTTTTCAAGTTTTTAGGGTCAAAATTTTTACAAAAAAATTTTTTTTCTTTAAACGCCTGTAACTTCTTTATTTTGCGTCCTAGACCCTTCAAAGTTTGACCTGATTTCAATAGAAAACCATACAATTATCGGACTTTTTCAAGTTTTTAGGGTCAAAATTTTTACAAAAAATTTTTTTTTCTTTAAACGCCTGTAACTTCTTTATTTTGCGTCCTAGACCCTTCAAAGTTTGACCTGATTTCAATAGAAAACCATACAATTTTCGGTCTTTTTTCAAGTTTTTAGGGCCAAAATTTTTACAAAAAAATTTTTTTTCTTTAAACGCCTGTAACTTCTTTATTTTGCGTCCTAGACCCTTCAAAGTTTGACCTGATTTCAATAGAAAACCATACAATTATCGGACTTTTTCAAGTTTTTAGGGTCAAAATTTTTACAAAAAATTTTTTTTTCTTTAAACGCCTGTAACTTCTTTATTTTGCGTCCTAGACCCTTCAAAGTTTGACCTGATTTCAATAGAAAACCATACAATTATCGGACTTTTTCAAGTTTTTAGGGTCAAAATTTTTACAAAAAAATTTTTTTTCTTTAAACGCCTGTAACTTCTTTATTTTGCGTCCTAGACCCTTCAAAGTTTGACCTGATTTCAATAGAAAACCATACAATTATCGGACTTTTTCAAGTTTTAAGGGCCAAAATTTTTACAAAATTTTTTTTTTCTTTAAACGCCTGTAACTTCTTTATTTTGCGTCCTAGACCCTTCAAAGTTTGACCTGATTTCAATAGAAAACCATACAATTATCGGACTTTTTCAAGTTTTTAGGGTCAAAATTTTTACAAAAAAATTTTTTTTCTTTAAACGCCTGTAACTTCTTTATTTTGCGTCCTAGACCCTTCAAAGTTTGACCTGATTTCAATAGAAAACCATACAATTATCGGACTTTTTCAAGTTTTTAGGGTCAAAATTTTTACAAAAAATTTTTTTTTCTTTAAACGCCTGTAACTTCTTTATTTTGCGTCCTAGACCCTTCAAAGTTTGACCTGATTTCAATAGAAAACCATACAATTATCGGACTTTTTCAAGTTTTTAGGGCCAAAATTTTTACAAAAATTTTTTTTTTCTTTAAACGCCTGTAACTTCTTTATTTTGCGTCCTAGACCCTTCAAAGTTTGACCTGATTTCAATAGAAAACCATACAATTATCGGACTTTTTCAAGTTTTTAGGGTCAAAATTTTTACAAAAAAGTTTTTTTTCTTTAAACGCCTGTAACTTCTTTATTTTGCGTCCTAGACCCTTCAAAGTTTGACCTGATTTCAATAGAAAACCATACAATTATCGGACTTTTTCAAGTTTTTAGGGTCAAAATTTTTACAAAAAATTTTTTTTTCTTTAAACGCCTGTAACTTCTTTATTTTGCGTCCTAGACCCTTCAAAGTTTGACCTGATTTCAATAGAAAACCATACAATTATCGGACTTTTTCAAGTTTTTAGGGTCAAAATTTTTACAAAAAATTTTTTTTTCTTTAAACGCCTGTAACTTCTTTATTTTGCGTCCTAGACCCTTCAAAGTTTGACCTGATTTCAATAGAAAACCATACAATTATCGGACTTTTTCAAGTTTTTAGGGTCAAAATTTTTACAAAAAAATTTTTTTTCTTTAAACGCCTGTAACTTCTTTATTTTGCGTCCTAGACCCTTCAAAGTTTGACCTGATTTCAATAGAAAACCATACAATTATCGGACTTTTTCAAGTTTTTAGGGTCAAAATTTTTACAAAAAATTTTTTTTTCTTTAAACGCCTGTAACTTCTTTATTTTGCGTCCTAGACCCTTCAAAGTTTGACCTGATTTCAATAGAAAACCATACAATTATCGGACTTTTTCAAGTTTTTAGGGCCAAAATTTTTACAAAAATTTTTTTTTTCTTTAAACGCCTGTAACTTCTTTATTTTGCGTCCTAGACCCTTCAAAGTTTGACCTGATTTCAATAGAAAACCATACAATTTTCGGTCTTTTTTCAAGTTTTTAGGGTCAAAATTTTTACAAAAAAATTTTTTTTCTTTAAACGCCTGTAACTTCTTTATTTTGCGTCCTAGACCCTTCAAAGTTTGACCTGATTTCAATAGAAAACCATACAATTATCGGACTTTTTCAAGTTTTTAGGGTCAAAATTTTTACAAAAAATTTTTTTTTCTTTAAACGCCTGTAACTTCTTTATTTTGCGTCCTAGACCCTTCAAAGTTTGACCTGATTTCAATAGAAAACCATACAATTATCGGACTTTTTCAAGTTTTTAGGGTCAAAATTTTTACAAAAAAATTTTTTTTCTTTAAACGCCTGTAACTTCTTTATTTTGCGTCCTAGACCCTTCAAAGTTTGACCTGATTTCAATAGAAAACCATACAATTATCGGACTTTTTCAAGTTTTAGGGTCAAAATTTTTACAAAAAAATTGTTTTTCTTTAAACGCCTGTAACTTCTTTATTTTGCGTCCTAGACCCTTCAAAGTTTGACCTGATTTCAATAGAAAACCATACAATTATCGGACTTTTTCAAGTTTTTAGGGTCAAAATTTTTACAAAAAAATTTTTTTTCTTGAAACGCCTGTAACTTCTTTATTTTGCGTCCTAGACCCTTCAAAGTTTGACCTGATTTCAATAGAAAACCATACAATTATCGGACTTTTTCAAGTTTTTAGGGTCAAAATTTTTACAAAAAAATTTTTTTTCTTTAAACGCCTGTAACTTCTTTATTTTGCGTCCTAGACCCTTCAAAGTTTGACCTGATTTCAATAGAAAACCATACAATTATCGGACTTTTTCAAGTTTTTAGGGTCAAAATTTTTACAAAAAAATTTTTTTTCTTTAAACGCCTGTAACTTCTTTATTTTGCGTCCTAGACCCTTCAAAATTTGACCTGATTTCAATAGAAAACCATACAATTATCGGACTTTTTCAAGTTTTTAGGGTCAAAATTTTTACAAAAAAAAATTTTTTCTTTAAACGCCTGTAACTTCTTTATTTTGCGTCCTAGACCCTTCAAAGTTTGACCTGATTTCAATAGAAAACCATACAATTATCGGACTTTTTCAAGTTTTTAGGGTCAAAATTTTTACAAAAAAATTTTTTTTCTTTAAACGCCTGTAACTTCTTTATTTTGCGTCCTAGACCCTTCAAAGTTTGACCTGATTTCAATAGAAAACCATACAATTATCGGACTTTTTCAAGTTTTTAGGGTCAAAATTTTTACAAAAAATTTTTTTTTCTTTAAACGCCTGTAACTTCTTTATTTTGCGTCCTAGACCCTTCAAAGTTTGACCTGATTTCAATAGAAAACCATACAATTTTCGGTCTTTTTTCAAGTTTTTAGGGCCAAAATTTTTACAAAAATTTTTTTTTTCTTTAAACGCCTGTAACTTCTTTATTTTGCGTCCTAGACCCTTCAAAGTTTGACCTGATTTCAATAGAAAACCATACAATTATCGGACTTTTTCAAGTTTTTAGGGTCAAAATTTTTACAAAAAAATTTTTTTTCTTTAAACGCCTGTAACTTCTTTATTTTGCGTCCTAGACCCTTCAAAGTTTGACCTGATTTCAATAGAAAACCATACAATTATCGGACTTTTTCAAGTTTTTAGGGTCAAAATTTTTACAAAAAATTTTTTTTTCTTTAAACGCCTGTAACTTCTTTATTTTGCGTCCTAGACCCTTCAAAGTTTGACCTGATTTCAATAGAAAACCATACAATTTTCGGTCTTTTTTCAAGTTTTTAGGGCCAAAATTTTTACAAAAATTTTTTTTTTCTTTAAACGCCTGTAACTTCTTTATTTTGCGTCCTAGACCCTTCAAAGTTTGACCTGATTTCAATAGAAAACCATACAATTATCGGACTTTTTCAAGTTTTTAGGGTCAAAATTTTTACAAAAAAATTTTTTTTCTTGAAACGCCTGTAACTTCTTTATTTTGCGTCCTAGACCCTTCAAAGTTTGACCTGATTTCAATAGAAAACCATACAATTATCGGACTTTTTCAAGTTTTTAGGGTCAAAATTTTTACAAAAAAATTTTTTTTCTTTAAACGCCTGTAACTTCTTTATTTTGCGTCCTAGACCCTTCAAAGTTTGACCTGATTTCAATAGAAAACCATACAATTATCGGACTTTTTCAAGTTTTTAGGGTCAAAATTTTTACAAAAAAATTTTTTTTCTTTAAACGCCTGTAACTTCTTTATTTTGCGTCCTAGACCCTTCAAAGTTTGACCTGATTTCAATAGAAAACCATACAATTTTCGGTCTTTTTTCAAGTTTTTAGGGCCAAAATTTTTACAAAAAATTTTTTTTTCTTTAAACGCCTGTAACTTCTTTATTTTGCGTCCTAGACCCTTCAAAGTTTGACCTGATTTCAATAGAAAACCATACAATTATCGGACTTTTTCAAGTTTTTAGGGTCAAAATTTTTACAAAAAATTTTTTTTTCTTTAAACGCCTGTAACTTCTTTATTTTGCGTCCTAGACCCTTCAAAGTTTGACCTGATTTCAATAGAAAACCATACAATTTTCGGTCTTTTTTCAAGTTTTTAGGGCCAAAATTTTTACAAAAAAATTTTTTTTCTTTAAACGCCTGTAACTTCTTTATTTTGCGTCCTAGACCCTTCATAGTTTGACCTGATTTCAATAGAAAACCATACAATTATCGGACTTTTTCAAGTTTTTAGGGTCAAAATTTTTACAAAAAAATTTTTTTTCTTTAAACGCCTGTAACTTCTTTATTTTGCGTCCTAGACCCTTCAAAGTTTGACCTGATTTCAATAGAAAACCATACAATTATCGGACTTTTTCAAGTTTTTAGGGTCAAAATTTTTACAAAAAGATTTTTTTTCTTTAAACGCCTGTAACTTCTTTATTTTGCGTCCTAGACCCTTCAAAGTTTGACCTGATTTCAATAGAAAACCATACAATTTTCGGTCTTTTTTCAAGTTTTTAGGGCCAAAATTTTTACAAAAATTTTTTTTTCTTTAAACGCCTGTAACTTCTTTATTTTGCGTCCTAGACCCTTCAAAGTTTGACCTGATTTCAATAGAAAACCATACAATTATCGGACTTTTTCAAGTTTTTAGGGTCAAAATTTTTACAAAAAAATTTTTTTTCTTTAAACGCCTGTAACTTCTTTATTTTGCGTCCTAGACCCTTCAAAGTTTGACCTGATTTCAATAGAAAACCATACAATTATCGGACTTTTTCAAGTTTTTAGAGTCAAAATTTTTACAAAAAAATTTTTTTTCTTTAAACGCCTGTAACTTCTTTATTTTGCGTCCTAGACCCTTCAAAGTTTGACCTGATTTCAATAGAAAACCATACAATTATCGGACTTTTTCAAGTTTTTAGGGTCAAAATTTTTACAAAAAAATTTTTTTTCTTTAAACGCCTGTAACTTCTTTATTTTGCGTCCTAGACCCTTCAAAGTTTGACCTGATTTCAATAGAAAACCATACAATTATCGGACTTTTTCAAGTTTTTAGGGTCAAAATTTTTACAAAAAAATTTTTTTTCTTTAAACGCCTGTAACTTCTTTATTTTGCGTCCTAGACCCTTAAAAGTTTGACCTGATTTCAATAGAAAACCATACAATTTTCGGTCTCTTTTCAAGTTTTTAGGGCCAAAATTTTTACAAAAATTTTTTTTTCTTTAAACGCCTGTAACTTCTTTATTTTGCGTCCTAGACCCTTCAAAGTTTGACCTGATTTCAATAGAAAACCATACAATTATCGGACTTTTTCAAGTTTTTAGGGTCAAAATTTTTACAAAAAAATTTTTTTTCTTTAAACGCCTGTAACTTCTTTATTTTGCGTCCTAGACCCTTCAAAGTTTGAACTGATTTCAATAGAAAACCATACAATTATCGGACTTTTTCAAGTTTTTAGAGTCAAAATTTTTACAAAAAAAATTTTTTTCTTTAAACGCCTGTAACTTCTTTATTTTGCGTCCTAGACCCTTCAAAGTTTGACCTGATTTCAATAGAAAACCATACAATTTTCGGTCTTTTTTCAAGTTTTTAGGGCCAAAATTTTTACAAAAATTTTTTTTTTCTTTAAACGCCTGTAACTTCTTTATTTTGCGTCCTAGACCCTTCAAAGTTTGACCTGATTTCAATAGAAAACCATACAATTATCGGACTTTTTCAAGTTTTTAGGGTCAAAATTTTTACAAAAAAATTTTTTTTCTTTAAACGCCTGTAACTTCTTTATTTTGCGTCCTAGACCCTTCAAAGTTTGACCTGATTTCAATAGAAAACCATACAATTATCGGACTTTTTCAAGTTTTTAGGGTCAAAATTTTTACAAAAAAATTTTTTTTCTTTAAACGCCTGTAACTTCTTTATTTTGCGTCCTAGACCCTTCAAAGTTTGACCTGATTTCAATAGAAAACCATACAATTATCGGACTTTTTCAAGTTTTTAGGGTCAAAATTTTTACAAAAAAATTTTTTTTCTTTAAACGCCTGTAACTTCTTTATTTTGCGTCCTAGACCCTTCAAAGTTTGACCTGATTTCAATAGAAAACCATACAATTTTCGGTCTTTTTTCAAGTTTTTAGGGCCAAAATTTTTACAAAAATTTTTTTTTTCTTTAAACGCCTGTAACTTCTTTATTTTGCGTCCTAGACCCTTCAAAGTTTGACCTGATTTCAATAGAAAACCATACAATTATCGGACTTTTTCAAGTTTTTAGGGTCAAAATTTTTACAAAAAATTTTTTTTTCTTTAAACGCCTGTAACTTCTTTATTTTGCGTCCTAGACCCTTCAAAGTTTGACCTGATTTCAATAGAAAACCATACAATTTTCGGTCTTTTTTCAAGTTTTTAGGGCCAAAATTTTTACAAAAAAATTTTTTTTCTTTAAACGCCTGTAACTTCTTTATTTTGCGTCCTAGACCCTTCAAAGTTTGACCTGATTTCAATAGAAAACCATACAATTATCGGACTTTTTCAAGTTTTTAGGGTCAAAATTTTTACAAAAAAATTTTTTTTCTTGAAACGCCTGTAACTTCTTTATTTTGCGTCCTAGACCCTTCAAAGTTTGACCTGATTTCAATAGAAAACCATACAATTATCGGACTTTTTCAAGTTTTTAGGGTCAAAATTTTTACAAAAAGATTTTTTTTCTTTAAACGCCTGTAACTTCTTTATTTTGCGTCCTAGACCCTTCAAAGTTTGACCTGATTTCAATAGAAAACCATACAATTTTCGGTCTTTTTTCAAGTTTTTAGGGCCAAAATTTTTACAAAAATTTTTTTTTCTTTAAACGCCTGTAACTTCTTTATTTTGCGTCCTAGACCCTTCAAAGTTTGACCTGATTTCAATAGAAAACCATACAATTATCGGACTTTTTCAAGTTTTTAGGGTCAAAATTTTTACAAAAAAATTTTTTTTCTTTAAACGCCTGTAACTTCTTTATTTTGCGTCCTAGACCCTTCAAAGTTTGACCTGATTTCAATAGAAAACCATACAATTATCGGACTTTTTCAAGTTTTTAGAGTCAAAATTTTTACAAAAAAATTTTTTTTCTTTAAACGCCTGTAACTTCTTTATTTTGCGTCCTAGACCCTTCAAAGTTTGACCTGATTTCAATAGAAAACCATACAATTATCGGACTTTTTCAAGTTTTTAGGGTCAAAATTTTTACAAAAAATTTTTTTTTCTTTAAACGCCTGTAACTTCTTTATTTTGCGTCCTAGACCCTTCAAAGTTTGACCTGATTTCAATAGAAAACCATACAATTATCGGACTTTTTCAAGTTTTTAGGGTCAAAATTTTTACAAAAAAATTTTTTTTCTTTAAACGCCTGTAACTTCTTTATTTTGCGTCCTAGACCCTTCAAAGTTTGACCTGATTTCAATAGAAAACCATACAATTTTCGGTCTTTTTTCAAGTTTTTAGGGCCAAAATTTTTACAAAAATTTTTTTTTTCTTTAAACGCCTGTAACTTCTTTATTTTGCGTCCTAGACCCTTCAAAGTTTGACCTGATTTCAATAGAAAACCATACAATTATCGGACTTTTTCAAGTTTTTAGGGTCAAAATTTTTACAAAAAAATTTTTTTTCTTTAAACGCCTGTAACTTCTTTATTTTGCGTCCTAGACCCTTCAAAGTTTGACCTGATTTCAATAGAAAACCATACAATTATCGGACTTTTTCAAGTTTTTAGGGTCAAAATTTTTACAAAAAAATTTTTTTTCTTTAAACGCCTGTAACTTCTTTATTTTGCGTCCTAGACCCTTCAAAGTTTGACCTGATTTCAATAGAAAACCATACAATTATCGGACTTTTTCAAGTTTTTAGGGTCAAAATTTTTACAAAAAAATTTTTTTTCTTTAAACGCCTGTAACTTCTTTATTTTGCGTCCTAGACCCTTCAAAGTTTGACCTGATTTCAATAGAAAACCATACAATTATCGGACTTTTTCAAGTTTTTAGGGTCAAAATTTTTACAAAAAATTTTTTTTTCTTTAAACGCCTGTAACTTCTTTATTTTGCGTCCTAGACCCTTCAAAGTTTGACCTGATTTCAATAGAAAACCATACAATTTTCGGTCTTTTTTCAAGTTTTTAGGGCCAAAATTTTTACAAAAAAATTTTTTTTCTTTAAACACCTGTAACTTCTCTATTTTGCGTCCTAGACCCTTCAAAGTTTGACCTGATTTCAATAGAAAACCATACAATTATCGGACTTTTTCAAGTTTTTAGGGTCAAAATTTTTACAAAAAAATTTTTTTTCTTTAAACGCCTGTAACTTCTTTATTTTGCGTCCTAGACCCTTCAAAGTTTGACCTGATTTCAATAGAAAACCATACAATTATCGGACTTTTTCAAGTTTTTAGGGTCAAAATTTTTACAAAAAAAATTTTTTTCTTTAAACGCCTGTAACTTCTTTATTCTGCGTCCTAGACCCTTCAAAGTTTGACCTGATTTCAATAGAAAACCATACAATTTTCGGTCTTTTTTCAAGTTTTAAGGGCCAAAATTTTTACAAAAATTTTTTTTTTCTTTAAACGCCTGTAACTTCTTTATTTTGCGTCCTAGACCCTTCAAAGTTTGACCTGATTTCAATAGAAAACCATACAATTATCGGACTTTTTCAAGTTTTTAGGGTCAAAATTTTTACAAAAAAATTTTTTTTCTTTAAACGCCTGTAACTTCTTTATTTTGCGTCCTAGACCCTTCAAAGTTTGACCTGATTTCAATAGAAAACCATACAATTATCGGACTTTTTCAAGTTTTTAGGGTCAAAATTTTTACAAAAAAATTTTTTTTCTTTAAACGCCTGTAACTTCTTTATTTTGCGTCCTAGACCCTTCAAAGTTTGACCTGATTTCAATAGAAAACCATACAATTTTCGGTCTTTTTTCAAGTTTTTAGGGTCAAAATTTTTACAAAAATTTTTTTTTCTTTAAACGCCTGTAACTTCTTTATTTTGCGTCCTAGACCCTTCAAAGTTTGACCTGATTTCAATAGAAAACCATACAATTTTCGGTCTTTTTTCAAGGTTTTAGGGTCAAAATTATTACAAAATTTTTTTTTTCTTTAAACGCCTGTAACTTCTTTATTTTGCGTCCTAGACCCTTCAAAGTTTGACCTGATTTCAATAGAAAACCATACAATTATCGGACTTTTTCAAGTTTTTAGGGTCAAAATTTTTACAAAAAAATTTGTTTTCTTTAAACGCCTGTAACTTCTTTATTTTGCGTCCTAGACCCTTCAAAGTTTGACCTGATTTCAATAGAAAACCATACAATTTTCGGTCTTTTTTCAAGGTTTTAGGGTCAAAATTATTACAAATTTTTTTTTTTTCTTTAAACGCCTGTAACTTCTTTATTTTGCGTCCTAGACCCTTCAAAGTTTGACCTGATTTCAATAGAAAACCATACAATTATCGGACTTTTTCAAGTTTTTAGGGTCAAAATTTTTACAAAAAAATTTTTTTTCTTTAAACGCCTGTAACTTCTTTATTTTGCGTCCTAGACCCTTCAAAGTTTGACCTGATTTCAATAGAAAACCATACAATTATCGGACTTTTTCAAGTTTTTAGGGTCAAAATTTTTACAAAAAAATTTTTTTTCTTTAAACGCCTGTAACTTCTTTATTTTGCGTCCTAGACCCTTCAAAGTTTGACCTGATTTCAATAGAAAACCATACAATTATCGGACTTTTTCAAGTTTTTAGGGTCAAAATTTTTACAAAAAAATTTTTTTCTTTAAACGCCTGTAACTTCTTTATTTTGCGTCCTAGACCCTTCAAAGTTTGACCTGATTTCAATAGAAAACCATACAATTATCGGACTTTTTCAAGTTTTTAGGGTCAAAATTTTTACAAAAAAATTTTTTTTCTTTAAACGCCTGTAACTTCTTTATTTTGCGTCCTAGACCCTTCAAAGTTTGACCTGATTTCAATAGAAAACCATACAATTTTCGGTCTTTTTTCAAGTTTTTAGGGCCAAAATTTTTACAAAAATTTTTTTTTTCTTTAAACGCCTGTAACTTCTTTATTTTGCGTCCTAGACCCTTCAAAGTTTGACCTGATTTCAATAGAAAACCATACAATTATCGGACTTTTTCAAGTTTTTAGGGTCAAAATTTTTACAAAAAATTTTTTTTCTTTAAACGCCTGTAACTTCTTTATTTTGCGTCCTAGACCCTTCAAAGTTTGACCTGATTTCAATAGAAAACCATACAATTATCGGACTTTTTCAAGTTTTTAGGGTCAAAATTTTTACAAAAAAATTTTTTTTCTTTAAACGCCTGTAACTTCTTTATTTTGCGTCCTAGACCCTTCAAAGTTTGACCTGATTTCAATAGAAAACCATACAATTATCGGACTTTTTCAAGTTTTTAGGGTCAAAATTTTTACAAAAAAATTTTTTTTCTTTAAACGCCTGTAACTTCTTTATTTTGCGTCCTAGACCCTTCAAAGTTTGACCTGATTTCAATAGAAAACCATACAATTATCGGACTTTTTCAAGTTTTTAGGGTCAAAATTTTTACAAAAAATTTTTTTTTCTTTAAACGCCTGTAACTTCTTTATTTTGCGTCCTAGACCCTTCAAAGTTTGACCTGATTTCAATAGAAAACCATACAATTATCGGACTTTTTCAAGTTTTTAGGGTCAAAATTTTTACAAAAAAATTTTTTTTCTTTAAACGCCTGTAACTTCTTTATTTTGCGTCCTAGACCCTTCAAAGTTTGACCTGATTTCAATAGAAAACCATACAATTATCGGACTTTTTCAAGTTTTTAGGGTCAAAATTTTTACAAAAAATTTTTTTGTCTTTAAACGCCTGTAACTTCTTTATTTTGCGTCCTAGACCCTTCAAAGTTTGACCTGATTTCAATAGAAAACCATACAATTTTCGGTCTTTTTTCAAGTTTTTAGGGCCAAAATTTTTACAAAAAAATTTTTTTTCTTTAAACGCCTGTAACTTCTTTATTTTGCGTCCTAGACCCTTCAAAGTTTGACCTGATTTCAATAGAAAACCATACAATTATCGGACTTTTTCAAGTTTTTAGGGTCAAAATTTTTACAAAAAAAATTTTTTTCTTTAAACGCCTGTAACTTCTTTATTCTGCGTCCTAGACCCTTCAAAGTTTGACCTGATTTCAATAGAAAACCATACAATTTTCGGTCTTTTTTCAAGTTTTAAGGGCCAAAATTTTTACAAAAAAATTTTTTTTCTTTAAACGCCTGTAACTTCTTTATTTTGCGTCCTAGACCCTTCAAAGTTTGACCTGATTTCAATAGAAAACCATACAATTATCGGACTTTTTCAAGTTTTTAGGGTCAAAATTTTTACAAAAAAATTTTTTTTCTTTAAACGCCTGTAACTTCTTTATTTTGCGTCCTAGACCCTTCAAAGTTTGACCTGATTTCAATAGAAAACCATACAATTATCGGACTTTTTCAAGTTTTTAGGGTCAAAATTTTTACAAAAAAATTTTTTTTCTTTAAACGCCTGTAACTTCTTTATTTTGCGTCCTAGACCCTTCAAAGTTTGACCTGATTTCAATAGAAAACCATACAATTTTCGGTCTTTTTTCAAGTTTTTAGGGTCAAAATTTTTACAAAAATTTTTTTTTCTTTAAACGCCTGTAACTTCTTTATTTTGCGTCCTAGACCCTTCAAAGTTTGACCTGATTTCAATAGAAAACCATACAATTTTCGGTCTTTTTTCAAGGTTTTAGGGTCAAAATTATTACAAAATTTTTTTTTTCTTTAAACGCCTGTAACTTCTTTATTTTGCGTCCTAGACCCTTCAAAGTTTGACCTGATTTCAATAGAAAACCATACAATTATCGGACTTTTTCAAGTTTTTAGGGTCAAAATTTTTACAAAAAAATTTTTTTTCTTTAAACGCCTGTAACTTCTTTATTTTGCGTCCTAGACCCTTCAAAGTTTGACCTGATTTCAATAGAAAACCATACAATTTTCGGTCTTTTTTCAAGGTTTTAGGGTCAAAATTATTACAAATTTTTTTTTTTTCTTTAAACGCCTGTAACTTCTTTATTTTGCGTCCTAGACCCTTCAAAGTTTGACCTGATTTCAATAGAAAACCATACAATTATCGGACTTTTTCAAGTTTTTAGGGTCAAAATTTTTACAAAAAAATTTTTTTTCTTTAAACGCCTGTAACTTCTTTATTTTGCGTCCTAGACCCTTCAAAGTTTGACCTGATTTCAATAGAAAACCATACAATTATCGGACTTTTTCAAGTTTTTAGGGTCAAAATTTTTACAAAAAAAATTTTTTTCTTTAAACGCCTGTAACTTCTTTATTTTGCGTCCTAGACCCTTCAAAGTTTGACCTGATTTCAATAGAAAACCATACAATTATCGGACTTTTTCAAGTTTTTAGGGTCAAAATTTTTACAAAAAAATTTTTTTCTTTAAACGCCTGTAACTTCTTTATTTTGCGTCCTAGACCCTTCAAAGTTTGACCTGATTTCAATAGAAAACCATACAATTATCGGACTTTTTCAAGTTTTTAGGGTCAAAATTTTTACAAAAAAAATTTTTTTCTTTAAACGCCTGTAACTTCTTTATTTTGCGTCCTAGACCCTTCAAAGTTTGACCTGATTTCAATAGAAAACCATACAATTTTCGGTCTTTTTTCAAGTTTTTAGGGCCAAAATTTTTACAAAAATTTTTTTTTTCTTTAAACGCCTGTAACTTCTTTATTTTGCGTCCTAGACCCTTCAAAGTTTGACCTGATTTCAATAGAAAACCATACAATTATCGGACTTTTTCAAGTTTTTAGGGTCAAAATTTTTACAAAAAATTTTTTTTCTTTAAACGCCTGTAACTTCTTTATTTTGCGTCCTAGACCCTTCAAAGTTTGACCTGATTTCAATAGAAAACCATACAATTATCGGACTTTTTCAAGTTTTTAGGGTCAAAATTTTTACAAAAAAATTTTTTTTCTTTAAACGCCTGTAACTTCTTTATTTTGCGTCCTAGACCCTTCAAAGTTTGACCTGATTTCAATAGAAAACCATACAATTATCGGACTTTTTCAAGTTTTTAGGGTCAAAATTTTTACAAAAAAATTTTTTTTCTTTAAACGCCTGTAACTTCTTTATTTTGCGTCCTAGACCCTTCAAAGTTTGACCTGATTTCAATAGAAAACCATACAATTATCGGACTTTTTCAAGTTTTTAGGGTCAAAATTTTTACAAAAAATTTTTTTTTCTTTAAACGCCTGTAACTTCTTTATTTTGCGTCCTAGACCCTTCAAAGTTTGACCTGATTTCAATAGAAAACCATACAATTATCGGACTTTTTCAAGTTTTTAGGGTCAAAATTTTTACAAAAAAATTTTTTTTCTTTAAACGCCTGTAACTTCTTTATTTTGCGTCCTAGACCCTTCAAAGTTTGACCTGATTTCAATAGAAAACCATACAATTATCGGACTTTTTCAAGTTTTTAGGGTCAAAATTTTTACAAAAAATTTTTTTTTCTTTAAACGCCTGTAACTTCTTTATTTTGCGTCCTAGACCCTTCAAAGTTTGACCTGATTTCAATAGAAAACCATACAATTTTCGGTCTTTTTTCAAGTTTTTAGGGCCAAAATTTTTACAAAAAAATTTTTTTTCTTTAAACGCCTGTAACTTCTTTATTTTGCGTCCTAGACCCTTCAAAGTTTGACCTGATTTCAATAGAAAACCATACAATTATCGGACTTTTTCAAGTTTTTAGGGTCAAAATTTTTACAAAAAAATTTTTTTTCTTTAAACGCCTGTAACTTCTTTATTTTGCGTCCTAGACCCTTCAAAGTTTGACCTGATTTCAATAGAAAACCATACAATTATCGGACTTTTTCAAGTTTTTAGGGTCAAAATTTTTACAAAAAAATTTTTTTTCTTTAAACGCCTGTAACTTCTTTATTCTGCGTCCTAGACCCTTCAAAGTTTGACCTGATTTCAATAGAAAACCATACAATTTTCGGTCTTTTTTCAAGTTTTAAGGGCCAAAATTTTTACAAAAATTTTTTTTTTCTTTAAACGCCTGTAACTTCTTTATTTTGCGTCCTAGACCCTTCAAAGTTTGACCTGATTTCAATAGAAAACCATACAATTATCGGACTTTTTCAAGTTTTTAGGGTCAAAATTTTTACAAAAAAATTTTTTTTCTTTAAACGCCTGTAACTTCTTTATTTTGCGTCCTAGACCCTTCAAAGTTTGACCTGATTTCAATAGAAAACCATACAATTATCGGACTTTTTCAAGTTTTTAGGGTCAAAATTTTTACAAAAAAATTTTTTTTCTTTAAACGCCTGTAACTTCTTTATTTTGCGTCCTAGACCCTTCAAAGTTTGACCTGATTTCAATAGAAAACCATACAATTTTCGGTCTTTTTTCAAGTTTTTAGGGTCAAAATTTTTACAAAAATTTTTTTTTCTTTAAACGCCTGTAACTTCTTTATTTTGCGTCCTAGACCCTTCAAAGTTTGACCTGATTTCAATAGAAAACCATACAATTTTCGGTCTTTTTTCAAGGTTTTAGGGTCAAAATTATTACAAAATTTTTTTTTTCTTTAAACGCCTGTAACTTCTTTATTTTGCGTCCTAGACCCTTCAAAGTTTGACCTGATTTCAATAGAAAACCATACAATTATCGGACTTTTTCAAGTTTTTAGGGTCAAAATTTTTACAAAAAAAATTTTTTTCTTTAAACGCCTGTAACTTCTTTATTTTGCGTCCTAGACCCTTCAAAGTTTGACCTGATTTCAATAGAAAACCATACAATTTTCGGTCTTTTTTCAAGGTTTTAGGGTCAAAATTATTACAAATTTTTTTTTTTCTTTAAACGCCTGTAACTTCTTTATTTTGCGTCCTAGACCCTTCAAAGTTTGACCTGATTTCAATAGAAAACCATACAATTATCGGACTTTTTCAAGTTTTTAGGGTCAAAATTTTTACAAAAAAATTTTTTTTCTTTAAACGCCTGTAACTTCTTTATTTTGCGTCCTAGACCCTTCAAAGTTTGACCTGATTTCAATAGAAAACCATACAATTATCGGACTTTTTCAAGTTTTTAGGGACAAAATTTTTACAAAAAAAATTTTTTTCTTTAAACGCCTGTAACTTCTTTATTTTGCGTCCTAGACCCTTCAAAGTTTGACCTGATTTCAATAGAAAACCATACAATTATCGGACTTTTTCAAGTTTTTAGGGTCAAAATTTTTACAAAAAAATTTTTTTCTTTAAACGCCTGTAACTTCTTTATTTTGCGTCCTAGACCCTTCAAAGTTTGACCTGATTTCAATAGAAAACCATACAATTATCGGACTTTTTCAAGTTTTTAGGGTCAAAATTTTTACAAAAAGATTTTTTTTCTTTAAACGCCTGTAACTTCTTTATTTTGCGTCCTAGACCCTTCAAAGTTTGACCTGATTTCAATAGAAAACCATACAATTTTCGGTCTTTTTTCAAGTTTTAAGGGCCAAAATTTTTACAAAAATTTTTTTTTTCTTTAAACGCCTGTAACTTCTTTATTTTGCGTCCTAGACCCTTCAAAGTTTGACCTGATTTCAATAGAAAACCATACAATTATCGGACTTTTTCAAGTTTTTAGGGTCAAAATTTTTACAAAATTTTTTTTTTTCTTTAAACGCCTGTAACTTCTTTATTTTGCGTCCTAGACCCTTCAAAGTTTGACCTGATTTCAATAGAAAACCATACAATTATCGGACTTTTTCAAGTTTTTAGGGTCAAAATTTTTACAAAAAATTTTTTTTTCTTTAAACGCCTGTAACTTCTTTATTTTGCGTCCTAGACCCTTCAAAGTTTGACCTGATTTCAATAGAAAACCATACAATTTTCGGTCTTTTTTCAAGTTTTTAGGGCCAAAATTTTTAAAAATTTTTTTTTTTTCTTTAAACGCCTGTAACTTCTTTATTTTGCGTCCTAGACCCTTCAAAGTTTGACCTGATTTCAATAGAAAACCATACAATTATCGGACTTTTTCAAGTTTTTAGGGTCAAAATTTTTACAAAAATTTTTTTTTCTTTAAACGCCTGTAACTTCTTTATTTTGCGTCCTAGACCCTTCAAAGTTTGACCTGATTTCAATAGAAAACCATACAATTTTCGGTCTTTTTTCAAGGTTTTAGGGTCAAAATTATTACAAATTTTTTTTTTCTTTAAACGCCTGTAACTTCTTTATTTTGCGTCCTAGACCCTTCAAAGTTTGACCTGATTTCAATAGAAAACCATACAATTATCGGACTTTTTCAAGTTTTTAGGGTCAAAATTTTTACAAAAAATTTTTTTTTCTTTAAACGCCTGTAACTTCTTTATTTTGCGTCCTAGACCCTTCAAAGTTTGACCTGATTTCAATAGAAAACCATACAATTATCGGACTTTTTCAAGTTTTTAGGGTCAAAATTTTTACAAAAAAATTTTTTTTCTTTAAACGCCTGTAACTTCTTTATTTTGCGTCCTAGACCCTTCAAAGTTTGACCTGATTTCAATAGAAAACCATACAATTATCGGACTTTTTCAAGTTTTTAGAGTCAAAATTTTTACAAAAAAATTTTTTTTCTTTAAACGCCTGTAACTTCTTTATTTTGCGTCCTAGACCCTTCAAAGTTTGACCTGATTTCAATAGAAAACCATACAATTATCGGACTTTTTCAAGTTTTTAGGGTCAAAATTTTTACAAAAAAAATTTTTTTCTTTAAACGCCTGTAACTTCTTTATTTTGCGTCCTAGACCCTTCAAAGTTTGACCTGATTTCAATAGAAAACCATACAATTATCGGACTTTTTCAAGTTTTTAGGGTCAAAATTTTTACAAAAAAATTTTTTTCTTTAAACGCCTGTAACTTCTTTATTTTGCGTCCTAGACCCTTCAAAGTTTGACCTGATTTCAATAGAAAACCATACAATTATCGGACTTTTTCAAGTTTTTAGAGTCAAAATTTTTACAAAAAAATTTTTTTTCTTTAAACGCCTGTAACTTCTTTATTTTGCGTCCTAGACCCTTCAAAGTTTGACCTGATTTCAATAGAAAACCATACAATTATCGGACTTTTTCAAGTTTTTAGGGTCAAAATTTTTACAAAAAAATTTTTTTTCTTTAAACGCCTGTAACTTCTTTATTTTGCGTCCTAGACCCTTCAAAGTTTGACCTGATTTCAATAGAAAACCATACAATTATCGGACTTTTTCAAGTTTTTAGGGTCAAAATTTTTACAAAAAAATTTTTTTTCTTTAAACGCCTGTAACTTCTTTATTTTGCGTCCTAGACCCTTCAAAGTTTGACCTGATTTCAATAGAAAACCATACAATTATCGGACTTTTTCAAGTTTTTAGGGCCAAAATTTTTACAAAAAAATTTTTTTTCTTTAAACGCCTGTAACTTCTTTATTTTGCGTCCTAGACCCTTCAAAGTTTGACCTGATTTCAATAGAAAACCATACAATTATCGGACTTTTTCAAGTTTTTAGGGTCAAAATTTTTACAAAATTTTTTTTTTTCTTTAAACGCCTGTAACTTCTTTATTTTGCGTCCTAGACCCTTCAAAGTTTGACCTGATTTCAATAGAAAACCATACAATTTTCGGACTTTTTCAAGTTTTTAGGGTCAAAATTTTTACAAAAATTTTTTTTTTTCTTTAAACGCCTGTAACTTCTTTATTTTGCGTCCTAGACCCTTCAAAGTTTGACCTGATTTCAATAGAAAACCATACAATTATCGGACTTTTTCAAGTTTTTAGGGTCAAAATTTTTACAAAAAAATTTTTTTTCTTTAAACGCCTGTAACTTCTTTATTTTGCGTCCTAGACCCTTCAAAGTTTGACCTGATTTCAATAGAAAACCATACAATTTTCGGTCTTTTTTCAAGGTTTTAGGGTCAAAATTATTACAAAATTTTTTTTTTCCTTAAACGCCTGTAACTTCTTTATTTTGCGTCCTAGACCCTTCAAAGTTTGACCTGATTTCAATAGAAAACCATACAATTATCGGACTTTTTCAAGTTTTTAGGGTCAAAATTTTTACAAAAATTTTTTTTTCTTTAAACGCCTGTAACTTCTTTATTTTGCGTCCTAGACCCTTCAAAGTTTGACCTGATTTCAATAGAAAACCATACAATTTTCGGTCTTTTTTCAAGGTTTTAGGGTCAAAATTATTACAAATTTTTTTTTTCTTTAAACGCCTGTAACTTCTTTATTTTGCGTCCTAGACCCTTCAAAGTTTGACCTGATTTCAATAGAAAACCATACAATTATCGGACTTTTTCAAGTTTTTAGGGTCAAAATTTTTACAAAAAAATTTTTTTTCTTTAAACGCCTGTAACTTCTTTATTTTGCGTCCTAGACCCTTCAAAGTTTGACCTGATTTCAATAGAAAACCATACAATTATCGGACTTTTTCAAGTTTTTAGGGTCAAAATTTTTACAAAAAAATTTTTTTCTTTAAACGCCTGTAACTTCTTTATTTTGCGTCCTAGACCCTTCAAAGTTTGACCTGATTTCAATAGAAAACCATACAATTATCGGACTTTTTCAAGTTTTTAGAGTCAAAATTTTTACAAAAAAATTTTTTTTCTTTAAACGCCTGTAACTTCTTTATTTTGCGTCCTAGACCCTTCAAAGTTTGACCTGATTTCAATAGAAAACCATACAATTATCGGACTTTTTCAAGTTTTTAGGGTCAAAATTTTTACAAAAAAATTTTTTTTCTTTAAACGCCTGTAACTTCTTTATTTTGCGTCCTAGACCCTTCAAAGTTTGACCTGATTTCAATAGAAAACCATACAATTATCGGACTTTTTCAAGTTTTTAGGGTCAAAATTTTTACAAAAAAATTTTTTTTCTTTAAACGCCTGTAACTTCTTTATTTTGCGTCCTAGACCCTTCAAAGTTTGACCTGATTTCAATAGAAAACCATACAATTATCGGACTTTTTCAAGTTTTTAGGGCCAAAATTTTTACAAAAAAATTTTTTTTCTTTAAACGCCTGTAACTTCTTTATTTTGCGTCCTAGACCCTTCAAAGTTTGACCTGATTTCAATAGAAAACCATACAATTATCGGACTTTTTCAAGTTTTTAGGGTCAAAATTTTTACAAAAATTTTTTTTTCTTTAAACGCCTGTAACTTCTTTATTTTGCGTCCTAGACCCTTCAAAGTTTGACCTGATTTCAATAGAAAACCATACAATTTTCGGACTTTTTCAAGTTTTTAGGGTCAAAATTTTTACAAAAATTTTTTTTTTCTTTAAACGCCTGTAACTTCTTTATTTTGCGTCCTAGACCCTTCAAAGTTTGACCTGATTTCAATAGAAAACCATACAATTATCGGACTTTTTCAAGTTTTTAGGGTCAAAATTTTTACAAAAAAATTTTTTTTCTTTAAACGCCTGTAACTTCTTTATTTTGCGTCCTAGACCCTTCAAAGTTTGACCTGATTTCAATAGAAAACCATACAATTTTCGGTCTTTTTTCAAGGTTTTAGGGTCAAAATTATTACAAAATTTTTTTTTTCTTTAAACGCCTGTAACTTCTTTATTTTGCGTCCTAGACCCTTCAAAGTTTGACCTGATTTCAATAGAAAACCATACAATTATCGGACTTTTTCAAGTTTTTAGGGTCAAAATTTTTACAAAAATTTTTTTTTCTTTAAACGCCTGTAACTTCTTTATTTTGCGTCCTAGACCCTTCAAAGTTTGACCTGATTTCAATAGAAAACCATACAATTTTCGGTCTTTTTTCAAGGTTTTAGGGTCAAAATTATTACAAATTTTTTTTTTCTTTAAACGCCTGTAACTTCTTTATTTTGCGTCCTAGACCCTTCAAAGTTTGACCTGATTTCAATAGAAAACCATACAATTATCGGACTTTTTCAAGTTTTTAGGGTCAAAATTTTTACAAAAAAATTTTTTTTCTTTAAACGCCTGTAACTTCTTTATTTTGCGTCCTAGACCCTTCAAAGTTTGACCTGATTTCAATAGAAAACCATACAATTATCGGACTTTTTCAAGTTTTTAGGGTCAAAATTTTTACAAAAAATTGTTTTTTCTTTAAACGCCTGTAACTTCTTTATTTTGCGTCCTAGACCCTTCAAAGTTTGACCTGATTTCAATAGAAAACCATACAATTTTCGGTCTTTTTTCAAGTTTTTAGGGCCAAAATTTTTACAAAAAAATTTTTTTTCTTTAAACGCCTGTAACTTCTTTATTTTGCGTCCTAGACCCTTCAAAGTTTGACCTGATTTCAATAGAAAACCATACAATTATCGGACTTTTTCAAGTTTTTAGAGTCAAAATTTTTACAAAAATTTTTTTTTCTTTAAACGCCTGTAACTTCTTTATTTTGCGTCCTAGACCCTTCAAAGTTTGACCTGATTTCAATAGAAAACCATACAATTATCGGACTTTTTCAAGTTTTTAGAGTCAAAATTTTTACAAAAAAAATTTTTTTCTTTAAACGCCTGTAACTTCTTTATTTTGCGTCCTAGACCCTTCAAAGTTTGACCTGATTTCAATAGAAAACCATACAATTATCGGACTTTTTCAAGTTTTTAGGGTCAAAATTTTTACAAAAAAATTTTTTTTCTTTAAACGCCTGTAACTTCTTTATTTTGCGTCCTAGACCCTTCAAAGTTTGACCTGATTTCAATAGAAAACCATACAATTTTCGGTCTTTTTTCAAGTTTTTAGGGCCAAAATTTTTACAAAATTTTTTTTTTTCTTTAAACGCCTGTAACTTCTTTATTTTGCGTCCTAGACCCTTCAAAGTTTGACCTGATTTCAATAGAAAACCATACAATTATCGGACTTTTTCAAGTTTTTAGAGTCAAAATTTTTACAAAAAATTTTTTTTCTTTAAACGCCTGTAACTTCTTTATTTTGCGTCCTAGACCCTTCAAAGTTTGACCTGATTTCAATAGAAAACCATACAATTATCGGACTTTTTCAAGTTTTTAGGGTCAAAATTTTTACAAAAAAAATTTTTTTCTTTAAACGCCTGTAACTTCTTTATTTTGCGTCCTAGACCCTTCAAAGTTTGACCTGATTTCAATAGAAAACCATACAATTTTCGGTCTTTTTTCAAGTTTTTAGGGCCAAAATTTTTACAAAAATTTTTTTTTTCTTTAAACGCCTGTAACTTCTTTATTTTGCGTCCTAGACCCTTCAAAGTTTGACCTGATTTCAATAGAAAACCATACAATTTTCGGTCTTTTTCCAAGGTTTTAGGGTCAAAATTATTACAAATTTTTTTTTTCTTTAAACGCCTGTAACTTCTTTATTTTGCGTCCTAGACCCTTCAAAGTTTGACCTGATTTCAATAGAAAACCATACAATTATCGGACTTTTTCAAGTTTTTAGGGTCAAAATTTTTACAAAAAATTTTTTTTTCTTTAAACGCCTGTAACTTCTTTATTTTGCGTCCTAGACCCTTCAAAGTTTGACCTGATTTCAATAGAAAACCATACAATTTTCGGTCTTTTTTCAAGTTTTTAGGGCCAAAATTTTTACAAAAATTTTTTTTTTCTTTAAACGCCTGTAACTTCTTTATTTTGCGTCCTAGACCCTTCAAAGTTTGACCTGATTTCAATAGAAAACCATACAATTATCGGACTTTTTCAAGTTTTTAGAGTCAAAATTTTTACAAAAAAAAATTTTTTCTTTAAACGCCTGTAACTTCTTTATTTTGCGTCCTAGACCCTTCAAAGTTTGACCTGATTTCAATAGAAAACCATACAATTATCGGACTTTTTCAAGTTTTTAGGGTCAAAATTTTTACAAAAAAATTTTTTTGCTTTAAACGCCTGTAACTTCTTTATTTTGCGTCCTAGACCCTTCAAAGTTTGACCTGATTTCAATAGAAAACCATACAATTTTCGGTCTTTTTTCAAGTTTTTAGGGCCAAAATTTTTACAAAATTTTTTTTTTCTTTAAACGCCTGTAACTTCTTTATTTTGCGTCCTAGACCCTTCAAAGTTTGACCTGATTTCAATAGAAAACCATACAATTATCGGACTTTTTCAAGTTTTTAGAGTCAAAATTTTAACAAAAATTGTTTTTTCTTTAAACGCCTGTAACTTCTTTATTTTGCGTCCTAGACCCTTCAAAGTTTGACCTGATTTCAATAGAAAACCATTCAATTATCGGACTTTTTCAAGTTTTTAGGGTCAAAATTTTTACAAAAAATTTTTTTTTTCTTTAAACGCCTGTAACTTCTTTATTTTGCGTCCTAGACCCTTCAAAGTTTGACCTGATTTCAATAGAAAACCATACAATTATCCGACTTTTTCAAGTTTTTAGGGTCAAAATTTTTACAAAAAAATTTTTTTTCTTTAAACGCCTGTAACTTCTTTATTTTGCGTCCTAGACCCTTCAAAGTTTGACCTGATTTCAATAGAAAACCATACAATTATCGGACTTTTTCAAGTTTTTAGAGTCAAAATTTTTACAAAAAAATTTTTTTTCTTTAAACGCCTGTAACTTCTTTATTTTGCGTCCTAGACCCTTCAAAGTTTGACCTGATTTCAATAGAAAACCATACAATTTTCGGTCTTTTTTCAAGTTTTTAGGGCCAAAATTTTTACAAAAATTTTTTTTTCTTTAAACGCCTGTAACTTCTTTATTTTGCGTCCTAGACCCTTCAAAGTTTGACCTGATTTCAATAGAAAACCATACAATTATCGGACTTTTTCAAGTTTTTAGAGTCAAAATTTTTACAAAAAAATTTTTTTTCTTTAAACGCCTGTAACTTCTTTATTTTGCGTCCTAGACCCTTCAAAGTTTGACCTGATTTCAATAGAAAACCATACAATTATCGGACTTTTTCAAGTTTTTAGGGTCAAAATTTTTACAAAAAATTTTTTTTTCTTTAAACGCCTGTAACTTCTTTATTTTGCGTCCTAGACCCTTCAAAGTTTGACCTGATTTCAATAGAAAACCATACAATTATCGGACTTTTTCAAGTTTTTAGGGTCAAAATTTTTACAAAAAAATTTTTTTTCTTTAAACGCCTGTAACTTCTTTATTTTGCGTCCTAGACCCTTCAAAGTTTGACCTGATTTCAATAGAAAACCATACAATTATCGGACTTTTTCAAGTTTTTAGAGTCAAAATTTTTACAAAAAAATTTTTTTTCTTTAAACGCCTGTAACTTCTTTATTTTGCGTCCTAGACCCTTCAAAGTTTGACCTGATTTCAATAGAAAACCATACAATTATCGGACTTTTTCAAGTTTTTAGGGTCAAAATTTTTACAAAAAAAATTTTTTTCTTTAAACGCCTGTAACTTCTTTATTTTGCGTCCTAGACCCTTCAAAGTTTGACCTGATTTCAATAGAAAACCATACAATTATCGGACTTTTTCAAGTTTTTAGGGTCAAAATTTTTACAAAAAAATTTTTTTTCTTTAAACGCCTGTAACTTCTTTATTTTGCGTCCTAGACCCTTCAAAGTTTGACCTGATTTCAATAGAAAACCATACAATTATCGGACTTTTTCAAGTTTTTAGGGCCAAAATTTTTACAAATTTTTTTTTTCTTTAAACGCCTGTAACTTCTTTATTTTGCGTCCTAGACCCTTCAAAGTTTGACCTGATTTCAATAGAAAACCATACAATTATCGGACTTTTTCAAGTTTTTAGAGTCAAAATTTTAACAAAAATTGTTTTTTCTTTAAACGCCTGTAACTTCTTTATTTTGCGTCCTAGACCCTTCAAAGTTTGACCTGATTTCAATAGAAAACCATACAATTATCGGACTTTTTCAAGTTTTTAGGGTCAAAATTTTTACAAAAAAATTTTTTTTCTTTAAACGCCTGTAACTTCTTTATTTTGCGTCCTAGACCCTTCAAAGTTTGACCTGATTTCAATAGAAAACCATACAATTATCGGACTTTTTCAAGTTTTTAGGGTCAAAATTTTTACAAAAAAATTTTTTTTCTTTAAACGCCTGTAACTTCTTTATTTTGCGTCCTAGACCCTTCAAAGTTTGACCTGATTTCAATAGAAAACCATACAATTATCGGACTTTTTCAAGTTTTTAGGGTCAAAATTTTTACAAAAAAATTTTTTTTCTTTAAACGCCTGTAACTTCTTTATTTTGCGTCCTAGACCCTTCAAAGTTTGACCTGATTTCAATAGAAAACCATACAATTATCGGACTTTTTCAAGTTTTTAGGGTCAAAATTTTTACAAAAAATTTTTTTTTTCTTTAAACGCCTGTAACTTCTTTATTTTGCGTCCTAGACCCTTCAAAGTTTGACCTGATTTCAATAGAAAACCATACAATTTTCGGTCTTTTTTCAAGTTTTTAGGGTCAAAATTTTTACAAAAAAATTTTTTTTCTTTAAACGCCTGTAACTTCTTTATTTTGCGTCCTAGACCCTTCAAAGTTTGACCTGATTTCAATAGAAAACCATACAATTTTCGGTCTTTTTTCAAGTTTTTAGGGCCAAAATTTTTACAAAAAAAATTTTTTTCTTTAAACGCCTGTAACTTCTTTATTTTGCGTCCTAGACCCTTCAAAGTTTGACCTGATTTCAATAGAAAACCATACAAGTATCGGACTTTTTCAAGTTTTTAGAGTCAAAATTTTAACAAAAATTGTTTTTTCTTTAAACGCCTGTAACTTCTTTATTTTGCGTCCTAGACCCTTCAAAGTTTGACCTGATTTCAATAGAAAACCATACAATTATCGGACTTTTTCAAGTTTTTAGGGTCAAAATTTTTACAAAAAAATTTTTTTTCTTTAAACGCCTGTAACTTCTTTATTTTGCGTCCTAGACCCTTCAAAGTTTGACCTGATTTCAATAGAAAACCATACAATTATCGGACTTTTTCAAGTTTTTAGGGTCAAAATTTTTACAAAAAAATTTTTTTTCTTTAAACGCCTGTAACTTCTTTATTTTGCGTCCTAGACCCTTCAAAGTTTGACCTGATTTCAATAGAAAACCATACAATTATCGGACTTTTTCAAGTTTTTAGGGTCAAAATTTTTACAAAAAAATTTTTTTTCTTTAAACGCCTGTAACTTCTTTATTTTGCGTCCTAGACCCTTCAAAGTTTGACCTGATTTCAATAGAAAACCATACAATTATCGGACTTTTTCAAGTTTTTAGAGTCAAAATTTTTACAAAAAAAATTTTTTTCTTTAAACGCCTGTAACTTCTTTATTTTGCGTCCTAGACCCTTCAAAGTTTGACCTGATTTCAATAGAAAACCATACAATTATCGGACTTTTTCAAGTTTTTAGGGTCAAAATTTTTACAAAAAAATTTTTTTTCTTTAAACGCCTGTAACTTCTTTATTTTGCGTCCTAGACCCTTCAAAGTTTGACCTGATTTCAATAGAAAACCATACAATTATCGGACTTTTTCAAGTTTTTAGGGTCAAAATTTTTACAAAAAAATTTTTTTTCTTTAAACGCCTGTAACTTCTTTATTTTGCGTCCTAGACCCTTCAAAGTTTGACCTGATTTCAATAGAAAACCATACAATTATCGGACTTTTTCAAGTTTTTAGGGTCAAAATTTTTACAAAAAAATTTTTTTTCTTTAAACGCCTGTAACTTCTTTATTTTGCGTCCTAGACCCTTCAAAGTTTGACCTGATTTCAATAGAAAACCATACAATTATCGGACTTTTTCAAGTTTTTAGGGTCAAAATTTTTACAAAAATTTTTTTTTTCTTTAAACGCCTGTAACTTCTTTATTTTGCGTCCTAGACCCTTCAAAGTTTGACCTGATTTCAATAGAAAACCATACAATTATCGGACTTTTTCAAGTTTTTAGGGTCAAAATTTTTACAAAAAAATTTTTTTTCTTTAAACGCCTGTAACTTCTTTATTTTGCGTCCTAGACCCTTCAAAGTTTGACCTGATTTCAATAGAAAACCATACAATTTTCGGTCTTTTTTCAAGGTTTTAGGGTCAAAATTATTACAAAATTTTTTTTTTTCTTTAAACGCCTGTAACTTCTTTATTTTGCGTCCTAGACCCTTCAAAGTTTGACCTGATTTCAATAGAAAACCATACAATTATCGGACTTTTTTAAGTTTTTAGAGTCAAAATTTTTACAAGAAATTTTTTTTTCTTTAAACGCCTGTAACTTCTTTATTTTGCGTCCTAGACCCTTCAAAGTTTGACCTGATTTCAATAGAAAACCATACAATTTTCGGTCTTTTTTCATGTTTTTAGGGCCAAAATTTTTACAAAAATTTTTTTTTTCTTTAAACGCCTGTAACTTCTTTATTTTGCGTCCTAGACCCTTCAAAGTTTGACCTGATTTCAATAGAAAACCATACAATTATCGGACTTTTTCAAGTTTTTAGGGTCAAAATTTTTACAAAAAATTTTTTTTTCTTTAAACGCCTGTAACTTCTTTATTTTGCGTCCTAGACCCTTCAAAGTTTGACCTGATTTCAATAGAAAACCATACAATTATCGGACTTTTTCAAGTTTTTAGGGTCAAAATTTTTACAAAAAAATTTTTTTTCTTTAAACGCCTGTAACTTCTTTATTTTGCGTCCTAGACCCTTCAAAGTTTGACCTGATTTCAATAGAAAACCATACAATTTTCGGTCTTTTTTCAAGTTTTTAGGGCCAAAATTTTTACAAAAATTTTTTTTTCTTTAAACGCCTGTAACTTCTTTATTTTGCGTCCTAGACCCTTCAAAGTTTGACCTGATTTCAATAGAAAACCATACAATTATCGGACTTTTTCAAGTTTTTAGAGTCAAAATTTTTACAAAATTTTTTTTTTTCTTTAAACGCCTGTAACTTCTTTATTTTGCGTCCTAGACCCTTCAAAGTTTGACCTGATTTCAATAGAAAACCATACAATTATCGGACTTTTTCAAGTTTTTAGAGTCAAAATTTTTACAAAAAAATTTTTTTTCTTTAAACGCCTGTAACTTCTTTATTTTGCGTCCTAGACCCTTCAAAGTTTGACCTGATTTCAATAGAAAACCATACAATTATCGGACTTTTTCAAGTTTTTAGGGTCAAAATTTTTACAAAAAAATTTTTTTTCTTTAAACGCCTGTAACTTCTTTATTTTGCGTCCTAGACCCTTCAAAGTTTGACCTGATTTCAATAGAAAACCATACAATTTTCGGTCTTTTTTCAAGGTTTTAGGGTCAAAATTATTACAAAATTTTTTTTTTCTTTAAACGCCTGTAACTTCTTTATTTTGCGTCCTAGACCCTTCAAAGTTTGACCTGATTTCAATAGAAAACCATACAATTATCGGACTTTTTCAAGTTTTTAGAGTCAAAATTTTTACAAAAAATTTTTTTTTCTTTAAACGCCTGTAACTTCTTTATTTTGCGTCCTAGACCCTTCAAAGTTTGACCTGATTTCAATAGAAAACCATACAATTTTCGGTCTTTTTTCAAGGTTTTAGGGTCAAAATTATTACAAAAAAATTTTTTTTCTTTAAACGCCTGTAACTTCTTTATTTTGCGTCCTAGACCCTTCAAAGTTTGACCTGATTTCAATAGAAAACCATACAATTTTCGGTCTTTTTTCAAGTTTTTAGGGCCAAAATTTTTACAAAATTTTTTTTTCTTTAAACGCCTGTAACTTCTTTATTTTGCGTCCTAGACCCTTCAAAGTTTGACCTGATTTCAATAGAAAACCATACAATTATCGGACTTTTTCAAGATTTTAGAGTCAAAATTTTTACAAAAATTTTTTTTTTCTTTAAACGCCTGTAACTTCTTTATTTTGCGTCCTAGACCCTTCAAAGTTTGACCTGATTTCAATAGAAAACCATACAATTATCGGACTTTTTCAAGTTTTTAGAGTCAAAATTTTTACAAAAAAATTTTTTTTCTTTAAACGCCTGTAACTTCTTTATTTTGCGTCCTAGACCCTTCAAAGTTTGACCTGATTTCAATAGAAAACCATACAATTATCGGACTTTTTCAAGTTTTTAGGGTCAAAATTTTTACAAAAAAATTTTTTTTCTTTAAACGCCTGTAACTTCTTTATTTTGCGTCCTAGACCCTTCAAAGTTTGACCTGATTTCAATAGAAAACCATACAATTTTCGGTCTTTTTTCAAGTTTTTAGGGCCAAAATTTTTACAAAAAAATTTTTTTTCTTTAAACGCCTGTAACTTCTTTATTTTGCGTCCTAGACCCTTCAAAGTTTGACCTGATTTCAATAGAAAACCATACAATTATCGGACTTTTTCAAGTTTTTAGAGTCAAAATTTTTACAAAAAAATTTTTTTTCTTTAAACGCCTGTAACTTCTTTATTTTGCGTCCTAGACCCTTCAAAGTTTGACCTGATTTCAATAGAAAACCATACAATTATCGGACTTTTTCAAGTTTTTAGGGTCAAAATTTTTACAAAAAATTTTTTTTTCTTTAAACGCCTGTAACTTCTTTATTTTGCGTCCTAGACCCTTCAAAGTTTGACCTGATTTCAATAGAAAACCATACAATTTTCGGTCTTTTTTCAAGTTTTTAGGGCCAAAATTTTTACAAAATTTTTTTTTTCTTTAAACGCCTGTAACTTCTTTATTTTGCGTCCTAGACCCTTCAAAGTTGGACCTGATTTCAATAGAAAACCATACAATTATCGGACTTTTTCAAGTTTTTAGAGTCAAAATTTTAACAAAAATTGTTTTTTCTTTAAACGCCTGTAACTTCTTTATTTTGCGTCCTAGACCCTTCAAAGTTTGACCTGATTTCAATAGAAAACCATACAATTATCGGACTTTTTCAAGTTTTTAGGGTCAAAATTTTTACAAAAAAAAATTTTTTCTTTAAACGCCTGTAACTTCTTTATTTTGCGTCCTAGACCCTTCAAAGTTTGACCTGATTTCAATAGAAAACCATACAATTATCGGACTTTTTCAAGTTTTTAGGGTCAAAATTTTTACAAAAAAATTTTTTTTCTTTAAACGCCTGTAACTTCTTTATTTTGCGTCCTAGACCCTTCAAAGTTTGACCTGATTTCAATAGAAAACCATACAATTTTCGGACTTTTTCAAGTTTTTAGAGTCAAAATTTTTACAAAAAAATTTTTTTTCTTTAAACGCCTGTAACTTCTTTATTTTGCGTCCTAGACCCTTCAAAGTTTGACCTGATTTCAATAGAAAACCATACAATTTTCGGTCTTTTTTCAAGTTTTTAGGGCCAAAATTTTTACAAAAATTTTTTTTTTCTTTAAACGCCTGTAACTTCTTTATTTTGCGTCCTAGACCCTTCAAAGTTTGACCTGATTTCAATAGAAAACCATACAATTATCGGACTTTTTCAAGTTTTTAGAGTCAAAATTTTTACAAAAAAATTTTTTTTCTTTAAACGCCTGTAACTTCTTTATTTTGCGTCCTAGACCCTTCAAAGTTTGACCTGATTTCAATAGAAAACCATACAATTATCGGACTTTTTCAAGTTTTTAGGGTCAAAATTTTTACAAAAAAATTTTTTTTCTTTAAACGCCTGTAACTTCTTTATTTTGCGTCCTAGACCCTTCAAAGTTTGACCTGATTTCAATAGAAAACCATACAATTATCGGACTTTTTCAAGTTTTTAGGGTCAAAATTTTTACAAAAAAATTTTTTTTCTTTAAACGCCTGTAACTTCTTTATTTTGCGTCCTAGACCCTTCAAAGTTTGACCTGATTTCAATAGAAAACCATACAATTATCGGACTTTTTCAAGTTTTTAGAGTCAAAATTTTTACAAAATTTTTTTTTTTCTTTAAACGCCTGTAACTTCTTTATTTTGCGTCCTAGACCCTTCAAAGTTTGACCTGATTTCAATAGAAAACCATACAATTATCGGACTTTTTCAAGTTTTTAGGGTCAAAATTTTTACAAAAAAATTTTTTTTCTTTAAACGCCTGTAACTTCTTTATTTTGCGTCCTAGACCCTTCAAAGTTTGACCTGATTTCAATAGAAAACCATACAATTATCGGACTTTTTCAAGTTTTTAGGGTCAAAATTTTTACAAAAAAATTTTTTTTCTTTAAACGCCTGTAACTTCTTTATTTTGCGTCCTAGACCCTTCAAAGTTTGACCTGATTTCAATAGAAAACCATACAATTATCGGACTTTTTCAAGTTTTTAGGGCCAAAATTTTTACAAAATTTTTTTTTCTTTAAACGCCTGTAACTTCTTTATTTTGCGTCCTAGACCCTTCAAAGTTTGACCTGATTTCAATAGAAAACCATACAATTATCGGACTTTTTCAAGTTTTTAGAGTCAAAATTTTAACAAAAATTGTTTTTTCTTTAAACGCCTGTAACTTCTTTATTTTGCGTCCTAGACCCTTCAAAGTTTGACCTGATTTCAATAGAAAACCATACAATTATCGGACTTTTTCAAGTTTTTAGGGTCAAAATTTTTACAAAAAAATTTTTTTTCTTTAAACGCCTGTAACTTCTTTATTTTGCGTCCTAGACCCTTCAAAGTTTGACCTGATTTCAATAGAAAACCATACAATTATCGGACTTTTTCAAGTTTTTAGAGTCAAAATTTTTACAAAAAATTTTTTTTTCTTTAAACGCCTGTAACTTCTTTATTTTGCGTCCTAGACCCTTCAAAGTTTGACCTGATTTCAATAGAAAACCATACAATTATCGGACTTTTTCAAGTTTTTAGGGTCAAAATTTTTACAAAAAAATTTTTTTTCTTTAAACGCCTGTAACTTCTTTATTTTGCGTCCTAGACCCTTCAAAGTTTGACCTAATTTCAATAGAAAACCATACAATTATCGGACTTTTTCAAGTTTTTAGGGTCAAAATTTTTACAAAAAATTTTTTTTTTCTTTAAACGCCTGTAACTTCTTTATTTTGCGTCCTAGACCCTTCAAAGTTTGACCTGATTTCAATAGAAAACCATACAATTTTCGGTCTTTTTTCAAGTTTTTAGGGTCAAAATTTTTACAAAAAAATTTTTTTTCTTTAAACGCCTGTAACTTCTTTATTTTGCGTCCTAGACCCTTCAAAGTTTGACCTGATTTCAATAGAAAACCATACAATTTTCGGTCTTTTTTCAAGTTTTTAGGGCCAAAATTTTTACAAAATTTTTTTTTTTCTTTAAACGCCTGTAACTTCTTTATTTTGCGTCCTAGACCCTTCAAAGTTTGACCTGATTTCAATAGAAAACCATACAATTATCGGACTTTTTCAAGTTTTTAGAGTCAAAATTTTAACAAAAATTGTTTTTTCTTTAAACGCCTGTAACTTCTTTATTTTGCGTCCTAGACCCTTCAAAGTTTGACCTGATTTCAATAGAAAACCATACAATTATCGGACTTTTTCAAGTTTTTAGGGTCAAAATTTTTACAAAAAAATTTTTTTTCTTTAAACGCCTGTAACTTCTTTATTTTGCGTCCTAGACCCTTCAAAGTTTGACCTGATTTCAATAGAAAACCATACAATTATCGGACTTTTTCAAGTTTTTAGAGTCAGAATTTTTACAAAAATTTTTTTTTTCTTTAAACGCCTGTAACTTCTTTATTTTGCGTCCTAGACCCTTCAAAGTTTGACCTGATTTCAATAGAAAACCATACAATTATCGGACTTTTTCAAGTTTTTAGGGTCAAAATTTTTACAAAAAATTTTTTTTTCTTTAAACGCCTGTAACTTCTTTATTTTGCGTCCTAGACCCTTCAAAGTTTGACCTGATTTCAATAGAAAACCATACAATTATCGGACTTTTTCAAGTTTTTAGGGTCAAAATTTTTACAAAAAAATTTTTTTTCTTTAAACGCCTGTAACTTCTTTATTTTGCGTCCTAGACCCTTCAAAGTTTGACCTGATTTCAATAGAAAACCATACAATTATCGGACTTTTTCAAGTTTTTAGGGTCAAAATTTTTACAAAAAAATTTTTTTTCTTTAAACGCCTGTAACTTCTTTATTTTGCGTCCTAGACCCTTCAAAGTTTGACCTGATTTCAATAGAAAACCATACAATTTTCGGTCCTTTTTCAAGTTTTTAGGGTCAAAATTTTTACAAAAAAATTTTTTTTCTTTAAACGCCTGTAACTTCTTTATTTTGCGTCCTAGACCCTTCAAAGTTTGACCTGATTTCAATAGAAAACCATACAATTATCGGACTTTTTCAAGTTTTTAGGGTCAAAATTTTTACAAAAAAATTTTTTTTCTTTAAACGCCTGTAACTTCTTTATTTTGCGTCCTAGACCCTTCAAAGTTTGACCTGATTTCAATAGAAAACCATACAATTATCGGACTTTTTCAAGTTTTTAGAGTCAAAATTTTAACAAAAATTGTTTTTTCTTTAAACGCCTGTAACTTCTTTATTTTGCGTCCTAGACCCTTCAAAGTTTGACCTGATTTCAATAGAAAACCATACAATTATCGGACTTTTTCAAGTTTTTAGGGTCAAAATTTTTACAAAAAATTTTTTTTTTCTTTAAACGCCTGTAACTTCTTTATTTTGCGTCCTAGACCCTTCAAAGTTTGACCTGATTTCAATAGAAAACCATACAATTATCGGACTTTTTCAAGTTTTTAGGGTCAAAATTTTTACAAAAAAATTTTTTTTCTTTAAACGCCTGTAACTTCTTTATTTTGCGTCCTAGACCCTTCAAAGTTTGACCTGATTTCAATAGAAAACCATACAATTATCGGACTTTTTCAAGTTTTTAGGGTCAAAATTTTTACAAAAAATTTTTTTTTCTTTAAACGCCTGTAACTTCTTTATTTTGCGTCCTAGACCCTTCAAAGTTTGACCTGATTTCAATAGAAAACCATACAATTTTCGGTCTTTTTTCAAGTTTTTAGGGCCAAAATTTTTACAAAAAAATTGTTTTTTCTTTAAACGCCTGTAACTTCTTTATTTTGCGTCCTAGACCCTTCAAAGTTTGACCTGATTTCAATAGAAAACCATACAATTATCGGACTTTTTCAAGTTTTTAGGGTCAAAATTTTTACAAAAAAATTTTTTTTCTTTAAACGCCTGTAACTTCTTTATTTTGCGTCCTAGACCCTTCAAAGTTTGACCTGATTTCAATAGAAAACCATACAATAATCGGACTTTTTCAAGTTTTTAGGGTCAAAATTTTTACAAAAAAATTTTTTTTCTTTAAACGCCTGTAACTTCTTTATTTTGCGTCCTAGACCCTTCAAAGTTTGACCTGATTTCAATAGAAAACCATACAATTATCGGACTTTTTCAAGTTTTTAGGGTCAAAATTTTTACAAAAAAATTGTTTTTTCTTTAAACGCCTGTAACTTCTTTATTTTGCGTCCTAGACCCTTCAAAGTTTGACCTGATTTCAATAGAAAACCATACAATTATCGGACTTTTTCAAGTTTTTAGGGTCAAAATTTTTACAAAAAAAATTTTTTTCTTTAAACGCCTGTAACTTCTTTATTTTGCGTCCTAGACCCTTCAAAGTTTGACCTGATTTCAATAGAAAACCATACAATTATCGGACTTTTTCAAGTTTTTAGGGTCAAAATTTTTACAAAAAAAATTTTTTTCTTTAAACGCCTGTAACTTCTTTATTTTGCGTCCTAGACCCTTCAAAGTTTGACCTGATTTCAATAGAAAACCATACAATTATCGGACTTTTTCAAGTTTTTAGGGTCAAAATTTTTACAAAAAAATTTTTTTTCTTTAAACGCCTGTAACTTCTTTATTTTGCGTCCTAGACCCTTCAAAGTTTGACCTGATTTCAAAACCATACAATTATCGGACTTTTTCAAGTTTTTAGGGTCAAAATTTTTACAAAAAAAATTTTTTTTCTTTAAACGCCTGTAACTTCTTTATTTTGCGTCCTAGACCCTTCAAAGTTTGACCTGATTTCAATAGAAAACCATACAATTATCGGACTTTTTCAAGTTTTTAGAGTCAAAATGTTTACAAAAAAATTTTTTTTCTTTAAACGCCTGTAACTTCTTTATTTTGCGTCCTAGACCCTTCAAAGTTTGACCTGATTTCAATAGAAAACCATACAATAATCGGACTTTTTCAAGTTTTTAGGGTCAAAATTTTTACAAAAAAATTTTTTTTCTTTAAACGCCTGTAACTTCTTTATTTTGCGTCCTAGACCCTTCAAAGTTTGACCTGATTTCAATAGAAAACCATACAATTATCGGACTTTTTCAAGTTTTTAGGGTCAAAATTTTTACAAAAAAATTTTTTTTCTTTAAACGCCTGTAACTTCTTTATTTTGCGTCCTAGACCCTTCAAAGTTTGACCTGATTTCAATAGAAAACCATACAATTATCGGACTTTTTCAAGTTTTTAGGGTCAAAATTTTTACAAAAAAATTTTTTTTCTTTAAACGCCTGTAACTTCTTTATTTTGCGTCCTAGACCCTTCAAAGTTTGACCTGATTTCAATAGAAAACCATACAATTATCGGACTTTTTCAAGTTTTTAGGGTCAAAATTTTTACAAAAAAATTTTTTTTCTTTAAACGCCTGTAACTTCTTTATTTTGCGTCCTAGACCCTTCAAAGTTTGACCTGATTTCAATAGAAAACCATACAATTATCGGACTTTTTCAAGTTTTTAGGGCCAACATTTTTACAAAATTTTTTTTTTCTTTAAACGCCTGTAACTTCTTTATTTTGCGTCCTAGACCCTTCAAAGTTTGACCTGATTTCAATAGAAAACCATACAATTATCGGACTTTTTCAAGTTTTTAGGGTCAAAATTTTTACAAAAAAATTGTTTTTTCTTTAAACGCCTGTAACTTCTTTATTTTGCGTCCTAGACCCTTCAAAGTTTGACCTGATTTCAATAGAAAACCATACAATTATCGGACTTTTTCAAGTTTTTAGGGTCAAAATTTTTACAAAAAAATTTTTTTTCTTTAAACGCCTGTAACTTCTTTATTTTGCGTCCTAGACCCTTCAAAGTTTGACCTGATTTCAATAGAAAACCATACAATTATCGGACTTTTTCAAGTTTTTAGGGTCAAAATTTTTACAAAAAAATTTTTTTTCTTTAAACGCCTGTAACTTCTTTATTTTGCGTCCTAGACCCTTCAAAGTTTGACCTGATTTCAATAGAAAACCATACAATTTTCGGTCTTTTTTCAAGGTTTTAGGGTCAAAATTATTACAAAATTTTTTTTTTCTTTAAACGCCTGTAACTTCTTTATTTTGCGTCCTAGACCCTTCAAAGTTTGACCTGATTTCAATAGAAAACCATACAATTATCGGACTTTTTCAAGTTTTTAGAGTCAAAATTTTTACAAAAAATTTTTTTTCTTTAAACGCCTGTAACTTCTTTATTTTGCGTCCTAGACCCTTCAAAGTTTGACCTGATTTCAATAGAAAACCATACAATTATCGGACTTTTTCAAGTTTTTAGGGTCAAAATTTGTACAAAAAAATTTTTTTTCTTTAAACGCCTGTAACTTCTTTATTTTGCGTCCTAGACCCTTCAAAGTTTGACCTGATTTCAATAGAAAACCATACAATTATCGGACTTTTTCAAGTTTTTAGGGTCAAAATTTTTACAAAAAAATTTTTTTTCTTTAAACGCCTGTAACTTCTTTATTTTGCGTCCTAGACCCTTCAAAGTTTGACCTGATTTCAATAGAAAACCATACAATTATCGGACTTTTTCAAGTTTTTAGAGTCAAAATTTTTACAAAAAAATTTTTTTTCTTTAAACGCCTGTAACTTCTTTATTTTGCGTCCTAGACCCTTCAAAGTTTGACCTGATTTCAATAGAAAACCATACAATTATCGGACTTTTTCAAGTTTTTAGGGCCAAAATTTTTACAAAATTTTTTTTTTCTTTAAACGCCTGTAACTTCTTTATTTTGCGTCCTAGACCCTTCAAAGTTTGACCTGATTTCAATAGAAAACCATACAATTATCGGACTTTTTCAAGTTTTTAGGGTCAAAATTTTTACAAAAAAATTTTTTTTCTTTAAACGCCTGTAACTTCTTTATTTTGCGTCCTAGACCCTTCAAAGTTTGACCTGATTTCAATAGAAAACCATACAATTATCGGACTTTTTCAAGTTTTTTGGGCCAAAATTTTTACAAAAATTTTTTTTTTCTTTAAACGCCTGTAACTTCTTTATTTTGCGTCCTAGACCCTTCAAAGTTTGACCTGATTTCAATAGAAAACCATACAATTATCGGACTTTTTCAAGTTTTTAGGGTCAAAATTTTTACAAAAAAATTTTTTTTCTTTAAACGCCTGTAACTTCTTTATTTTGCGTCCTAGACCCTTCAAAGTTTGACCTGATTTCAATAGAAAACCATACAATTATCGGACTTTTTCAAGTTTTTAGGGTCAAAATTTTTACAAAAAAATTTTTTTTCTTTAAACGCCTGTAACTTCTTTATTTTGCGTCCTAGACCCTTCAAAGTTTGACCTGATTTCAATAGAAAACCATACAATTATCGGACTTTTTCAAGTTTTTAGGGTCAAAATTTTTACAAAAAAATTTTTTTTCTTTAAACGCCTGTAACTTCTTTATTTTGCGTCCTAGACCCTTCAAAGTTTGACCTGATTTCAATAGAAAACCATACAATTTTCGGTCTTTTTTCAAGGTTTTAGGGTCAAAATTATTACAAAATTTTTTTTTTTCTTTAAACGCCTGTAACTTCTTTATTTTGCGTCCTAGACCCTTCAAAGTTTGACCTGATTTCAATAGAAAACCATACAATTATCGGACTTTTTCAAGTTTTTAGGGTCAAAATTTTTACAAAAAAATTTTTTTTCTTTAAACGCCTGTAACTTCTTTATTTTGCGTCCTAGACCCTTCAAAGTTTGACCTGATTTCAATAGAAAACCATACAATTTTCGGTCTTTTTTCAAGTTTTTAGGGCCAAAATTTTTACAAAAATTTTTTTTCTTTAAACGCCTGTAACTTCTTTATTTTGCGTCCTAGACCCTTCAAAGTTTGACCTGATTTCAATAGAAAACCATACAATTATCGGACTTTTTCAAGTTTTTAGGGTCAAAATTTTTACAAAAAAATTTTTTTTCTTTAAACGCCTGTAACTTCTTTATTTTGCGTCCTAGACCCTTCAAAGTTTGACCTGATTTCAATAGAAAACCATACAATTATCGGACTTTTTCAAGTTTTTAGGGTCAAAATTTTTACAAAAAAATTTTTTTTCTTTAAACGCCTGTAACTTCTTTATTTTGCGTCCTAGACCCTTCAAAGTTTGACCTGATTTCAATAGAAAACCATACAATTATCGGACTTTTTCAAGTTTTTAGAGTCAAAATTTTTACAAAAAAAATTTTTTTCTTTAAACGCCTGTAACTTCTTTATTTTGCGTCCTAGACCCTTCAAAGTTTGACCTGATTTCAATAGAAAACCATACAATTATCGGACTTTTTCAAGTTTTTAGGGTCAAAATTTTTACAAAAAAATTTTTTTTCTTTAAACGCCTGTAACTTCTTTATTTTGCGTCCTAGACCCTTCAAAGTTTGACCTGATTTCAATAGAAAACCATACAATTTTCGGTCTTTTTTCAAGTTTTTAGGGCCAAAATTTTTACAAAATTTTTTTTTTTCTTTAAACGCCTGTAACTTCTTTATTTTGCGTCCTAGACCCTTCAAAGTTTGACCTGATTTCAATAGAAAACCATACAATTATCGGACTTTTTCAAGTTTTTAGAGTCAAAATTTTAACAAAAATTGTTTTTTCTTTAAACGCCTGTAACTTCTTTATTTTGCGTCCTAGACCCTTCAAAGTTTGACCTGATTTCAATAGAAAACCATACAATTATCGGACTTTTTCAAGTTTTTAGGGTCAAAATTTTTACAAAAAAATTTTTTTTTCTTTAAACGCCTGTAACTTCTTTATTTTGCGTCCTAGACCCTTCAAAGTTTGACCTGATTTCAATAGAAAACCATACAATTATCGGACTTTTTCAAGTTTTTAGGGTCAAAATTTTTACAAAATTTTTTTTTTCTTTAAACGCCTGTAACTTCTTTATTTTGCGTCCTAGACCCTTCAAAGTTTGACCTGATTTCAATAGAAAACCATACAATTGTCGGACTTTTTCAAGTTTTTAGGGTCAAAATTTTTACAAAAAAATTTTTTTTCTTTAAACGCCTGTAACTTCTTTATTTTGCGTCCTAGACCCTTCAAAGTTTGACCTGATTTCAATAGAAAACCATACAATTAACGGACTTTTTCAAGTTTTTAGGGTCAAAATTTTTACAAAAAAATTTTTTTTCTTTAAACGCCTGTAACTTCTTTATTTTGCGTCCTAGACCCTTCAAAGTTTGACCTGATTTCAATAGAAAACCATACAATTTTCGGTCTTTTTTCAAGGTTTTAGGGTCAAAATTATTACAAATTTTTTTTTTTTCTTTAAACGCCTGTAACTTCTTTATTTTGCGTCCTAGACCCTTCAAAGTTTGACCTGATTTCAATAGAAAACCATACAATTATCGGACTTTTTCAAGTTTTTAGGGTCAAAATTTTTACAAAAATTTTTTTTTTCTTTAAACGCCTGTAACTTCTTTATTTTGCGTCCTAGACCCTTCAAAGTTTGACCTGATTTCAATAGAAAACCATACAATTATCGGACTTTTTCAAGTTTTTAGGGTCAAAATTTTTACAAAAAAATTTTTTTTCTTTAAACGCCTGTAACTTCTTTATTTTGCGTCCTAGACCCTTCAAAGTTTGACCTGATTTCAATAGAAAACCATACAATTTTCGGTCTTTTTTCAAGTTTTTAGGGCCAAAATTTTTACAAAAATTTTTTTTTCTTTAAACGCCTGTAACTTCTTTATTTTGCGTCCTAGACCCTTCAAAGTTTGACCTGATTTCAATAGAAAACCATACAATTATCGGACTTTTTCAAGTTTTTAGGGTCAAAATTTTTACAAAAATATTTTTTTTCTTTAAACGCCTGTAACTTCTTTATTTTGCGTCCTAGACCCTTCAAAGTTTGACCTGATTTCAATAGAAAACCATACAATTATCGGACTTTTTCAAGTTTTTAGGGTCAAAATTTTTACAAAATTTTTTTTTTCTTTAAACGCCTGTAACTTCTTTATTTTGCGTCCTAGACCCTTCAAAGTTTGACCTGATTTCAATAGAAAACCATACAATTATCGGACTTTTTCAAGTTTTTAGAGTCAAAATTTTTACAAAAAAATTTTTTTTCTTTAAACGCCTGTAACTTCTTTATTTTGCGTCCTAGACCCTTCAAAGTTTGACCTGATTTCAATAGAAAACCATACAATTATCGGACTTTTTCAAGTTTTTAGGGTCAAAATTTTTACAAAAAAATTTTTTTTCTTTAAACGCCTGTAACTTCTTTATTTTGCGTCCTAGACCCTTCAAAGTTTGACCTGATTTCAATAGAAAACCATACAATTTTCGGTCTTTTTTCAAGTTTTTAGGGTCAAAATTTTTACAAAAAAATTTTTTTTCTTTAAACGCCTGTAACTTCTTTATTTTGCGTCCTAGACCCTTCAAAGTTTGACCTGATTTCAATAGAAAACCATACAATTATCGGACTTTTTCAAGTTTTTAGAGTCAAAATTTTAACAAAAATTGTTTTTTCTTTAAACGCCTGTAACTTCTTTATTTTGCGTCCTAGACCCTTCAAAGTTTGACCTGATTTCAATAGAAAACCATACAATTATCGGACTTTTTCAAGTTTTTAGGGTCAAATTTTTTACAAAAAATTTTTTTTTCTTTAAACGCCTGTAACTTCTTTATTTTGCGTCCTAGACCCTTCAAAGTTTGACCTGATTTCAATAGAAAACCATACAATTATCGGACTTTTTCAAGTTTTTAGGGTCAAAATTTTTACAAAAAAATTTTTTTTCTTTAAACGCCTGTAACTTCTTTATTTTGCGTCCTAGACCCTTCAAAGTTTGACCTGATTTCAATAGAAAACCATACAATTATCGGACTTTTTCAAGTTTTTAGGGTCAAAATTTTTACAAAAAAATTTTTTTTCTTTAAACGCCTGTAACTTCTTTATTTTGCGTCCTAGACCCTTCAAAGTTTGACCTGATTTCAATAGAAAACCATACAATTATCGGACTTTTTCAAGTTTTTAGGGTCAAAATTTTTACAAAAAAATTTTTTTTCTTTAAACGCCTGTAACTTCTTTATTTTGCGTCCTAGACCCTTCAAAGTTTGACCTGATTTCAATAGAAAACCATACAATTTTCGGTCTTTTTTCAAGTTTTTAGGGCCAAAATTTTTACAAATTTTTTTTTTTTCTTTAAACGCCTGTAACTTCTTTATTTTGCGTCCTAGACCCTTCAAAGTTTGACCTGATTTCAATAGAAAACCATACAATTATCGGACTTTTTCAAGTTTTTAGAGTCAAAATTTTTACAAAAAAATTTTTTTTCTATAAACGCCTGTAACTTCTTTATTTTGCGTCCTAGACCCTTCAAAGTTTGACCTGATTTCAATAGAAAACCATACAATTATCGGACTTTTTCAAGTTTTTAGGGTCAAAATTTTTACAAAAAAATTTTTTTTCTTTAAACGCCTGTAACTTCTTTATTTTGCGTCCTAGACCCTTCAAAGTTTGACCTGATTTCAATAGAAAACCATACAATTTTCGGTCTTTTTTCAAGTTTTTAGGGTCAAAATTTTTACAAAAATTTTTTTTTTCTTTAAACGCCTGTAACTTCTTTATTTTGCGTCCTAGACCCTTCAAAGTTTGACCTGATTTCAATAGAAAACCATACAATTATCGGACTTTTTCAAGTTTTTAGAGTCAAAATTTTAACAAAAATTGTTTTTTCTTTAAACGCCTGTAACTTCTTTATTTTGCGTCCTAGACCCTTCAAAGTTTGACCTGATTTCAATAGAAAACCATACAATTATCGGACTTTTTCAAGTTTTTAGAGTCAAAATTTTTACAAAAAAATTTTTTTTCTTTAAACGCCTGTAACTTCTTTATTTTGCGTCCTAGACCCTTCAAAGTTTGACCTGATTTCAATAGAAAACCATACAATTATCGGACTTTTTCAAGTTTTTAGGGTCAAAATTTTTACAAAAAAATTTTTTTTCTTTAAACGCCTGTAACTTCTTTATTTTGCGTCCTAGACCCTTCAAAGTTTGACCTGATTTCAATAGAAAACCATACAATTATCGGACTTTTTCAAGTTTTTAGGGTCAAAATTTTTACAAAAAAATTTTTTTTCTTTAAACGCCTGTAACTTCTTTATTTTGCGTCCTAGACCCTTCAAAGTTTGACCTGATTTCAATAGAAAACCATACAATTATCGGACTTTTTCAAGTTTTTAGGGTCAAAATTTTTACAAAAAAATTTTTTTTCTTTAAACGCCTGTAACTTCTTTATTTTGCGTCCTAGACCCTTCAAAGTTTGACCTGATTTCAATAGAAAACCATACAATTTTCGGTCTTTTTTCAAGTTTTTAGGGCCAAAATTTTTACAAATTTTTTTTTTCTTTAAACGCCTGTAACTTCTTTATTTTGCGTCCTAGACCCTTCAAAGTTTGACCTGATTTCAATAGAAAACCATACAATTATCGGACTTTTTCAAGTTTTTAGAGTCAAAATTTTAACAAAAATTGTTTTTTCTTTAAACGCCTGTAACTTCTTTATTTTGCGTCCTAGACCCTTCAAAGTTTGACCTGATTTCAATAGAAAACCATACAATTATCGGACTTTTTCAAGTTTTTAGAGTCAAAATTTTAACAAAAATTGTTTTTTCTTTAAACGCCTGTAACTTCTTTATTTTGCGTCCTAGACCCTTCAAAGTTTGACCTGATTTCAATAGAAAACCATACAATTATCGGACTTTTTCAAGTTTTTAGGGTCAAAATTTTTACAAAAAAATTTTTTTTCTTTAAACGCCTGTAACTTCTTTATTTTGCGTCCTAGACCCTTCAAAGTTTGACCTGATTTCAATAGAAAACCATACAATTATCGGACTTTTTCAAGTTTTTAGAGTCAAAATTTTAACAAAAATTGTTTTTTCTTTAAACGCCTGTAACTTCTTTATTTTGCGTCCTAGACCCTTCAAAGTTTGACCTGATTTCAATAGAAAACCATACAATTATCGGACTTTTTCAAGTTTTTAGGGTCAAAATTTTTACAAAAAAATTTTTTTTCTTTAAACGCCTGTAACTTCTTTATTTTGCGTCCTAGACCCTTCAAAGTTTGACCTGATTTCAATAGAAAACCATACAATTATCGGACTTTTTCAAGTTTTTAGGGTCAAAATTTTTACAAAATTTTTTTTTTCTTTAAACGCCTGTAACTTCTTTATTTTGCGTCCTAGACCCTTCAAAGTTTGACCTGATTTCAATAGAAAACCATACAATTATCGGACTTTTTCAAGTTTTTAGGGTCAAAATTTTTACAAAAAAATTTTTTTTCTTTAAACGCCTGTAACTTCTTTATTTTGCGTCCTAGACCCTTCAAAGTTTGACCTGATTTCAATAGAAAACCATACAAATATCGGACTTTTTCAAGTTTTTAGGGTCAAAATTTTTACAAAAAAATTTTTTTTCTTTAAAACGCCTGTAACTTCTTTATTTTGCGTCCTAGACCCTTCAAAGTTTGACCTGATTTCAATAGAAAACCATACAATTATCGGACTTTTTCAAGTTTTTAGGGTCAAAATTTTTACAAAAAAATTTTTTTTCTTTAAACGCCTGTAACTTCTTTATTTTGCGTCCTAGACCCTTCAAAGTTTGACCTGATTTCAATAGAAAACCATACAATTATCGGACTTTTTCAAGTTTTTAGGGTCAAAATTTTTACAAAAAAATTTTTTTTCTTTAAACGCCTGTAACTTCTTTATTTTGCGTCCTAGACCCTTCAAAGTTTGACCTGATTTCAATAGAAAACCATACAATTATCGGACTTTTTCAAGTTTTTAGGGTCAAAATTTTTACAAAAAAATTTTTTTTCTTTAAACGCCTGTAACTTCTTTATTTTGCGTCCTAGACCCTTCAAAGTTTGACCTGATTTCAATAGAAAACCATACAATTATCGGACTTTTTCAAGTTTTTAGGGCCAAAATTTTAACAACAATTGTTTTTTCTTTAAACGCCTGTAACTTCTTTATTTTGCGTCCTAGACCCTTCAAAGTTTGACCTGATTTCAATAGAAAACCATACAATTATCGGACTTTTTCAAGTTTTTAGGGTCAAAATTTTTACAAAATTTTTTTTTTCTTTAAACGCCTGTAACTTCTTTATTTTGCGTCCTAGACCCTTCAAAGTTTGACCTGATTTCAATAGAAAACCATACAATTATCGGACTTTTTCAAGTTTTTAGGGCCAAAATTTTTACAAAAATTTTTTTTTTCTTTAAACGCCTGTAACTTCTTTATTTTGCGTCCTAGACCCTTCAAAGTTTGACCTGATTTCAATAGAAAACCATACAATTATCGGACTTTTTCAAGTTTTTAGGGTCAAAATTTTTACAAAAAAATTTTTTTTCTTTAAACGCCTGTAACTTCTTTATTTTGCGTCCTAGACCCTTCAAAGTTTGACCTGATTTCAATAGAAAACCATACAATTATCGGACTTTTTCAAGTTTTTAGGGTCAAAATTTTTACAAAAAAATTTTTTTTCTTTAAACGCCTGTAACTTCTTTATTTTGCGTCCTAGACCCTTCAAAGTTTGACCTGATTTCAATAGAAAACCATACAATTATCGGACTTTTTCAAGTTTTTAGAGTCAAAATTTTTACAAAAAAATTTTTTTTCTTTAAACGCCTGTAACTTCTTTATTTTGCGTCCTAGACCCTTCAAAGTTTGACCTGATTTCAATAGAAAACCATACAATTATCGGACTTTTTCAAGTTTTTAGGGTCAAAATTTTTACAAAAAAATTTTTTTTCTTTAAACGCCTGTAACTTCTTTATTTTGCGTCCTAGACCCTTCAAAGTTTGACCTGATTTCAATAGAAAACCATACAATTTTCGGTCTTTTTTCAAGTTTTTAGGGTCAAAATTTTTACAAAAAAATTTTTTTTCTTTAAACGCCTGTAACTTCTTTATTTTGCGTCCTAGACCCTTCAAAGTTTGACCTGATTTCAATAGAAAACCATACAATTATCGGACTTTTTCAAGTTTTTAGGGCCAAAATTTTAACAACAATTGTTTTTTCTTTAAACGCCTGTAACTTCTTTATTTTGCGTCCTAGACCCTTCAAAGTTTGACCTGATTTCAATAGAAAACCATACAATTATCGGACTTTTTCAAGTTTTTAGAGTCAAAATTTTTACAAAAAAATTTTTTTTCTTTAAACGCCTGTAACTTCTTTATTTTGCGTCCTAGACCCTTCAAAGTTTGACCTGATTTCAATAGAAAACCATACAATTTTCGGTCTTTTTTCAAGTTTTTAGGGTCAAAATTTTTACAAAAAAATTTTTTTTCTTTAAACGCCTGTAACTTCTTTATTTTGCGTCCTAGACCCTTCAAAGTTTGACCTGATTTCAATAGAAAACCATACAATTATCGGACTTTTTCAAGTTTTTAGGGCCAAAATTTTAACAACAATTGTTTTTTCTTTAAACGCCTGTAACTTCTTTATTTTGCGTCCTAGACCCTTCAAAGTTTGACCTGATTTCAATAGAAAACCATACAATTATCGGACTTTTTCAAGTTTTTAGGGCCAAAATTTTAACAACAATTGTTTTTTCTTTAAACGCCTGTAACTTCTTTATTTTGCGTCCTAGACCCTTCAAAGTTTGACCTGATTTCAATAGAAAACCATACAATTATCGGACTTTTTCAAGTTTTTAGAGTCAAAATTTTAACAACAATTGTTTTTTCTTTAAACGCCTGTAACTTCTTTATTTTGCGTCCTAGACCCTTCAAAGTTTGACCTGATTTCAATAGAAAACCATACAATTATCGGACTTTTTCAAGTTTTTAGAGTCAAAATTTTTACAAAAAAATTTTTTTTCTTTAAACGCCTGTAACTTCTTTATTTTGCGTCCTAGACCCTTCAAAGTTTGACCTGATTTCAATAGAAAACCATACAATTTTCGGTCTTTTTTCAAGTTTTTAGGGTCAAAATTTTTACAAAAAAATTTTTTTTCTTTAAACGCCTGTAACTTCTTTATTTTGCGTCCTAGACCCTTCAAAGTTTGACCTGATTTCAATAGAAAACCATACAATTATCGGACTTTTTCAAGTTTTTAGAGTCAAAATTTTAACAAAAATTGTTTTTTCTTTAAACGCCTGTAACTTCTTTATTTTGCGTCCTAGACCCTTCAAAGTTTGACCTGATTTCAATAGAAAACCATACAATTATCGGACTTTTTCAAGTTTTTAAGGCCAAAATTTTTACAAAATTTTTTTTTTTCTTTAAACGCCTGTAACTTCTTTATTTTGCGTCCTAGACCCTTCAAAGTTTGACCTGATTTCAATAGAAAACCATACAATTATCGGACTTTTTCAAGTTTTTAGGGTCAAAATTTTTACAAAAAAAATTTTTTTCTTTAAACGCCTGTAACTTCTTTATTTTGCGTCCTAGACCCTTCAAAGTTTGACCTGATTTCAATAGAAAACCATACAATTATCGGACTTTTTCAAGTTTTTAGGGTCAAAATTTTTACAAAAAAATTTTTTTTCTTTAAACGCCTGTAACTTCTTTATTTTGCGTCCTAGACCCTTCAAAGTTTGACCTGATTTCAATAGAAAACCATACAATTATCGGACTTTTTCAAGTTTTTAGGGTCAAAATTTTTACAAAAAAATTTTTTTTCTTTAAACGCCTGTAACTTCTTTATTTTGCGTCCTAGACCCTTCAAAGTTTGACCTGATTTCAATAGAAAACCATACAATTTTCGGTCTTTTTTCAAGGTTTTAGGGTCAAAATTATTACAAAATTTTTTTTTTCTTTAAACGCCTGTAACTTCTTTATTTTGCGTCCTAGACCCTTCAAAGTTTGACCTGATTTCAATAGAAAACCATACAATTATCGGACTTTTTCAAGTTTTTAGAGTCAAAATTTTTACAAAAAAATTTTTTTTCTTTAAACGCCTGTAACTTCTTTATTTTGCGTCCTAGACCCTTCAAAGTTTGACCTGATTTCAATAGAAAACCATACAATTATCGGACTTTTTCAAGTTTTTAGGGTCAAAATTTTTACAAAAAAATTTTTTTTCTTTAAACGCCTGTAACTTCTTTATTTTGCGTCCTAGACCCTTCAAAGTTTGACCTGATTTCAATAGAAAACCATACAATTATCGGACTTTTTCAAGTTTTTAGAGTCAAAATTTTAACAAAAATTGTTTTTTCTTTAAACGCCTGTAACTTCTTTATTTTGCGTCCTAGACCCTTCAAAGTTTGACCTGATTTCAATAGAAAACCATACAATTATCGGACTTTTTCAAGTTTTTAGGGTCAAAATTTTTACAAAAAAATTTTTTTTCTTTAAACGCCTGTAACTTCTTTATTTTGCGTCCTAGACCCTTCAAAGTTTGACCTGATTTCAATAGAAAACCATACAATTATCGGACTTTTTCAAGTTTTTAGGGTCAAAATTTTTACAAAAATTTTTTTTTTCTTTAAACGCCTGTAACTTCTTTATTTTGCGTCCTAGACCCTTCAAAGTTTGACCTGATTTCAATAGAAAACCATACAATTTTCGGTCTTTTTTCAAGTTTTTAGGGTCAAAATTTTTACAAAAATTTTTTTTTTCTTTAAACGCCTGTAACTTCTTTATTTTGCGTCCTAGACCCTTCAAAGTTTGACCTGATTTCAATAGAAAACCATACAATTATCGGACTTTTTCAAGTTTTTAGAGTCAAAATTTTTACAAAAAAATTTTTTTTCTTTAAACGCCTGTAACTTCTTTATTTTGCGTCCTAGACCCTTCAAAGTTTGACCTGATTTCAATAGAAAACCATACAATTATCGGACTTTTTCAAGTTTTTAGGGCCAAAATTTTTACAAAATTTTTTTTTTTCTTTAAACGCCTGTAACTTCTTTATTTTGCGTCCTAGACCCTTCAAAGTTTGACCTGATTTCAATAGAAAACCATACAATTATCGGACTTTTTCAAGTTTTTAGGGTCAAAATTTTTACAAAAAAATTTTTTTTCTTTAAACGCCTGTAACTTCTTTATTTTGCGTCCTAGACCCTTCAAAGTTTGACCTGATTTCAATAGAAAACCATACAATTATCGGACTTTTTCAAGTTTTTAGGGCCAAAATTTTTACAAAATTTTTTTTTTTCTTTAAACGCCTGTAACTTCTTTATTTTGCGTCCTAGACCCTTCAAAGTTTGACCTGATTTCAATAGAAAACCATACAATTATCGGACTTTTTCAAGTTTTTAGGGTCAAAATTTTTACAAAAATATTTTTTTTCTTTAAACGCCTGTAACTTCTTTATTTTGCGTCCTAGACCCTTCAAAGTTTGACCTGATTTCAATAGAAAACCATACAATTATCGGACTTTTTCAAGTTTTTAGGGTCAAAATTTTTACAAAAAAATTTTTTTTCTTTAAACGCCTGTAACTTCTTTATTTTGCGTCCTAGACCCTTCAAAGTTTGACCTGATTTCAATAGAAAACCATACAATTATCGGACTTTTTCAAGTTTTTAGGGTCAAAATTTTTACAAAAAAAATTTTTTTCTTTAAACGCCTGTAACTTCTTTATTTTGCGTCCTAGACCCTTCAAAGTTTGACCTGATTTCAATAGAAAACCATACAATTTTCGGTCTTTTTTCAAGGTTTTAGGGTCAAAATTATTACAAAATTTTTTTTTTCTTTAAACGCCTGTAACTTCTTTATTTTGCGTCCTAGACCCTTCAAAGTTTGACCTGATTTCAATAGAAAACCATACAATTATCGGACTTTTTCAAGTTTTTAGAGTCAAAATTTTTACAAAAAATTTTTTTTCTTTAAACGCCTGTAACTTCTTTATTTTGCGTCCTAGACCCTTCAAAGTTTGACCTGATTTCAATAGAAAACCATACAATTATCGGACTTTTTCAAGTTTTTAGGGTCAAAATTTGTACAAAAAAATTTTTTTTCTTTAAACGCCTGTAACTTCTTTATTTTGCGTCCTAGACCCTTCAAAGTTTGACCTGATTTCAATAGAAAACCATACAATTATCGGACTTTTTCAAGTTTTTAGAGTCAAAATTTTTACAAAAAAATTTTTTTTCTTTAAACGCCTGTAACTTCTTTATTTTGCGTCCTAGACCCTTCAAAGTTTGACCTGATTTCAATAGAAAACCATACAATTATCGGACTTTTTCAAGTTTTTAGGGCCAAAATTTTTACAAAATTTTTTTTTTTCTTTAAACGCCTGTAACTTCTTTATTTTGCGTCCTAGACCCTTCAAAGTTTGACCTGATTTCAATAGAAAACCATACAATTATCGGACTTTTTCAAGTTTTTAGGGTCAAAATTTTTACAAAAATATTTTTTTTCTTTAAACGCCTGTAACTTCTTTATTTTGCGTCCTAGACCCTTCAAAGTTTGACCTGATTTCAATAGAAAACCATACAATTATCGGACTTTTTCAAGTTTTTAGGGTCAAAATTTTTACAAAAAAATTTTTTTTCTTTAAACGCCTGTAACTTCTTTATTTTGCGTCCTAGACCCTTCAAAGTTTGACCTGATTTCAATAGAAAACCATACAATTATCGGACTTTTTCAAGTTTTTAGGGTCAAAATTTTTACAAAAAAAATTTTTTTCTTTAAACGCCTGTAACTTCTTTATTTTGCGTCCTAGACCCTTCAAAGTTTGACCTGATTTCAATAGAAAACCATACAATTTTCGGTCTTTTTTCAAGGTTTTAGGGTCAAAATTATTACAAAATTTTTTTTTTCTTTAAACGCCTGTAACTTCTTTATTTTGCGTCCTAGACCCTTCAAAGTTTGACCTGATTTCAATAGAAAACCATACAATTATCGGACTTTTTCAAGTTTTTAGAGTCAAAATTTTTACAAAAAATTTTTTTTCTTTAAACGCCTGTAACTTCTTTATTTTGCGTCCTAGACCCTTCAAAGTTTGACCTGATTTCAATAGAAAACCATACAATTATCGGACTTTTTCAAGTTTTTAGGGTCAAAATTTGTACAAAAAAATTTTTTTTCTTTAAACGCCTGTAACTTCTTTATTTTGCGTCCTAGACCCTTCAAAGTTTGACCTGATTTCAATAGAAAACCATACAATTATCGGACTTTTTCAAGTTTTTAGGGTCAAAATTTTTACAAAAAAATTTTTTTTCTTTAAACGCCTGTAACTTCTTTATTTTGCGTCCTAGACCCTTCAAAGTTTGACCTGATTTCAATAGAAAACCATACAATTATCGGACTTTTTCAAGTTTTTAGAGTCAAAATTTTTACAAAAAAATTTTTTTTCTTTAAACGCCTGTAACTTCTTTATTTTGCGTCCTAGACCCTTCAAAGTTTGACCTGATTTCAATAGAAAACCATACAATTATCGGACTTTTTCAAGTTTTTAGGGCCAAAATTTTTACAAAAAATTTTTTTTCTTTAAACGCCTGTAACTTCTTTATTTTGCGTCCTAGACCCTTCAAAGTTTGACCTGATTTCAATAGAAAACCATACAATTATCGGACTTTTTCAAGTTTTTAGGGTCAAAATTTTTACAAAAAAATTTTTTTTCTTTAAACGCCTGTAACTTCTTTATTTTGCGTCCTAGACCCTTCAAAGTTTGACCTGATTTCAATAGAAAACCATACAATTATCGGACTTTTTCAAGTTTTTAGGGTCAAAATTTTTACAAAATTTTTTTTTTTCTTTAAACGCCTGTAACTTCTTTATTTTGCGTCCTAGACCCTTCAAAGTTTGACCTGATTTCAATAGAAAACCATACAATTATCGGACTTTTTCAAGTTTTTAGGGTCAAAATTTTTACAAAAAAATTTTTTTTCTTTAAACGCCTGTAACTTCTTTATTTTGCGTCCTAGACCCTTCAAAGTTTGACCTGATTTCAATAGAAAACCATACAATTATCGGACTTTTTCAAGTTTTTAGGGTCAAAATTTTTTTTCTTTAAACGCCTGTAACTTCTTTATTTTGCGTCCTAGACCCTTCAAAGTTTGACCTGATTTCAATAGAAAACCATACAATTATCGGACTTTTTCAAGTTTTTAGGGTCAAAATTTTTACAAAAAAATTTTTTTTCTTTAAACGCCTGTAACTTCTTTATTTTGCGTCCTAGACCCTTCAAAGTTTGACCTGATTTCAATAGAAAACCATACAATTATCGGACTTTTTCAAGTTTTTAGGGTCAAAATTTTTACAAAAAAATTTTTTTTCTTTAAACGCCTGTAACTTCTTTATTTTGCGTCCTAGACCCTTCAAAGTTTGACCTGATTTCAATAGAAAACCATACAATTTTCGGTCTTTTTTCAAGTTTTTAGGGCCAAAATTTTTACAAATTTTTTTTTTCTTTAAACGCCTGTAACTTCTTTATTTTGCGTCCTAGACCCTTCAAAGTTTGACCTGATTTCAATAGAAAACCATACAATTATCGGACTTTTTCAAGTTTTTAGGGTCAAAATTTTTACAAAAAAATTTTTTTTCTTTAAACGCCTGTAACTTCTTTATTTTGCGTCCTAGACCCTTCAAAGTTTGACCTGATTTCAATAGAAAACCATACAATTATCGGACTTTTTCAAGTTTTTAGGGTCAAAATTTTTACAAAAAAATTTTTTTTCTTTAAACGCCTGTAACTTCTTTATTTTGCGTCCTAGACCCTTCAAAGTTTGACCTGATTTCAATAGAAAACCATACAATTATCGGACTTTTTCAAGTTTTTAGAGTCAAAATTTTTACAAAAAAATTTTTTTTCTTTAAACGCCTGTAACTTCTTTATTTTGCGTCCTAGACCCTTCAAAGTTTGACCTGATTTCAATAGAAAACCATACAATTATCGGACTTTTTCAAGTTTTTAGGGTCAAAATTTTTACAAAAAAATTTTTTTTCTTTAAACGCCTGTAACTTCTTTATTTTGCGTCCTAGACCCTTCAAAGTTTGACCTGATTTCAATAGAAAACCATACAATTTTCGGTCTTTTTTCAAGTTTTTAGGGCCAAAATTTTTACAAAATTTTTTTTTTTCTTTAAACGCCTGTAACTTCTTTATTTTGCGTCCTAGACCCTTCAAAGTTTGACCTGATTTCAATAGAAAACCATACAATTATCGGACTTTTTCAAGTTTTTAGAGTCAAAATTTTAACAAAAATTGTTTTTTCTTTAAACGCCTGTAACTTCTTTATTTTGCGTCCTAGACCCTTCAAAGTTTGACCTGATTTCAATAGAAAACCATACAATTATCGGACTTTTTCAAGTTTTTAGGGTCAAAATTTTTACAAAAAAATTTTTTTTTCTTTAAACGCCTGTAACTTCTTTATTTTGCGTCCTAGACCCTTCAAAGTTTGACCTGATTTCAATAGAAAACCATACAATTATCGGACTTTTTCAAGTTTTTAGGGTCAAAATTTTTACAAAATTTTTTTTTTCTTTAAACGCCTGTAACTTCTTTATTTTGCGTCCTAGACCCTTCAAAGTTTGACCTGATTTCAATAGAAAACCATACAATTATCGGACTTTTTCAAGTTTTTAGGGTCAAAATTTTTACAAAAAAATTTTTTTTCTTTAAACGCCTGTAACTTCTTTATTTTGCGTCCTAGACCCTTCAAAGTTTGACCTGATTTCAATAGAAAACCATACAATTAACGGACTTTTTCAAGTTTTTAGGGTCAAAATTTTTACAAAAAAATTTTTTTTCTTTAAACGCCTGTAACTTCTTTATTTTGCGTCCTAGACCCTTCAAAGTTTGACCTGATTTCAATAGAAAACCATACAATTTTCGGTCTTTTTTCAAGGTTTTAGGGTCAAAATTATTACAAAATTTTTTTTTTTCTTTAAACGCCTGTAACTTCTTTATTTTGCGTCCTAGACCCTTCAAAGTTTGACCTGATTTCAATAGAAAACCATACAATTATCGGACTTTTTCAAGTTTTTAGGGTCAAAATTTTTACAAAAATTTTTTTTTTCTTTAAACGCCTGTAACTTCTTTATTTTGCGTCCTAGACCCTTCAAAGTTTGACCTGATTTCAATAGAAAACCATACAATTATCGGACTTTTTCAAGTTTTTAGGGTCAAAATTTTTACAAAAAAATTTTTTTTCTTTAAACGCCTGTAACTTCTTTATTTTGCGTCCTAGACCCTTCAAAGTTTGACCTGATTTCAATAGAAAACCATACAATTTTCGGTCTTTTTTCAAGTTTTTAGGGCCAAAATTTTTACAAAAATTTTTTTTTTCTTTAAACGCCTGTAACTTCTTTATTTTGCGTCCTAGACCCTTCAAAGTTTGACCTGATTTCAATAGAAAACCATACAATTATCGGACTTTTTCAAGTTTTTAGGGTCAAAATTTTTACAAAAAAAATTTTTTTCTTTAAACGCCTGTAACTTCTTTATTTTGCGTCCTAGACCCTTCAAAGTTTGACCTGATTTCAATAGAAAACCATACAATTATCGGACTTTTTCAAGTTTTTAGGGTCAAAATTTTTACAAATTTTTTTTTTTCTTTAAACGCCTGTAACTTCTTTATTTTGCGTCCTAGACCCTTCAAAGTTTGACCTGATTTCAATAGAAAACCATACAATTATCGGACTTTTTCAAGTTTTTAGAGTCAAAATTTTTACAAAAAAATTTTTTTTCTTTAAACGCCTGTAACTTCTTTATTTTGCGTCCTAGACCCTTCAAAGTTTGACCTGATTTCAATAGAAAACCATACAATTATCGGACTTTTTCAAGTTTTTAGGGTCAAAATTTTTACAAAAAAAATTTTTTTCTTTAAACGCCTGTAACTTCTTTATTTTGCGTCCTAGACCCTTCAAAGTTTGACCCGATTTCAATAGAAAACCATACAATTTTCGGTCTTTTTTCAAGTTTTTAGGGTCAAAATTTTTACAAAAAAATTTTTTTTCTTTAAACGCCTGTAACTTCTTTATTTTGCGTCCTAGACCCTTCAAAGTTTGACCTGATTTCAATAGAAAACCATACAATTATCGGACTTTTTCAAGTTTTTAGAGTCAAAATTTTAACAAAAATTGTTTTTTCTTTAAACGCCTGTAACTTCTTTATTTTGCGTCCTAGACCCTTCAAAGTTTGACCTGATTTCAATAGAAAACCATACAATTATCGGACTTTTTCAAGTTTTTAGGGTCAAATTTTTTACAAAAAATTTTTTTTTCTTTAAACGCCTGTAACTTCTTTATTTTGCGTCCTAGACCCTTCAAAGTTTGACCTGATTTCAATAGAAAACCATACAATTATCGGACTTTTTCAAGTTTTTAGGGTCAAAATTTTTACAAAAAAATTTTTTTTCTTTAAACGCCTGTAACTTCTTTATTTTGCGTCCTAGACCCTTCAAAGTTTGACCTGATTTCAATAGAAAACCATACAATTATCGGACTTTTTCAAGTTTTTAGGGTCAAAATTTTTACAAAAAAATTTTTTTTCTTTAAACGCCTGTAACTTCTTTATTTTGCGTCCTAGACCCTTCAAAGTTTGACCTGATTTCAATAGAAAACCATACAATTATCGGACTTTTTCAAGTTTTTAGGGTCAAAATTTTTACAAAAAAATTTTTTTTCTTTAAACGCCTGTAACTTCTTTATTTTGCGTCCTAGACCCTTCAAAGTTTGACCTGATTTCAATAGAAAACCATACAATTTTCGGTCTTTTTTCAAGTTTTTAGGGCCAAAATTTTTACAAAAATTTTTTTTTTCTTTAAACGCCTGTAACTTCTTTATTTTGCGTCCTAGACCCTTCAAAGTTTGACCTGATTTCAATAGAAAACCATACAATTATCGGACTTTTTCAAGTTTTTAGAGTCAAAATTTTTACAAAAAAAATTTTTTTCTATAAACGCCTGTAACTTCTTTATTTTGCGTCCTAGACCCTTCAAAGTTTGACCTGATTTCAATAGAAAACCATACAATTATCGGACTTTTTCAAGTTTTTAGGGTCAAAATTTTTACAAAAAAATTTTTTTTCTTTAAACGCATGTAACTTCTTTATTTTGCGTCCTAGACCCTTCAAAGTTTGACCTGATTTCAATAGAAAACCATACAATTTTCGGTCTTTTTTCAAGTTTTTAGGGTCAAAATTTTTACAAAAATTTTTTTTTTCTTTAAACGCCTGTAACTTCTTTATTTTGCGTCCTAGACCCTTCAAAGTTTGACCTGATTTCAATAGAAAACCATACAATTATCGGACTTTTTCAAGTTTTTAGAGTCAAAATTTTAACAAAAATTGTTTTTTCTTTAAACGCCTGTAACTTCTTTATTTTGCGTCCTAGACCCTTCAAAGTTTGACCTGATTTCAATAGAAAACCATACAATTATCGGACTTTTTCAAGTTTTTAGAGTCAAAATTTTTACAAAAAAATTTTTTTTCTTTAAACGCCTGTAACTTCTTTATTTTGCGTCCTAGACCCTTCAAAGTTTGACCTGATTTCAATAGAAAACCATACAATTATCGGACTTTTTCAAGTTTTTAGGGTCAAAATTTTTACAAAAAAATTTTTTTTCTTTAAACGCCTGTAACTTCTTTATTTTGCGTCCTAGACCCTTCAAAGTTTGACCTGATTTCAATAGAAAACCATACAATTATCGGACTTTTTCAAGTTTTTAGGGCCAAAATTTTTACAAAAAAATTTTTTTTCTTTAAACGCCTGTAACTTCTTTATTTTGCGTCCTAGACCCTTCAAAGTTTGACCTGATTTCAATAGAAAACCATACAATTATCGGACTTTTTCAAGTTTTTAGGGTCAAAATTTTTACAAAAAAATTTTTTTTCTTTAAACGCCTGTAACTTCTTTATTTTGCGTCCTAGACCCTTCAAAGTTTGACCTGATTTCAATAGAAAACCATACAATTTTCGGTCTTTTTTCAAGTTTTTAGGGCCAAAATTTTTACAAATTTTTTTTTTTCTTTAAACGCCTGTAACTTCTTTATTTTGCGTCCTAGACCCTTCAAAGTTTGACCTGATTTCAATAGAAAACCATACAATTATCGGACTTTTTCAAGTTTTTAGAGTCAAAATTTTAACAAAAATTGTTTTTTCTTTAAACGCCTGTAACTTCTTTATTTTGCGTCCTAGACCCTTCAAAGTTTGACCTGATTTCAATAGAAAACCATACAATTATCGGACTTTTTCAAGTTTTTAGGGTCAAAATTTTTACAAAAAAATTTTTTTTCTTTAAACGCCTGTAACTTCTTTATTTTGCGTCCTAGACCCTTCAAAGTTTGACCTGATTTCAATAGAAAACCATACAATTATCGGACTTTTTCAAGTTTTTAGGGTCAAAATTTTTACAAAAAAATTTTTTTTCTTTAAACGCCTGTAACTTCTTTATTTTGCGTCCTAGACCCTTCAAAGTTTGACCTGATTTCAATAGAAAACCATACAATTATCGGACTTTTTCAAGTTTTTAGAGTCAAAATTTTAACAAAAATTGTTTTTTCTTTAAACGCCTGTAACTTCTTTATTTTGCGTCCTAGACCCTTCAAAGTTTGACCTGATTTCAATAGAAAACCATACAATTATCGGACTTTTTCAAGTTTTTAAGGCCAAAATTTTTACAAAATTTTTTTTTTTCTTTAAACGCCTGTAACTTCTTTATTTTGCGTCCTAGACCCTTCAAAGTTTGACCTGATTTCAATAGAAAACCATACAATTATCGGACTTTTTCAAGTTTTTAGGGTCAAAATTTTTACAAAAAAATTTTTTTTCTTTAAACGCCTGTAACTTCTTTATTTTGCGTCCTAGACCCTTCAAAGTTTGACCTGATTTCAATAGAAAACCATACAATTATCGGACTTTTTCAAGTTTTTAGGGTCAAAATTTTTACAAAAAAATTTTTTTTCTTTAAACGCCTGTAACTTCTTTATTTTGCGTCCTAGACCCTTCAAAGTTTGACCTGATTTCAATAGAAAACCATACAATTATCGGACTTTTTCAAGTTTTTAGGGTCAAAATTTTTACAAAAAAATTTTTTTTCTTTAAACGCCTGTAACTTCTTTATTTTGCGTCCTAGACCCTTCAAAGTTTGACCTGATTTCAATAGAAAACCATACAATTTTCGGTCTTTTTTCAAGGTTTTAGGGTCAAAATTTTTACAAAAATTTTTTTTTTCTTTAAACGCCTGTAACTTCTTTATTTTGCGTCCTAGACCCTTCAAAGTTTGACCTGATTTCAATAGAAAACCATACAATTATCGGACTTTTTCAAGTTTTTAGAGTCAAAATTTTTACAAAAAAATTTTTTTTCTTTAAACGCCTGTAACTTCTTTATTTTGCGTCCTAGACCCTTCAAAGTTTGACCTGATTTCAATAGAAAACCATACAATTATCGGACTTTTTCAAGTTTTTAGGGTCAAAATTTTTACAAAAAAATTTTTTTTCTTTAAACGCCTGTAACTTCTTTATTTTGCGTCCTAGACCCTTCAAAGTTTGACCTGATTTCAATAGAAAACCATACAATTATCGGACTTTTTCAAGTTTTTAGAGTCAAAATTTTAACAAAAATTGTTTTTTCTTTAAACGCCTGTAACTTCTTTATTTTGCGTCCTAGACCCTTCAAAGTTTGACCTGATTTCAATAGAAAACCATACAATTATCGGACTTTTTCAAGTTTTTAGGGTCAAAATTTTTACAAAAAAATTTTTTTTCTTTAAACGCCTGTAACTTCTTTATTTTGCGTCCTAGACCCTTCAAAGTTTGACCTGATTTCAATAGAAAACCATACAATTATCGGACTTTTTCAAGTTTTTAGGGTCAAAATTTTTACAAAAATTTTTTTTTTCTTTAAACGCCTGTAACTTCTTTATTTTGCGTCCTAGACCCTTCAAAGTTTGACCTGATTTCAATAGAAAACCATACAATTTTCGGTCTTTTTTCAAGTTTTTAGGGTCAAAATTTTTACAAAAATTTTTTTTTTCTTTAAACGCCTGTAACTTCTTTATTTTGCGTCCTAGACCCTTCAAAGTTTGACCTGATTTCAATAGAAAACCATACAATTATCGGACTTTTTCAAGTTTTTAGAGTCAAAATTTTTACAAAAAAATTTTTTTTCTTTAAACGCCTGTAACTTCTTTATTTTGCGTCCTAGACCCTTCAAAGTTTGACCTGATTTCAATAGAAAACCATACAATTATCGGACTTTTTCAAGTTTTTAGGGCCAAAATTTTTACAAAATTTTTTTTTTTCTTTAAACGCCTGTAACTTCTTTATTTTGCGTCCTAGACCCTTCAAAGTTTGACCTGATTTCAATAGAAAACCATACAATTATCGGACTTTTTCAAGTTTTTAGGGTCAAAATTTTTACAAAAAAATTTTTTTTCTTTAAACGCCTGTAACTTCTTTATTTTGCGTCCTAGACCCTTCAAAGTTTGACCTGATTTCAATAGAAAACCATACAATTATCGGACTTTTTCAAGTTTTTAGGGCCAAAATTTTTACAAAATTTTTTTTTTTCTTTAAACGCCTGTAACTTCTTTATTTTGCGTCCTAGACCCTTCAAAGTTTGACCTGATTTCAATAGAAAACCATACAATTATCGGACTTTTTCAAGTTTTTAGGGTCAAAATTTTTACAAAAATATTTTTTTTCTTTAAACGCCTGTAACTTCTTTATTTTGCGTCCTAGACCCTTCAAAGTTTGACCTGATTTCAATAGAAAACCATACAATTATCGGACTTTTTCAAGTTTTTAGGGTCAAAATTTTTACAAAAAAATTTTTTTTCTTTAAACGCCTGTAACTTCTTTATTTTGCGTCCTAGACCCTTCAAAGTTTGACCTGATTTCAATAGAAAACCATACAATTATCGGACTTTTTCAAGTTTTTAGGGTCAAAATTTTTACAAAAAAAATTTTTTTCTTTAAACGCCTGTAACTTCTTTATTTTGCGTCCTAGACCCTTCAAAGTTTGACCTGATTTCAATAGAAAACCATACAATTTTCGGTCTTTTTTCAAGGTTTTAGGGTCAAAATTATTACAAAATTTTTTTTTTCTTTAAACGCCTGTAACTTCTTTATTTTGCGTCCTAGACCCTTCAAAGTTTGACCTGATTTCAATAGAAAACCATACAATTATCGGACTTTTTCAAGTTTTTAGAGTCAAAATTTTTACAAAAAATTTTTTTTCTTTAAACGCCTGTAACTTCTTTATTTTGCGTCCTAGACCCTTCAAAGTTTGACCTGATTTCAATAGAAAACCATACAATTATCGGACTTTTTCAAGTTTTTAGGGTCAAAATTTGTACAAAAAAATTTTTTTTCTTTAAACGCCTGTAACTTCTTTATTTTGCGTCCTAGACCCTTCAAAGTTTGACCTGATTTCAATAGAAAACCATACAATTATCGGACTTTTTCAAGTTTTTAGGGTCAAAATTTTTACAAAAAAATTTTTTTTCTTTAAACGCCTGTAACTTCTTTATTTTGCGTCCTAGACCCTTCAAAGTTTGACCTGATTTCAATAGAAAACCATACAATTATCGGACTTTTTCAAGTTTTTAGAGTCAAAATTTTTACAAAAAAAATTTTTTTCTTTAAACGCCTGTAACTTCTTTATTTTGCGTCCTAGACCCTTCAAAGTTTGACCTGATTTCAATAGAAAACCATACAATTATCGGACTTTTTCAAGTTTTTAGGGCCAAAATTTTTACAAAATTTTTTTTTTTCTTTAAACGCCTGTAACTTCTTTATTTTGCGTCCTAGACCCTTCAAAGTTTGACCTGATTTCAATAGAAAACCATACAATTATCGGACTTTTTCAAGTTTTTAGGGTCAAAATTTTTACAAAAAAATTTTTTTTCTTTAAACGCCTGTAACTTCTTTATTTTGCGTCCTAGACCCTTCAAAGTTTGACCTGATTTCAATAGAAAACCATACAATTATCGGACTTTTTCAAGTTTTTAGGGCCAAAATTTTTACAAAATTTTTTTTTTTCTTTAAACGCCTGTAACTTCTTTATTTTGCGTCCTAGACCCTTCAAAGTTTGACCTGATTTCAATAGAAAACCATACAATTATCGGACTTTTTCAAGTTTTTAGGGTCAAAATTTTTACAAAAAAATTTTTTTTCTTTAAACGCCTGTAACTTCTTTATTTTGCGTCCTAGACCCTTCAAAGTTTGACCTGATTTCAATAGAAAACCATACAATTATCGGACTTTTTCAAGTTTTTAGGGTCAAAATTTTTTTTCTTTAAACGCCTGTAACTTCTTTATTTTGCGTCCTAGACCCTTCAAAGTTTGACCTGATTTCAATAGAAAACCATACAATTATCGGACTTTTTCAAGTTTTTAGGGTCAAAATTTTTACAAAAATTTTTTTTTTCTTTAAACGCCTGTAACTTCTTTATTTTGCGTCCTAGACCCTTCAAAGTTTGACCTGATTTCAATAGAAAACCATACAATTATCGGACTTTTTCAAGTTTTTAGGGTCAAAATTTTTACAAAAAAATTTTTTTTCTTTAAACGCCTGTAACTTCTTTATTTTGCGTCCTAGACCCTTCAAAGTTTGACCTGATTTCAATAGAAAACCATACAATTTTCGGTCTTTTTTCAAGTTTTTAGGGCCAAAATTTTTACAAAATTTTTTTTTCTTTAAACGCCTGTAACTTCTTTATTTTGCGTCCTAGACCCTTCAAAGTTTGACCTGATTTCAATAGAAAACCATACAATTATCGGACTTTTTCAAGTTTTTAGGGTCAAAATTTTTACAAAAAAATTTTTTTTCTTTAAACGCCTGTAACTTCTTTATTTTGCGTCCTAGACCCTTCAAAGTTTGACCTGATTTCAATAGAAAACCATACAATTATCGGACTTTTTCAAGTTTTTAGGGTCAAAATTTTTACAAAAAAATTTTTTTTCTTTAAACGCCTGTAACTTCTTTATTTTGCGTCCTAGACCCTTCAAAGTTTGACCTGATTTCAATAGAAAACCATACAATTATCGGACTTTTTCAAGTTTTTAGAGTCAAAATTTTTACAAAAAAATTTTTTTTCTTTAAACGCCTGTAACTTCTTTATTTTGCGTCCTAGACCCTTCAAAGTTTGACCTGATTTCAATAGAAAACCATACAATTATCGGACTTTTTCAAGTTTTTAGGGTCAAAATTTTTACAAAAAAATTTTTTTTCTTTAAACGCCTGTAACTTCTTTATTTTGCGTCCTAGACCCTTCAAAGTTTGACCTGATTTCAATAGAAAACCATACAATTTTCGGTCTTTTTTCAAGTTTTTAGGGCCAAAATTTTTACAAAATTTTTTTTTTTCTTTAAACGCCTGTAACTTCTTTATTTTGCGTCCTAGACCCTTCAAAGTTTGACCTGATTTCAATAGAAAACCATACAATTATCGGACTTTTTCAAGTTTTTAGAGTCAAAATTTTAACAAAAATTGTTTTTTCTTTAAACGCCTGTAACTTCTTTATTTTGCGTCCTAGACCCTTCAAAGTTTGACCTGATTTCAATAGAAAACCATACAATTATCGGACTTTTTCAAGTTTTTAGGGTCAAAATTTTTACAAAAAAATTTTTTTTTCTTTAAACGCCTGTAACTTCTTTATTTTGCGTCCTAGACCCTTCAAAGTTTGACCTGATTTCAATAGAAAACCATACAATTATCGGACTTTTTCAAGTTTTTAGGGTCAAAATTTTTACAAAATTTTTTTTTTCTTTAAACGCCTGTAACTTCTTTATTTTGCGTCCTAGACCCTTCAAAGTTTGACCTGATTTCAATAGAAAACCATACAATTATCGGACTTTTTCAAGTTTTTAGGGTCAAAATTTTTACAAAAAAATTTTTTTTCTTTAAACGCCTGTAACTTCTTTATTTTGCGTCCTAGACCCTTCAAAGTTTGACCTGATTTCAATAGAAAACCATACAATTAACGGACTTTTTCAAGTTTTTAGGGTCAAAATTTTTACAAAAAAATTTTTTTTCTTTAAACGCCTGTAACTTCTTTATTTTGCGTCCTAGACCCTTCAAAGTTTGACCTGATTTCAATAGAAAACCATACAATTTTCGGTCTTTTTTCAAGGTTTTAGGGTCAAAATTATTACAAAATTTTTTTTTTTCTTTAAACGCCTGTAACTTCTTTATTTTGCGTCCTAGACCCTTCAAAGTTTGACCTGATTTCAATAGAAAACCATACAATTATCGGACTTTTTCAAGTTTTTAGGGTCAAAATTTTTACAAAAATTTTTTTTTTCTTTAAACGCCTGTAACTTCTTTATTTTGCGTCCTAGACCCTTCAAAGTTTGACCTGATTTCAATAGAAAACCATACAATTATCGGACTTTTTCAAGTTTTTAGGGTCAAAATTTTTACAAAAAAATTTTTTTTCTTTAAACGCCTGTAACTTCTTTATTTTGCGTCCTAGACCCTTCAAAGTTTGACCTGATTTCAATAGAAAACCATACAATTTTCGGTCTTTTTTCAAGTTTTTAGGGCCAAAATTTTTACAAAAATTTTTTTTTTCTTTAAACGCCTGTAACTTCTTTATTTTGCGTCCTAGACCCTTCAAAGTTTGACCTGATTTCAATAGAAAACCATACAATTATCGGACTTTTTCAAGTTTTTAGGGTCAAAATTTTTACAAAAAATTTTTTTTTCTTTAAACGCCTGTAACTTCTTTATTTTGCGTCCTAGACCCTTCAAAGTTTGACCTGATTTCAATAGAAAACCATACAATTATCGGACTTTTTCAAGTTTTTAGGGTCAAAATTTTTACAAAATTTTTTTTTTCTTTAAACGCCTGTAACTTCTTTATTTTGCGTCCTAGACCCTTCAAAGTTTGACCTGATTTCAATAGAAAACCATACAATTATCGGACTTTTTCAAGTTTTTAGAGTCAAAATTTTTACAAAAAAATTTTTTTTCTTTAAACGCCTGTAACTTCTTTATTTTGCGTCCTAGACCCTTCAAAGTTTGACCTGATTTCAATAGAAAACCATACAATTTTCGGTCTTTTTTCAAGTTTTTAGGGCCAAAATTTTTACAAAAATTTTTTTTTTCTTTAAACGCCTGTAACTTCTTTATTTTGCGTCCTAGACCCTTCAAAGTTTGACCTGATTTCAATAGAAAACCATACAATTATCGGACTTTTTCAAGTTTTTAGGGTCAAAATTTTTACAAAAAAATTTTTTTCTTTAAACGCCTGTAACTTCTTTATTTTGCGTCCTAGACCCTTCAAAGTTTGACCTGATTTCAATAGAAAACCATACAATTATCGGACTTTTTCAAGTTTTTAGGGTCAAAATTTTTACAAAATTTTTTTTTTCTTTAAACGCCTGTAACTTCTTTATTTTGCGTCCTAGACCCTTCAAAGTTTGACCTGATTTCAATAGAAAACCATACAATTATCGGACTTTTTCAAGTTTTTAGAGTCAAAATTTTTACAAAAAAATTTTTTTTTTTTAAACGCCTGTAACTTCTTTATTTTGCGTCCTAGACCCTTCAAAGTTTGACCTGATTTCAATAGAAAACCATACAATTATCGGACTTTTTCAAGTTTTTAGAGTCAAAATTTTAACAAAAATTGTTTTTTCTTTAAACGCCTGTAACTTCTTTATTTTGCGTCCTAGACCCTTCAAAGTTTGACCTGATTTCAATAGAAAACCATACAATTATCGGACTTTTTCAAGTTTTTAGGGTCAAATTTTTTACAAAAAATTTTTTTTCTTTAAACGCCTGTAACTTCTTTATTTTGCGTCCTAGACCCTTCAAAGTTTGACCTGATTTCAATAGAAAACCATACAATTATCGGACTTTTTCAAGTTTTTAGGGTCAAAATTTTTACAAAAAAATTTTTTTTCTTTAAACGCCTGTAACTTCTTTATTTTGCGTCCTAGACCCTTCAAAGTTTGACCTGATTTCAATAGAAAACCATACAATTATCGGACTTTTTCAAGTTTTTAGGGTCAAAATTTTTACAAAAAAATTTTTTTTCTTTAAACGCCTGTAACTTCTTTATTTTGCGTCCTAGACCCTTCAAAGTTTGACCTGATTTCAATAGAAAACCATACAATTATCGGACTTTTTCAAGTTTTTAGGGTCAAAATTTTTACAAAAAAATTTTTTTTCTTTAAACGCCTGTAACTTCTTTATTTTGCGTCCTAGACCCTTCAAAGTTTGACCTGATTTCAATAGAAAACCATACAATTTTCGGTCTTTTTTCAAGTTTTTAGGGCCAAAATTTTTACAAAAATTTTTTTTTCTTTAAACGCCTGTAACTTCTTTATTTTGCGTCCTAGACCCTTCAAAGTTTGACCTGATTTCAATAGAAAACCATACAATTATCGGACTTTTTCAAGTTTTTAGAGTCAAAATTTTTACAAAAAAATTTTTTTTCTATAAACGCCTGTAACTTCTTTATTTTGCGTCCTAGACCCTTCAAAGTTTGACCTGATTTCAATAGAAAACCATACAATTATCGGACTTTTTCAAGTTTTTAGGGTCAAAATTTTTACAAAAAAATTTTTTTTCTTTAAACGCCTGTAACTTCTTTATTTTGCGTCCTAGACCCTTCAAAGTTTGACCTGATTTCAATAGAAAACCATACAATTTTCGGTCTTTTTTCAAGTTTTTAGGGTCAAAATTTTTACAAAAATTTTTTTTTTCTTTAAACGCCTGTAACTTCTTTATTTTGCGTCCTAGACCCTTCAAAGTTTGACCTGATTTCAATAGAAAACCATACAATTATCGGACTTTTTCAAGTTTTTAGAGTCAAAGATTTAACAAAAATTGTTTTTTCTTTAAACGCCTGTAACTTCTTTATTTTGCGTCCTAGACCCTTCAAAGTTTGACCTGATTTCAATAGAAAACCATACAATTATCGGACTTTTTCAAGTTTTTAGAGTCAAAATTTTTACAAAAAAATTTTTTTTCTTTAAACGCCTGTAACTTCTTTATTTTGCGTCCTAGACCCTTCAAAGTTTGACCTGATTTCAATAGAAAACCATACAATTATCGGACTTTTTCAAGTTTTTAGGGTCAAAATTTTTACAAAAAAATTTTTTTTCTTTAAACGCCTGTAACTTCTTTATTTTGCGTCCTAGACCCTTCAAAGTTTGACCTGATTTCAATAGAAAACCATACAATTATCGGACTTTTTCAAGTTTTTAGGGTCAAAATTTTTACAAAAAAATTTTTTTTCTTTAAACGCCTGTAACTTCTTTATTTTGCGTCCTAGACCCTTCAAAGTTTGACCTGATTTCAATAGAAAACCATACAATTATCGGACTTTTTCAAGTTTTTAGGGTCAAAATTTTTACAAAAAAATTTTTTTTCTTTAAACGCCTGTAACTTCTTTATTTTGCGTCCTAGACCCTTCAAAGTTTGACCTGATTTCAATAGAAAACCATACAATTTTCGGTCTTTTTTCAAGTTTTTAGGGCCAAAATTTTTACAAATTTTTTTTTTTCTTTAAACGCCTGTAACTTCTTTATTTTGCGTCCTAGACCCTTCAAAGTTTGACCTGATTTCAATAGAAAACCATACAATTATCGGACTTTTTCAAGTTTTTAGAGTCAAAATTTTAACAAAAATTGTTTTTTCTTTAAACGCCTGTAACTTCTTTATTTTGCGTCCTAGACCCTTCAAAGTTTGACCTGATTTCAATAGAAAACCATACAATTATCGGACTTTTTCAAGTTTTTAGAGTCAAAATTTTAACAAAAATTGTTTTTTCTTTAAACGCCTGTAACTTCTTTATTTTGCGTCCTAGACCCTTCAAAGTTTGACCTGATTTCAATAGAAAACCATACAATTATCGGACTTTTTCAAGTTTTTAGGGTCAAAATTTTTACAAAAAAATTTTTTTTCTTTAAACGCCTGTAACTTCTTTATTTTGCGTCCTAGACCCTTCAAAGTTTGACCTGATTTCAATAGAAAACCATACAATTATCGGACTTTTTCAAGTTTTTAGAGTCAAAATTTTAACAAAAATTGTTTTTTCTTTAAACGCCTGTAACTTCTTTATTTTGCGTCCTAGACCCTTCAAAGTTTGACCTGATTTCAATAGAAAACCATACAATTATCGGACTTTTTCAAGTTTTTAGGGTCAAAATTTTTACAAAAAAATTTTTTTTCTTTAAACGCCTGTAACTTCTTTATTTTGCGTCCTAGACCCTTCAAAGTTTGACCTGATTTCAATAGAAAACCATACAATTATCGGACTTTTTCAAGTTTTTAGGGTCAAAATTTTTACAAAATTTTTTTTTCTTTAAACGCCTGTAACTTCTTTATTTTGCGTCCTAGACCCTTCAAAGTTTGACCTGATTTCAATAGAAAACCATACAATTATCGGACTTTTTCAAGTTTTTAGGGTCAAAATTTTTACAAAAAAATTTTTTTTCTTTAAACGCCTGTAACTTCTTTATTTTGCGTCCTAGACCCTTCAAAGTTTGACCTGATTTCAATAGAAAACCATACAATTATCGGACTTTTTCAAGTTTTTAGGGTCAAAATTTTTACAAAAAAATTTTTTTTCTTTAAACGCCTGTAACTTCTTTATTTTGCGTCCTAGACCCTTCAAAGTTTGACCTGATTTCAATAGAAAACCATACAATTATCGGACTTTTTCAAGTTTTTAGGGCCAAAATTTTTACAAAAATTTTTTTTTTTCTTTAAACGCCTGTAACTTCTTTATTTTGCGTCCTAGACCCTTCAAAGTTTGACCTGATTTCAATAGAAAACCATACAATTATCGGACTTTTTCAAGTTTTTAGGGTCAAAATTTTTACAAAAATTTTTTTTTTCTTTAAACGCCTGTAACTTCTTTATTTTGCGTCCTAGACCCTTCAAAGTTTGACCTGATTTCAATAGAAAACCATACAATTATCGGACTTTTTCAAGTTTTTAGGGTCAAAATTTTTACAAAAAAAATTTTTTTCTTTAAACGCCTGTAACTTCTTTATTTTGCGTCCTAGACCCTTCAAAGTTTGACCTGATTTCAATAGAAAACCATACAATTATCGGACTTTTTCAAGTTTTTAGAGTCAAAATTTTTACAAAAAAATTTTTTTTCTTTAAACGCCTGAAACTTCTTTATTTTGCGTCCTAGACCCTTCAAAGTTTGACCTGATTTCAATAGAAAACCATACAATTATCGGACTTTTTCAAGTTTTTAGGGTCAAAATTTTTACAAAAAAATTTTTTTTCTTTAAACGCCTGTAACTTCTTTATTTTGCGTCCTAGACCCTTCAAAGTTTGACCTGATTTCAATAGAAAACCATACAATTTTCGGTCTTTTTTCAAGTTTTTAGGGTCAAAATTTTTACAAAAAAATTTTTTTTCTTTAAACGCCTGTAACTTCTTTATTTTGCGTCCTAGACCCTTCAAAGTTTGACCTGATTTCAATAGAAAACCATACAATTATCGGACTTTTTCAAGTTTTTAGGGTCAAAATTTTAACAACAATTGTTTTTTCTTTAAACGCCTGTAACTTCTTTATTTTGCGTCCTAGACCCTTCAAAGTTTGACCTGATTTCAATAGAAAACCATACAATTATCGGACTTTTTCAAGTTTTTAGAGTCAAAATTTTAACAAAAATTGTTTTTTCTTTAAACGCCTGTAACTTCTTTATTTTGCGTCCTAGACCCTTCAAAGTTTGACCTGATTTCAATAGAAAACCATACAATTATCGGACTTTTTCAAGTTTTTAGAGTCAAAATTTTAACAAAAATTGTTTTTTCTTTAAACGCCTGTAACTTCTTTATTTTGCGTCCTAGACCCTTCAAAGTTTGACCTGATTTCAATAGAAAACCATACAATTATCGGACTTTTTCAAGTTTTTAGGGTCAAAATTTTTACAAAAAAATTTTTTTTCTTTAAACGCCTGTAACTTCTTTATTTTGCGTCCTAGACCCTTCAAAGTTTGACCTGATTTCAATAGAAAACCATACAATTATCGGACTTTTTCAAGTTTTTAGAGTCAAAATTTTAACAAAAATTGTTTTTTCTTTAAACGCCTGTAACTTCTTTATTTTGCGTCCTAGACCCTTCAAAGTTTGACCTGATTTCAATAGAAAACCATACAATTATCGGACTTTTTCAAGTTTTTAGGGTCAAAATTTTTACAAAAAAATTTTTTTTCTTTAAACGCCTGTAACTTCTTTATTTTGCGTCCTAGACCCTTCAAAGTTTGACCTGATTTCAATAGAAAACCATACAATTATCGGACTTTTTCAAGTTTTTAGGGTCAAAATTTTTACAAATTTTTTTTTTTCTTTAAACGCCTGTAACTTCTTTATTTTGCGTCCTAGACCCTTCAAAGTTTGACCTGATTTCAATAGAAAACCATACAATTATCGGACTTTTTCAAGTTTTTAGGGTCAAAATTTTTACAAAAAAATTTTTTTTCTTTAAACGCCTGTAACTTCTTTATTTTGCGTCCTAGACCCTTCAAAGTTTGACCTGATTTCAATAGAAAACCATACAATTATCGGACTTTTTCAAGTTTTTAGGGTCAAAATTTTTACAAAAAAATTTTTTTTCTTTAAACGCCTGTAACTTCTTTATTTTGCGTCCTAGACCCTTCAAAGTTTGACCTGATTTCAATAGAAAACCATACAATTATCGGACTTTTTCAAGTTTTTAGGGCCAAAATTTTTACAAAAATTTTTTTTTTCTTTAAACGCCTGTAACTTCTTTATTTTGCGTCCTAGACCCTTCAAAGTTTGACCTGATTTCAATAGAAAACCATACAATTATCGGACTTTTTCAAGTTTTTAGGGTCAAAATTTTTACAAAAAAATTTTTTTTCTTTAAACGCCTGTAACTTCTTTATTTTGCGTCCTAGACCCTTCAAAGTTTGACCTGATTTCAATAGAAAACCATACAATTATCGGACTTTTTCAAGTTTTTAGGGTCAAAATTTTTACAAAAAAATTTTTTTTCTTTAAACGCCTGTAACTTCTTTATTTTGCGTCCTAGACCCTTCAAAGTTTGACCTGATTTCAATAGAAAACCATACAATTATCGGACTTTTTCAAGTTTTTAGAGTCAAAATTTTTACAAAAAAATTTTTTTTCTTTAAACGCCTGTAACTTCTTTATTTTGCGTCCTAGACCCTTCAAAGTTTGACCTGATTTCAATAGAAAACCATACAATTATCGGACTTTTTCAAGTTTTTAGGGTCAAAATTTTTACAAAAAAATTTTTTTTCTTTAAACGCCTGTAACTTCTTTATTTTGCGTCCTAGACCCTTCAAAGTTTGACCTGATTTCAATAGAAAACCATACAATTTTCGGTCTTTTTTCAAGTTTTTAGGGTCAAAATTTTTACAAAAAAATTTTTTTTCTTTAAACGCCTGTAACTTCTTTATTTTGCGTCCTAGACCCTTCAAAGTTTGACCTGATTTCAATAGAAAACCATACAATTATCGGACTTTTTCAAGTTTTTAGGGCCAAAATTTTAACAACAATTGTTTTTCCTTTAAACGCCTGTAACTTCTTTATTTTGCGTCCTAGACCCTTCAAAGTTTGACCTGATTTCAATAGAAAACCATACAATTATCGGACTTTTTCAAGTTTTTAGGGCCAAAATTTTAACAACAATTGTTTTTTCTTTAAACGCCTGTAACTTCTTTATTTTGCGTCCTAGACCCTTCAAAGTTTGACCTGATTTCAATAGAAAACCATACAATTATCGGACTTTTTCAAGTTTTTAGAGTCAAAATTTTAACAACAATTGTTTTTTCTTTAAACGCCTGTAACTTCTTTATTTTGCGTCCTAGACCCTTCAAAGTTTGACCTGATTTCAATAGAAAACCATACAATTATCGGACTTTTTCAAGTTTTTAGGGTCAAAATTTTTACAAAAAAATTTTTTTTCTTTAAACGCCTGTAACTTCTTTATTTTGCGTCCTAGACACTTCAAAGTTTGACCTGATTTCAATAGAAAACCATACAATTTTCGGTCTTTTTTCAAGTTTTTAGGGTCAAAATTTTTACAAAAAAATTTTTTTTCTTTAAACGCCTGTAACTTCTTTATTTTGCGTCCTAGACCCTTCAAAGTTTGACCTGATTTCAATAGAAAACCATACAATTATCGGACTTTTTCAAGTTTTTAGAGTCAAAATTTTAACAAAAATTGTTTTTTCTTTAAACGCCTGTAACTTCTTTATTTTGCGTCCTAGACCCTTCAAAGTTTGACCTGATTTCAATAGAAAACCATACAATTATCGGACTTTTTCAAGTTTTTAGAGTCAAAATTTTAACAACAATTGTTTTTTCTTTAAACGCCTGTAACTTCTTTATTTTGCGTCCTAGACCCTTCAAAGTTTGACCTGATTTCAATAGAAAACCATACAATTATCGGACTTTTTCAAGTTTTTAGGGTCAAAATTTTTACAAAAAAATTTTTTTTCTTTAAACGCCTGTAACTTCTTTATTTTGCGTCCTAGACCCTTCAAAGTTTGACCTGATTTCAATAGAAAACCATACAATTATCGGACTTTTTCAAGTTTTTAGGGTCAAAATTTTTACAAAAAAATTTTTTTTCTTTAAACGCCTGTAACTTCTTTATTTTGCGTCCTAGACCCTTCAAAGTTTGACCTGATTTCAATAGAAAACCATACAATTATCGGACTTTTTCAAGTTTTTAGAGTCAAAATTTTAACAAAAATTGTTTTTTCTTTAAACGCCTGTAACTTCTTTATTTTGCGTCCTAGACCCTTCAAAGTTTGACCTGATTTCAATAGAAAACCATACAATTATCGGACTTTTTCAAGTTTTTAGGGTCAAAATTTTTACAAAAAAATTTTTTTTCTTTAAACGCCTGTAACTTCTTTATTTTGCGTCCTAGACCCTTCAAAGTTTGACCTGATTTCAATAGAAAACCATACAATTATCGGACTTTTTCAAGTTTTTAGGGTCAAAATTTTTACAAAATTTTTTTTTCTTTAAACGCCTGTAACTTCTTTATTTTGCGTCCTAGACCCTTCAAAGTTTGACCTGATTTCAATAGAAAACCATACAATTATCGGACTTTTTCAAGTTTTTAGGGTCAAAATTTTTACAAAAATTTTTTTTCTTTAAACGCCTGTAACTTCTTTATTTTGCGTCCTAGACCCTTCAAAGTTTGACCTGATTTCAATAGAAAACCATACAATTATCGGACTTTTTCAAGTTTTTAGGGTCAAAATTTTTACAAAAAAATTTTTTTTCTTTAAACGCCTGTAACTTCTTTATTTTGCGTCCTAGACCCTTCAAAGTTTGACCTGATTTCAATAGAAAACCATACAATTTTCGGTCTTTTTTCAAGTTTTTAGGGCCAAAATTTTTACAAAAATTTTTTTTTTCTTTAAACGCCTGTAACTTCTTTATTTTGCGTCCTAGACCCTTCAAAGTTTGACCTGATTTCAATAGAAAACCATACAATTATCGGACTTTTTCAAGTTTTTAGGGTCAAAATTTTTACAAAAAAATTTTTTTTCTTTAAACGCCTGTAACTTCTTTATTTTGCGTCCTAGACCCTTCAAAGTTTGACCTGATTTCAATAGAAAACCATACAATTATCGGACTTTTTCAAGTTTTTAGGGTCAAAATTTTTACAAAAAAATTTTTTTTCTTTAAACGCCTGTAACTTCTTTATTTTGCGTCCTAGACCCTTCAAAGTTTGACCTGATTTCAATAGAAAACCATACAATTATCGGACTTTTTCAAGTTTTTAGAGTCAAAATTTTTACAAAAAAATTTTTTTTCTTTAAACGCCTGTAACTTCTTTATTTTGCGTCCTAGACCCTTCAAAGTTTGACCTGATTTCAATAGAAAACCATACAATTATCGGACTTTTTCAAGTTTTTAGGGTCAAAATTTTTACAAAAAAATTTTTTTTCTTTAAACGCCTGTAACTTCTTTATTTTGCGTCCTAGACCCTTCAAAGTTTGACCTGATTTCAATAGAAAACCATACAATTTTCGGTCTTTTTTCAAGTTTTTAGGGTCAAAATTTTTACAAAAAAATTTTTTTTCTTTAAACGCCTGTAACTTCTTTATTTTGCGTCCTAGACCCTTCAAAGTTTGACCTGATTTCAATAGAAAACCATACAATTATCGGACTTTTTCAAGTTTTTAGGGCCAAAATTTTTACAAAAATTTTTTTTTTCTTTAAACGCCTGTAACTTCTTTATTTTGCGTCCTAGACCCTTCAAAGTTTGACCTGATTTCAATAGAAAACCATACAATTATCGGACTTTTTCAAGTTTTTAGAGTCAAAATTTTAACAACAATTGTTTTTTCTTTAAACGCCTGTAACTTCTTTATTTTGCGTCCTAGACCCTTCAAAGTTTGACCTGATTTCAATAGAAAACCATACAATTATCGGACTTTTTCAAGTTTTTAGGGTCAAAATTTTTACAAAAAAATTTTTTTTCTTTAAACGCCTGTAACTTCTTTATTTTGCGTCCTAGACCCTTCAAAGTTTGACCTGATTTCAATAGAAAACCATACAATTTTCGGTCTTTTTTCAAGTTTTTAGGGTCAAAATTTTTACAAAAAATTTTTTTTTCTTTAAACGCCTGTAACTTCTTTATTTTGCGTCCTAGACCCTTCAAAGTTTGACCTGATTTCAATAGAAAACCATACAATTATCGGACTTTTTCAAGTTTTTAGAGTCAAAATTTTAACAAAAATTGTTTTTTTTTTAAACGCCTGTAACTTCTTTATTTTGCGTCCTAGACCCTTCAAAGTTTGACCTGATTTCAATAGAAAACCATACAATTATCGGACTTTTTCAAGTTTTTAGAGTCAAAATTTTAACAACAATTGTTTTTTCTTTAAACGCCTGTAACTTCTTTATTTTGCGTCCTAGACCCTTCAAAGTTTGACCTGATTTCAATAGAAAACCATACAATTATCGGACTTTTTCAAGTTTTTAGGGTCAAAATTTTTACAAAAAAATTTTTTTTCTTTAAACGCCTGTAACTTCTTTATTTTGCGTCCTAGACCCTTCAAAGTTTGACCTGATTTCAATAGAAAACCATACAATTATCGGACTTTTTCAAGTTTTTAGGGTCAAAATTTTAACAAAAATTGTTTTTTCTTTAAACGCCTGTAACTTCTTTATTTTGCGTCCTAGACCCTTCAAAGTTTGACCTGATTTCAATAGAAAACCATACAATTATCGGACTTTTTCAAGTTTTTAGGGTCAAAATTTTTACAAAAAAATTTTTTTTCTTTAAACGCCTGTAACTTCTTTATTTTGCGTCCTAGACCCTTCAAAGTTTGACCTGATTTCAATAGAAAACCATACAATTATCGGACTTTTTCAAGTTTTTAGGGTCAAAATTTTTACAAAAAAATTTTTTTTCTTTAAACGCCTGTAACTTCTTTATTTTGCGTCCTAGACCCTTCAAAGTTTGACCTGATTTCAATAGAAAACCATACAATTTTCGGTCTTTTTTCAAGTTTTTAGGGTCAAAATTTTTACAAAAATTTTTTTTTTCTTTAAACGCCTGTAACTTCTTTATTTTGCGTCCTAGACCCTTCAAAGTTTGACCTGATTTCAATAGAAAACCATACAATTATCGGACTTTTTCAAGTTTTTAGAGTCAAAATTTTTACAAAAAAATTTTTTTTCTTTAAACGCCTGTAACTTCTTTATTTTGCGTCCTAGACCCTTCAAAGTTTGACCTGATTTCAATAGAAAACCATACAATTATCGGACTTTTTCAAGTTTTTAGGGCCAAAATTTTTACAAAATTTTTTTTTTTCTTTAAACGCCTGTAACTTCTTTATTTTGCGTCCTAGACCCTTCAAAGTTTGACCTGATTTCAATAGAAAACCATACAATTATCGGACTTTTTCAAGTTTTTAGGGTCAAAATTTTTACAAAAAAATTTTTTTTCTTTAAACGCCTGTAACTTCTTTATTTTGCGTCCTAGACCCTTCAAAGTTTGACCTGATTTCAATAGAAAACCATACAATTATCGGACTTTTTCAAGTTTTTAAGGCCAAAATTTTTACAAAATTTTTTTTTTTCTTTAAACGCCTGTAACTTCTTTATTTTGCGTCCTAGACCCTTCAAAGTTTGACCTGATTTCAATAGAAAACCATACAATTATCGGACTTTTTCAAGTTTTTAGGGTCAAAATTTTTACAAAAAAATTTTTTTTCTTTAAACGCCTGTAACTTCTTTATTTTGCGTCCTAGACCCTTCAAAGTTTGACCTGATTTCAATAGAAAACCATACAATTATCGGACTTTTTCAAGTTTTTAGGGTCAAAATTTTTACAAAAAATTTTTTTTTCTTTAAACGCCTGTAACTTCTTTATTTTGCGTCCTAGACCCTTCAAAGTTTGACCTGATTTCAATAGAAAACCATACAATTATCGGACTTTTTCAAGTTTTTAGGGTCAAAATTTTTACAAAAAAATTTTTTTTCTTTAAACGCCTGTAACTTCTTTATTTTGCGTCCTAGACCCTTCAAAGTTTGACCTGATTTCAATAGAAAACCATACAATTTTCGGTCTTTTTTCAAGGTTTTAGGGTCAAAATTATTACAAAATTTTTTTTTTCTTTAAACGCCTGTAACTTCTTTATTTTGCGTCCTAGACCCTTCAAAGTTTGACCTGATTTCAATAGAAAACCATACAATTATCGGACTTTTTCAAGTTTTTAGAGTCAAAATTTTTACAAAAAAATTTTTTTTCTTTAAACGCCTGTAACTTCTTTATTTTGCGTCCTAGACCCTTCAAAGTTTGACCTGATTTCAATAGAAAACCATACAATTATCGGACTTTTTCAAGTTTTTAGGGTCAAAATTTTTACAAAAAAATTTTTTTTCTTTAAACGCCTGTAACTTCTTTATTTTGCGTCCTAGACCCTTCAAAGTTTGACCTGATTTCAATAGAAAACCATACAATTATCGGACTTTTTCAAGTTTTTAGAGTCAAAATTTTAACAAAAATTGTTTTTTCTTTAAACGCCTGTAACTTCTTTATTTTGCGTCCTAGACCCTTCAAAGTTTGACCTGATTTCAATAGAAAACCATACAATTATCGGACTTTTTCAAGTTTTTAGGGTCAAAATTTTTACAAAAAATTTTTTTTTTCTTTAAACGCCTGTAACTTCTTTATTTTGCGTCCTAGACCCTTCAAAGTTTGACCTGATTTCAATAGAAAACCATACAATTATCGGACTTTTTCAAGTTTTTAGGGTCAAAATTTTTACAAAATTTTTTTTTTCTTTAAACGCCTGTAACTTCTTTATTTTGCGTCCTAGACCCTTCAAAGTTTGACCTGATTTCAATAGAAAACCATACAATTATCGGACTTTTTCAAGTTTTTAGGGTCAAAATTTTTACAAAAAAATTTTTTTTCTTTAAACGCCTGTAACTTCTTTATTTTGCGTCCTAGACCCTTCAAAGTTTGACCTGATTTCAATAGAAAACCATACAATTAACGGACTTTTTCAAGTTTTTAGGGTCAAAATTTTTACAAAAAAATTTTTTTTCTTTAAACGCCTGTAACTTCTTTATTTTGCGTCCTAGACCCTTCAAAGTTTGACCTGATTTCAATAGAAAACCATACAATTTTCGGTCTTTTTTCAAGGTTTTAGGGTCAAAATTATTACAAAATTTTTTTTTTCTTTAAACGCCTGTAACTTCTTTATTTTGCGTCCTAGACCCTTCAAAGTTTGACCTGATTTCAATAGAAAACCATACAATTATCGGACTTTTTCAAGTTTTTAGGGTCAAAATTTTTACAAAAATTTTTTTTTTCTTTAAACGCCTGTAACTTCTTTATTTTGCGTCCTAGACCCTTCAAAGTTTGACCTGATTTCAATAGAAAACCATACAATTATCGGACTTTTTCAAGTTTTTAGGGTCAAAATTTTTACAAAAAAATTTTTTTTCTTTAAACGCCTGTAACTTCTTTATTTTGCGTCCTAGACCCTTCAAAGTTTGACCTGATTTCAATAGAAAACCATACAATTTTCGGTCTTTTTTCAAGTTTTTAGGGCCAAAATTTTTACAAAAATTTTTTTTTTCTTTAAACGCCTGTAACTTCTTTATTTTGCGTCCTAGACCCTTCAAAGTTTGACCTGATTTCAATAGAAAACCATACAATTATCGGACTTTTTCAAGTTTTTAGGGTCAAAATTTTTACAAAAAAAATTTTTTTCTTTAAACGCCTGTAACTTCTTTATTTTGCGTCCTAGACCCTTCAAAGTTTGACCTGATTTCAATAGAAAACCATACAATTATCGGACTTTTTCAAGTTTTTAGGGTCAAAATTTTTACAAAATTTTTTTTTTCTTTAAACGCCTGTAACTTCTTTATTTTGCGTCCTAGACCCTTCAAAGTTTGACCTGATTTCAATAGAAAACCATACAATTATCGGACTTTTTCAAGTTTTTAGAGTCAAAATTTTTACAAAAAAATTTTTTTTCTTTAAACGCCTGTAACTTCTTTATTTTGCGTCCTAGACCCTTCAAAGTTTGACCTGATTTCAATAGAAAACCATACAATTATCGGACTTTTTCAAGTTTTTAGGGTCAAAATTTTTACAAAAAAAATTTTTTTCTTTAAACGCCTGTAACTTCTTTATTTTGCGTCCTAGACCCTTCAAAGTTTGACCTGATTTCAATAGAAAACCATACAATTTTCGGTCTTTTTTCAAGTTTTTAGGGTCAAAATTTTTACAAAAAAATTTTTTTTCTTTAAACGCCTGTAACTTCTTTATTTTGCGTCCTAGACCCTTCAAAGTTTGACCTGATTTCAATAGAAAACCATACAATTATCGGACTTTTTCAAGTTTTTAGAGTCAAAATTTTAACAAAAATTGTTTTTTCTTTAAACGCCTGTAACTTCTTTATTTTGCGTCCTAGACCCTTCAAAGTTTGACCTGATTTCAATAGAAAACCATACAATTATCGGACTTTTTCAAGTTTTTAGGGTCAAATTTTTTACAAAAAATTTTTTTTTCTTTAAACGCCTGTAACTTCTTTATTTTGCGTCCTAGACCCTTCAAAGTTTGACCTGATTTCAATAGAAAACCATACAATTATCGGACTTTTTCAAGTTTTTAGGGTCAAAATTTTTACAAAAAAATTTTTTTTCTTTAAACGCCTGTAACTTCTTTATTTTGCGTCCTAGACCCTTCAAAGTTTGACCTGATTTCAATAGAAAACCATACAATTATCGGACTTTTTCAAGTTTTTAGGGTCAAAATTTTTACAAAAAAATTTTTTTTCTTTAAACGCCTGTAACTTCTTTATTTTGCGTCCTAGACCCTTCAAAGTTTGACCTGATTTCAATAGAAAACCATACAATTATCGGACTTTTTCAAGTTTTTAGGGTCAAAATTTTTACAAAAAAATTTTTTTTCTTTAAACGCCTGTAACTTCTTTATTTTGCGTCCTAGACCCTTCAAAGTTTGACCTGATTTCAATAGAAAACCATACAATTTTCGGTCTTTTTTCAAGTTTTTAGGGCCAAAATTTTTACAAAAATTTTTTTTTTCTTTAAACGCCTGTAACTTCTTTATTTTGCGTCCTAGACCCTTCAAAGTTTGACCTGATTTCAATAGAAAACCATACAATTATCGGACTTTTTCAAGTTTTTAGAGTCAAAATTTTTACAAAAAAATTTTTTTTCTATAAACGCCTGTAACTTCTTTATTTTGCGTCCTAGACCCTTCAAAGTTTGACCTGATTTCAATAGAAAACCATACAATTATCGGACTTTTTCAAGTTTTTAGGGTCAAAATTTTTACAAAAAAATTTTTTTTCTTTAAACGCCTGTAACTTCTTTATTTTGCGTCCTAGACCCTTCAAAGTTTGACCTGATTTCAATAGAAAACCATACAATTTTCGGTCTTTTTTCAAGTTTTTAGGGTCAAAATTTTTACAAAAATTTTTTTTTTCTTTAAACGCCTGTAACTTCTTTATTTTGCGTCCTAGACCCTTCAAAGTTTGACCTGATTTCAATAGAAAACCATACAATTATCGGACTTTTTCAAGTTTTTAGAGTCAAAATTTTAACAAAAATTGTTTTTTCTTTAAACGCCTGTAACTTCTTTATTTTGCGTCCTAGACCCTTCAAAGTTTGACCTGATTTCAATAGAAAACCATACAATTATCGGACTTTTTCAAGTTTTTAGAGTCAAAATTTTTACAAAAAAATTTTTTTTCTTTAAACGCCTGTAACTTCTTTATTTTGCGTCCTAGACCCTTCAAAGTTTGACCTGATTTCAATAGAAAACCATACAATTATCGGACTTTTTCAAGTTTTTAGGGTCAAAATTTTTACAAAAAAATTTTTTTTCTTTAAACGCCTGTAACTTCTTTATTTTGCGTCCTAGACCCTTCAAAGTTTGACCTGATTTCAATAGAAAACCATACAATTATCGGACTTTTTCAAGTTTTTAGGGTCAAAATTTTTACAAAAAAATTTTTTTTCTTTAAACGCCTGTAACTTCTTTATTTTGCGTCCTAGACCCTTCAAAGTTTGACCTGATTTCAATAGAAAACCATACAATTATCGGACTTTTTCAAGTTTTTAGGGTCAAAATTTTTACAAAAAAATTTTTTTTCTTTAAACGCCTGTAACTTCTTTATTTTGCGTCCTAGACCCTTCAAAGTTTGACCTGATTTCAATAGAAAACCATACAATTTTCGGTCTTTTTTCAAGTTTTTAGGGCCAAAATTTTTACAAATTTTTTTTTTTCTTTAAACGCCTGTAACTTCTTTATTTTGCGTCCTAGACCCTTCAAAGTTTGACCTGATTTCAATAGAAAACCATACAATTATCGGACTTTTTCAAGTTTTTAGAGTCAAAATTTTAACAAAAATTGTTTTTTCTTTAAACGCCTGTAACTTCTTTATTTTGCGTCCTAGACCCTTCAAAGTTTGACCTGATTTCAATAGAAAACCATACAATTATCGGACTTTTTCAAGTTTTTAGAGTCAAAATTTTAACAAAAATTGTTTTTTCTTTAAACGCCTGTAACTTCTTTATTTTGCGTCCTAGACCCTTCAAAGTTTGACCTGATTTCAATAGAAAACCATACAATTATCGGACTTTTTCAAGTTTTTAGGGTCAAAATTTTTACAAAAAATTTTTTTTTCTTTAAACGCCTGTAACTTCTTTATTTTGCGTCCTAGACCCTTCAAAGTTTGACCTGATTTCAATAGAAAACCATACAATTATCGGACTTTTTCAAGTTTTTAGAGTCAAAATTTTAACAAAAATTGTTTTTTCTTTAAACGCCTGTAACTTCTTTATTTTGCGTCCTAGACCCTTCAAAGTTTGACCTGATTTCAATAGAAAACCATACAATTATCGGACTTTTTCAAGTTTTTAGGGTCAAAATTTTTACAAAAAAATTTTTTTTCTTTAAACGCCTGTAACTTCTTTATTTTGCGTCCTAGACCCTTCAAAGTTTGACCTGATTTCAATAGAAAACCATACAATTATCGGACTTTTTCAAGTTTTTAGGGTCAAAATTTTTACAAAATTTTTTTTTCTTTAAACGCCTGTAACTTCTTTATTTTGCGTCCTAGACCCTTCAAAGTTTGACCTGATTTCAATAGAAAACCATACAATTATCGGACTTTTTCAAGTTTTTAGGGTCAAAATTTTTACAAAAAAATTTTTTTTCTTTAAACGCCTGTAACTTCTTTATTTTGCGTCCTAGACCCTTCAAAGTTTGACCTGATTTCAATAGAAAACCATACAATTATCGGACTTTTTCAAGTTTTTAGGGTCAAAATTTTTACAAAAAAAATTTTTTTCTTTAAACGCCTGTAACTTCTTTATTTTGCGTCCTAGACCCTTCAAAGTTTGACCTGATTTCAATAGAAAACCATACAATTATCGGACTTTTTCAAGTTTTTAGGGCCAAAATTTTTACAAAAATTTTTTTTTTCTTTAAACGCCTGTAACTTCTTTATTTTGCGTCCTAGACCCTTCAAAGTTTGACCTGATTTCAATAGAAAACCATACAATTATCGGACTTTTTCAAGTTTTTAGGGTCAAAATTTTTACAAAAAATTTTTTTTTCTTTAAACGCCTGTAACTTCTTTATTTTGCGTCCTAGACCCTTCAAAGTTTGACCTGATTTCAATAGAAAACCATACAATTATCGGACTTTTTCAAGTTTTTAGGGTCAAAATTTTTACAAAAAAATTTTTTTTCTTTAAACGCCTGTAACTTCTTTATTTTGCGTCCTAGACCCTTCAAAGTTTGACCTGATTTCAATAGAAAACCATACAATTATCGGACTTTTTCAAGTTTTTAGAGTCAAAATTTTTACAAAAAAATTTTTTTTCTTTAAACGCCTGTAACTTCTTTATTTTGCGTCCTAGACCCTTCAAAGTTTGACCTGATTTCAATAGAAAACCATACAATTATCGGACTTTTTCAAGTTTTTAGGGTCAAAATTTTTACAAAAAAATTTTTTTTCTTTAAACGCCTGTAACTTCTTTATTTTGCGTCCTAGACCCTTCAAAGTTTGACCTGATTTCAATAGAAAACCATACAATTTTCGGTCTTTTTTCAAGTTTTTAGGGTCAAAATTTTTACAAAAAAATTTTTTTTCTTTAAACGCCTGTAACTTCTTTATTTTGCGTCCTAGACCCTTCAAAGTTTGACCTGATTTCAATAGAAAACCATACAATTATCGGACTTTTTCAAGTTTTTAGGGCCAAAATTTTAACAACAATTGTTTTTTCTTTAAACGCCTGTAACTTCTTTATTTTGCGTCCTAGACCCTTCAAAGTTTGACCTGATTTCAATAGAAAACCATACAATTATCGGACTTTTTCAAGTTTTTAGAGTCAAAATTTTAACAAAAATTGTTTTTTCTTTAAACGCCTGTAACTTCTTTATTTTGCGTCCTAGACCCTTCAAAGTTTGACCTGATTTCAATAGAAAACCATACAATTATCGGACTTTTTCAAGTTTTTAGAGTCAAAATTTTAACAAAAATTGTTTTTTCTTTAAACGCCTGTAACTTCTTTATTTTGCGTCCTAGACCCTTCAAAGTTTGACCTGATTTCAATAGAAAACCATACAATTATCGGACTTTTTCAAGTTTTTAGGGTCAAAATTTTTACAAAAAAATTTTTTTTCTTTAAACGCCTGTAACTTCTTTATTTTGCGTCCTAGACCCTTCAAAGTTTGACCTGATTTCAATAGAAAACCATACAATTATCGGACTTTTTCAAGTTTTTAGAGTCAAAATTTTAACAAAAATTGTTTTTTCTTTAAACGCCTGTAACTTCTTTATTTTGCGTCCTAGACCCTTCAAAGTTTGACCTGATTTCAATAGAAAACCATACAATTATCGGACTTTTTCAAGTTTTTAGGGCCAAAATTTTTACAAAAATTTTTTTTTTCTTTAAACGCCTGTAACTTCTTTATTTTGCGTCCTAGACCCTTCAAAGTTTGACCTGATTTCAATAGAAAACCATACAATTATCGGACTTTTTCAAGTTTTTAGGGTCAAAATTTTTACAAAAAATTTTTTTTTCTTTAAACGCCTGTAACTTCTTTATTTTGCGTCCTAGACCCTTCAAAGTTTGACCTGATTTCAATAGAAAACCATACAATTATCGGACTTTTTCAAGTTTTTAGGGTCAAAATTTTTACAAAAAAATTTTTTTTCTTTAAACGCCTGTAACTTCTTTATTTTGCGTCCTAGACCCTTCAAAGTTTGACCTGATTTCAATAGAAAACCATACAATTATCGGACTTTTTCAAGTTTTTAGGGTCAAAATTTTTACAAAAAAATTTTTTTTCTTTAAACGCCTGTAACTTCTTTATTTTGCGTCCTAGACCCTTCAAAGTTTGACCTGATTTCAATAGAAAACCATACAATTATCGGACTTTTTCAAGTTTTTAGGGCCAAAATTTTTACAAAAATTTTTTTTTTCTTTAAACGCCTGTAACTTCTTTATTTTGCGTCCTAGACCCTTCAAAGTTTGACCTGATTTCAATAGAAAACCATACAATTATCGGACTTTTTCAAGTTTTTAGGGTCAAAATTTTTACAAAAAAATTTTTTTTCTTTAAACGCCTGTAACTTCTTTATTTTGCGTCCTAGACCCTTCAAAGTTTGACCTGATTTCAATAGAAAACCATACAATTATCGGACTTTTTCAAGTTTTTAGGGTCAAAATTTTTACAAAAAAATTTTTTTTCTTTAAACGCCTGTAACTTCTTTATTTTGCGTCCTAGACCCTTCAAAGTTTGACCTGATTTCAATAGAAAACCATACAATTATCGGACTTTTTGAAGTTTTTAGAGTCAAAATTTTTACAAAAAAATTTTTTTTCTTTAAACGCCTGTAACTTCTTTATTTTGCGTCCTAGACCCTTCAAAGTTTGACCTGATTTCAATAGAAAACCATACAATTATCGGACTTTTTCAAGTTTTTAGGGTCAAAATTTTTACAAAAAATTTTTTTTTCTTTAAACGCCTGTAACTTCTTTATTTTGCGTCCTAGACCCTTCAAAGTTTGACCTGATTTCAATAGAAAACCATACAATTTTCGGTCTTTTTTCAAGTTTTTAGGGTCAAAATTTTTACAAAAAAATTTTTTTTCTTTAAACGCCTGTAACTTCTTTATTTTGCGTCCTAGACCCTTCAAAGTTTGACCTGATTTCAATAGAAAACCATACAATTATCGGACTTTTTCAAGTTTTTAGGGCCAAAATTTTAACAACAATTGTTTTTTCTTTAAACGCCTGTAACTTCTTTATTTTGCGTCCTAGACCCTTCAAAGTTTGACCTGATTTCAATAGAAAACCATACAATTATCGGACTTTTTCAAGTTTTTAGGGCCAAAATTTTAACAACAATTGTTTTTTCTTTAAACGCCTGTAACTTCTTTATTTTGCGTCCTAGACCCTTCAAAGTTTGACCTGATTTCAATAGAAAACCATACAATTATCGGACTTTTTCAAGTTTTTAGAGTCAAAATTTTAACAACAATTGTTTTTTCTTTAAACGCCTGTAACTTCTTTATTTTGCGTCCTAGACCCTTCAAAGTTTGACCTGATTTCAATAGAAAACCATACAATTATCGGACTTTTTCAAGTTTTTAGGGTCAAAATTTTTACAAAAAAATTTTTTTTCTTTAAACGCCTGTAACTTCTTTATTTTGCGTCCTAGACCCTTCAAAGTTTGACCTGATTTCAATAGAAAACCATACAATTTTCGGTCTTTTTTCAAGTTTTTAGGGTCAAAATTTTTACAAAAAAATTTTTTTTCTTTAAACGCCTGTAACTTCTTTATTTTGCGTCCTAGACCCTTCAAAGTTTGACCTGATTTCAATAGAAAACCATACAATTATCGGACTTTTTCAAGTTTTTAGAGTCAAAATTTTTACAAAAATTGTTTTTTCTTTAAACGCCTGTAACTTCTTTATTTTGCGTCCTAGCCCCTTCAAAGTTTGACCTGATTTCAATAGAAAACCATACAATTATCGGACTTTTTCAAGTTTTTAGAGTCAAAATTTTAACAACAATTGTTTTTTCTTTAAACGCCTGTAACTTCTTTATTTTGCGTCCTAGACCCTTCAAAGTTTGACCTGATTTCAATAGAAAACCATACAATTATCGGACTTTTTCAAGTTTTTAGGGTCAAAATTTTTACAAAAAATTTTTTTTTCTTTAAACGCCTGTAACTTCTTTATTTTGCGTCCTAGACCCTTCAAAGTTTGACCTGATTTCAATAGAAAACCATACAATTATCGGACTTTTTCAAGTTTTTAGGGTCAAAATTTTTACAAAAAAATTTTTTTTCTTTAAACGCCTGTAACTTCTTTATTTTGCGTCCTAGACCCTTCAAAGTTTGACCTGATTTCAATAGAAAACCATACAATTATCGGACTTTTTCAAGTTTTTAGAGTCAAAATTTTAACAAAAATTGTTTTTTCTTTAAACGCCTGTAACTTCTTTATTTTGCGTCCTAGACCCTTCAAAGTTTGACCTGATTTCAATAGAAAACCATACAATTATCGGACTTTTTCAAGTTTTTAGGGTCAAAATTTTTACAAAAAAATTTTTTTTCTTTAAACGCCTGTAACTTCTTTATTTTGCGTCCTAGACCCTTCAAAGTTTGACCTGATTTCAATAGAAAACCATACAATTATCGGACTTTTTCAAGTTTTTAGAGTCAAAATTTTTACAAAAAAATTTTTTTTCTTTAAACGCCTGTAACTTCTTTATTTTGCGTCCTAGACCCTTCAAAGTTTGACCTGATTTCAATAGAAAACCATACAATTATCGGACTTTTTCAAGTTTTTAGGGTCAAAATTTTTACAAAAAAAATTTTTTTCTTTAAACGCCTGTAACTTCTTTATTTTGCGTCCTAGACCCTTCAAAGTTTGACCTGATTTCAATAGAAAACCATACAATTTTCGGTCTTTTTTCAAGTTTTTAGGGCCAAAATTTTTACAAAAATTTTTTTTTTCTTTAAACGCCTGTAACTTCTTTATTTTGCGTCCTAGACCCTTCAAAGTTTGACCTGATTTCAATAGAAAACCATACAATTATCGGACTTTTTCAAGTTTTTAGGGTCAAAATTTTTACAAAAAAATTTTTTTTCTTTAAACGCCTGTAACTTCTTTATTTTGCGTCCTAGACCCTTCAAAGTTTGACCTGATTTCAATAGAAAACCATACAATTATCGGACTTTTTCAAGTTTTTAGGGTCAAAATTTTTACAAAAAAATTTTTTTTCTTTAAACGCCTGTAACTTCTTTATTTTGCGTCCTAGACCCTTCAAAGTTTGACCTGATTTCAATAGAAAACCATACAATTTTCGGTCTTTTTTCAAGTTTTTAGGGTCAAAATTTTTACAAAAAAATTTTTTTTCTTTAAACGCCTGTAACTTCTTTATTTTGCGTCCTAGACCCTTCAAAGTTTGACCTGATTTCAATAGAAAACCATACAATTATCGGACTTTTTCAAGTTTTTAGAGTCAAAATTTTTACAAAAATTGTTTTTTCTTTAAACGCCTGTAACTTCTTTATTTTGCGTCCTAGACCCTTCAAAGTTTGACCTGATTTCAATAGAAAACCATACAATTATCGGACTTTTTCAAGTTTTTAGAGTCAAAATTTTAACAACAATTGTTTTTTCTTTAAACGCCTGTAACTTCTTTATTTTGCGTCCTAGACCCTTCAAAGTTTGACCTGATTTCAATAGAAAACCATACAATTATCGGACTTTTTCAAGTTTTTAGGGTCAAAATTTTTACAAAAAATTTTTTTTTTCTTTAAACGCCTGTAACTTCTTTATTTTGCGTCCTAGACCCTTCAAAGTTTGACCTGATTTCAATAGAAAACCATACAATTATCGGACTTTTTCAAGTTTTTAGGGTCAAAATTTTTACAAAAAAATTTTTTTTCTTTAAACGCCTGTAACTTCTTTATTTTGCGTCCTAGACCCTTCAAAGTTTGACCTGATTTCAATAGAAAACCATACAATTATCGGACTTTTTCAAGTTTTTAGAGTCAAAATTTTAACAAAAATTGTTTTTTCTTTAAACGCCTGTAACTTCTTTATTTTGCGTCCTAGACCCTTCAAAGTTTGACCTGATTTCAATAGAAAACCATACAATTATCGGACTTTTTCAAGTTTTTAGGGTCAAAATTTTTACAAAAAAATTTTTTTTCTTTAAACGCCTGTAACTTCTTTATTTTGCGTCCTAGACCCTTCAAAGTTTGACCTGATTTCAATAGAAAACCATACAATTATCGGACTTTTTCAAGTTTTTAGAGTCAAAATTTTTACAAAAAAATTTTTTTTCTTTAAACGCCTGTAACTTCTTTATTTTGCGTCCTAGACCCTTCAAAGTTTGACCTGATTTCAATAGAAAACCATACAATTATCGGACTTTTTCAAGTTTTTAGGGTCAAAATTTTTACAAAAAAAATTTTTTTCTTTAAACGCCTGTAACTTCTTTATTTTGCGTCCTAGACCCTTCAAAGTTTGACCTGATTTCAATAGAAAACCATACAATTTTCGGTCTTTTTTCAAGTTTTTAGGGCCAAAATTTTTACAAAAATTTTTTTTTTCTTTAAACGCCTGTAACTTCTTTATTTTGCGTCCTAGACCCTTCAAAGTTTGACCTGATTTCAATAGAAAACCATACAATTATCGGACTTTTTCAAGTTTTTAGGGTCAAAATTTTTACAAAAAAATTTTTTTTCTTTAAACGCCTGTAACTTCTTTATTTTGCGTCCTAGACCCTTCAAAGTTTGACCTGATTTCAATAGAAAACCATACAATTATCGGACTTTTTCAAGTTTTTAGGGTCAAAATTTTTACAAAAAAATTTTTTTTCTTTAAACGCCTGTAACTTCTTTATTTTGCGTCCTAGACCCTTCAAAGTTTGACCTGATTTCAATAGAAAACCATACAATTATCGGACTTTTTCAAGTTTTTAGGGTCAAAATTTTTACAAAAAAATTTTTTTTCTTTAAACGCCTGTAACTTCTTTATTTTGCGTCCTAGACCCTTCAAAGTTTGACCTGATTTCAATAGAAAACCATACAATTATCGGACTTTTTCAAGTTTTTAGGGTCAAAATTTTTACAAAAAAATTTTTTTTCTTTAAACGCCTGTAACTTCTTTATTTTGCGTCCTAGACCCTTCAAAGTTTGACCTGATTTCAATAGAAAACCATACAATTTTCGGTCTTTTTTCAAGTTTTTAGGGTCAAAATTTTTACAAAAAAATTTTTTTTCTTTAAACGCCTGTAACTTCTTTATTTTGCGTCCTAGACCCTTCAAAGTTTGACCTGATTTCAATAGAAAACCATACAATTATCGGACTTTTTCAAGTTTTTAGGGCCAAAATTTTTACAAAAATTTTTTTTTTCTTTAAACGCCTGTAACTTCTTTATTTTGCGTCCTAGACCCTTCAAAGTTTGACCTGATTTCAATAGAAAACCATACAATTATCGGACTTTTTCAAGTTTTTAGAGTCAAAATTTTAACAACAATTGTTTTTTCTTTAAACGCCTGTAACTTCTTTATTTTGCGTCCTAGACCCTTCAAAGTTTGACCTGATTTCAATAGAAAACCATACAATTATCGGACTTTTTCAAGTTTTTAGGGTCAAAATTTTTACAAAATTTTTTTTTTCTTTAAACGCCTGTAACTTCTTTATTTTGCGTCCTAGACCCTTCAAAGTTTGACCTGATTTCAATAGAAAACCATACAATTATCGGACTTTTTCAAGTTTTTAGGGTCAAAATTTTTACAAAAAATTTTTTTTTCTTTAAACGCCTGTAACTTCTTTATTTTGCGTCCTAGACCCTTCAAAGTTTGACCTGATTTCAATAGAAAACCATACAATTATCGGACTTTTTCAAGTTTTTAAGGCCAAAATTTTTACAAAATTTTTTTTTTTCTTTAAACGCCTGTAACTTCTTTATTTTGCGTCCTAGACCCTTCAAAGTTTGACCTGATTTCAATAGAAAACCATACAATTATCGGACTTTTTCAAGTTTTTAGGGTCAAAATTTTTACAAAAAAATTTTTTTTCTTTAAACGCCTGTAACTTCTTTATTTTGCGTCCTAGACCCTTCAAAGTTTGACCTGATTTCAATAGAAAACCATACAATTATCGGACTTTTTCAAGTTTTTAGGGTCAAAATTTTTACAAAAAAATTTTTTTTCTTTAAACGCCTGTAACTTCTTTATTTTGCGTCCTAGACCCTTCAAAGTTTGACCTGATTTCAATAGAAAACCATACAATTATCGGACTTTTTCAAGTTTTTAGGGTCAAAATTTTTACAAAAAAATTTTTTTTCTTTAAACGCCTGTAACTTCTTTATTTTGCGTCCTAGACCCTTCAAAGTTTGACCTGATTTCAATAGAAAACCATACAATTTTCGGTCTTTTTTCAAGGTTTTAGGGTCAAAATTTTTACAAAATTTTTTTTTTCTTTAAACGCCTGTAACTTCTTTATTTTGCGTCCTAGACCCTTCAAAGTTTGACCTGATTTCAATAGAAAACCATACAATTATCGGACTTTTTCAAGTTTTTAGAGTCAAAATTTTTACAAAAAAATTTTTTTTCTTTAAACGCCTGTAACTTCTTTATTTTGCGTCCTAGACCCTTCAAAGTTTGACCTGATTTCAATAGAAAACCATACAATTATCGGACTTTTTCAAGTTTTTAGGGTCAAAATTTTTACAAAAAAATTTTTTTTCTTTAAACGCCTGTAACTTCTTTATTTTGCGTCCTAGACCCTTCAAAGTTTGACCTGATTTCAATAGAAAACCATACAATTATCGGACTTTTTCAAGTTTTTAGAGTCAAAATTTTAACAAAAATTGTTTTTTCTTTAAACGCCTGTAACTTCTTTATTTTGCGTCCTAGACCCTTCAAAGTTTGACCTGATTTCAATAGAAAACCATACAATTATCGGACTTTTTCAAGTTTTTAGGGTCAAAATTTTTACAAAAAATTTTTTTTCTTTAAACGCCTGTAACTTCTTTATTTTGCGTCCTAGACCCTTCAAAGTTTGACCTGATTTCAATAGAAAACCATACAATTATCGGACTTTTTCAAGTTTTTAGGGTCAAAATTTTTACAAAAATTTTTTTTTTCTTTAAACGCCTGTAACTTCTTTATTTTGCGTCCTAGACCCTTCAAAGTTTGACCTGATTTCAATAGAAAACCATACAATTATCGGACTTTTTCAAGTTTTTAGGGCCAAAATTTTTACAAAAATTTTTTTTTTCTTTAAACGCCTGTAACTTCTTTATTTTGCGTCCTAGACCCTTCAAAGTTTGACCTGATTTCAATAGAAAACCATACAATTATCGGACTTTTTCAAGTTTTTAGGGTCAAAATTTTTACAAAAAAATTTTTTTTCTTTAAACGCCTGTAACTTCTTTATTTTGCGTCCTAGACCCTTCAAAGTTTGACCTGATTTCAATAGAAAACCATACAATTATCGGACTTTTTCAAGTTTTTAGGGCCAAAATTTTTACAAAATTTTTTTTTTTCTTTAAACGCCTGTAACTTCTTTATTTTGCGTCCTAGACCCTTCAAAGTTTGACCTGATTTCAATAGAAAACCATACAATTATCGGACTTTTTCAAGTTTTTAGGGTCAAAATTTTTACAAAAATATTTTTTTTCTTTAAACGCCTGTAACTTCTTTATTTTGCGTCCTAGACCCTTCAAAGTTTGACCTGATTTCAATAGAAAACCATACAATTATCGGACTTTTTCAAGTTTTTAGGGTCAAAATTTTTACAAAAAAATTTTTTTTCTTTAAACGCCTGTAACTTCTTTATTTTGCGTCCTAGACCCTTCAAAGTTTGACCTGATTTCAATAGAAAACCATACAATTATCGGACTTTTTCAAGTTTTTAGGGTCAAAATTTTTACAAAAAAAATTTTTTTCTTTAAACGCCTGTAACTTCTTTATTTTGCGTCCTAGACCCTTCAAAGTTTGACCTGATTTCAATAGAAAACCATACAATTTTCGGTCTTTTTTCAAGGTTTTAGGGTCAAAATTATTACAAAATTTTTTTTTTCTTTAAACGCCTGTAACTTCTTTATTTTGCGTCCTAGACCCTTCAAAGTTTGACCTGATTTCAATAGAAAACCATACAATTATCGGACTTTTTCAAGTTTTTAGAGTCAAAATTTTTACAAAAAAATTTTTTTTCTTTAAACGCCTGTAACTTCTTTATTTTGCGTCCTAGACCCTTCAAAGTTTGACCTGATTTCAATAGAAAACCATACAATTATCGGACTTTTTCAAGTTTTTAGGGTCAAAATTTGTACAAAAAAAATTTTTTTCTTTAAACGCCTGTAACTTCTTTATTTTGCGTCCTAGACCCTTCAAAGTTTGACCTGATTTCAATAGAAAACCATACAATTATCGGACTTTTTCAAGTTTTTAGGGTCAAAATTTTTACAAAAAAATTTTTTTTCTTTAAACGCCTGTAACTTCTTTATTTTGCGTCCTAGACCCTTCAAAGTTTGACCTGATTTCAATAGAAAACCATACAATTATCGGACTTTTTCAAGTTTTTAGAGTCAAAATTTTTACAAAAAAATTTTTTTTCTTTAAACGCCTGTAACTTCTTTATTTTGCGTCCTAGACCCTTCAAAGTTTGACCTGATTTCAATAGAAAACCATACAATTATCGGACTTTTTCAAGTTTTTAAGGCCAAAATTTTTACAAAATTTTTTTTTTTCTTTAAACGCCTGTAACTTCTTTATTTTGCGTCCTAGACCCTTCAAAGTTTGACCTGATTTCAATAGAAAACCATACAATTATCGGACTTTTTCAAGTTTTTAGGGTCAAAATTTTTACAAAAAAATTTTTTTTCTTTAAACGCCTGTAACTTCTTTATTTTGCGTCCTAGACCCTTCAAAGTTTGACCTGATTTCAATAGAAAACCATACAATTATCGGACTTTTTCAAGTTTTTAGGGTCAAAATTTTTACAAAAAAATTTTTTTTCTTTAAACGCCTGTAACTTCTTTATTTTGCGTCCTAGACCCTTCAAAGTTTGACCTGATCTCAATAGAAAACCATACAATTATCGGACTTTTTCAAGTTTTTAGAGTCAAAATTTTTACAAAAAAATTTTTTTTCTTTAAACGCCTGTAACTTCTTTATTTTGCGTCCTAGACCCTTCAAAGTTTGACCTGATTTCAATAGAAAACCATACAATTATCGGACTTTTTCAAGTTTTTAGGGCCAAAATTTTTACAAAATTTTTTTTTTTCTTTAAACGCCTGTAACTTCTTTATTTTGCGTCCTAGACCCTTCAAAGTTTGACCTGATTTCAATAGAAAACCATACAATTATCGGACTTTTTCAAGTTTTTAGGGCCAAAATTTTCACAAAATTTTTTTTTTCTTTAAACGCCTGTAACTTCTTTATTTTGCGTCCTAGACCCTTCAAAGTTTGACCTGATTTCAATAGAAAACCATACAATTATCGGACTTTTTCAAGTTTTTAGGGCCAAAATTTTTACAAAATTTTTTTTTTTCTTTAAACGCCTGTAACTTCTTTATTTTGCGTCCTAGACCCTTCAAAGTTTGACCTGATTTCAATAGAAAACCATACAATTATCGGACTTTTTCAAGTTTTTAGGGTCAAAATTTTTACAAAAAATTTTTTTTTCTTTAAACGCCTGTAACTTCTTTATTTTGCGTCCTAGACCCTTCAAAGTTTGACCTGATTTCAATAGAAAACCATACAATTATCGGACTTTTTCAAGTTTTTAGGGTCAAAATTTTTTTTCTTTAAACGCCTGTAACTTCTTTATTTTGCGTCCTAGACCCTTCAAAGTTTGACCTGATTTCAATAGAAAACCATACAATTATCGGACTTTTTCAAGTTTTTAGGGTCAAAATTTTTACAAAAAAATTTTTTTTCTTTAAACGCCTGTAACTTCTTTATTTTGCGTCCTAGACCCTTCAAAGTTTGACCTGATTTCAATAGAAAACCATACAATTTTCGGTCTTTTTTCAAGGTTTTAGGGTCAAAATTATTACAAAATTTTTTTTTTCTTTAAACGCCTGTAACTTCTTTATTTTGCGTCCTAGACCCTTCAAAGTTTGACCTGATTTCAATAGAAAACCATACAATTATCGGACTTTTTCAAGTTTTTAGGGTCAAAATTTTTACAAAAAAATTTTTTTTCTTTAAACGCCTGTAACTTCTTTATTTTGCGTCCTAGACCCTTCAAAGTTTGACCTGATTTCAATAGAAAACCATACAATTTTCGGTCTTTTTTCAAGTTTTTAGGGCCAAAATTTTTACAAAAATTTTTTTTTCTTTAAACGCCTGTAACTTCTTTATTTTGCGTCCTAGACCCTTCAAAGTTTGACCTGATTTCAATAGAAAACCATACAATTATCGGACTTTTTCAAGTTTTTAGGGTCAAAATTTTTACAAAAAAATTTTTTTTCTTTAAACGCCTGTAACTTCTTTATTTTGCGTCCTAGACCCTTCAAAGTTTGACCTGATTTCAATAGAAAACCATACAATTATCGGACTTTTTCAAGTTTTTAGGGTCAAAATTTTTACAAAAAAATTTTTTTTCTTTAAACGCCTGTAACTTCTTTATTTTGCGTCCTAGACCCTTCAAAGTTTGACCTGATTTCAATAGAAAACCATACAATTATCGTACTTTTTCAAGTTTTTAGAGTCAAAATTTTTACAAAAAAATTTTTTTTCTTTAAACGCCTGTAACTTCTTTATTTTGCGTCCTAGACCCTTCAAAGTTTGACCTGATTTCAATAGAAAACCATACAATTATCGGACTTTTTCAAGTTTTTAGGGTCAAAATTTTTACAAAAAAATTTTTTTTCTTTAAACGCCTGTAACTTCTTTATTTTGCGTCCTAGACCCTTCAAAGTTTGACCTGATTTCAATAGAAAACCATACAATTTTCGGTCTTTTTTCAAGTTTTTAGGGCCAAAATTTTTACAAAATTTTTTTTTTTCTTTAAACGCCTGTAACTTCTTTATTTTGCGTCCTAGACCCTTCAAAGTTTGACCTGATTTCAATAGAAAACCATACAATTATCGGACTTTTTCAAGTTTTTAGAGTCAAAATTTTTACAAAAATTGTTTTTTCTTTAAACGCCTGTAACTTCTTTATTTTGCGTCCTAGACCCTTCAAAGTTTGACCTGATTTCAATAGAAAACCATACAATTATCGGACTTTTTCAAGTTTTTAGGGTCAAAATTTTTACAAAAAAATGTTTTTTTCTTTAAACGCCTGTAACTTCTTTATTTTGCGTCCTAGACCCTTCAAAGTTTGACCTGATTTCAATAGAAAACCATACAATTATCGGACTTTTTCAAGTTTTTAGGGTCAAAATTTTTACAAATTTTTTTTTTTCTTTAAACGCCTGTAACTTCTTTATTTTGCGTCCTAGACCCTTCAAAGTTTGACCTGATTTCAATAGAAAACCATACAATTATCGGACTTTTTCAAGTTTTTAGGGTCAAAATTTTTACAAAAAATTTTTTTTTCTTTAAACGCCTGTAACTTCTTTATTTTGCGTCCTAGACCCTTCAAAGTTTGACCTGATTTCAATAGAAAACCATACAATTATCGGACTTTTTCAAGTTTTTAGGGTCAAAATTTTTACAAAAAAATTTTTTTTCTTTAAACGCCTGTAACTTCTTTATTTTGCGTCCTAGACCCTTCAAAGTTTGACCTGATTTCAATAGAAAACCATACAATTAACGGACTTTTTCAAGTTTTTAGGGTCAAAATTTTTACAAAAAAATTTTTTTTCTTTAAACGCCTGTAACTTCTTTATTTTGCGTCCTAGACCCTTCAAAGTTTGACCTGATTTCAATAGAAAACCATACAATTATCGGACTTTTTCAAGTTTTTAGGGTCAAAATTTTTACAAAAAAATTTTTTTTCTTTAAACGCCTGTAACTTCTTTATTTTGCGTCCTAGACCCTTCAAAGTTTGACCTGATTTCAATAGAAAACCATACAATTATCGGACTTTTTCAAGTTTTTAGGGTCAAAATTTTTACAAAAAAATTTTTTTTCTTTAAACGCCTGTAACTTCTTTATTTTGCGTCCTAGACCCTTCAAAGTTTGACCTGATTTCAATAGAAAACCATACAATTTTCGGTCTTTTTTCAAGTTTTTAGGGTCAAAATTTTTACAAAAAAATTTTTTTTCTTTAAACGCCTGTAACTTCTTTATTTTGCGTCCTAGACCCTTCAAAGTTTGACCTGATTTCAATAGAAAACCATACAATTATCGGACTTTTTCAAGTTTTTAGAGTCAAAATTTTAACAAAAATTGTTTTTTCTTTAAACGCCTGTAACTTCTTTATTTTGCGTCCTAGACCCTTCAAAGTTTGACCTGATTTCAATAGAAAACCATACAATTATCGGACTTTTTCAAGTTTTTAGGGTCAAAATTTTTACAAAAAATTTTTTTTTCTTTAAACGCCTGTAACTTCTTTATTTTGCGTCCTAGACCCTTCAAAGTTTGACCTGATTTCAATAGAAAACCATACAATTATCGGACTTTTTCAAGTTTTTAGGGTCAAAATTTTTACAAAAAAATTTTTTTTCTTTAAACGCCTGTAACTTCTTTATTTTGCGTCCTAGACCCTTCAAAGTTTGACCTGATTTCAATAGAAAACCATACAATTATCGGACTTTTTCAAGTTTTTAGAGTCAAAATTTTTACAAAAAAATTTTTTTTCTTTAAACGCCTGTAACTTCTTTATTTTGCGTCCTAGACCCTTCAAAGTTTGACCTGATTTCAATAGAAAACCATACAATTATCGGACTTTTTCAAGTTTTTAGGGTCAAAATTTTTACAAAAAAATTTTTTTTCTTTAAACGCCTGTAACTTCTTTATTTTGCGTCCTAGACCCTTCAAAGTTTGACCTGATTTCAATAGAAAACCATACAATTTTCGGTCTTTTTTCAAGTTTTTAGGGCCAAAATTTTTACAAAAATTTTTTTTTTCTTTAAACGCCTGTAACTTCTTTATTTTGCGTCCTAGACCCTTCAAAGTTTGACCTGATTTCAATAGAAAACCATACAATTATCGGACTTTTTCAAGTTTTTAGAGTCAAAATTTTTACAAAAAAATTTTTTTTCTTTAAACGCCTGTAACTTCTTTATTTTGCGTCCTAGACCCTTCAAAGTTTGACCTGATTTCAATAGAAAACCATACAATTATCGGACTTTTTCAAGTTTTTAGGGTCAAAATTTTTACAAAAAAATTTTTTTTCTTTAAACGCCTGTAACTTCTTTATTTTGCGTCCTAGACCCTTCAAAGTTTGACCTGATTTCAATAGAAAACCATACAATTTTCGGTCTTTTTTCAAGTTTTTAGGGCCAAAATTTTTACAAAAATTTTTTTTTTCTTTAAACGCCTGTAACTTCTTTATTTTGCGTCCTAGACCCTTCAAAGTTTGACCTGATTTCAATAGAAAACCATACAATTATCGGACTTTTTCAAGTTTTTAGAGTCAAAATTTTAACAAAAATTTTTTTTCTTTAAACGCCTGTAACTTCTTTATTTTGCGTCCTAGACCCTTCAAAGTTTGACCTGATTTCAATAGAAAACCATACAATTATCGGACTTTTTCAAGTTTTTAGAGTCAAAATTTTTACAAAAAATTGTTTTTTCTTTAAACGCCTGTAACTTCTTTATTTTGCGTCCTAGACCCTTCAAAGTTTGACCTGATTTCAATAGAAAACCATACAATTATCGGACTTTTTCAAGTTTTTAGGGTCAAAATTTTTACAAAAAAATTTTTTTTCTTTAAACGCCTGTAACTTCTTTATTTTGCGTCCTAGACCCTTCAAAGTTTGACCTGATTTCAATAGAAAACCATACAATTATCGGACTTTTTCAAGTTTTTAGGGTCAAAATTTTTACAAAAAAATTTTTTTTCTTTAAACGCCTGTAACTTCTTTATTTTGCGTCCTAGACCCTTCAAAGTTTGACCTGATTTCAATAGAAAACCATACAATTATCGGACTTTTTCAAGTTTTTAGGGTCAAAATTTTTACAAAAAAATTTTTTTTCTTTAAACGCCTGTAACTTCTTTATTTTGCGTCCTAGACCCTTCAAAGTTTGACCTGATTTCAATAGAAAACCATACAATTTTCGGTCTTTTTTCAAGTTTTTAGGGCCAAAATTTTTACAAAATTTTTTTTTTCTTTAAACGCCTGTAACTTCTTTATTTTGCGTCCTAGACCCTTCAAAGTTTGACCTGATTTCAATAGAAAACCATACAATTATCGGACTTTTTCAAGTTTTTAGAGTCAACATTTTAACAAAAATTGTTTTTTCTTTAAACGCCTGTAACTTCTTTATTTTGCGTCCTAGACCCTTCAAAGTTTGACCTGATTTCAATAGAAAACCATACAATTATCGGACTTTTTCAAGTTTTTAGAGTCAAAATTTTAACAAAAATTGTTTTTTCTTTAAACGCCTGTAACTTCTTTATTTTGCGTCCTAGACCCTTCAAAGTTTGACCTGATTTCAATAGAAAACCATACAATTATCGGACTTTTTCAAGTTTTTAGGGTCAAAATTTTTACAAAAAAATTTGTTTTCTTTAAACGCCTGTAACTTCTTTATTTTGCGTCCTAGACCCTTCAAAGTTTGACCTGATTTCAATAGAAAACCATACAATTATCGGACTTTTTCAAGTTTTTAGAGTCAAAATTTTAACAAAAATTGTTTTTTCTTTAAACGCCTGTAACTTCTTTATTTTGCGTCCTAGACCCTTCAAAGTTTGACCTGATTTCAATAGAAAACCATACAATTATCGGACTTTTTCAAGTTTTTAGGGTCAAAATTTTTACAAAAAAATTTTTTTTCTTTAAACGCCTGTAACTTCTTTATTTTGCGTCCTAGACCCTTCAAAGTTTGACCTGATTTCAATAGAAAACCATACAATTATCGGACTTTTTCAAGTTTTTAGGGTCAAAATTTTTACAAAATTTTTTTTTCTTTAAACGCCTGTAACTTCTTTATTTTGCGTCCTAGACCCTTCAAAGTTTGACCTGATTTCAATAGAAAACCATACAATTATCGGACTTTTTCAAGTTTTTAGGGTCAAAATTTTTACAAAAAAATTTTTTTTCTTTAAACGCCTGTAACTTCTTTATTTTGCGTCCTAGACCCTTCAAAGTTTGACCTGATTTCAATAGAAAACCATACAATTATCGGACTTTTTCAAGTTTTTAGGGTCAAAATTTTTACAAAAAATTTTTTTTTCTTTAAACGCCTGTAACTTCTTTATTTTGCGTCCTAGACCCTTCAAAGTTTGACCTGATTTCAATAGAAAACCATACAATTTTCGGTCTTTTTTCAAGTTTTTAGGGCCAAAATTTTTACAAAAATTTTTTTTTTCTTTAAACGCCTGTAACTTCTTTATTTTGCGTCCTAGACCCTTCAAAGTTTGACCTGATTTCAATAGAAAACCATACAATTATCGGACTTTTTCAAGTTTTTAGGGTCAAAATTTTTACAAAAAAATTTTTTTTCTTTAAACGCCTGTAACTTCTTTATTTTGCGTCCTAGACCCTTCAAAGTTTGACCTGATTTCAATAGAAAACCATACAATTATCGGACTTTTTCAAGTTTTTAGGGTCAAAATTTTTAAAAAAAATATTTTTTTCTTTAAACGCCTGTAACTTCTTTATTTTGCGTCCTAGACCCTTCAAAGTTTGACCTGATTTCAATAGAAAACCATACAATTATCGGACTTTTTCAAGTTTTTAGAGTCAAAATTTTTACAAAAAAATTTTTTTTCTTTAAACGCCTGTAACTTCTTTATTTTGCGTCCTAGACCCTTCAAAGTTTGACCTGATTTCAATAGAAAACCATACAATTATCGGACTTTTTCAAGTTTTTAGGGTCAAAATTTTTACAAAAAAATTTTTTTTCTTTAAACGCCTGTAACTTCTTTATTTTGCGTCCTAGACCCTTCAAAGTTTGACCTGATTTCAATAGAAAACCATACAATTTTCGGTCTTTTTTCAAGTTTTTAGGGTCAAAATTTTTACAAAAAAATTTTTTTTCTTTAAACGCCTGTAACTTCTTTATTTTGCGTCCTAGACCCTTCAAAGTTTGACCTGATTTCAATAGAAAACCATACAATTATCGGACTTTTTCAAGTTTTTAGAGTCAAAATTTTAACAAAAATTGTTTTTTCTTTAAACGCCTGTAACTTCTTTATTTTGCGTCCTAGACCCTTCAAAGTTTGACCTGATTTCAATAGAAAACCATACAATTATCGGACTTTTTCAAGTTTTTAGGGTCAAAATTTTTACAAAATTTTTTTTTTCTTTAAACGCCTGTAACTTCTTTATTTTGCGTCCTAGACCCTTCAAAGTTTGCCCTGATTTCAATAGAAAACCATACAATTATCGGACTTTTTCAAGTTTTTAGAGTCAAAATTTTTACAAAAAAATTTTTTTTCTTTAAACGCCTGTAACTTCTTTATTTTGCGTCCTAGACCCTTCAAAGTTTGACCTGATTTCAATAGAAAACCATACAATTATCGGACTTTTTCAAGTTTTTAGGGTCAAAATTTTTACAAAAAAATTTTTTTTCTTTAAACGCCTGTAACTTCTTTATTTTGCGTCCTAGACCCTTCAAAGTTTGACCTGATTTCAATAGAAAACCATACAATTATCGAACTTTTTCAAGTTTTTAGGGTCAAAATTTTTACAAAAAAATTTTTTTTCTTTAAACGCCTGTAACTTCTTTATTTTGCGTCCTAGACCCTTCAAAGTTTGACCTGATTTCAATAGAAAACCATACAATTTTCGGTCTTTTTTCAAGTTTTTAGGGCCAAAATTTTTACAAAATTTTTTTTTTTTCTTTAAACGCCTGTAACTTCTTTATTTTGCGTCCTAGACCCTTCAAAGTTTGACCTGATTTCAATAGAAAACCATACAATTATCGGACTTTTTCAAGTTTTTAGAGTCAAAATTTTTACAAAAAAATTTTTTTTCTTTAAACGCCTGTAACTTCTTTATTTTGCGTCCTAGACCCTTCAAAGTTTGACCTGATTTCAATAGAAAACCATACAATTATCGGACTTTTTCAAGTTTTTAGGGTCAAAATTTTTACAAAAAAATTTTTTTTCTTTAAACGCCTGTAACTTCTTTATTTTGCGTCCTAGACCCTTCAAAGTTTGACCTGATTTCAATAGAAAACCATACAATTTTCGGTCTTTTTTCAAGTTTTTAGGGTCAAAATTTTTACAAAAATTTTTTTTTTTCTTTAAACGCCTGTAACTTCTTTATTTTGCGTCCTAGACCCTTCAAAGTTTGACCTGATTTCAATAGAAAACCATACAATTATCGGACTTTTTCAAGTTTTTAGAGTCAAAATTTTAACAAAAATTGTTTTTTCTTTAAACGCCTGTAACTTCTTTATTTTGCGTCCTAGACCCTTCAAAGTTTGACCTGATTTCAATAGAAAACCATACAATTATCGGACTTTTTCAAGTTTTTAGAGTCAAAATTTTTACAAAAAAATTTTTTTTCTTTAAACGCCTGTAACTTCTTTATTTTGCGTCCTAGACCCTTCAAAGTTTGACCTGATTTCAATAGAAAACCATACAATTATCGGACTTTTTCAAGTTTTTAGGGTCAAAATTTTTACAAAAAAATTTTTTTTCTTTAAACGCCTGTAACTTCTTTATTTTGCGTCCTAGACCCTTCAAAGTTTGACCTGATTTCAATAGAAAACCATACAATTATCGGACTTTTTCAAGTTTTTAGGGTCAAAATTTTTACAAAAAAATTTTTTTTCTTTAAACGCCTGTAACTTCTTTATTTTGCGTCCTAGACCCTTCAAAGTTTGACCTGATTTCAATAGAAAACCATACAATTATCGGACTTTTTCAAGTTTTTAGGGTCAAAATTTTTACAAAAAAATTTTTTTTCTTTAAACGCCTGTAACTTCTTTATTTTGCGTCCTAGACCCTTCAAAGTTTGACCTGATTTCAATAGAAAACCATACAATTATCGGACTTTTTCAAGTTTTTAGAGTCAAAATTTTTACAAAATTTTTTTTTTCTTTAAACGCCTGTAACTTCTTTATTTTGCGTCCTAGACCCTTCAAAGTTTGACCTGATTTCAATAGAAAACCATACAATTATCGGACTTTTTCAAGTTTTTAGAGTCAAAATTTTAACAAAAATTGTTTTTTCTTTAAACGCCTGTAACTTCTTTATTTTGCGTCCTAGACCCTTCAAAGTTTGACCTGATTTCAATAGAAAACCATACAATTATCGGACTTTTTCAAGTTTTTAGAGTCAAAATTTTAACAAAAATTGTTTTTTCTTTAAACGCCTGTAACTTCTTTATTTTGCGTCCTTCAAAGTTTGACCTGATTTCAATAGAAAACCATACAATTATCGGACTTTTTCAAGTTTTTAGGGTCAAAATTTTTACAAAAAAATTTTTTTTCTTTAAACGCCTGTAACTTCTTTATTTTGCGTCCTAGACCCTTCAAAGTTTGACCTGATTTCAATAGAAAACCATACAATTATCGGACTTTTTCAAGTTTTTAGAGTCAAAATTTTTACAAAAATTGTTTTTTCTTTAAACGCCTGTAACTTCTTTATTTTGCGTCCTAGACCCTTCAAAGTTTGACCTGATTTCAATAGAAAACCATACAACCAGACTTTTTCAAGTTTTTAGGGTCAAAATTTTTACAAAATTTTTTTTTTCTTTAAACGCCTGTAACTTCTTTATTTTGCGTCCTAGACCCTTCAAAGTTTGACCTGATTTCAATAGAAAACCATACAATTTTCGGTCTTTTTTCAAGTTTTTAGGGCCAAAATTTTTACAAAAAATTTTTTTTTCTTTAAACGCCTGTAACTTCTTTATTTTGCGTCCTAGACCCTTCAAAGTTTGACCTGATTTCAATAGAAAACCATACAATTATCGGACTTTTTCAAGTTTTTAGGGTCAAAATTTTAACAAAAAATGTTTTTTCTTTAAACGCCTGTAACTTCTTTATTTTGCGTCCTAGACCCTTCAAAGTTTGACCTGATTTCAATAGAAAACCATACAATTATCGGACTTTTTCAAGTTTTTAGGGTCAAAATTTTTACAAAATTATTTTTTTGTTTAAACGCCTGTAACTTCTTTATTTTGCGTCCTAGACCCTTCAAAGTTTGACCTGATTTCAATAGAAAACCATACAATTATCGGACTTTTTCAAGTTTTTAGAGTCAAAATTTTTACAAAAAAATTTTTTTTCTTTAAACGCCTGTAACTTCTTTATTTTGCGTCCTAGACCCTTCAAAGTTTGACCTGATTTCAATAGAAAACCATACAATTATCGGACTTTTTCAAGTTTTTAGGGTCAAAATTTTTACAAAAAAATTTTTTTTCTTTAAACGCCTGTAACTTCTTTATTTTGCGTCCTAGACCCTTCAAAGTTTGACCTGATTTCAATAGAAAACCATACAATTATCGGACTTTTTCAAGTTTTTAGGGTCAAAATTTTTACAAAAAAATTTTTTTTCTTTAAACGCCTGTAACTTCTTTATTTTGCGTCCTAGACCCTTCAAAGTTTGACCTGATTTCAATAGAAAACCATACAATTATCGGACTTTTTCAAGTTTTTAGGGTCAAAATTTTTACAAAAAAATTTTTTTTCTTTAAACGCCTGTAACTTCTTTATTTTGCGTCCTAGACCCTTCAAAGTTTGACCTGATTTCAATAGAAAACCATACAATTATCGGACTTTTTCAAGTTTTTAGGGTCAAAATTTTTACAAAAAAATTTTTTTTCTTTAAACGCCTGTAACTTCTTTATTTTGCGTCCTAGACCCTTCAAAGTTTGACCTGATTTCAATAGAAAACCATACAATTATCGGACTTTTTCAAGTTTTTAGGGTCAAAATTTTTACAAAAAAATTTTTTTTCTTTAAACGCCTGTAACTTCTTTATTTTGCGTCCTAGACCCTTCAAAGTTTGACCTGATTTCAATAGAAAACCATACAATTATCGGACTTTTTCAAGTTTTTAGAGTCAAAATTTTTACAAAAAAATTTTTTTTCTTTAAACGCCTGTAACTTCTTTATTTTGCGTCCTAGACCCTTCAAAGTTTGACCTGATTTCAATAGAAAACCATACAATTATCGGACTTTTTCAAGTTTTTAGAGTCAAAATTTTTACAAAAAAATTTTTTTTCTTTAAACGCCTGTAACTTCTTTATTTTGCGTCCTAGACCCTTCAAAGTTTGACCTGATTTCAATAGAAAACCATACAATTATCGGACTTTTTCAAGTTTTTAGGGTCAAAATTTTTACAAAAAAATTTTTTTTCTTTAAACGCCTGTAACTTCTTTATTTTGCGTCCTAGACCCTTCAAAGTTTGACCTGATTTCAATAGAAAACCATACAATTATCGGACTTTTTCAAGTTTTTAGGGTCAAAATTTTTACAAAAAAATTTTTTTTCTTTAAACGCCTGTAACTTCTTTATTTTGCGTCCTAGACCCTTCAAAGTTTGACCTGATTTCAATAGAAAACCATACAATTATCGGACTTTTTCAAGTTTTTAGGGTCAAAATTTTTACAAAAAAATTTTTTTTCTTTAAACGCCTGTAACTTCTTTATTTTGCGTCCTAGACCCTTCAAAGTTTGACCTGATTTCAATAGAAAACCATACAATTATCGGACTTTTTCAAGTTTTTAGAGTCAAAATTTTTACAAAATTTTTTTTTTCTTTAAACGCCTGTAACTTCTTTATTTTGCGTCCTAGACCCTTCAAAGTTTGACCTGATTTCAATAGAAAACCATACAATTATCGGACTTTTTCAAGTTTTTAGAGTCAAAATTTTTACAAATTTTTTTTTTTTTCTTTAAACGCCTGTAACTTCTTTATTTTGCGTCCTAGACCCTTCAAAGTTTGACCTGATTTCAATAGAAAACCATACAATTTTCGGTATTTTTTCAAGTTTTTAGGGCCAAAATTTTTACAAAAATTTTTTTTTTCTTTAAACGCCTGTAACTTCTTTATTTTGCGTCCTAGACCCTTCAAAGTTTGACCTGATTTCAATAGAAAACCATACAATTATCGGACTTTTTCAAGTTTTTAGAGTCAAAATTTTTACAAAAAAATTTTTTTTCTTTAAACGCCTGTAACTTCTTTATTTTGCGTCCTAGACCCTTCAAAGTTTGACCTGATTTCAATAGAAAACCATACAATTATCGGACTTTTTCAAGTTTTTAGAGTCAAAATTTTTACAAAAAAATTTTTTTTCTTTAAACGCCTGTAACTTCTTTATTTTGCGTCCTAGACCCTTCAAAGTTTGACCTGATTTCAATAGAAAACCATACAATTATCGGACTTTTTCAAGTTTTTAGGGTCAAAATTTTTACAAAAAAAAATTTTTTCTTTAAACGCCTGTAACTTCTTTATTTTGCGTCCTAGACCCTTCAAAGTTTGACCTGATTTCAATAGAAAACCATACAATTATCGGACTTTTTCAAGTTTTTAGGGTCAAAATTTTTACAAAAATTTTTTTTTCTTTAAACGCCTGTAACTTCTTTATTTTGCGTCCTAGACCCTTCAAAGTTTGACCTGATTTCAATAGAAAACCATACAATTATCGGACTTTTTCAAGTTTTTAGAGTCAAAATTTTTACAAAAAAATTTTTTTTCTTTAAACGCCTGTAACTTCTTTATTTTGCGTCCTAGACCCTTCAAAGTTTGACCTGATTTCAATAGAAAACCATACAATTATCGGACTTTTTCAAGTTTTTAGAGTCAAAATTTTTACAAAAAAATTTTTTTTCTTTAAACGCCTGTAACTTCTTTATTTTGCGTCCTAGACCCTTCAAAGTTTGACCTGATTTCAATAGAAAACCATACAATTATCGGACTTTTTCAAGTTTTTAGGGTCAAAATTTTTACAAAAAAATTTTTTTTCTTTAAACGCCTGTAACTTCTTTATTTTGCGTCCTAGACCCTTCAAAGTTTGACCTGATTTCAATAGAAAACCATACAATTATCGGACTTTTTCAAGTTTTTAGGGTCAAAATTTTTACAAAAAAATTTTTTTTCTTTAAACGCCTGTAACTTCTTTATTTTGCGTCCTAGACCCTTCAAAGTTTGACCTGATTTCAATAGAAAACCATACAATTATCGGACTTTTTCAAGTTTTTACAAAAAAATTTTTTTTCTTTAAACGCCTGTAACTTCTTTATTTTGCGTCCTAGACCCTTCAAAGTTTGACCTGATTTCAATAGAAAACCATACAATTATCGGACTTTTTCAAGTTTTTAGGGTCAAAATTTTTACAAAAAAATTTTTTTTCTTTAAACGCCTGTAACTTCTTTATTTTGCGTCCTAGACCCTTCAAAGTTTGACCTGATTTCAATAGAAAACCATACAATTATCGGACTTTTTCAAGTTTTTAGGGTCAAAATTTTTACAAAAAATTTTTTTTTCTTTAAACGCCTGTAACTTCTTTATTTTGCGTCCTAGACCCTTCAAAGTTTGACCTGATTTCAATAGAAAACCATACAATTATCGGACTCTTTCAAGTTTTTAGGGTCAAAATTTTTACAAAAAATTTTTTTTTCTTTAAACGCCTGTAACTTCTTTATTTTGCGTCCTAGACCCTTCAAAGTTTGACCTGATTTCAATAGAAAACCATACAATTATCGGACTTTTTCAAGTTTTTAGGGTCAAAATTTTTACAAAAAATTTTTTTTTCTTTAAACGCCTGTAACTTCTTTATTTTGCGTCCTAGACCCTTCAAAGTTTGACCTGATTTCAATAGAAAACCATACAATTTTCGGTCTTTTTTCAAGTTTTTAGGGCCAAAATTTTTACAAAAAAATTTTTTTTCTTTAAACGCCTGTAACTTCTTTATTTTGCGTCCTAGACCCTTCAAAGTTTGACCTGATTTCAATAGAAAACCATACAATTATCGGACTTTTTCAAGTTTTTAGGGTCAAAATTTTTACAAAAAAATTTTTTTTCTTTAAACGCCTGTAACTTCTTTATTTTGCGTCCTAGACCCTTCAAAGTTTGACCTGATTTCAATAGAAAACCATACAATTATCGGACTTTTTCAAGTTTTTAGGGTCAAAATTTTTACAAAAAAAATTTTTTTCTTTAAACGCCTGTAACTTCTTTATTTTGCGTCCTAGACCCTTCAAAGTTTGACCTGATTTCAATAGAAAACCATACAATTATCGGACTTTTTCAAGTTTTTAGAGTCAAAATTTTTACAAAAAAATTTTTTTTCTTTAAACGCCTGTAACTTCTTTATTTTGCGTCCTAGACCCTTCAAAGTTTGACCTGATTTCAATAGAAAACCATACAATTATCGGACTTTTTCAAGTTTTTAGAGTCAAAATTTTTACAAAATTTTTTTTTTCTTTAAACGCCTGTAACTTCTTTATTTTGCGTCCTAGATCCTTCAAAGTTTGACCTGATTTCAATAGAAAACCATACAATTATCGGACTTTTTCAAGTTTTTAGGGTCAAAATTTTTACAAAAAAATTTTTTTTCTTTAAACGCCTGTAACTTCTTTATTTTGCGTCCTAGACCCTTCAAAGTTTGACCTGATTTCAATAGAAAACCATACAATTATCGGACTTTTTCAAGTTTTTAGGGCCAAAATTTTTACAAAAAATTTTTTTTCTTTAAACGCCTGTAACTTCTTTATTTTGCGTCCTAGACCCTTCAAAGTTTGACCTGATTTCAATAGAAAACCATACAATTTTCGGTCTTTTTTCAAGTTTTTAGGGCCAAAATTTTTACAAAAAATTTTTTTTCTTTAAACGCCTGTAACTTCTTTATTTTGCGTCCTAGACCCTTCAAAGTTTGACCTGATTTCAATAGAAAACCATACAATTATCGGACTTTTTCAAGTTTTTAGGGTCAAAATTTTTACAAAAAAATTTTTTTTCTTTAAACGCCTGTAACTTCTTTATTTTGCGTCCTAGACCCTTCAAAGTTTGACCTGATTTCAATAGAAAACCATACAATTATCGGACTTTTTCAAGTTTTTAGGGTCAAAATTTTTACAAAAATTTTTTTTTCTTTAAACGCCTGTAACTTCTTTATTTTGCGTCCTAGACCCTTCAAAGTTTGACCTGATTTCAATAGAAAACCATACAATTATCGGACTTTTTCAAGTTTTTAGGGTCAAAATTTTTACAAAAAAATTTTTTTTCTTTAAACGCCTGTAACTTCTTTATTTTGCGTCCTAGACCCTTCAAAGTTTGACCTGATTTCAATAGAAAACCATACAATTTTCGGTCTTTTTTCAAGTTTTTAGGGCCAAAATTTTTACAAAAATTTTTTTTTTCTTCAAACGCCTGTAACTTCTTTATTTTGCGTCCTAGACCCTTCAAAGTTTGACCTGATTTCAATAGAAAACCATACAATTATCGGACTTTTTCAAGTTTTTAGAGTCAAAATTTTTACAAAAAAATTTTTTTTCTTTAAACGCCTGTAACTTCTTTATTTTGCGTCCTAGACCCTTCAAAGTTTGACCTGATTTCAATAGAAAACCATACAATTATCGTACTTTTTCAAGTTTTTAGAGTCAAAATTTTTACAAAAAAATTTTTTTTCTTTAAACACCTGTAACTTCTTTATTTTGCGTCCTAGACCCTTCAAAGTTTGACCTGATTTCAATAGAAAACCATACAATTATCGGACTTTTTCAAGTTTTTAGGGTCAAAATTTTTACAAAAAATTTTTTTTTCTTTAAACGCCTGTAACTTCTTTATTTTGCGTCCTAGACCCTTCAAAGTTTGACCTGATTTCAATAGAAAACCATACAATTTTCGGTCTTTTTTCAAGGTTTTAGGGTCAAAATTATTACAAATTTTTTTTTTTCTTTAAACGCCTGTAACTTCTTTATTTTGCGTCCTAGACCCTTCAAAGTTTGACCTGATTTCAATAGAAAACCATACAATTTCCGGTCTTTTTTCAAGGTTTTAGGGTCAAAATTATTACAAAATTTTTTTTTTTCTTTAAACGCCTGTAACTTCTTTATTTTGCGTCCTAGACCCTTCAAAGTTTGACCTGATTTCAATAGAAAACCATACAATTATCGGACTTTTTCAAGTTTTTAGGGTCAAAATTTTTACAAAAAATTTTTTTTCTTTAAACGCCTGTAACTTCTTTATTTTGCGTTATAGACCCTTCAAAGTTTGACCTGATTTCAATAGAAAACCATACAATTATCGGACTTTTTCAAGTTTTTAGAGTCAAAATTTTTACAAAAAAATTTTTTTTCTTTAAACGCCTGTAACTTCTTTATTTTGCGTCCTAGACCCTTCAAAGTTTGACCTGATTTCAATAGAAAACCATACAATTCTCGGTCTTTTTTCAAGTTTTTAGGGTCAAAATTTTTACAAAAAAATTTTTTTTCTTTAAACGCCTGTAACTTCTTTATTTTGCGTCCTAGACCCTTCAAAGTTTGACCTGATTTCAATAGAAAACCATACAATTATCGGACTTTTTCAAGTTTTTAGGGTCAAAATTTTTACAAAAAAATTTTTTTTCTTTAAACGCCTGTAACTTCTTTATTTTGCGTCCTAGACCCTTCAAAGTTTGACCTGATTTCAATAGAAAACCATACAATTTTCGGTCTTTTTTCAAGTTTTTAGGGTCAAAATTTTTACAAAAAATTTTTTTTTCTTTAAACGCCTGTAACTTCTTTATTTTGCGTCCTAGACCCTTCAAAGTTTGACCTGATTTCAATAGAAAACCATACAATTATCGGACTTTTTCAAGTTTTTAGGGTCAAAATTTTTACAAAAATTTTTTTTTTGCTTTAAACGCCTGTAACTTCTTTATTTTGCGTCCTAGACCCTTCAAAGTTTGACCTGATTTCAATAGAAAACCATACAATTATCGGACTTTTTCAAGTTTTTAGGGTCAAAATTTTTACAAAAATTTTTTTTTCTTTAAACGCCTGTAACTTCTTTATTTTGCGTCCTAGACCCTTCAAAGTTTGACCTGATTTCAATAGAAAACCATACAATTATCGGACTTTTTCAAGTTTTTAGGGTCAAAATTTTTACAAAAAATTTTTTTTTCTTTAAACGCCTGTAACTTCTTTATTTTGCGTCCTAGACCCTTCAAAGTTTGACCTGATTTCAATAGAAAACCATACAATTATCGGACTTTTTCAAGTTTTTAGGGTCAAAATTTTTACAAAAAAATTTTTTTTCTTTAAACGCCTGTAACTTCTTTATTTTGCGTCCTAGACCCTTCAAAGTTTGACCTGATTTCAATAGAAAACCATACAATTATCGGACTTTTTCAAGTTTTTAGAGTCAAAATTTTTACAAAAAAATTTTTTTTCTTTAAACGCCTGTAACTTCTTTATTTTGCGTCCTAGACCCTTCAAAGTTTGACCTGATTTCAATAGAAAACCATACAATTATCGGACTTTTTCAAGTTTTTAGGGTCAAAATTTTTACAAAAAAATTTTTTTTCTTTAAACGCCTGTAACTTCTTTATTTTGCGTCCTAGACCCTTCAAAGTTTGACCTGATTTCAATAGAAAACCATACAATTATCGGACTTTTTCAAGTTTTTAGGGTCAAAATTTTTACAAAAAATTTTTTTTTCTTTAAACGCCTGTAACTTCTTTATTTTGCGTCCTAGACCCTTCAAAGTTTGACCTGATTTCAATAGAAAACCATACAATTATCGGACTTTTTCAAGTTTTTAGGGTCAAAATTTTTACAAAAAATTTTTTTTCTTTAAACGCCTGTAACTTCTTTATTTTGCGTCCTAGACCCTTCAAAGTTTGACCTGATTTCAATAGAAAACCATACAATTATCGGACTTTTTCAAGTTTTTAGGGTCAAAATTTTTACAAAAAAATTTTTTTTCTTTAAACGCCTGTAACTTCTTTATTTTGCGTCCTAGACCCTTCAAAGTTTGACCTGATTTCAATAGAAAACCATACAATTTTCGGTCTTTTTTCAAGTTTTTAGGGCCAAAATTTTTACAAAAATTTTTTTTTTCTTTAAACGCCTGTAACTTCTTTATTTTGCGTCCTAGACCCTTCAAAGTTTGACCTGATTTCAATAGAAAACCATACAATTATCGGACTTTTTCAAGTTTTTAGGGTCAAAATTTTTACAAAAAAATTTTTTTTCTTTAAACGCCTGTAACTTCTTTATTTTGCGTCCTAGACCCTTCAAAGTTTGACCTGATTTCAATAGAAAACCATACAATTATCGGACTTTTTCAAGTTTTTAGGGTCAAAATTTTTACAAAAAAATTTTTTTTCTTTAAACGCCTGTAACTTCTTTATTTTGCGTCCTAGACCCTTCAAAGTTTGACCTGATTTCAATAGAAAACCATACAATTATCGGACTTTTTCAAGTTTTTAGGGTCAAAATTTTTACAAAAATTTTTTTTTCTTTAAACGCCTGTAACTTCTTTATTTTGCGTCCTAGACCCTTCAAAGTTTGACCTGATTTCAATAGAAAACCATACAATTATCGGACTTTTTCAAGTTTTTAGGGTCAAAATTTTTACAAAAAAATTTTTTTTCTTTAAACGCCTGTAACTTCTTTATTTTGCGTCCTAGACCCTTCAAAGTTTGACCTGATTTCAATAGAAAACCATACAATTATCGGACTTTTTCAAGTTTTTAGGGTCAAAATTTTTACAAAAAATTTTTTTTTCTTTAAACGCCTGTAACTTCTTTATTTTGCGTCCTAGACCCTTCAAAGTTTGACCTGATTTCAATAGAAAACCATACAATTATCGGACTTTTTCAAGTTTTTAGGGTCAAAATTTTTACAAAAAATTTTTTTTTCTTTAAACGCCTGTAACTTCTTTATTTTGCGTCCTAGACCCTTCAAAGTTTGACCTGATTTCAATAGAAAACCATACAATTTTCGGTCTTTTTTCAAGTTTTTAGGGCCAAAATTTTTACAAAAAAATTTTTTTTCTTTAAACGCCTGTAACTTCTTTATTTTGCGTCCTAGACCCTTCAAAGTTTGACCTGATTTCAATAGAAAACCATACAATTATCGGACTTTTTCAAGTTTTTAGGGTCAAAATTTTTACAAAAAAATTTTTTTTCTTTAAACGCCTGTAACTTCTTTATTTTGCGTCCTAGACCCTTCAAAGTTTGACCTGATTTCAATAGAAAACCATACAATTATCGGACTTTTTCAAGTTTTTAGGGTCAAAATTTTTACAAAAAAATTTTTTTTCTTTAAACGCCTGTAACTTCTTTATTTTGCGTCCTAGACCCTTCAAAGTTTGACCTGATTTCAATAGAAAACCATACAATTATCGGACTTTTTCAAGTTTTTAGAGTCAAAATTTTTACAAAAAAATTTTTTTTCTTTAAACGCCTGTAACTTCTTTATTTTGCGTCCTAGACCCTTCAAAGTTTGACCTGATTTCAATAGAAAACCATACAATTATCGGACTTTTTCAAGTTTTTAGGGTCAAAATTTTTACAAAAAAATTTTTTTTCTTTAAACGCCTGTAACTTCTTTATTTTGCGTCCTAGATCCTTCAAAGTTTGACCTGATTTCAATAGAAAACCATACAATTATCGGACTTTTTCAAGTTTTTAGGGTCAAAATTTTTACAAAAAAATTTTTTTTCTTTAAACGCCTGTAACTTCTTTATTTTGCGTCCTAGACCCTTCAAAGTTTGACCTGATTTCAATAGAAAACCATACAATTATCGGACTTTTTCAAGTTTTTAGGGTCAAAATTTTTACAAAAAATTTTTTTTTCTTTAAACGCCTGTAACTTCTTTATTTTGCGTCCTAGACCCTTCAAAGTTTGACCTGATTTCAATAGAAAACCATACAATTTTCGGTCTTTTTTCAAGTTTTTAGGGCCAAAATTTTTACAAAAAATTTTTTTTCTTTAAACGCCTGTAACTTCTTTATTTTGCGTCCTAGACCCTTCAAAGTTTGACCTGATTTCAATAGAAAACCATACAATTATCGGACTTTTTCAAGTTTTTAGAGTCAAAATTTTTACAAAAAAATTTTTTTTCTTTAAGCGCCTGTAACTTCTTTATTTTGCGTCCTAGACCCTTCAAAGTTTGACCTGATTTCAATAGAAAACCATACAATTATCGGACTTTTTCTAGTTTTTAGGGTCAAAATTTTTACAAAAATTTTTTTTTTCTTTAAACGCCTGTAACTTCTTTATTTTGCGTCCTAGACCCTTCAAAGTTTGACCTGATTTCAATAGAAAACCATACAATTATCGGACTTTTTCAAGTTTTTAGGGTCAAAATTTTTACAAAAAAATTTTTTTTCTTTAAACGCCTGTAACTTCTTTATTTTGCGTCCTAGACCCTTCAAAGTTTGACCTGATTTCAATAGAAAACCATACAATTTTCGGTCTTTTTTCAAGTTTTTAGGGCCAAAATTTTTACAAAAATTTTTTTTTTCTTTAAACGCCTGTAACTTCTTTATTTTGCGTCCTAGACCCTTCAAAGTTTGACCTGATTTCAATAGAAAACCATACAATTATCGGACTTTTTCAAGTTTTTAGAGTCAAAATTTTTACAAAAAAATTTTTTTTCTTTAAACGCCTGTAACTTCTTTATTTTGCGTCCTAGACCCTTCAAAGTTTGACCTGATTTCAATAGAAAACCATACAATTATCGGACTTTTTCAAGTTTTTAGAGTCAAAATTTTTACAAAAAAATTTTTTTTCTTTAAACACCTGTAACTTCTTTATTTTGGGTCCTAGACCCTTCAAAGTTTGACCTGATTTCAATAGAAAACCATACAATTATCGGACTTTTTCAAGTTTTTAGGGTCAAAATTTTTACAAAAAATTTTTTTTTCTTTAAACGCCTGTAACTTCTTTATTTTGCGTCCTAGACCCTTCAAAGTTTGACCTGATTTCAATAGAAAACCATACAATTTTCGGTCTTTTTTCAAGGTTTTAGGGTCAAAATTATTACAAATTTTTTTTTTTCTTTAAACGCCTGTAACTTCTTTATTTTGCGTCCTAGACCCTTCAAAGTTTGACCTGATTTCAATGAAAAACCATACAATTTTCGGTCTTTTTTCAAGGTTTTAGGGTCAAAATTATTACAAAATTTTTTTTTTTCTTTAAACGCCTGTAACTTCTTTATTTTGCGTCCTAGACCCTTCAAAGTTTGACCTGATTTTAATAGAAAACCATACAATTATCGGACTTTTTCAAGTTTTTAGGGTCAAAATTTTTACAAAAAAATTTTTTTTCTTTAAACGCCTGTAACTTCTTTATTTTGCGTCCTAGACCCTTCAAAGTTTGACCTGATTTCAATAGAAAACCATACAATTATCGGACTTTTTCAAGTTTTTAGAGTCAAAATTTTTACAAAAAAATTTTTTTTCTTTAAACGCCTGTAACTTCTTTATTTTGCGTCCTAGACCCTTCAAAGTTTGACCTGATTTCAATAGAAAACCATACAATTTTCGGTCTTTTTTCAAGTTTTTAGGGTCAAAATTTTTACAAAAAAATTTTTTTTCTTTAAACGCCTGTAACTTCTTTATTTTGCGTCCTAGACCCTTCAAAGTTTGACCTGATTTCAATAGAAAACCATACAATTATCGGACTTTTTCAAGTTTTTAGGGTCAAAATTTTTACAAAAAAATTTTTTTTTTTTAAACGCCTGTAACTTCTTTATTTTGCGTCCTAGACCCTTCAAAGTTTGACCTGATTTCAATAGAAAACCATACAATTTTCGGTCTTTTTTCAAGTTTTTAGGGTCAAAATTTTTACAAAAAATTTTTTTTTCTTTAAACGCCTGTAACTTCTTTATTTTGCGTCCTAGACCCTTCAAAGTTTGACCTGATTTCAATAGAAAACCATACAATTATCGGACTTTTTCAAGTTTTTAGGGTCAAAATTTTTACAAAAATTTTTTTTTTCTTTAAACGCCTGTAACTTCTTTATTTTGCGTCCTAGACCCTTCAAAGTTTGACCTGATTTCAATAGAAAACCATACAATTATCGGACTTTTTCAAGTTTTTAGGGTCAAAATTTTTACAAAAAATTTTTTTTCTTTAAACGCCTGTAACTTCTTTATTTTGCGTCCTAGACCCTTCAAAGTTTGACCTGATTTCAATAGAAAACCATACAATTATCGGACTTTTTCAAGTTTTTAGGGTCAAAATTTTTACAAAAAATTTTTTTTTCTTTAAACGCCTGTAACTTCTTTATTTTGCGTCCTAGACCCTTCAAAGTTTGACCTGATTTCAATAGAAAACCATACAATTATCGGACTTTTTCAAGTTTTTAGGGTCAAAATTTTTACAAAAAATTTTTTTTTCTTTAAACGCCTGTAACTTCTTTATTTTGCGTCCTAGACCCTTCAAAGTTTGACCTGATTTCAATAGAAAACCATACAATTATCGGACTTTTTCAAGTTTTTAGGGTCAAAATTTTTACAAAAAAATTTTTTTTCTTTAAACGCCTGTAACTTCTTTATTTTGCGTCCTAGACCCTTCAAAGTTTGACCTGATTTCAATAGAAAACCATACAATTATCGGACTTTTTCAAGTTTTTAGGGTCAAAATTTTTACAAAAAAATTTTTTTTCTTTAAACGCCTGTAACTTCTTTATTTTGCGTCCTAGACCCTTCAAAGTTTGACCTGATTTCAATAGAAAACCATACAATTATCGGACTTTTTCAAGTTTTTAGGGTCAAAATTTTTACAAAATTTTTTTTTTCTTTAAACGCCTGTAACTTCTTTATTTTGCGTCCTAGACCCTTCAAAGTTTGACCTGATTTCAATAGAAAACCATACAATTATCGGACTTTTTCAAGTTTTTAGGGTCAAAATTTTTACAAAAAAATTTTTTTTCTTTAAACGCCTGTAACTTCTTTATTTTGCGTCCTAGACCCTTCAAAGTTTGACCTGATTTCAATAGAAAACCATACAATTATCGGACTTTTTCAAGTTTTTAGGGTCAAAATTTTTACAAAAAAATTTTTTTTCTTTAAACGCCTGTAACTTCTTTATTTTGCGTCCTAGACCCTTCAAAGTTTGACCTGATTTCAATAGAAAACCATACAATTATCGGACTTTTTCAAGTTTTTAGGGTCAAAATTTTTACAAAATTTTTTTTTTCTTTAAACGCCTGTAACTTCTTTATTTTGCGTCCTAGACCCTTCAAAGTTTGACCTGATTTCAATAGAAAACCATACAATTATCGGACTTTTTCAAGTTTTTAGGGTCAAAATTTTTACAAAAAATTTTTTTTTCTTTAAACGCCTGTAACTTCTTTATTTTGCGTCCTAGACCCTTCAAAGTTTGACCTGATTTCAATAGAAAACCATACAATTATCGGACTTTTTCAAGTTTTTAGGGTCAAAATTTTTACAAAAAAATTTTTTTTCTTTAAACGCCTGTAACTTCTTTATTTTGCGTCCTAGACCCTTCAAAGTTTGACCTGATTTCAATAGAAAACCATACAATTATCGGACTTTTTCAAGTTTTTAGGGTCAAAATTTTTACAAAAAAATTTTTTTTCTTTAAACGCCTGTAACTTCTTTATTTTGCGTCCTAGACCCTTCAAAGTTTGACCTGATTTCAATAGAAAACCATACAATTATCGGACTTTTTCAAGTTTTTAGGGTCAAAATTTTTACAAAATTTTTTTTTTCTTTAAACGCCTGTAACTTCTTTATTTTGCGTCCTAGACCCTTCAAAGTTTGACCTGATTTCAATAGAAAACCATACAATTATCGGACTTTTTCAAGTTTTTAGGGTCAAAATTTTTACAAAAAAATTTTTTTTCTTTAAACGCCTGTAACTTCTTTATTTTGCGTCCTAGACCCTTCAAAGTTTGACCTGATTTCAATAGAAAACCATACAATTATCGGACTTTTTCAAGTTTTTAGGGTCAAAATTTTTACAAAAAAATTTTTTTTCTTTAAACGCCTGTAACTTCTTTATTTTGCGTCCTAGACCCTTCAAAGTTTGACCTGATTTCAATAGAAAACCATACAATTATCGGACTTTTTCAAGTTTTTAGGGTCAAAATTTTTACAAAATTTTTTTTTTCTTTAAACGCCTGTAACTTCTTTATTTTGCGTCCTAGACCCTTCAAAGTTTGACCTGATTTCAATAGAAAACCATACAATTATCGGACTTTTTCAAGTTTTTAGGGTCAAAATTTTTACAAAAAAATTTTTTTTCTTTAAACGCCTGTAACTTCTTTATTTTGCGTCCTAGACCCTTCAAAGTTTGACCTGATTTCAATAGAAAACCATACAATTATCGGACTTTTTCAAGTTTTTAGGGTCAAAATTTTTACAAAAAAATTTTTTTTCTTTAAACGCCTGTAACTTCTTTATTTTGCGTCCTAGACCCTTCAAAGTTTGACCTGATTTCAATAGAAAACCATACAATTATCGGACTTTTTCAAGTTTTTAGGGTCAAAATTTTTACAAAATTTTTTTTTTCTTTAAACGCCTGTAACTTCTTTATTTTGCGTCCTAGACCCTTCAAAGTTTGACCTGATTTCAATAGAAAACCATACAATTATCGGACTTTTTCAAGTTTTTAGGGTCAAAATTTTTACAAAAAATTTTTTTTCTTTAAACGCCTGTAACTTCTTTATTTTGCGTCCTAGACCCTTCAAAGTTTGACCTGATTTCAATAGAAAACCATACAATTATCGGACTTTTTCAAGTTTTTAGGGTCAAAATTTTTACAAAAAAAATTTTTTTTCTTTAAACGCCTGTAACTTCTTTATTTTGCGTCCTAGACCCTTCAAAGTTTGACCTGATTTCAATAGAAAACCATACAATTATCGGACTTTTTCAAGTTTTTAGGGTCAAAATTTTTACAAAAAAATTTTTTTTCTTTAAACGCCTGTAACTTCTTTATTTTGCGTCCTAGACCCTTCAAAGTTTGACCTGATTTCAATAGAAAACCATACAATTATCGGACTTTTTCAAGTTTTTAGGGTCAAAATTTTTACAAAATTTTTTTTTTCTTTAAACGCCTGTAACTTCTTTATTTTGCGTCCTAGACCCTTCAAAGTTTGACCTGATTTCAATAGAAAACCATACAATTATCGGACTTTTTCAAGTTTTTAGGGTCAAAATTTTTACAAAAAAATTTTTTTTCTTTAAACGCCTGTAACTTCTTTATTTTGCGTCCTAGACCCTTCAAAGTTTGACCTGATTTCAATAGAAAACCATACAATTATCGGACTTTTTCAAGTTTTTAGGGTCAAAATTTTTACAAAAAATTTTTTTTTCTTTAAACGCCTGTAACTTCTTTATTTTGCGTCCTAGACCCTTCAAAGTTTGACCTGATTTCAATAGAAAACCATACAATTATCGGACTTTTTCAAGTTTTTAGGGTCAAAATTTTTACAAAAATTTTTTTTTTCTTTAAACGCCTGTAACTTCTTTATTTTGCGTCCTAGACCCTTCAAAGTTTGACCTGATTTCAATAGAAAACCATACAATTATCGGACTTTTTCAAGTTTTTAGGGTCAAAATTTTTACAAAAAAATTTTTTTTCTTTAAACGCCTGTAACTTCTTTATTTTGCGTCCTAGACCCTTCAAAGTTTGACCTGATTTCAATAGAAAACCATACAATTATCGGACTTTTTCAAGTTTTTAGGGTCAAAATTTTTACAAAAAATTTTTTTTTCTTTAAACGCCTGTAACTTCTTTATTTTGCGTCCTAGACCCTTCAAAGTTTGACCTGATTTCAATAGAAAACCATACAATTATCGGACTTTTTCAAGTTTTTAGGGTCAAAATTTTTACAAAAATTTTTTTTTCTTTAAACGCCTGTAACTTCTTTATTTTGCGTCCTAGACCCTTCAAAGTTTGACCTGATTTCAATAGAAAACCATACAATTATCGGACTTTTTCAAGTTTTTAGGGTCAAAATTTTTACAAAAAATTTTTTTTCTTTAAACGCCTGTAACTTCTTTATTTTGCGTCCTAGACCCTTCAAAGTTTGACCTGATTTCAATAGAAAACCATACAATTATCGGACTTTTTCAAGTTTTTAGGGTCAAAATTTTTACAAAAAAATTTTTTTTCTTTAAACGCCTGTAACTTCTTTATTTTGCGTCCTAGACCCTTCAAAGTTTGACCTGATTTCAATAGAAAACCATACAATTATCGGACTTTTTCAAGTTTTTAGGGTCAAAATTTTTACAAAAAATTTTTTTTTCTTTAAACGCCTGTAACTTCTTTATTTTGCGTCCTAGACCCTTCAAAGTTTGACCTGATTTCAATAGAAAACCATACAATTATCGGACTTTTTCAAGTTTTTAGGGTCAAAATTTTTACAAAAAAATTTTTTTTCTTTAAACGCCTGTAACTTCTTTATTTTGCGTCCTAGACCCTTCAAAGTTTGACCTGATTTCAATAGAAAACCATACAATTATCGGACTTTTTCAAGTTTTTAGGGTCAAAATTTTTACAAAAAAATTTTTTTTCTTTAAACGCCTGTAACTTCTTTATTTTGCGTCCTAGACCCTTCAAAGTTTGACCTGATTTCAATAGAAAACCATACAATTATCGGACTTTTTCAAGTTTTTAGGGTCAAAATTTTTACAAAATTTTTTTTTTCTTTAAACGCCTGTAACTTCTTTATTTTGCGTCCTAGACCCTTCAAAGTTTGACCTGATTTCAATAGAAAACCATACAATTATCGGACTTTTTCAAGTTTTTAGGGTCAAAATTTTTACAAAAAAATTTTTTTTCTTTAAACGCCTGTAACTTCTTTATTTTGCGTCCTAGACCCTTCAAAGTTTGACCTGATTTCAATAGAAAACCATACAATTATCGGACTTTTTCAAGTTTTTAGGGTCAAAATTTTTACAAAAAAATTTTTTTTCTTTAAACGCCTGTAACTTCTTTATTTTGCGTCCTAGACCCTTCAAAGTTTGACCTGATTTCAATAGAAAACCATACAATTATCGGACTTTTTCAAGTTTTTAGGGTCAAAATTTTTACAAAATTTTTTTTTTCTTTAAACGCCTGTAACTTCTTTATTTTGCGTCCTAGACCCTTCAAAGTTTGACCTGATTTCAATAGAAAACCATACAATTATCGGACTTTTTCAAGTTTTTAGGGTCAAAATTTTTACAAAAAAATTTTTTTTCTTTAAACGCCTGTAACTTCTTTATTTTGCGTCCTAGACCCTTCAAAGTTTGACCTGATTTCAATAGAAAACCATACAATTATCGGACTTTTTCAAGTTTTTAGGGTCAAAATTTTTACAAAATTTTTTTTTTCTTTAAACGCCTGTAACTTCTTTATTTTGCGTCCTAGACCCTTCAAAGTTTGACCTGATTTCAATAGAAAACCATACAATTATCGGACTTTTTCAAGTTTTTAGGGTCAAAATTTTTACAAAATTTTTTTTTTCTTTAAACGCCTGTAACTTCTTTATTTTGCGTCCTAGACCCTTCAAAGTTTGACCTGATTTCAATAGAAAACCATACAATTATCGGACTTTTTCAAGTTTTTAGGGTCAAAATTTTTACAAAAAATTTTTTTTTCTTTAAACGCCTGTAACTTCTTTATTTTGCGTCCTAGACCCTTCAAAGTTTGACCTGATTTCAATAGAAAACCATACAATTATCGGACTTTTTCAAGTTTTTAGGGTCAAAATTTTTACAAAAAAATTTTTTTTCTTTAAACGCCTGTAACTTCTTTATTTTGCGTCCTAGACCCTTCAAAGTTTGACCTGATTTCAATAGAAAACCATACAATTATCGGACTTTTTCAAGTTTTTAGGGTCAAAATTTTTACAAAAAATTTTTTTTTCTTTAAAACGCCTGTAACTTCTTTATTTTGCGTCCTAGACCCTTCAAAGTTTGACCTGATTTCAATAGAAAACCATACAATTATCGGACTTTTTCAAGTTTTTAGGGTCAAAATTTTTACAAAAAAATTTTTTTTTCTTTAAACGCCTGTAACTTCTTTATTTTGCGTCCTAGACCCTTCAAAGTTTGACCTGATTTCAATAGAAAACCATACAATTATCGGACTTTTTCAAGTTTTTAGGGTCAAAATTTTTACAAAAAAATTTTTTTTCTTTAAACGCCTGTAACTTCTTTATTTTGCGTCCTAGACCCTTCAAAGTTTGACCTGATTTCAATAGAAAACCATACAATTATCGGACTTTTTCAAGTTTTTAGGGTCAAAATTTTTACAAAAATTTTTTTTTTCTTTAAACGCCTGTAACTTCTTTATTTTGCGTCCTAGACCCTTCAAAGTTTGACCTGATTTCAATAGAAAACCATACAATTATCGGACTTTTTCAAGTTTTTAGGGTCAAAATTTTTACAAAAAATTTTTTTTCTTTAAACGCCTGTAACTTCTTTATTTTGCGTCCTAGACCCTTCAAAGTTTGACCTGATTTCAATAGAAAACCATACAATTATCGGACTTTTTCAAGTTTTTAGGGTCAAAATTTTTACAAAAAAATTTTTTTTCTTTAAACGCCTGTAACTTCTTTATTTTGCGTCCTAGACCCTTCAAAGTTTGACCTGATTTCAATAGAAAACCATACAATTATCGGACTTTTTCAAGTTTTTAGGGTCAAAATTTTTACAAAAATTTTTTTTTCTTTAAACGCCTGTAACTTCTTTATTTTGCGTCCTAGACCCTTCAAAGTTTGACCTGATTTCAATAGAAAACCATACAATTATCGGACTTTTTCAAGTTTTTAGGGTCAAAATTTTTACAAAAAAATTTTTTTTCTTTAAAACGCCTGTAACTTCTTTATTTTGCGTCCTAGACCCTTCAAAGTTTGACCTGATTTCAATAGAAAACCATACAATTATCGGACTTTTTCAAGTTTTTAGGGTCAAAATTTTTACAAAAAAATTTTTTTTTCTTTAAACGCCTGTAACTTCTTTATTTTGCGTCCTAGACCCTTCAAAGTTTGACCTGATTTCAATAGAAAACCATACAATTATCGGACTTTTTCAAGTTTTTAGGGTCAAAATTTTTACAAAAATTTTTTTTTCTTTAAAACGCCTGTAACTTCTTTATTTTGCGTCCTAGACCCTTCAAAGTTTGACCTGATTTCAATAGAAAACCATACAATTATCGGACTTTTTTCAAGTTTTTTAGGGTCAAAATTTTTACAAAAAAATTTTTTTTTCTTTAAACGCCTGTAACTTCTTTATTTTGCGTCCTAGACCCTTCAAAGTTTGACCTGATTTCAATAGAAAACCATACAATTATCGGACTTTTTCAAGTTTTTAGGGTCAAAATTTTTACAAAAAATTTTTTTTTCTTTAAACGCCTGTAACTTCTTTATTTTGCGTCCTAGACCCTTCAAAGTTTGACCTGATTTCAATAGAAAACCATACAATTATCGGACTTTTTCAAGTTTTTAGGGTCAAAATTTTTACAAAATTTTTTTTTTCTTTAAACGCCTGTAACTTCTTTATTTTGCGTCCTAGACCCTTCAAAGTTTGACCTGATTTCAATAGAAAACCATACAATTATCGGACTTTTTCAAGTTTTTAGGGTCAAAATTTTTACAAAAAAATTTTTTTTCTTTAAACGCCTGTAACTTCTTTATTTTGCGTCCTAGACCCTTCAAAGTTTGACCTGATTTCAATAGAAAACCATACAATTATCGGACTTTTTCAAGTTTTTAGGGTCAAAATTTTTACAAAAAAATTTTTTTTCTTTAAACGCCTGTAACTTCTTTATTTTGCGTCCTAGACCCTTCAAAGTTTGACCTGATTTCAATAGAAAACCATACAATTATCGGACTTTTTCAAGTTTTTAGGGTCAAAATTTTTACAAAATTTTTTTTTTCTTTAAACGCCTGTAACTTCTTTATTTTGCGTCCTAGACCCTTCAAAGTTTGACCTGATTTCAATAGAAAACCATACAATTATCGGACTTTTTCAAGTTTTTAGGGTCAAAATTTTTACAAAAAATTTTTTTTTCTTTAAACGCCTGTAACTTCTTTATTTTGCGTCCTAGACCCTTCAAAGTTTGACCTGATTTCAATAGAAAACCATACAATTATCGGACTTTTTCAAGTTTTTAGGGTCAAAATTTTTACAAAAAAATTTTTTTTCTTTAAACGCCTGTAACTTCTTTATTTTGCGTCCTAGACCCTTCAAAGTTTGACCTGATTTCAATAGAAAACCATACAATTATCGGACTTTTTCAAGTTTTTAGGGTCAAAATTTTTACAAAAAATTTTTTTTTCTTTAAACGCCTGTAACTTCTTTATTTTGCGTCCTAGACCCTTCAAAGTTTGACCTGATTTCAATAGAAAACCATACAATTATCGGACTTTTTCAAGTTTTTAGGGTCAAAATTTTTACAAAAAAATTTTTTTTCTTTAAACGCCTGTAACTTCTTTATTTTGCGTCCTAGACCCTTCAAAGTTTGACCTGATTTCAATAGAAAACCATACAATTATCGGACTTTTTCAAGTTTTTAGGGTCAAAATTTTTACAAAAAAATTTTTTTTCTTTAAACGCCTGTAACTTCTTTATTTTGCGTCCTAGACCCTTCAAAGTTTGACCTGATTTCAATAGAAAACCATACAATTATCGGACTTTTTCAAGTTTTTAGGGTCAAAATTTTTACACAATTTTTTTTTTCTTTAAACGCCTGTAACTTCTTTATTTTGCGTCCTAGACCCTTCAAAGTTTGACCTGATTTCAATAGAAAACCATACAATTATCGGACTTTTTCAAGTTTTTAGGGTCAAAATTTTTACAAAAAAATTTTTTTTCTTTAAACGCCTGTAACTTCTTTATTTTGCGTCCTAGACCCTTCAAAGTTTGACCTGATTTCAATAGAAAACCATACAATTATCGGACTTTTTCAAGTTTTTAGGGTCAAAATTTTTACAAAAAAATTTTTTTTCTTTAAACGCCTGTAACTTCTTTATTTTGCGTCCTAGACCCTTCAAAGTTTGACCTGATTTCAATAGAAAACCATACAATTATCGGACTTTTTCAAGTTTTTAGGGTCAAAATTTTTACAAAATTTTTTTTTTCTTTAAACGCCTGTAACTTCTTTATTTTGCGTCCTAGACCCTTCAAAGTTTGACCTGATTTCAATGAAAAACCATACAATTTTCGGTCTTTTTTCAAGGTTTTAGGGTCAAAATTATTACAAAATTTTTTTTTTTCTTTAAACGCCTGTAACTTCTTTATTTTGCGTCCTAGACCCTTCAAAGTTTGACCTGATTTCAATAGAAAACCATACAATTATCGGACTTTTTCAAGTTTTTAGGGTCAAAATTTTTACAAAAAATTTTTTTTTCTTTAAACGCCTGTAACTTCTTTATTTTGCGTCCTAGACCCTTCAAAGTTTGACCTGATTTCAATAGAAAACCATACAATTATCGGACTTTTTCAAGTTTTTAGGGTCAAAATTTTTACAAAAATTTTTTTTTCTTTAAACGCCTGTAACTTCTTTATTTTGCGTCCTAGACCCTTCAAAGTTTGACCTGATTTCAATAGAAAACCATACAATTATCGGACTTTTTCAAGTTTTTAGGGTCAAAATTTTTACAAAAAAATTTTTTTTCTTTAAACGCCTGTAACTTCTTTATTTTGCGTCCTAGACCCTTCAAAGTTTGACCTGATTTCAATAGAAAACCATACAATTATCGGACTTTTTCAAGTTTTTAGGGTCAAAATTTTTACAAAAAAATTTTTTTTCTTTAAACGCCTGTAACTTCTTTATTTTGCGTCCTAGACCCTTCAAAGTTTGACCTGATTTCAATAGAAAACCATACAATTATCGGACTTTTTCAAGTTTTTAGGGTCAAAATTTTTACAAAATTTTTTTTTCTTTAAACGCCTGTAACTTCTTTATTTTGCGTCCTAGACCCTTCAAAGTTTGACCTGATTTCAATAGAAAACCATACAATTATCGGACTTTTTCAAGTTTTTAGGGTCAAAATTTTTACAAAAAAATTTTTTTTCTTTAAACGCCTGTAACTTCTTTATTTTGCGTCCTAGACCCTTCAAAGTTTGACCTGATTTCAATAGAAAACCATACAATTATCGGACTTTTTCAAGTTTTTAGGGTCAAAATTTTTACAAAAAAATTTTTTTTCTTTAAACGCCTGTAACTTCTTTATTTTGCGTCCTAGACCCTTCAAAGTTTGACCTGATTTCAATAGAAAACCATACAATTATCGGACTTTTTCAAGTTTTTAGGGTCAAAATTTTTACAAAATTTTTTTTTTCTTTAAACGCCTGTAACTTCTTTATTTTGCGTCCTAGACCCTTCAAAGTTTGACCTGATTTCAATAGAAAACCATACAATTATCGGACTTTTTCAAGTTTTTAGGGTCAAAATTTTTACAAAAAATTTTTTTTCTTTAAACGCCTGTAACTTCTTTATTTTGCGTCCTAGACCCTTCAAAGTTTGACCTGATTTCAATAGAAAACCATACAATTATCGGACTTTTTCAAGTTTTTAGGGTCAAAATTTTTACAAAAAAAATTTTTTTCTTTAAACGCCTGTAACTTCTTTATTTTGCGTCCTAGACCCTTCAAAGTTTGACCTGATTTCAATAGAAAACCATACAATTATCGGACTTTTTCAAGTTTTTAGGGTCAAAATTTTTACAAAAAATTTTTTTTTCTTTAAACGCCTGTAACTTCTTTATTTTGCGTCCTAGACCCTTCAAAGTTTGACCTGATTTCAATAGAAAACCATACAATTATCGGACTTTTTCAAGTTTTTAGGGTCAAAATTTTTACAAAAAAATTTTTTTTCTTTAAACGCCTGTAACTTCTTTATTTTGCGTCCTAGACCCTTCAAAGTTTGACCTGATTTCAATAGAAAACCATACAATTATCGGACTTTTTCAAGTTTTTAGGGTCAAAATTTTTACAAAAAAATTTTTTTTCTTTAAACGCCTGTAACTTCTTTATTTTGCGTCCTAGACCCTTCAAAGTTTGACCTGATTTCAATAGAAAACCATACAATTATCGGACTTTTTCAAGTTTTTAGGGTCAAAATTTTTACAAAAAAATTTTTTTTCTTTAAACGCCTGTAACTTCTTTATTTTGCGTCCTAGACCCTTCAAAGTTTGACCTGATTTCAATAGAAAACCATACAATTATCGGACTTTTTCAAGTTTTTAGGGTCAAAATTTTTACAAAAAAATTTTTTTTCTTTAAACGCCTGTAACTTCTTTATTTTGCGTCCTAGACCCTTCAAAGTTTGACCTGATTTCAATAGAAAACCATACAATTATCGGACTTTTTCAAGTTTTTAGGGTCAAAATTTTTACAAAATTTTTTTTTTCTTTAAACGCCTGTAACTTCTTTATTTTGCGTCCTAGACCCTTCAAAGTTTGACCTGATTTCAATAGAAAACCATACAATTATCGGACTTTTTCAAGTTTTTAGGGTCAAAATTTTTACAAAAAAATTTTTTTTCTTTAAACGCCTGTAACTTCTTTATTTTGCGTCCTAGACCCTTCAAAGTTTGACCTGATTTCAATAGAAAACCATACAATTATCGGACTTTTTCAAGTTTTTAGGGTCAAAATTTTTACAAAAAAATTTTTTTTCTTTAAACGCCTGTAACTTCTTTATTTTGCGTCCTAGACCCTTCAAAGTTTGACCTGATTTCAATAGAAAACCATACAATTATCGGACTTTTTCAAGTTTTTAGGGTCAAAATTTTTACAAAATTTTTTTTTTCTTTAAACGCCTGTAACTTCTTTATTTTGCGTCCTAGACCCTTCAAAGTTTGACCTGATTTCAATAGAAAACCATACAATTATCGGACTTTTTCAAGTTTTTAGGGTCAAAATTTTTACAAAAAATTTTTTTTCTTTAAACGCCTGTAACTTCTTTATTTTGCGTCCTAGACCCTTCAAAGTTTGACCTGATTTCAATAGAAAACCATACAATTATCGGACTTTTTCAAGTTTTTAGGGTCAAAATTTTTACAAAAAAATTTTTTTTCTTTAAACGCCTGTAACTTCTTTATTTTGCGTCCTAGACCCTTCAAAGTTTGACCTGATTTCAATAGAAAACCATACAATTATCGGACTTTTTCAAGTTTTTAGGGTCAAAATTTTTACAAAAAATTTTTTTTTCTTTAAACGCCTGTAACTTCTTTATTTTGCGTCCTAGACCCTTCAAAGTTTGACCTGATTTCAATAGAAAACCATACAATTATCGGTCTTTTTCCAAGTTTTTAGGGCCAAAATTTTTACAAAAAATTTTTTTTTCTTTAAACGCCTGTAACTTCTTTATTTTGCGTCCTAGACCCTTCAAAGTTTGACCTGATTTCAATAGAAAACAATACAATTATCGGACTTTTTCAAGTTTTTAGGGTCAAAATTTTTACAAAAAAATTTTTTTTCTTTAAACGCCTGTAACTTCTTTATTTTGCGTCCTAGACCCTTCAAAGTTTGACCTGATTTCAATAGAAAACCATACAATTATCGGACTTTTTCAAGTTTTTAGGGTCAAAATTTTTACAAAAAATTTTTTTTTCTTTGAACGCCTGTAACTTCTTTATTTTGCGTCCTAGACCCTTCAAAGTTTGACCTGATTTCAATAGAAAACCATACAATTATCGTACTTTTTCAAGTTTTTAGAGTCAAAATTTTTACAAAAAAATTTTTTTTCTTTAAACGCCTGTAACTTCTTTATTTTGCGTCCTAGACCCTTCAAAGTTTGACCTGATTTCAATAGAAAACCATACAATTATCGGACTTTTTCAAGTTTTTAGGGTCAAAATTTTTACAAAAAAATTTTTTTTCTTTAAACGCCTGTAACTTCTTTATTTTGCGTCCTAGACCCTTCAAAGTTTGACCTGATTTCAATAGAAAACCATACAATTATCGGACTTTTTCAAGTTTTTAGGGTCAAAATTTTTACAAAAATTTTTTTTTTCTTTAAACGCCTGTAACTTCTTTATTTTGCGTCCTAGACCCTTCAAAGTTTGACCTGATTTCAATAGAAAACCATACAATTATCGGACTTTTTCAAGTTTTTAGGGTCAAAATTTTTAAAAAAAATTTTTTTTTCTTTAAACGCCTGTAACTTCTTTATTTTGCGTCCTAGACCCTTCAAAGTTTGACCTGATTTCAATAGAAAACCATACAATTTTCGGTCTTTTTTCAAGTTTTTAGGGCCAAAATTTTTACAAAAATTTTTTTTTTCTTCAAACGCCTGTAACTTCTTTATTTTGCGTCCTAGACCCTTCAAAGTTTGACCTGATTTCAATAGAAAACCATACAATTATCGGACTTTTTCAAGTTTTTAGAGTCAAAATTTTTACAAAAAAATTTTTTTTCTTTAAACGCCTGTAACTTCTTTATTTTGCGTCCTAGACCCTTCAAAGTTTGACCTGATTTCAATAGAAAACCATACAATTATCGTACTTTTTCAAGTTTTTAGAGTCAAAATTTTTACAAAAAATTTTTTTTTCTTTAAACACCTGTAACTTCTTTATTTTGCGTCCTAGACCCTTCAAAGTTTGACCTGATTTCAATAGAAAACCATACAATTATCGGACTTTTTCAAGTTTTTAGGGTCAAAATTTTTACAAAAAATTTTTTTTTCTTTAAACGCCTGTAACTTCTTTATTTTGCGTCCTAGACCCTTCAAAGTTTGACCTGATTTCAATAGAAAACCATACAATTTTCGGTCTTTTTTCAAGGTTTTAGGGTCAAAATTATTACAAATTTTTTTTTTTCTTTAAACGCCTGTAACTTCTTTATTTTGCGTCCTAGACCCTTCAAAGTTTGACCTGATTTCAATAGAAAACCATACAATTTCCGGTCTTTTTTCAAGGTTTTAGGGTCAAAATTATTACAAAATTTTTTTTTTTCTTTAAACGCCTGTAACTTCTTTATTTTGCGTCCTAGACCCTTCAAAGTTTGACCTGATTTCAATAGAAAACCATACAATTATCGGACTTTTTCAAGTTTTTAGGGTCAAAATTTTTACAAAAAAATTTTTTTTCTTTAAACGCCTGTAACTTCTTTATTTTGCGTTATAGACCCTTCAAAGTTTGACCTGATTTCAATAGAAAACCATACAATTATCGGACTTTTTCAAGTTTTTAGAGTCAAAATTTTTACAAAAAAATTTTTTTTCTTTAAACGCCTGTAACTTCTTTATTTTGCGTCCTAGACCCTTCAAAGTTTGACCTGATTTCAATAGAAAACCATACAATTTTCGGTCTTTTTTCAAGTTTTTAGGGTCAAAATTTTTACAAAAAAATTTTTTTTCTTTAAACGCCTGTAACTTCTTTATTTTGCGTCCTAGACCCTTCAAAGTTTGACCTGATTTCAATAGAAAACCATACAATTATCGGACTTTTTCAAGTTTTTAGGGTCAAAATTTTTACAAAAAAATTTTTTTTCTTTAAACGCCTGTAACTTCTTTATTTTGCGTCCTAGACCCTTCAAAGTTTGACCTGATTTCAATAGAAAACCATACAATTTTCGGTCTTTTTTCAAGTTTTTAGGGTCAAAATTTTTACAAAAAATTTTTTTTTCTTTAAACGCCTGTAACTTCTTTATTTTGCGTCCTAGACCCTTCAAAGTTTGACCTGATTTCAATAGAAAACCATACAATTATCGGACTTTTTCAAGTTTTTAGGGTCAAAATTTTTACAAAAAATTTTTTTTTCTTTAAACGCCTGTAACTTCTTTATTTTGCGTCCTAGACCCTTCAAAGTTTGACCTGATTTCAATAGAAAACCATACAATTATCGGACTTTTTCAAGTTTTTAGGGTCAAAATTTTTACAAAAAATTTTTTTTCTTTAAACGCCTGTAACTTCTTTATTTTGCGTCCTAGACCCTTCAAAGTTTGACCTGATTTCAATAGAAAACCATACAATTATCGGACTTTTTCAAGTTTTTAGGGTCAAAATTTTTACAAAAAATTTTTTTTTCTTTAAACGCCTGTAACTTCTTTATTTTGCGTCCTAGACCCTTCAAAGTTTGACCTGATTTCAATAGAAAACCATACAATTATCGGACTTTTTCAAGTTTTTAGGGTCAAAATTTTTACAAAAAAATTTTTTTTCTTTAAACGCCTGTAACTTCTTTATTTTGCGTCCTAGACCCTTCAAAGTTTGACCTGATTTCAATAGAAAACCATACAATTATCGGACTTTTTCAAGTTTTTAGAGTCAAAATTTTTACAAAAAATTTTTTTTTCTTTAAACGCCTGTAACTTCTTTATTTTGCGTCCTAGACCCTTCAAAGTTTGACCTGATTTCAATAGAAAACCATACAATTATCGGACTTTTTCAAGTTTTTAGGGTCAAAATTTTTACAAAAAAATTTTTTTTCTTTAAACGCCTGTAACTTCTTTATTTTGCGTCCTAGACCCTTCAAAGTTTGACCTGATTTCAATAGAAAACCATACAATTATCGGACTTTTTCAAGTTTTTAGGGTCAAAATTTTTACAAAAAAATTTTTTTTCTTTAAACGCCTGTAACTTCTTTATTTTGCGTCCTAGACCCTTCAAAGTTTGACCTGATTTCAATAGAAAACCATACAATTATCGGACTTTTTCAAGTTTTTAGGGTCAAAATTTTTACAAAAAATTTTTTTTCTTTAAACGCCTGTAACTTCTTTATTTTGCGTCCTAGACCCTTCAAAGTTTGACCTGATTTCAATAGAAAACCATACAATTATCGGACTTTTTCAAGTTTTTAGGGTCAAAATTTTTACAAAAAAATTTTTTTTCTTTAAACGCCTGTAACTTCTTTATTTTGCGTCCTAGACCCTTCAAAGTTTGACCTGATTTCAATAGAAAACCATACAATTTTCGGTCTTTTTTCAAGTTTTTAGGGCCAAAATTTTTACAAAAATTTTTTTTTTCTTTAAACGCCTGTAACTTCTTTATTTTGCGTCCTAGACCCTTCAAAGTTTGACCTGATTTCAATAGAAAACCATACAATTATCGGACTTTTTCAAGTTTTTAGGGTCAAAATTTTTACAAAAAAATTTTTTTTCTTTAAACGCCTGTAACTTCTTTATTTTGCGTCCTAGACCCTTCAAAGTTTGACCTGATTTCAATAGAAAACCATACAATTATCGGACTTTTTCAAGTTTTTAGGGTCAAAATTTTTACAAAAAAATTTTTTTTCTTTAAACGCCTGTAACTTCTTTATTTTGCGTCCTAGACCCTTCAAAGTTTGACCTGATTTCAATAGAAAACCATACAATTATCGGACTTTTTCAAGTTTTTAGGGTCAAAATTTTTACAAAAATTTTTTTTTCTTTAAACGCCTGTAACTTCTTTATTTTGCGTCCTAGACCCTTCAAAGTTTGACCTGATTTCAATAGAAAACCATACAATTATCGGACTTTTTCAAGTTTTTAGGGTCAAAATTTTTACAAAAAAATTTTTTTTCTTTAAACGCCTGTAACTTCTTTATTTTGCGTCCTAGACCCTTCAAAGTTTGACCTGATTTCAATAGAAAACCATACAATTATCGGACTTTTTCAAGTTTTTAGGGTCAAAATTTTTACAAAAAATTTTTTTTTCTTTAAACGCCTGTAACTTCTTTATTTTGCGTCCTAGACCCTTCAAAGTTTGACCTGATTTCAATAGAAAACCATACAATTATCGGACTTTTTCAAGTTTTTAGGGTCAAAATTTTTACAAAAAATTTTTTTTTCTTTAAACGCCTGTAACTTCTTTATTTTGCGTCCTAGACCCTTCAAAGTTTGACCTGATTTCAATAGAAAACCATACAATTTTCGGTCTTTTTTCAAGTTTTTAGGGCCAAAATTTTTACAAAAAAATTTTTTTTCTTTAAACGCCTGTAACTTCTTTATTTTGCGTCCTAGACCCTTCAAAGTTTGACCTGATTTCAATAGAAAACCATACAATTATCGGACTTTTTCAAGTTTTTAGGGTCAAAATTTTTACAAAAAAATTTTTTTTCTTTAAACGCCTGTAACTTCTTTATTTTGCGTCCTAGACCCTTCAAAGTTTGACCTGATTTCAATAGAAAACCATACAATTATCGGACTTTTTCAAGTTTTTAGGGTCAAAATTTTTACAAAAAAATTTTTTTTCTTTAAACGCCTGTAACTTCTTTATTTTGCGTCCTAGACCCTTCAAAGTTTGACCTGATTTCAATAGAAAACCATACAATTATCGGACTTTTTCAAGTTTTTAGAGTCAAAATTTTTACAAAAAAATTTTTTTTCTTTAAACGCCTGTAACTTCTTTATTTTGCGTCCTAGACCCTTCAAAGTTTGACCTGATTTCAATAGAAAACCATACAATTATCGGACTTTTTCAAGTTTTTAGGGTCAAAATTTTTACAAAAAAATTTTTTTTCTTTAAACGCCTGTAACTTCTTTATTTTGCGTCCTAGATCCTTCAAAGTTTGACCTGATTTCAATAGAAAACCATACAATTATCGGACTTTTTCAAGTTTTTAGGGTCAAAATTTTTACAAAAAAATTTTTTTTCTTTAAACGCCTGTAACTTCTTTATTTTGCGTCCTAGACCCTTCAAAGTTTGACCTGATTTCAATAGAAAACCATACAATTATCGGACTTTTTCAAGTTTTTAGGGCCAAAATTTTTACAAAAAATTTTTTTTTCTTTAAACGCCTGTAACTTCTTTATTTTGCGTCCTAGACCCTTCAAAGTTTGACCTGATTTCAATAGAAAACCATACAATTTTCGGTCTTTTTTCAAGTTTTTAGGGCCAAAATTTTTACAAAAAAATTTTTTTCTTTAAACGCCTGTAACTTCTTTATTTTGCGTCCTAGACCCTTCAAAGTTTGACCTGATTTCAATAGAAAACCATACAATTATCGGACTTTTTCAAGTTTTTAGGGTCAAAATTTTTACAAAAAAATTTTTTTTCTTTAAGCGCCTGTAACTTCTTTATTTTGCGTCCTAGACCCTTCAAAGTTTGACCTGATTTCAATAGAAAACCATACAATTATCGGACTTTTTCAAGTTTTTAGGGTCAAAATTTTTACAAAAATTTTTTTTTTCTTTAAACGCCTGTAACTTCTTTATTTTGCGTCCTAGACCCTTCAAAGTTTGACCTGATTTCAATAGAAAACCATACAATTATCGGACTTTTTCAAGTTTTTAGGGTCAAAATTTTTACAAAAAAATTTTTTTTCTTTAAACGCCTGTAACTTCTTTATTTTGCGTCCTAGACCCTTCAAAGTTTGACCTGATTTCAATAGAAAACCATACAATTTTCGGTCTTTTTTCAAGTTTTTAGGGCCAAAATTTTTACAAAAATTTTTTTTTTCTTTAAACGCCTGTAACTTCTTTATTTTGCGTCCTAGACCCTTCAAAGTTTGACCTGATTTCAATAGAAAACCATACAATTATCGGACTTTTTCAAGTTTTTAGAGTCAAAATTTTTACAAAAAAATTTTTTTCTTTAAACGCCTGTAACTTCTTTATTTTGCGTCCTAGACCCTTCAAAGTTTGACCTGATTTCAATAGAAAACCATACAATTATCGGACTTTTTCAAGTTTTTAGAGTCAAAATTTTTACAAAAAAATTTTTTTTCTTTAAACACCTGTAACTTCTTTATTTTGCGTCCTAGACCCTTCAAAGTTTGACCTGATTTCAATAGAAAACCATACAATTATCGGACTTTTTCAAGTTTTTAGGGTCAAAATTTTTACAAAAACTTTTTTTTTCTTTAAACGCCTGTAACTTCTTTATTTTGCGTCCTAGACCCTTCAAAGTTTGACCTGATTTCAATAGAAAACCATACAATTTTCGGTCTTTTTTCAAGGTTTTAGGGTCAAAATTATTACAAATTTTTTTTTTCTTTAAACGCCTGTAACTTCTTTATTTTGCGTCCTAGACCCTTCAAAGTTTGACCTGATTTCAATGAAAAACCATACAATTTTCGGTCTTTTTTCAAGGTTTTAGGGTCAAAATTATTACAAAAAAATTTTTTTTCTTTAAACGCCTGTAACTTCTTTATTTTGCGTCCTAGACCCTTCAAAGTTTGACCTGATTTCAATAGAAAACCATACAATTATCGGACTTTTTCAAGTTTTTAGGGTCAAAATTTTTACAAAAAAATTTTTTTTCTTTAAACGCCTGTAACTTCTTTATTTTGCGTCCTAGACCCTTCAAAGTTTGACCTGATTTCAATAGAAAACCATACAATTATCGGACTTTTTCAAGTTTTTAGAGTCAAAATTTTTACAAAAAAATTTTTTTTCTTTAAACGCCTGTAACTTCTTTATTTTGCGTCCTAGACCCTTCAAAGTTTGACCTGATTTCAATAGAAAACCATACAATTTTCGGTCTTTTTTCAAGTTTTTAGGGTCAAAATTTTTACAAAAAATTTTTTTTTTCTTTAAACGCCTGTAACTTCTTTATTTTGCGTCCTAGACCCTTCAAAGTTTGACCTGATTTCAATAGAAAACCATACAATTATCGGACTTTTTCAAGTTTTTAGGGTCAAAATTTTTACAAAAAATTTTTTTTTCTTTAAACGCCTGTAACTTCTTTATTTTGCGTCCTAGACCCTTCAAAGTTTGACCTGATTTCAATAGAAAACCATACAATTATCGGACTTTTTCAAGTTTTTAGGGTCAAAATTTTTACAAAAAAATTTTTTTTCTTTAAACGCCTGTAACTTCTTTATTTTGCGTCCTAGACCCTTCAAAGTTTGACCTGATTTCAATAGAAAACCATACAATTATCGGACTTTTTCAAGTTTTTTAGGGTCAAAATTTTTACAAAAAATTTTTTTTTCTTTAAACGCCTGTAACTTCTTTATTTTGCGTCCTAGACCCTTCAAAGTTTGACCTGATTTCAATAGAAAACCATACAATTATCGGACTTTTTCAAGTTTTTAGGGTCAAAATTTTTACAAAAAAATTTTTTTTCTTTAAACGCCTGTAACTTCTTTATTTTGCGTCCTAGACCCTTCAAAGTTTGACCTGATTTCAATAGAAAACCATACAATTATCGGACTTTTTCAAGTTTTTAGAGTCAAAATTTTTACAAAAAAATTTTTTTTCTTTAAACGCCTGTAACTTCTTTATTTTGCGTCCTAGACCCTTCAAAGTTTGACCTGATTTCAATAGAAAACCATACAATTATCGGACTTTTTCAAGTTTTTAGGGTCAAAATTTTTACAAAAAATTTTTTTTTCTTTAAACGCCTGTAACTTCTTTATTTTGCGTCCTAGACCCTTCAAAGTTTGACCTGATTTCAATAGAAAACCATACAATTATCGGACTTTTTCAAGTTTTTAGGGTCAAAATTTTTACAAAATTTTTTTTTTCTTTAAACGCCTGTAACTTCTTTATTTTGCGTCCTAGACCCTTCAAAGTTTGACCTGATTTCAATAGAAAACCATACAATTATCGGACTTTTTCAAGTTTTTAGGGTCAAAATTTTTACAAAAAATTTTTTTTCTTTAAACGCCTGTAACTTCTTTATTTTGCGTCCTAGACCCTTCAAAGTTTGACCTGATTTCAATAGAAAACCATACAATTATCGGACTTTTTCAAGTTTTTAGGGTCAAAATTTTTACAAAAAAATTTTTTTTCTTTAAACGCCTGTAACTTCTTTATTTTGCGTCCTAGACCCTTCAAAGTTTGACCTGATTTCAATAGAAAACCATACAATTTTCGGTCTTTTTTCAAGTTTTTAGGGCCAAAATTTTTACAAAATTTTTTTTTTTCTTTAAACGCCTGTAACTTCTTTATTTTGCGTCCTAGACCCTTCAAAGTTTGACCTGATTTCAATAGAAAACCATACAATTATCGGACTTTTTCAAGTTTTTAGGGTCAAAATTTTTACAAAAAAATTTTTTTTCTTTAAACGCCTGTAACTTCTTTATTTTGCGTCCTAGACCCTTCAAAGTTTGACCTGATTTCAATAGAAAACCATACAATTATCGGACTTTTTCAAGTTTTTAGGGTCAAAATTTTTACAAAAAAATTTTTTTTCTTTAAACGCCTGTAACTTCTTTATTTTGCGTCCTAGACCCTTCAAAGTTTGACCTGATTTCAATAGAAAACCATACAATTATCGGACTTTTTCAAGTTTTTAGGGTCAAAATTTTTACAAAAAAATTTTTTTTCTTTAAACGCCTGTAACTTCTTTATTTTGCGTCCTAGACCCTTCAAAGTTTGACCTGATTTCAATAGAAAACCATACAATTATCGGACTTTTTCAAGTTTTTAGGGTCAAAATTTTTACAAAAAAATTTTTTTTCTTTAAACGCCTGTAACTTCTTTATTTTGCGTCCTAGACCCTTCAAAGTTTGACCTGATTTCAATAGAAAACCATACAATTATCGGACTTTTTCAAGTTTTTAGGGTCAAAATTTTTACAAAAAAATTTTTTTTCTTTAAACGCCTGTAACTTCTTTATTTTGCGTCCTAGACCCTTCAAAGTTTGACCTGATTTCAATAGAAAACCATACAATTATCGGACTTTTTCAAGTTTTTAGGGTCAAAATTTTTACAAAAAATTTTTTTTTCTTTAAACGCCTGTAACTTCTTTATTTTGCGTCCTAGACCCTTCAAAGTTTGACCTGATTTCAATAGAAAACCATACAATTTTCGGTCTTTTTTCAAGTTTTTAGGGCCAAAATTTTTACAAAAAAATTTTTTTTCTTTAAACGCCTGTAACTTCTTTATTTTGCGTCCTAGACCCTTCAAAGTTTGACCTGATTTCAATAGAAAACCATACAATTATCGGACTTTTTCAAGTTTTTAGGGTCAAAATTTTTACAAAAAAATTTTTTTTCTTTAAACGCCTGTAACTTCTTTATTTTGCGTCCTAGACCCTTCAAAGTTTGACCTGATTTCAATAGAAAACCATACAATTATCGGACTTTTTCAAGTTTTTAGGGTCAAAATTTTTACAAAAATTTTTTTTTCTTTAAACGCCTGTAACTTCTTTATTTTGCGTCCTAGACCCTTCAAAGTTTGACCTGATTTCAATAGAAAACCATACAATTATCGGACTTTTTCAAGTTTTTAGGGTCAAAATTTTTACAAAAAATTTTTTTTTCTTTAAACGCCTGTAACTTCTTTATTTTGCGTCCTAGACCCTTCAAAGTTTGACCTGATTTCAATAGAAAACCATACAATTATCGGACTTTTTCAAGTTTTTAGGGTCAAAATTTTTACAAAAATTTTTTTTTCTTTAAACGCCTGTAACTTCTTTATTTTGCGTCCTAGACCCTTCAAAGTTTGACCTGATTTCAATAGAAAACCATACAATTATCGGTCTTTTTTCAAGTTTTTAGGGCCAAAATTTTTACAAAAAAATTTTTTTTCTTTAAACGCCTGTAACTTCTTTATTTTGCGTCCTAGACCCTTCAAAGTTTGACCTGATTTCAATAGAAAACAATACAATTATCGGACTTTTTCAAGTTTTTAGGGTCAAAATTTTTACAAAAAAATTTTTTTTCTTTAAACGCCTGTAACTTCTTTATTTTGCGTCCTAGACCCTTCAAAGTTTGACCTGATTTCAATAGAAAACCATACAATTATCGGACTTTTTCAAGTTTTTAGGGTCAAAATTTTTACAAAAATTTTTTTTTCTTTAAACGCCTGTAACTTCTTTATTTTGCGTCCTAGACCCTTCAAAGTTTGACCTGATTTCAATAGAAAACCATACAATTATCGGACTTTTTCAAGTTTTTAGGGCCAAAATTTTTACAAAAAATTTTTTTTTCTTTAAACGCCTGTAACTTCTTTATTTTGCGTCCTAGACCCTTCAAAGTTTGACCTGATTTCAATAGAAAACCATACAATTATCGGACTTTTTCAAGTTTTTAGGGTCAAAATTTTTACAAAAAATTTTTTTTTCTTTAAACGCCTGTAACTTCTTTATTTTGCGTCCTAGACCCTTCAAAGTTTGACCTGATTTCAATAGAAAACCATACAATTTTCGGACTTTTTCAAGTTTTTAGGGTCAAAATTTTTACAAAAATTTTTTTTTTCTTTAAACGCCTGTAACTTCTTTATTTTGCGTCCTAGATCCTTCAAAGTTTGACCTGATTTCAATAGAAAACCATACAATTATCGGACTTTTTCAAGTTTTTAGGGTCAAAATTTTTACAAAAAAATTTTTTTTCTTTAAACGCCTGTAACTTCTTTATTTTGCGTCCTAGACCCTTCAAAGTTTGACCTGATTTCAATAGAAAACCATACAATTTTCGGTCTTTTTTCAAGTTTTTAGGGCCAAAATTTTTACAAAAATTTTTTTTTTTCTTTAAACGCCTGTAACTTCTTTATTTTGCGTCCTAGACCCTTCAAAGTTTGACCTGATTTCAATAGAAAACCATACAATTATCGGACTTTTTCAAGTTTTTAGGGTCAAAATTTTTACAAAAAAATTTTTTTTCTTTAAACGCCTGTAACTTCTTTATTTTGCGTCCTAGACCCTTCAAAGTTTGACCTGATTTCAATAGAAAACCATACAATTTTCGGTCTTTTTTCAAGGTTTTAGGGTCAAAATTATTACAAAATTTTTTTTTTCTTTAAACGCCTGTAACTTCTTTATTTTGCGTCCTAGACCCTTCAAAGTTTGACCTGATTTCAATAGAAAACCATACAATTATCGGACTTTTTCAAGTTTTTAGGGTCAAAATTTTTACAAAAAAATTTTTTTTCTTTAAACGCCTGTAACTTCTTTATTTTGCGTCCTAGACCCTTCAAAGTTTGACCTGATTTCAATAGAAAACCATACAATTATCGGACTTTTTCAAGTTTTTAGAGTCAAAATTTTTACAAAAAAATTTTTTTTCTTTAAACGCCTGTAACTTCTTTATTTTGCGTCCTAGACCCTTCAAAGTTTGACCTGATTTCAATAGAAAACCATACAATTATCGGACTTTTTCAAGTTTTTAGGGTCAAAATTTTTACAAAAAATTTTTTTTCTTTAAACGCCTGTAACTTCTTTATTTTGCGTCCTAGACCCTTCAAAGTTTGACCTGATTTCAATAGAAAACCATACAATTATCGGACTTTTTCAAGTTTTTAGGGTCAAAATTTTTACAAAAAAATTTTTTTTCTTTAAACGCCTGTAACTTCTTTATTTTGCGTCCTAGACCCTTCAAAGTTTGACCTGATTTCAATAGAAAACCATACAATTTTCGGTCTTTTTTCAAGTTTTTAGGGCCAAAATTTTTACAAAAATTTTTTTTTTTCTTTAAACGCCTGTAACTTCTTTATTTTGCGTCCTAGACCCTTCAAAGTTTGACCTGATTTCAATAGAAAACCATACAATTATCGGACTTTTTCAAGTTTTTAGGGTCAAAATTTTTACAAAAAAATTTTTTTTCTTTAAACGCCTGTAACTTCTTTATTTTGCGTCCTAGACCCTTCAAAGTTTGACCTGATTTCAATAGAAAACCATACAATTATCGGACTTTTTCAAGTTTTTAGGGTCAAAATTTTTACAAAAAAATTTTTTTTCTTTAAACGCCTGTAACTTCTTTATTTTGCGTCCTAGACCCTTCAAAGTTTGACCTGATTTCAATAGAAAACCATACAATTATCGGACTTTTTCAAGTTTTTAGGGTCAAAATTTTTACAAAAAAATTTTTTTTCTTTAAACGCCTGTAACTTCTTTATTTTGCGTCCTAGACCCTTCAAAGTTTGACCTGATTTCAATAGAAAACCATACAATTATCGGACTTTTTCAAGTTTTTAGGGTCAAAATTTTTACAAAAAAATTTTTTTTCTTTAAACGCCTGTAACTTCTTTATTTTGCGTCCTAGACCCTTCAAAGTTTGACCTGATTTCAATAGAAAACCATACAATTATCGGACTTTTTCAAGTTTTTAGGGTCAAAATTTTTACAAAAAAATTTTTTTTCTTTAAACGCCTGTAACTTCTTTATTTTGCGTCCTAGACCCTTCAAAGTTTGACCTGATTTCAATAGAAAACCATACAATTATCGGACTTTTTCAAGTTTTTAGGGTCAAAATTTTTACAAAAAATTTTTTTTTCTTTAAACGCCTGTAACTTCTTTATTTTGCGTCCTAGACCCTTCAAAGTTTGACCTGATTTCAATAGAAAACCATACAATTTTCGGTCTTTTTTCAAGTTTTTAGGGCCAAAATTTTTACAAAAAAATTTTTTTTCTTTAAACGCCTGTAACTTCTTTATTTTGCGTCCTAGACCCTTCAAAGTTTGACCTGATTTCAATAGAAAACCATACAATTATCGGACTTTTTCAAGTTTTTAGGGTCAAAATTTTTACAAAAAAATTTTTTTTCTTTAAACGCCTGTAACTTCTTTATTTTGCGTCCTAGACCCTTCAAAGTTTGACCTGATTTCAATAGAAAACCATACAATTATCGGACTTTTTCAAGTTTTTAGGGTCAAAATTTTTACAAAAATTTTTTTTTCTTTAAACGCCTGTAACTTCTTTATTTTGCGTCCTAGACCCTTCAAAGTTTGACCTGATTTCAATAGAAAACCATACAATTATCGGACTTTTTCAAGTTTTTAGGGTCAAAATTTTTACAAAAAAATTTTTTTTCTTTAAACGCCTGTAACTTCTTTATTTTGCGTCCTAGACCCTTCAAAGTTTGACCTGATTTCAATAGAAAACCATACAATTATCGGACTTTTTCAAGTTTTTAGGGTCAAAATTTTTACAAAAATTTTTTTTTCTTTAAACGCCTGTAACTTCTTTATTTTGCGTCCTAGACCCTTCAAAGTTTGACCTGATTTCAATAGAAAACCATACAATTATCGGTCTTTTTTCAAGTTTTTAGGGCCAAAATTTTTACAAAAAAATTTTTTTTCTTTAAACGCCTGTAACTTCTTTATTTTGCGTCCTAGACCCTTCAAAGTTTGACCTGATTTCAATAGAAAACAATACAATTATCGGACTTTTTCAAGTTTTTAGGGTCAAAATTTTTACAAAAAAATTTTTTTTCTTTAAACGCCTGTAACTTCTTTATTTTGCGTCCTAGACCCTTCAAAGTTTGACCTGATTTCAATAGAAAACCATACAATTATCGGACTTTTTCAAGTTTTTAGGGTCAAAATTTTTACAAAAATTTTTTTTTCTTTAAACGCCTGTAACTTCTTTATTTTGCGTCCTAGACCCTTCAAAGTTTGACCTGATTTCAATAGAAAACCATACAATTATCGGACTTTTTCAAGTTTTTAGGGCCAAAATTTTTACAAAAAATTTTTTTTTCTTTAAACGCCTGTAACTTCTTTATTTTGCGTCCTAGACCCTTCAAAGTTTGACCTGATTTCAATAGAAAACCATACAATTATCGGACTTTTTCAAGTTTTTAGGGTCAAAATTTTTACAAAAAATTTTTTTTTCTTTAAACGCCTGTAACTTCTTTATTTTGCGTCCTAGACCCTTCAAAGTTTGACCTGATTTCAATAGAAAACCATACAATTTTCGGACTTTTTCAAGTTTTTAGGGTCAAAATTTTTACAAAAATTTTTTTTTTCTTTAAACGCCTGTAACTTCTTTATTTTGCGTCCTAGATCCTTCAAAGTTTGACCTGATTTCAATAGAAAACCATACAATTATCGGACTTTTTCAAGTTTTTAGGGTCAAAATTTTTACAAAAAAATTTTTTTTCTTTAAACGCCTGTAACTTCTTTATTTTGCGTCCTAGACCCTTCAAAGTTTGACCTGATTTCAATAGAAAACCATACAATTTTCGGTCTTTTTTCAAGTTTTTAGGGCCAAAATTTTTACAAAAATTTTTTTTTTCTTTAAACGCCTGTAACTTCTTTATTTTGCGTCCTAGACCCTTCAAAGTTTGACCTGATTTCAATAGAAAACCATACAATTATCGGACTTTTTCAAGTTTTTAGGGTCAAAATTTTTACAAAAAAATTTTTTTTCTTTAAACGCCTGTAACTTCTTTATTTTGCGTCCTAGACCCTTCAAAGTTTGACCTGATTTCAATAGAAAACCATACAATTTTCGGTCTTTTTTCAAGGTTTTAGGGTCAAAATTATTACAAAATTTTTTTTTTCTTTAAACGCCTGTAACTTCTTTATTTTGCGTCCTAGACCCTTCAAAGTTTGACCTGATTTCAATAGAAAACCATACAATTATCGGACTTTTTCAAGTTTTTAGGGTCAAAATTTTTACAAAAAAATTTTTTTTCTTTAAACGCCTGTAACTTCTTTATTTTGCGTCCTAGACCCTTCAAAGTTTGACCTGATTTCAATAGAAAACCATACAATTATCGGACTTTTTCAAGTTTTTAGAGTCAAAATTTTTACAAAAAAATTTTTTTTCTTTAAACGCCTGTAACTTCTTTATTTTGCGTCCTAGACCCTTCAAAGTTTGACCTGATTTCAATAGAAAACCATACAATTATCGGACTTTTTCAAGTTTTTAGGGTCAAAATTTTTACAAAAAATTTTTTTTTCTTTAAACGCCTGTAACTTCTTTATTTTGCGTCCTAGACCCTTCAAAGTTTGACCTGATTTCAATAGAAAACCATACAATTATCGGACTTTTTCAAGTTTTTAGGGTCAAAATTTTTACAAAAAATTTTTTTTTCTTTAAACGCCTGTAACTTCTTTATTTTGCGTCCTAGACCCTTCAAAGTTTGACCTGATTTCAATAGAAAACCATACAATTTTCGGTCTTTTTTCAAGTTTTTAGGGTCAAAATTTTTACAAAAAATTTTTTTTTCTTTAAACGCCTGTAACTTCTTTATTTTGCGTCCTAGACCCTTCAAAGTTTGACCTGATTTCAATAGAAAACCATACAATTATCGGACTTTTTCAAGTTTTTAGGGTCAAAATTTTTACAAAAAATTTTTTTTTCTTTAAACGCCTGTAACTTCTTTTTTTTGCGTCCTAGACCCTTCAAAGTTTGACCTGATTTCAATAGAAAACCATACAATTATCGGACTTTTTCAAGTTTTTAGGGTCAAAATTTTTACAAAAAATTTTTTTTCTTTAAACGCCTGTAACTTCTTTATTTTGCGTCCTAGACCCTTCAAAGTTTGACCTGATTTCAATAGAAAACCATACAATTATCGGACTTTTTCAAGTTTTTAGGGTCAAAATTTTTACAAAAAATTTTTTTTTCTTTAAACGCCTGTAACTTCTTTATTTTGCGTCCTAGACCCTTCAAAGTTTGACCTGATTTCAATAGAAAACCATACAATTATCGGACTTTTTCAAGTTTTTAGGGTCAAAATTTTTACAAAAAAATTTTTTTTCTTTAAACGCCTGTAACTTCTTTATTTTGCGTCCTAGACCCTTCAAAGTTTGACCTGATTTCAATAGAAAACCATACAATTATCGGACTTTTTCAAGTTTTTAGAGTCAAAATTTTTACAAAAAAATTTTTTTTCTTTAAACGCCTGTAACTTCTTTATTTTGCGTCCTAGACCCTTCAAAGTTTGACCTGATTTCAATAGAAAACCATACAATTATCGGACTTTTTCAAGTTTTTAGGGTCAAAATTTTTACAAAAAAATTTTTTTTCTTTAAACGCCTGTAACTTCTTTATTTTGCGTCCTAGACCCTTCAAAGTTTGACCTGATTTCAATAGAAAACCATACAATTATCGGACTTTTTCAAGTTTTTAGGGTCAAAATTTTTACAAAAATTTTTTTTTCTTTAAACGCCTGTAACTTCTTTATTTTGCGTCCTAGACCCTTCAAAGTTTGACCTGATTTCAATAGAAAACCATACAATTATCGGACTTTTTCAAGTTTTTAGGGTCAAAATTTTTACAAAAAAATTTTTTTTCTTTAAACGCCTGTAACTTCTTTATTTTGCGTCCTAGACCCTTCAAAGTTTGACCTGATTTCAATAGAAAACCATACAATTTTCGGTCTTTTTTCAAGTTTTTAGGGCCAAAATTTTTACAAAAATTTTTTTTTTCTTTAAACGCCTGTAACTTCTTTATTTTGCGTCCTAGACCCTTCAAAGTTTGACCTGATTTCAATAGAAAACCATACAATTATCGGACTTTTTCAAGTTTTTAGGGTCAAAATTTTTACAAAAAATTTTTTTTTCTTTAAACGCCTGTAACTTCTTTATTTTGCGTCCTAGACCCTTCAAAGTTTGACCTGATTTCAATAGAAAACCATACAATTATCGGACTTTTTCAAGTTTTTAGGGTCAAAATTTTTAAAAAAATTTTTTTTTCTTTAAACGCCTGTAACTTCTTTATTTTGCGTCCTAGACCCTTCAAAGTTTGACCTGATTTCAATAGAAAACCATACAATTTTCGGTCTTTTTTCAAGTTTTTAGGGCCAAAATTTTTACAAAAAAATTTTTTTTCTTTAAACGCCTGTAACTTCTTTATTTTGCGTCCTAGACCCTTCAAAGTTTGACCTGATTTCAATAGAAAACCATACAATTATCGGACTTTTTCAAGTTTTTAGGGTCAAAATTTTTACAAAAAAATTTTTTTTCTTTAAACGCCTGTAACTTCTTTATTTTGCGTCCTAGACCCTTCAAAGTTTGACCTGATTTCAATAGAAAACCATACAATTTTCGGTCTTTTTTCAAGTTTTTAGGGCCAAAATTTTTACAAAAATTTTTTTTTCTTTAAACGCCTGTAACTTCTTTATTTTGCGTCCTAGACCCTTCAAAGTTTGACCTGATTTCAATAGAAAACCATACAATTATCGGACTTTTTCAAGTTTTTAGGGTCAAAATTTTTACAAAAAAATTTTTTTTCTTTAAACGCCTGTAACTTCTTTATTTTGCGTCCTAGACCCTTCAAAGTTTGACCTGATTTCAATAGAAAACCATACAATTTTCGGTCTTTTTTCAAGTTTTTAGGGCCAAAATTTTTACAAAAATTTTTTTTTTCTTTAAACGCCTGTAACTTCTTTATTTTGCGTCCTAGACCCTTCAAAGTTTGACCTGATTTCAATAGAAAACCATACAATTATCGGACTTTTTCAAGTTTTTAGGGTCAAAATTTTTACAAAAAAATTTTTTTTCTTTAAACGCCTGTAACTTCTTTATTTTGCGTCCTAGACCCTTCAAAGTTTGACCTGATTTCAATAGAAAACCATACAATTATCGGACTTTTTCAAGTTTTTAGGGTCAAAATTTTTACAAAAAATTTTTTTTTCTTTAAACGCCTGTAACTTCTTTATTTTGCGTCCTAGACCCTTCAAAGTTTGACCTGATTTCAATAGAAAACCATACAATTTTCGGTCTTTTTTCAAGTTTTTAGGGCCAAAATTTTTACAAAAATTTTTTTTTTCTTTAAACGCCTGTAACTTCTTTATTTTGCGTCCTAGACCCTTCAAAGTTTGACCTGATTTCAATAGAAAACCATACAATTATCGGACTTTTTCAAGTTTTTAGGGTCAAAATTTTTACAAAAAAATTTTTTTTCTTTAAACGCCTGTAACTTCTTTATTTTGCGTCCTAGACCCTTCAAAGTTTGACCTGATTTCAATAGAAAACCATACAATTTTCGGTCTTTTTTCAAGTTTTTAGGGCCAAAATTTTTACAAAAATTTTTTTTTTCTTTAAACGCCTGTAACTTCTTTATTTTGCGTCCTAGACCCTTCAAAGTTTGACCTGATTTCAATAGAAAACCATACAATTATCGGACTTTTTCAAGTTTTTAGGGTCAAAATTTTTACAAAAAAATTTTTTTTCTTTAAACGCCTGTAACTTCTTTATTTTGCGTCCTAGACCCTTCAAAGTTTGACCTGATTTCAATAGAAAACCATACAATTATCGGACTTTTTCAAGTTTTTAGGGTCAAAATTTTTACAAAAAATTTTTTTTTCTTTAAACGCCTGTAACTTCTTTATTTTGCGTCCTAGACCCTTCAAAGTTTGACCTGATTTCAATAGAAAACCATACAATTATCGGACTTTTTCAAGTTTTTAGGGTCAAAATTTTTACAAAAAAATTTTTTTTCTTTAAACGCCTGTAACTTCTTTATTTTGCGTCCTAGACCCTTCAAAGTTTGACCTGATTTCAATAGAAAACCATACAATTATCGGACTTTTTCAAGTTTTTAGGGTCAAAATTTTTACAAAAAATTTTTTTTTCTTTAAACGCCTGTAACTTCTTTATTTTGCGTCCTAGACCCTTCAAAGTTTGACCTGATTTCAATAGAAAACCATACAATTATCGGACTTTTTCAAGTTTTTAGGGTCAAAATTTTTACAAAAAAATTTTTTTTCTTTAAACGCCTGTAACTTCTTTATTTTGCGTCCTAGACCCTTCAAAGTTTGACCTGATTTCAATAGAAAACCATACAATTATCGGACTTTTTCAAGTTTTTAGGGTCAAAATTTTTACAAAAAATTTTTTTTTCTTTAAACGCCTGTAACTTCTTTATTTTGCGTCCTAGACCCTTCAAAGTTTGACCTGATTTCAATAGAAAACCATACAATTTTCGGTCTTTTTTCAAGTTTTTAGGGCCAAAATTTTTACAAAAAAATTTTTTTTCTTTAAACGCCTGTAACTTCTTTATTTTGCGTCCTAGACCCTTCAAAGTTTGACCTGATTTCAATAGAAAACCATACAATTATCGGACTTTTTCAAGTTTTTAGGGCCAAAATTTTTACAAAAATTTTTTTTTTCTTTAAACGCCTGTAACTTCTTTATTTTGCGTCCTAGACCCTTCAAAGTTTGACCTGATTTCAATAGAAAACCATACAATTATCGGACTTTTTCAAGTTTTTAGGGTCAAAATTTTTACAAAAAAATTTTTTTTCTTTAAACGCCTGTAACTTCTTTATTTTGCGTCCTAGACCCTTCAAAGTTTGACCTGATTTCAATAGAAAACCATACAATTATCGGACTTTTTCAAGTTTTTAGGGTCAAAATTTTTACAAAAAATTTTTTTTTCTTTAAACGCCTGTAACTTCTTTATTTTGCGTCCTAGACCCTTCAAAGTTTGACCTGATTTCAATAGAAAACCATACAATTATCGGACTTTTTCAAGTTTTTAGGGTCAAAATTTTTACAAAAAAATTTTTTTTCTTTAAACGCCTGTAACTTCTTTATTTTGCGTCCTAGACCCTTCAAAGTTTGACCTGATTTCAATAGAAAACCATACAATTATCGGACTTTTTCAAGTTTTTAGGGTCAAAATTTTTACAAAAAATTTTTTTTCTTTAAACGCCTGTAACTTCTTTATTTTGCGTCCTAGACCCTTCAAAGTTTGACCTGATTTCAATAGAAAACCATACAATTATCGGACTTTTTCAAGTTTTTAGGGTCAAAATTTTTACAAAAAAATTTTTTTTTCTTTAAACGCCTGTAACTTCTTTATTTTGCGTCCTAGACCCTTCAAAGTTTGACCTGATTTCAATAGAAAACCATACAATTATCGGACTTTTTCAAGTTTTTAGGGTCAAAATTTTTACAAAAAATTTTTTTTTCTTTAAACGCCTGTAACTTCTTTATTTTGCGTCCTAGACCCTTCAAAGTTTGACCTGATTTCAATAGAAAACCATACAATTTTCGGTCTTTTTTCAAGTTTTTAGGGCCAAAATTTTTACAAAAAAATTTTTTTTCTTTAAACGCCTGTAACTTCTTTATTTTGCGTCCTAGACCCTTCAAAGTTTGACCTGATTTCAATAGAAAACCATACAATTATCGGACTTTTTCAAGTTTTTAGGGTCAAAATTTTTACAAAAAAATTTTTTTTCTTTAAACGCCTGTAACTTCTTTATTTTGCGTCCTAGACCCTTCAAAGTTTGACCTGATTTCAATAGAAAACCATACAATTATCGGACTTTTTCAAGTTTTTAGGGTCAAAATTTTTACAAAATTTTTTTTTTCTTTAAACGCCTGTAACTTCTTTATTTTGCGTCCTAGACCCTTCAAAGTTTGACCTGATTTCAATAGAAAACCATACAATTATCGGACTTTTTCAAGTTTTTAGGGTCAAAATTTTTACAAAAAAATTTTTTTTCTTTAAACGCCTGTAACTTCTTTATTTTGCGTCCTAGACCCTTCAAAGTTTGACCTGATTTCAATAGAAAACCATACAATTATCGGACTTTTTCAAGTTTTTAGGGTCAAAATTTTTACAAAAAATTTTTTTTTCTTTAAACGCCTGTAACTTCTTTATTTTGCGTCCTAGACCCTTCAAAGTTTGACCTGATTTCAATAGAAAACCATACAATTATCGGTCTTTTTTCAAGTTTTTAGGGCCAAAATTTTTACAAAAAAATTTTTTTTCTTTAAACGCCTGTAACTTCTTTATTTTGCGTCCTAGACCCTTCAAAGTTTGACCTGATTTCAATAGAAAACAATACAATTATCGGACTTTTTCAAGTTTTTAGGGTCAAAATTTTTACAAAAAAATTTTTTTTCTTTAAACGCCTGTAACTTCTTTATTTTGCGTCCTAGACCCTTCAAAGTTTGACCTGATTTCAATAGAAAACCATACAATTATCGGACTTTTTCAAGTTTTTAGGGTCAAAATTTTTACAAAAAATTTTTTTTTCTTTAAACGCCTGTAACTTCTTTATTTTGCGTCCTAGACCCTTCAAAGTTTGACCTGATTTCAATAGAAAACCATACAATTATCGGACTTTTTCAAGTTTTTAGGGCCAAAATTGTTACAAAAAATTTTTTTTTCTTTAAACGCCTGTAACTTCTTTATTTTGCGTCCTAGACCCTTCAAAGTTTGACCTGATTTCAATAGAAAACCATACAATTATCGGACTTTTTCAAGTTTTTAGGGTCAAAATTTTTACAAAAAAAATTTTTTTCTTTAAACGCCTGTAACTTCTTTATTTTGCGTCCTAGACCCTTCAAAGTTTGACCTGATTTCAATAGAAAACCATACAATTATCGGACTTTTTCAAGTTTTTAGGGTCAAAATTTTTACAAAAATTTTTTTTTTCTTTAAACGCCTGTAACTTCTTTATTTTGCGTCCTAGACCCTTCAAAGTTTGACCTGATTTCAATAGAAAACCATACAATTATCGGACTTTTTCAAGTTTTTAGGGTCAAAATTTTTACAAAAAAATTTTTTTTCTTTAAACGCCTGTAACTTCTTTATTTTGCGTCCTAGACCCTTCAAAGTTTGACCTGATTTCAATAGAAAACCATACAATTTTCGGTCTTTTTTCAAGTTTTTAGGGCCAAAATTTTTACAAAAATTTTTTTTTTCTTTAAACGCCTGTAACTTCTTTATTTTGCGTCCTAGACCCTTCAAAGTTTGACCTGATTTCAATAGAAAACCATACAATTATCGGACTTTTTCAAGTTTTTAGGGTCAAAATTTTTACAAAAAATTTTTTTTTCTTTAAACGCCTGTAACTTCTTTATTTTGCGTCCTAGACCCTTCAAAGTTTGACCTGATTTCAATAGAAAACCATACAATTATCGGACTTTTTCAAGTTTTTAGGGTCAAAATTTTTACAAAAAAATTTTTTTTCTTTAAACGCCTGTAACTTCTTTATTTTGCGTCCTAGACCCTTCAAAGTTTGACCTGATTTCAATAGAAAACCATACAATTTTCGGTCTTTTTTCAAGTTTTTAGGGCCAAAATTTTTACAAAAAATTTTTTTTTCTTTAAACGCCTGTAACTTCTTTATTTTGCGTCCTAGACCCTTCAAAGTTTGACCTGATTTCAATAGAAAACCATACAATTATCGGACTTTTTCAAGTTTTTAGGGTCAAAATTTTTACAAAAAAATTTTTTTTCTTTAAACGCCTGTAACTTCTTTATTTTGCGTCCTAGACCCTTCAAAGTTTGACCTGATTTCAATAGAAAACCATACAATTATCGGACTTTTTCAAGTTTTTAGGGTCAAAATTTTTACAAAAAATTTTTTTTTCTTTAAACGCCTGTAACTTCTTTATTTTGCGTCCTAGACCCTTCAAAGTTTGACCTGATTTCAATAGAAAACCATACAATTATCGGACTTTTTCAAGTTTTTAGGGCCAAAATTTTTACAAAAAATTTTTTTTTCTTTAAACGCCTGTAACTTCTTTATTTTGCGTCCTAGACCCTTCAAAGTTTGACCTGATTTCAATAGAAAACCATACAATTATCGGACTTTTTCAAGTTTTTAGGGTCAAAATTTTTACAAAAAAATTTTTTTTCTTTAAACGCCTGTAACTTCTTTATTTTGCGTCCTAGACCCTTCAAAGTTTGACCTGATTTCAATAGAAAACCATACAATTATCGGACTTTTTCAAGTTTTTAGGGTCAAAATTTTTACAAAAATTTTTTTTTTCTTTAAACGCCTGTAACTTCTTTATTTTGCGTCCTAGACCCTTCAAAGTTTGACCTGATTTCAATAGAAAACCATACAATTATCGGACTTTTTCAAGTTTTTAGGGTCAAAATTTTTACAAAAAAATTTTTTTTCTTTAAACGCCTGTAACTTCTTTATTTTGCGTCCTAGACCCTTCAAAGTTTGACCTGATTTCAATAGAAAACCATACAATTTTCGGTCTTTTTTCAAGTTTTTAGGGCCAAAATTTTTACAAAAATTTTTTTTTTCTTTAAACGCCTGTAACTTCTTTATTTTGCGTCCTAGACCCTTCAAAGTTTGACCTGATTTCAATAGAAAACCATACAATTATCGGACTTTTTCAAGTTTTTAGGGTCAAAATTTTTACAAAAAATTTTTTTTTCTTTAAACGCCTGTAACTTCTTTATTTTGCGTCCTAGACCCTTCAAAGTTTGACCTGATTTCAATAGAAAACCATACAATTATCGGACTTTTTCAAGTTTTTAGGGTCAACATTTTTACAAACATTTTTTTTTTCTTTAAACGCCTGTAACTTCTTTATTTTGCGTCCTAGACCCTTCAAAGTTTGACCTGATTTCAATAGAAAACCATACAATTATCGGACTTTTTCAAGTTTTTAGGGTCAAAATTTTTACAAAAAAATTTTCTTTCTTTAAACGCCTGTAACTTCTTTATTTTGCGTCCTAGACCCTTCAAAGTTTGACCTGATTTCAATAGAAAACCATACAATTTTCGGTCTTTTTTCAAGTTTTTAGGGCCAAAATTTTTACAAAAAAATTTTTTTTCTTTAAACGCCTGTAACTTCTTTATTTTGCGTCCTAGACCCTTCAAAGTTTGACCTGATTTCAATAGAAAACCATACAATTATCGGACTTTTTCAAGTTTTTAGGGTCAAAATTTTTACAAAAAAATTTTTTTTCTTTAAACGCCTGTAACTTCTTTATTTTGCGTCCTAGACCCTTCAAAGTTTGACCTGATTTCAATAGAAAACCATACAATTATCGGACTTTTTCAAGTTTTTAGGGTCAAAATTTTTACAAAAAAATTTTTTTTCTTTAAACGCCTGTAACTTCTTTATTTTGCGTCCTAGACCCTTCAAAGTTTGACCTGATTTCAATAGAAAACCATACAATTATCGGACTTTTTCAAGTTTTTAGGGTCAAAATTTTTACAAAAAAATTTTTTTTCTTTAAACGCCTGTAACTTCTTTATTTTGCGTCCTAGACCCTTCAAAGTTTGACCTGATTTCAATAGAAAACCATACAATTATCGGACTTTTTCAAGTTTTTAGGGTCAAAATTTTTACAAAAAAATTTTTTTCTTTAAACGCCTGTAACTTCTTTATTTTGCGTCCTAGACCCTTCAAAGTTTGACCTGATTTCAATAGAAAACCATACAATTATCGGACTTTTTCAAGTTTTTAGGGTCAAAATTTTTACAAAAAAATTTTTTTTGCTTTAAACGCCTGTAACTTCTTTATTTTGCGTCCTAGACCCTTCAAAGTTTGACCTGATTTCAATAGAAAACCATACAATTATCGGACTTTTTCAAGTTTTTAGGGTCAAAATTTTTACAAAAAAATTTTTTTTCTTTAAACGCCTGTAACTTCTTTATTTTGCGTCCTAGACCCTTCAAAGTTTGACCTGATTTCAATAGAAAACCATACAATTATCGGACTTTTTCAAGTTTTTAGAGTCAAAATTTTTACAAAAAAAATTTTTTTCTTTAAACGCCTGTAACTTCTTTATTTTGCGTCCTAGACCCTTCAAAGTTTGACCTGATTTCAATAGAAAACCATACAATTATCGGACTTTTTCAAGTTTTCAGGGTCAAAATTTTTACAAAAAAATTTTTTTTCTTTAAACGCCTGTAACTTCTTTATTTTGCGTCCTAGACCCTTCAAAGTTTGACCTGATTTCAATAGAAAACCATACAATTATCGGACTTTTTCAAGTTTTTAGGGTCAAAATTTTTACAAAAAAATTTTTTTTCTTTAAACGCCTGTAACTTCTTTATTTTGCGTCCTAGACCCTTCAAAGTTTGACCTGATTTCAATAGAAAATCATACAATTATCGGACTTTTTCAAGTTTTTAGGGCCAAAATTTTTACAAAAATTTTTTTTTTCTTTAAACGCCTGTAACTTCTTTATTTTGCGTCCTAGACCCTTCAAAGTTTGACCTGATTTCAATAGAAAACCATACAATTATCGGACTTTTTAAAGTTTTTAGGGCCAAAATTTTTACAAAAATTTTTTTTTTCTTTAAACGCCTGTAACTTCTTTATTTTGCGTCCTAGACCCTTCAAAGTTTGACCTGATTTCAATAGAAAATCATACAATTATCGGACTTTTTCAAGTTTTTAGGGTCAAAATTTTTACAAAAAAATTTTCTTTCTTTAAACGCCTGTAACTTCTTTATTTTGCGTCCTAGACCCTTCAAAGTTTGACCTGATTTCAATAGAAAACCATACAATTATCGGACTTTTTCAAGTTTTTAGAGTCAAAATTTTTACAAAAAAAATTTTTTTCTTTAAACGCCTGTAACTTCTTTATTTTGCGTCCTAGACCCTTCAAAGTTTGACCTGATTTCAATAGAAAACCATACAATTATCGGACTTTTTCAAGTTTTTAGGGTCAAAATTTTTACAAAAAAATTTTTTTTCTTTAAACGCCTGTAACTTCTTTATTTTGCGTCCTAGACCCTTCAAAGTTTGACCTGATTTCAATAGAAAATCATACAATTATCGGACTTTTTCAAGTTTTTAGGGCCAAAATTTTTACAAAAATTTTTTTTTTCTTTAAACGCCTGTAACTTCTTTATTTTGCGTCCTAGACCCTTCAAAGTTTGACCTGATTTCAATAGAAAACCATACAATTATCGGACTTTTTAAAGTTTTTAGGGCCAAAATTTTTACAAAAATTTTTTTTTTCTTTAAACGCCTGTAACTTCTTTATTTTGCGTCCTAGACCCTTCAAAGTTTGACCTGATTTCAATAGAAAATCATACAATTATCGGACTTTTTCAAGTTTTTAGGGTCAAAATTTTTACAAAAAAATTTTCTTTCTTTAAACGCCTGTAACTTCTTTATTTTGCGTCCTAGACCCTTCAAAGTTTGACCTGATTTCAATAGAAAACCATACAATTATCGGACTTTTTCAAGTTTTTAGGGCCAAAATTTTTACAAAAAAATTTTTTTTCTTTAAACGCCTGTAACTTCTTTATTTTGCGTCCTAGACCCTTCAAAGTTTGACCTGATTTCAATAGAAAACCATACAATTTTCGGTCTTTTTTCAAGTTTTTAGGGCCAAAATTTTTACAAAAATTTTTTTTTTCTTTAAACGCCTGTAACTTCTTTATTTTGCGTCCTAGACCCTTCAAAGTTTGACCTGATTTCAATAGAAAACCATACAATTATCGGACTTTTTCAAGTTTTTAGGGTCAAAATTTTTACAAAAAAATTTTTTTTCTTTAAACGCCTGTAACTTCTTTATTTTGCGTCCTAGACCCTTCAAAGTTTGACCTGATTTCAATAGAAAACCATACAATTATCGGACTTTTTCAAGTTTTTAGGGTCAAAATTTTTACAAAAAATTTTTTTTTCTTTAAACGCCTGTAACTTCTTTATTTTGCGTCCTAGACCCTTCAAAGTTTGACCTGATTTCAATAGAAAACCATACAATTATCGGACTTTTTCAAGTTTTTAGGGTCAAAATTTTTACAAAAAAATTTTTTTTCTTTAAACGCCTGTAACTTCTTTATTTTGCGTCCTAGACCCTTCAAAGTTTGACCTGATTTCAATAGAAAACCATACAATTATCGGACTTTTTCAAGTTTTTAGGGTCAAAATTTTTACAAAAAAATTTTTTTTCTTTAAACGCCTGTAACTTCTTTATTTTGCGTCCTAGACCCTTCAAAGTTTGACCTGATTTCAATAGAAAACCATACAATTATCGGACTTTTTCAAGTTTTTAGGGTCAAAATTTTTACAAAAAAATTTTTTTTCTTTAAACGCCTGTAACTTCTTTATTTTGCGTCCTAGACCCTTCAAAGTTTGACCTGATTTCAATAGAAAACCATACAATTATCGGACTTTTTCAAGTTTTTAGGGTCAAAATTTTTACAAAAAAATTTTTTTTCTTTAAACGCCTGTAACTTCTTTATTTTGCGTCCTAGACCCTTCAAAGTTTGACCTGATTTCAATAGAAAACCATACAATTATCGGACTTTTTTAAGTTTTTAGGGTCAAAATTTTTACAAAAAAATTTTTTTTCTTTAAACGCCTGTAACTTCTTTATTTTGCGTCCTAGACCCTTCAAAGTTTGACCTGATTTCAATAGAAAACCATACAATTATCGGACTTTTTCAAGTTTTTAGGGTCAAAATTTTTACAAAAAAATTTTTTTTCTTTAAACGCCTGTAACTTCTTTATTTTGCGTCCTAGACCCTTCAAAGTTTGACCTGATTTCAATAGAAAACCATACAATTATCGGACTTTTTCAAGTTTTTAGAGTCAAAATTTTTACAAAAAAAATTTTTTTCTTTAAACGCCTGTAACTTCTTTATTTTGCGTCCTAGACCCTTCAAAGTTTGACCTGATTTCAATAGAAAACCATACAATTATCGGACTTTTTCAAGTTTTTAGGGTCAAAATTTTTACAAAAAAATTTTTTTTCTTTAAACGCCTGTAACTTCTTTATTTTGCGTCCTAGACCCTTCAAAGTTTGACCTGATTTCAATAGAAAACCATACAATTATCGGACTTTTTCAAGTTTTTAGGGTCAAAATTTTTACAAAAAAAATTTTTTTTCTTTAAACGCCTGTAACTTCTTTATTTTGCGTCCTAGACCCTTCAAAGTTTGACCTGATTTCAATAGAAAACCATACAATTTTCGGACTTTTTCAAGTTTTTAGGGTCAAAATTTTTACAAAAAAATTTTTTTTCTTTAAACGCCTGTAACTTCTTTATTTTGCGTCCTAGACCCTTCAAAGTTTGACCTGATTTCAATAGAAAACCATACAATTATCGGACTTTTTCAAGTTTTTAGGGTCAAAATTTTTACAAAAAAATTTTTTTTCTTTAAACGCCTGTAACTTCTTTATTTTGCGTCCTAGACCCTTCAAAGTTTGACCTGATTTCAATAGAAAACCATACAATTATCGGACTTTTTCAAGTTTTTAGGGTCAAAATTTTTACAAAAAAATTTTTTTTCTTTAAACGCCTGTAACTTCTTTATTTTGCGTCCTAGACCCTTCAAAGTTTGACCTGATTTCAATAGAAAACCATACAATTATCGGACTTTTTCAAGTTTTTAGGGTCAAAATTTTTACAAAAAAATTTTTTTTCTTTAAACGCCTGTAACTTCTTTATTTTGCGTCCTAGACCCTTCAAAGTTTGACCTGATTTCAATAGAAAACCATACAATTATCGGACTTTTTCAAGTTTTTAGGGTCAAAATTTTTACAAAAAAATTTTTTTTCTTTAAACGCCTGTAACTTCTTTATTTTGCGTCCTAGACCCTTCAAAGTTTGACCTGATTTCAATAGAAAACCATACAATTATCGGACTTTTTCAAGTTTTTAGAGTCAAAATTTTTACAAAAAAAATTTTTTTCTTTAAACGCCTGTAACTTCTTTATTTTGCGTCCTAGACCCTTCAAAGTTTGACCTGATTTCAATAGAAAACCATACAATTATCGGACTTTTTCAAGTTTTCAGGGTCAAAATTTTTACAAAAAAATTTTTTTTCTTTAAACGCCTGTAACTTCTTTATTTTGCGTCCTAGACCCTTCAAAGTTTGACCTGATTTCAATAGAAAACCATACAATTATCGGACTTTTTCAAGTTTTTAGGGTCAAAATTTTTACAAAAAAATTTTTTTTCTTTAAACGCCTGTAACTTCTTTATTTTGCGTCCTAGACCCTTCAAAGTTTGACCTGATTTCAATAGAAAACCATACAATTATCGGACTTTTTCAAGTTTTTAGGGTCAAAATTTTTACAAAAAAATTTTTTTTCTTTAAACGCCTGTAACTTCTTTATTTTGCGTCCTAGACCCTTCAAAGTTTGACCTGATTTCAATAGAAAACCATACAATTATCGGACTTTTTCAAGTTTTTAGGGTCAAAATTTTTACAAAAAAATTTTTTTTCTTTAAACGCCTGTAACTTCTTTATTTTGCGTCCTAGACCCTTCAAAGTTTGACCTGATTTCAATAGAAAACCATACAATTATCGGACTTTTTCAAGTTTTTAGGGTCAAAATTTTTACAAAAAAATTTTTTTTCTTTAAACGCCTGTAACTTCTTTATTTTGCGTCCTAGACCCTTCAAAGTTTGACCTGATTTCAATAGAAAACCATACAATTATCGGACTTTTTCAAGTTTTTAGGGTCAAAATTTTTACAAAAAAATTTTTTTTCTTTAAACGCCTGTAACTTCTTTATTTTGCGTCCTAGACCCTTCAAAGTTTGACCTGATTTCAATAGAAAACCATACAATTATCGGACTTTTTCAAGTTTTTAGAGTCAAAATTTTTACAAAAAAAATTTTTTTCTTTAAACGCCTGTAACTTCTTTATTTTGCGTCCTAGACCCTTCAAAGTTTGACCTGATTTCAATAGAAAACCATACAATTATCGGACTTTTTCAAGTTTTCAGGGTCAAAATTTTTACAAAAAAATTTTTTTTCTTTAAACGCCTGTAACTTCTTTATTTTGCGTCCTAGACCCTTCAAAGTTTGACCTGATTTCAATAGAAAACCATACAATTATCGGACTTTTTCAAGTTTTTAGGGTCAAAATTTTTACAAAAAAATTTTTTTTCTTTAAACGCCTGTAACTTCTTTATTTTGCGTCCTAGACCCTTCAAAGTTTGACCTGATTTCAATAGAAAACCATACAATTATCGGACTTTTTCAAGTTTTTAGGGTCAAAATTTTTACAAAAAAATTTTTTTTCTTTAAACGCCTGTAACTTCTTTATTTTGCGTCCTAGACCCTTCAAAGTTTGACCTGATTTCAATAGAAAACCATACAATTATCGGACTTTTTCAAGTTTTTAGGGTCAAAATTTTTACAAAAAAATTTTTTTTCTTTAAACGCCTGTAACTTCTTTATTTTGCGTCCTAGACCCTTCAAAGTTTGACCTGATTTCAATAGAAAACCATACAATTATCGGACTTTTTCAAGTTTTTAGGGTCAAAATTTTTACAAAAAAATTTTTTTTCTTTAAACGCCTGTAACTTCTTTATTTTGCGTCCTAGACCCTTCAAAGTTTGACCTGATTTCAATAGAAAACCATACAATTATCGGACTTTTTCAAGTTTTTAGGGTCAAAATTTTTACAAAATTTTTTTTTTCTTTAAACGCCTGTAACTTCTTTATTTTGCGTCCTAGACCCTTCAAAGTTTGACCTGATTTCAATAGAAAACCATACAATTATCGGACTTTTTCAAGTTTTTAGGGTCAAAATTTTTACAAAAAAATTTTTTTTCTTTAAACGCCTGTAACTTCTTTATTTTGCGTCCTAGACCCTTCAAAGTTTGACCTGATTTCAATAGAAAACCATACAATTATCGGACTTTTTCAAGTTTTTAGGGTCAAAATTTTTACAAAAAAATTTTTTTTCTTTAAACGCCTGTAACTTCTTTATTTTGCGTCCTAGACCCTTCAAAGTTTGACCTGATTTCAATAGAAAACCATACAATTATCGGACTTTTTCAAGTTTTTAGGGTCAAAATTTTTACAAAAAAATTTTTTTTCTTTAAACGCCTGTAACTTCTTTATTTTGCGTCCTAGACCCTTCAAAGTTTGACCTGATTTCAATAGAAAACCATACAATTATCGGACTTTTTCAAGTTTTTAGGGTCAAAATTTTTACAAAAAAATTTTTTTTCTTTAAACGCCTGTAACTTCTTTATTTTGCGTCCTAGACCCTTCAAAGTTTGACCTGATTTCAATAGAAAACCATACAATTATCGGACTTTTTCAAGTTTTTAGAGTCAAAATTTTTACAAAAAAAATTTTTTTCTTTAAACGCCTGTAACTTCTTTATTTTGCGTCCTAGACCCTTCAAAGTTTGACCTGATTTCAATAGAAAACCATACAATTATCGGACTTTTTCAAGTTTTCAGGGTCAAAATTTTTACAAAAAAATTTTTTTTCTTTAAACGCCTGTAACTTCTTTATTTTGCGTCCTAGACCCTTCAAAGTTTGACCTGATTTCAATAGAAAACCATACAATTATCGGACTTTTTCAAGTTTTTAGGGTCAAAATTTTTACAAAAAAATTTTTTTTCTTTAAACGCCTGTAACTTCTTTATTTTGCGTCCTAGACCCTTCAAAGTTTGACCTGATTTCAATAGAAAACCATACAATTATCGGACTTGTTCAAGTTTTTAGAGTCAAAATTTTTACAAAAAAAATTTTTTTCTTTAAACGCCTGTAACTTCTTTATTTTGCGTCCTAGACCCTTCAAAGTTTGACCTGATTTCAATAGAAAACCATACAATTATCGGACTTTTTCAAGTTTTTAGGGTCAAAATTTTTACAAAAAAATTTTTTTTCTTTAAACGCCTGTAACTTCTTTATTTTGCGTCCTAGACCCTTCAAAGTTTGACCTGATTTCAATAGAAAACCATACAATTATCGGACTTTTTCAAGTTTTTAGGGTCAAAATTTTTACAAAAAAATTTTTTTTCTTTAAACGCCTGTAACTTCTTTATTTTGCGTCCTAGACCCTTCAAAGTTTGACCTGATTTCAATAGAAAACCATACAATTATCGGACTTTTTCAAGTTTTTAGGGTCAAAATTTTTACAAAAAAATTTTTTTTCTTTAAACGCCTGTAACTTCTTTATTTTGCGTCCTAGACCCTTCAAAGTTTGACCTGATTTCAATAGAAAACCATACAATTATCGGACTTTTTCAAGTTTTTAGGGTCAAAATTTTTACAAAAAAATTTTTTTTCTTTAAACGCCTGTAACTTCTTTATTTTGCGTCCTAGACCCTTCAAAGTTTGACCTGATTTCAATAGAAAACCATACAATTATCGGACTTTTTCAAGTTTTTAGGGTCAAAATTTTTACAAAAATTTTTTTTTTCTTTAAACGCCTGTAACTTCTTTATTTTGCGTCCTAGACCCTTCAAAGTTTGACCTGATTTCAATAGAAAACCATACAATTATCGGACTTTTTCAAGTTTTTAGAGTCAAAATTTTTACAAAAAAAATTTTTTTCTTTAAACGCCTGTAACTTCTTTATTTTGCGTCCTAGACCCTTCAAAGTTTGACCTGATTTCAATAGAAAACCATACAATTATCGGACTTTTTCAAGTTTTCAGGGTCAAAATTTTTACAAAAAAATTTTTTTTCTTTAAACGCCTGTAACTTCTTTATTTTGCGTCCTAGACCCTTCAAAGTTTGACCTGATTTCAATAGAAAACCATACAATTATCGGACTTTTTCAAGTTTTTAGGGTCAAAATTTTTACAAAAAAATTTTTTTTCTTTAAACGCCTGTAACTTCTTTATTTTGCGTCCTAGACCCTTCAAAGTTTGACCTGATTTCAATAGAAAACCATACAATTATCGGTCTTTTTTCAAGTTTTTAGGGCCAAAATTTTTACAAAAAAATTTTTTTTCTTTAAACGCCTGTAACTTCTTTATTTTGCGTCCTAGACCCTTCAAAGTTTGACCTGATTTCAATAGAAAACCATACAATTATCGGACTTTTTCAAGTTTTTAGGGCCAAAATTTTTACAAAAATTTTTTTTTTCTTTAAACGCCTGTAACTTCTTTATTTTGCGTCCTAGACCCTTCAAAGTTTGACCTGATTTCAATAGAAAACCATACAATTATCGGACTTTTTCAAGTTTTTAGGGTCAAAATTTTTACAAAAAAATTTTTTTTCTTTAAACGCCTGTAACTTCTTTATTTTGCGTCCTAGACCCTTCAAAGTTTGACCTGATTTCAATAGAAAACCATACAATTATCGGACTTTTTCAAGTTTTTAGGGCCAAAATTTTTACAAAAAAATTTTTTTTCTTTAAACGCCTGTAACTTCTTTATTTTGCGTCCTAGACCCTTCAAAGTTTGACCTGATTTCAATAGAAAACCATACAATTATCGGACTTTTTCAAGTTTTTAGGGTCAAAATTTTTACAAAAAAATTTTTTTTCTTTAAACGCCTGTAACTTCTTTATTTTGCGTCCTAGACCCTTCAAAGTTTGACCTGATTTCAATAGAAAACCATACAATTATCGGACTTTTTCAAGTTTTTAGGGTCAAAATTTTTACAAAAAAATTTTTTTTCTTTAAACGCCTGTAACTTCTTTATTTTGCGTCCTAGACCCTTCAAAGTTTGACCTGATTTCAATAGAAAACCATACAATTATCGGACTTTTTCAAGTTTTTAGGGTCAAAATTTTTACAAAAAAATTTTTTTTCTTTAAACGCCTGTAACTTCTTTATTTTGCGTCCTAGACCCTTCAAAGTTTGACCTGATTTCAATAGAAAACCATACAATTATCGGACTTTTTCAAGTTTTTAGAGTCAAAATTTTTACAAAAAAAATTTTTTTCTTTAAACGCCTGTAACTTCTTTATTTTGCGTCCTAGACCCTTCAAAGTTTGACCTGATTTCAATAGAAAACCATACAATTATCGGACTTTTTCAAGTTTTCAGGGTCAAAATTTTTACAAAAAAATTTTTTTTCTTTAAACGCCTGTAACTTCTTTATTTTGCGTCCTAGACCCTTCAAAGTTTGACCTGATTTCAATAGAAAACCATACAATTATCGGACTTTTTCAAGTTTTTAGGGTCAAAATTTTTACAAAAAAATTTTTTTTCTTTAAACGCCTGTAACTTCTTTATTTTGCGTCCTAGACCCTTCAAAGTTTGACCTGATTTCAATAGAAAACCATACAATTATCGGACTTTTTCAAGTTTTTAGGGTCAAAATTTTTACAAAAAAATTTTTTTTCTTTAAACGCCTGTAACTTCTTTATTTTGCGTCCTAGACCCTTCAAAGTTTGACCTGATTTCAATAGAAAACCATACAATTATCGGACTTTTTCAAGTTTTTAGGGTCAAAATTTTTACAAAAAAATTTTTTTTCTTTAAACGCCTGTAACTTCTTTATTTTGCGTCCTAGACCCTTCAAAGTTTGACCTGATTTCAATAGAAAACCATACAATTATCGGACTTTTTCAAGTTTTTAGGGTCAAAATTTTTACAAAAAAATTTTTTTTCTTTAAACGCCTGTAACTTCTTTATTTTGCGTCCTAGACCCTTCAAAGTTTGACCTGATTTCAATAGAAAACCATACAATTATCGGACTTTTTCAAGTTTTTAGGGTCAAAATTTTTACAAAAAAATTTTTTTTCTTTAAACGCCTGTAACTTCTTTATTTTGCGTCCTAGACCCTTCAAAGTTTGACCTGATTTCAATAGAAAACCATACAATTATCGGACTTTTTCAAGTTTTTAGAGTCAAAATTTTTACAAAAAAAATTTTTTTCTTTAAACGCCTGTAACTTCTTTATTTTGCGTCCTAGACCCTTCAAAGTTTGACCTGATTTCAATAGAAAACCATACAATTATCGGAATTTTTCAAGTTTTCAGGGTCAAAATTTTTACAAAAAAATTTTTTTTCTTTAAACGCCTGTAACTTCTTTATTTTGCGTCCTAGACCCTTCAAAGTTTGACCTGATTTCAATAGAAAACCATACAATTATCGGACTTTTTCAAGTTTTTAGGGTCAAAATTTTTACAAAAAAATTTTTTTTCTTTAAACGCCTGTAACTTCTTTATTTTGCGTCCTAGACCCTTCAAAGTTTGACCTGATTTCAATAGAAAACCATACAATTATCGGACTTTTTCAAGTTTTTAGGGTCAAAATTTTTACAAAAAAATTTTTTTTCTTTAAACGCCTGTAACTTCTTTATTTTGCGTCCTAGACCCTTCAAAGTTTGACCTGATTTCAATAGAAAACCATACAATTATCGGACTTTTTCAAGTTTTTAGGGTCAAAATTTTTACAAAAAAATTTTTTTTCTTTAAACGCCTGTAACTTCTTTATTTTGCGTCCTAGACCCTTCAAAGTTTGACCTGATTTCAATAGAAAACCATACAATTATCGGACTTTTTCAAGTTTTTAGGGTCAAAATTTTTACAAAAAAATTTTTTTTCTTTAAACGCCTGTAACTTCTTTATTTTGCGTCCTAGACCCTTCAAAGTTTGACCTGATTTCAATAGAAAACCATACAATTATCGGACTTTTTCAAGTTTTTAGGGTCAAAATTTTTACAAAAAAATTTTTTTTCTTTAAACGCCTGTAACTTCTTTATTTTGCGTCCTAGACCCTTCAAAGTTTGACCTGATTTCAATAGAAAACCATACAATTATCGGACTTTTTCAAGTTTTTAGGGTCAAAATTTTTACAAAAAAATTTTTTTTCTTTAAACGCCTGTAACTTCTTTATTTTGCGTCCTAGACCCTTCAAAGTTTGACCTGATTTCAATAGAAAACCATACAATTATCGGACTTTTTCAAGTTTTTAGGGTCAAAATTTTTACAAAAAAATTTTTTTTCTTTAAACGCCTGTAACTTCTTTATTTTGCGTCCTAGACCCTTCAAAGTTTGACCTGATTTCAATAGAAAACCATACAATTATCGGACTTTTTCAAGTTTTTAGGGTCAAAATTTTTACAAAAAATTTTTTTTTCTTTAAACGCCTGTAACTTCTTTATTTTGCGTCCTAGACCCTTCAAAGTTTGACCTGATTTCAATAGAAAACCATACAATTATCGGACTTTTTCAAGTTTTTAGGGTCAAAATTTTTACAAAAAAATTTTTTTTCTTTAAACGCCTGTAACTTCTTTATTTTGCGTCCTAGACCCTTCAAAGTTTGACCTGATTTCAATAGAAAACCATACAATTATCGGACTTTTTCAAGTTTTTAGGGTCAAAATTTTTACAAAAAAATTTTTTTTCTTTAAACGCCTGTAACTTCTTTATTTTGCGTCCTAGACCCTTCAAAGTTTGACCTGATTTCAATAGAAAACCATACAATTATCGGACTTTTTCAAGTTTTTAGGGTCAAAATTTTTACAAAAAAATTTTTTTTCTTTAAACGCCTGTAACTTCTTTATTTTGCGTCCTAGACCCTTCAAAGTTTGACCTGATTTCAATAGAAAACCATACAATTATCGGACTTTTTCAAGTTTTTAGGGTCAAAATTTTTACAAAAAAATTTTTTTTCTTTAAACGCCTGTAACTTCTTTATTTTGCGTCCTAGACCCTTCAAAGTTTGACCTGATTTCAATAGAAAACCATACAATTATCGGACTTTTTCAAGTTTTTAGAGTCAAAATTTTTACAAAAAAAAATTTTTTCTTTAAACGCCTGTAACTTCTTTATTTTGCGTCCTAGACCCTTCAAAGTTTGACCTGATTTCAATAGAAAACCATACAATTATCGGACTTTTTCAAGTTTTCAGGGTCAAAATTTTTACAAAAAAATTTTTTTTCTTTAAACGCCTGTAACTTCTTTATTTTGCGTCCTAGACCCTTCAAAGTTTGACCTGATTTCAATAGAAAACCATACAATTATCGGACTTTTTCAAGTTTTTAGGGTCAAAATTTTTACAAAAAAATTTTTTTTCTTTAAACGCCTGTAACTTCTTTATTTTGCGTCCTAGACCCTTCAAAGTTTGACCTGATTTCAATAGAAAACCATACAATTATCGGACTTTTTCAAGTTTTTAGGGTCAAAATTTTTACAAAAAAATTTTTTTTCTTTAAACGCCTGTAACTTCTTTATTTTGCGTCCTAGACCCTTCAAAGTTTGACCTGATTTCAATAGAAAACCATACAATTATCGGACTTTTTCAAGTTTTTAGGGTCAAAATTTTTACAAAAAAATTTTTTTTCTTTAAACGCCTGTAACTTCTTTATTTTGCGTCCTAGACCCTTCAAAGTTTGACCTGATTTCAATAGAAAACCATACAATTATCGGACTTTTTCAAGTTTTTAGGGTCAAAATTTTTACAAAAAAATTTTTTTTCTTTAAACGCCTGTAACTTCTTTATTTTGCGTCCTAGACCCTTCAAAGTTTGACCTGATTTCAATAGAAAACCATACAATTATCGGACTTTTTCAAGTTTTTAGGGTCAAAATTTTTACAAAAAAATTTTTTTTCTTTAAACGCCTGTAACTTCTTTATTTTGCGTCCTAGACCCTTCAAAGTTTGACCTGATTTCAATAGAAAACCATACAATTATCGGACTTTTTCAAGGTTTTAGGGTCAAAATTTTTACAAAAAAATTTTTTTTCTTTAAACGCCTGTAACTTCTTTATTTTGCGTCCTAGACCCTTCAAAGTTTGACCTGATTTCAATAGAAAACCATACAATTATCGGACTTTTTCAAGTTTTTAGAGTCAAAATTTTTACAAAAAAAATTTTTTTCTTTAAACGCCTGTAACTTCTTTATTTTGCGTCCTAGACCCTTCAAAGTTTGACCTGATTTCAATAGAAAACCATACAATTATCGGACTTTTTCAAGTTTTCAGGGTCAAAATTTTTACAAAAAATTTTTTTTTCTTTAAACGCCTGTAACTTCTTTATTTTGCGTCCTAGACCCTTCAAAGTTTGACCTGATTTCAATAGAAAACCATACAATTATCGGACTTTTTCAAGTTTTTAGGGTCAAAATTTTTACAAAAAAATTTTTTTTCTTTAAACGCCTGTAACTTCTTTATTTTGCGTCCTAGACCCTTCAAAGTTTGACCTGATTTCAATAGAAAACCATACAATTATCGGTCTTTTTTCAAGTTTTTAGGGCCAAAATTTTTACAAAAAAATTTTTTTTCTTTAAACGCCTGTAACTTCTTTATTTTGCGTCCTAGACCCTTCAAAGTTTGACCTGATTTCAATAGAAAACCATACAATTATCGGACTTTTTCAAGTTTTTAGGGCCAAAATTTTTACAAAAATTTTTTTTTTCTTTAAACGCCTGTAACTTCTTTATTTTGCGTCCTAGACCCTTCAAAGTTTGACCTGATTTCAATAGAAAACCATACAATTATCGGACTTTTTCAAGTTTTTAGGGTCAAAATTTTTACAAAAAAATTTTCTTTCTTTAAACGCCTGTAACTTCTTTATTTTGCGTCCTAGACCCTTCAAAGTTTGACCTGATTTCAATAGAAAACCATACAATTATCGGACTTTTTCAAGTTTTTAGGGCCAAAATTTTTACAAAAAAATTTTTTTTCTTTAAACGCCTGTAACTTCTTTATTTTGCGTCCTAGACCCTTCAAAGTTTGACCTGATTTCAATAGAAAACCATACAATTTTCGGTCTTTTTTCAAGTTTTTAGGGCCAAAATTTTTACAAAAATTTTTTTTTTCTTTAAACGCCTGTAACTTCTTTATTTTGCGTCCTAGACCCTTCAAAGTTTGACCTGATTTCAATAGAAAACCATACAATTATCGGACTTTTTCAAGTTTTTAGGGTCAAAATTTTTACAAAAAAATTTTTTTTCTTTAAACGCCTGTAACTTCTTTATTTTGCGTCCTAGACCCTTCAAAGTTTGACCTGATTTCAATAGAAAACCATACAATTATCGGACTTTTTCAAGTTTTTAGGGTCAAAATTTTTACAAAAAATTTTTTTTTCTTTAAACGCCTGTAACTTCTTTATTTTGCGTCCTAGACCCTTCAAAGTTTGACCTGATTTCAATAGAAAACCAAACAATTATCGGACTTTTTCAAGTTTTTAGGGTCAAAATTTTTACAAAAAAATTTTTTTTCTTTAAACGCCTGTAACTTCTTTATTTTGCGTCCTAGACCCTTCAAAGTTTGACCTGATTTCAATAGAAAACCATACAATTATCGGACTTTTTCAAGTTTTTAGGGTCAAAATTTTTACAAAAAAATTTTTTTTCTTTAAACGCCTGTAACTTCTTTATTTTGCGTCCTAGACCCTTCAAAGTTTGACCTGATTTCAATAGAAAACCATACAATTTTCGGTCTTTTTTCAAGTTTTTAGGGCCAAAATTTTTACAAAAATTTTTTTTTTCTTTAAACGCCTGTAACTTCTTTATTTTGCGTCCTAGACCCTTCAAAGTTTGACCTGATTTCAATAGAAAACCATACAATTATCGGTCTTTTTTCAAGTTTTTAGGGCCAAAATTTTTACAAAAATTTTTTTTTCTTTAAACGCCTGTAACTTCTTTATTTTGCGTCCTAGACCCTTCAAAGTTTGACCTGATTTCAATAGAAAACCATACAATTATCGGACTTTTTCAAGTTTTTAGGGTCAAAATTTTTACAAAAAAATTTTTTTTCTTTAAACGCCTGTAACTTCTTTATTTTGCGTCCTAGACCCTTCAAAGTTTGACCTGATTTCAATAGAAAACCATACAATTATCGGACTTTTTCAAGTTTTTAGGGTCAAAATTTTTACAAAAAATTTTTTTTTCTTTAAACGCCTGTAACTTCTTTATTTTGCGTCCTAGACCCTTCAAAGTTTGACCTGATTTCAATAGAAAACCATACAATTATCGGACTTTTTCAAGTTTTTAGGGCCAAAATTTTTACAAAAAAATTTTTTTTCTTTAAACGCCTGTAACTTCTTTATTTTGCGTCCTAGACCCTTCAAAGTTTGACCTGATTTCAATAGAAAACCATACAATTTTCGGTCTTTTTTCAAGGTTTTAGGGTCAAAATTATTACAAATTTTTTTTTTTTCTTTAAACGCCTGTAACTTCTTTATTTTGCGTTCTAGACCCTTCAAAGTTTGACCTGATTTCAATAGAAAACCATACAATTTTCGGTCTTTTTTCAAGTTTTTAGGGCCAAAATTTTTACAAAAATTTTTTTTTTCTTTAAACGCCTGTAACTTCTTTATTTTGCGTCCTAGACCCTTCAAAGTTTGACCTGATTTCAATAGAAAACCATACAATTATCGGACTTTTTCAAGTTTTTAGGGTCAAAATTTTTACAAAAAAATTTTTTTTCTTTAAACGCCTGTAACTTCTTTATTTTGCGTCCTAGACCCTTCAAAGTTTGACCTGATTTCAATAGAAAACCATACAATTATCGGACTTTTTCAAGTTTTTAGGGTCAAAATTTTTACAAAAATTTTTTTTTCTTTAAACGCCTGTAACTTCTTTATTTTGCGTCCTAGACCCTTCAAAGTTTGACCTGATTTCAATAGAAAACCATACAATTATCGGACTTTTTCAAGTTTTTAGGGTCAAAATTTTTACAAAAAAATTTTTTTTCTTTAAACGCCTGTAACTTCTTTATTTTGCGTCCTAGACCCTTCAAAGTTTGACCTGATTTCAATAGAAAACCATACAATTTTCGGCCTTTTTTCAAGGTTTTAGGGTCAAAATTATTACAAATTTTTTTTTTTTCTTTAAACGCCTGTAACTTCTTTATTTTGCGTCCTAGACCCTTCAAAGTTTGACCTGATTTCAATAGAAAACCATACAATTTTCGGTCTTTTTTCAAGGTTTTAGGGTCAAAATTTTTACAAAATTTTTTTTTTTCTTTAAACGCCTGTAACTTCTTTATTTTGCGTCCTAGACCCTTCAAAGTTTGACCTGATTTCAATAGAAAACCATACAATTATCGGACTTTTTCAAGTTTTTAGGGTCAAAATTTTTACAAAAAAATTTTTTTTCTTTAAACGCCTGTAACTTCTTTATTTTGCGTCCTAGACCCTTCAAAGTTTGACCTGATTTCAATAGAAAACCATACAATTATCGGACTTTTTCAAGTTTTTAGGGTCAAAATTTTTACAAAAAATTTTTTTTCTTTAAACGCCTGTAACTTCTTTATTTTGCGTCCTAGACCCTTCAAAGTTTGACCTGATTTCAATAGAAAACCATACAATTATCGGACTTTTTCAAGTTTTTAGGGTCAAAATTTTTACAAAAAAATTTTTTTTCTTTAAACGCCTGTAACTTCTTTATTTTGCGTCCTAGACCCTTCAAAGTTTGACCTGATTTCAATAGAAAACCATACAATTATCGGACTTTTTCAAGTTTTTAGGGTCAAAATTTTTACAAAAAAATTTTTTTTCTTTAAACGCCTGTAACTTCTTTATTTTGCGTCCTAGACCCTTCAAAGTTTGACCTGATTTCAATAGAAAACCATACAATTATCGGACTTTTTCAAGTTTTTAGGGTCAAAATTTTTACAAAAAAATTTTTTTTCTTTAAACGCCTGTAACTTCTTTATTTTGCGTCCTAGACCCTTCAAAGTTTGACCTGATTTCAATAGAAAACCATACAATTATCGGACTTTTTCAAGTTTTTAGGGTCAAAATTTTTACAAAAAAATTTTTTTTTCTTTAAACGCCTGTAACTTCTTTATTTTGCGTCCTAGACCCTTCAAAGTTTGACCTGATTTCAATAGAAAACCATACAATTATCGGACTTTTTCAAGTTTTTAGGGTCAAAATTTTTACAAAAAAATTTTTTTTCTTTAAACGCCTGTAACTTCTTTATTTTGCGTCCTAGACCCTTCAAAGTTTGACCTGATTTCAATAGAAAACCATACAATTATCGGACTTTTTCAAGTTTTTAGGGCCAAAATTTTTACAAAAATTTTTTTTTCTTTAAACGCCTGTAACTTCTTTATTTTGCGTCCTAGACCCTTCAAAGTTTGACCTGATTTCAATAGAAAACCATACAATTATCGGACTTTTTCAAGTTTTTAGGGTCAAAATTTTTACAAAAAATTTTTTTTTCTTTAAACGCCTGTAACTTCTTTATTTTGCGTCCTAGACCCTTCAAAGTTTGACCTGATTTCAATAGAAAACCATACAATTATCGGACTTTTTCAAGTTTTTAGGGCCAAAATTTTTACAAAAATTTTTTTTTTCTTTAAACGCCTGTAACTTCTTTATTTTGCGTCCTAGACCCTTCAAAGTTTGACCTGATTTCAATAGAAAACCATACAATTATCGGACTTTTTCAAGTTTTTAGGGTCAAAATTTTTACAAAAAAATTTTTTTTCTTTAAACGCCTGTAACTTCTTTATTTTGCGTCCTAGACCCTTCAAAGTTTGACCTGATTTCAATAGAAAACCATACAATTATCGGACTTTTTCAAGTTTTTAGGGCCAAAATTTTTGCAAAAATTTTTTTTTTCTTTAAACGCCTGTAACTTCTTTATTTTGCGTCCTAGACCCTTCAAAGTTTGACCTGATTTCAATAGAAAACCATACAATTATCGGACTTTTTCAAGTTTTTAGGGTCAAAATTTTTACAAAAAAATTTTTTTTTTTTAAACGCCTGTAACTTCTTTATTTTGCGTCCTAGACCCTTCAAAGTTTGACCTGATTTCAATAGAAAACCATACAATTATCGGACTTTTTCAAGTTTTTAGGGTCAAAATTTTTACAAAAAAATTTTTTTTCTTTAAACGCCTGTAACTTCTTTATTTTGCGTCCTAGACCCTTCAAAGTTTGACCTGATTTCAATAGAAAACCATACAATTATCGGACTTTTTCAAGTTTTTAGGGTCAAAATTTTTACAAAAAAATTTTTTTTCTTTAAACGCCTGTAACTTCTTTATTTTGCGTCCTAGACCCTTCAAAGTTTGACCTGATTTCAATAGAAAACCATACAATTTTCGGTCTTTTTTCAAGTTTTTAGGGCCAAAATTTTTACAAAAATTTTTTTTTCTTTAAACGCCTGTAACTTCTTTATTTTGCGTCCTAGACCCTTCAAAGTTTGACCTGATTTCAATAGAAAACCATACAATTTTCGGTCTTTTTTCAAGTTTTTAGGGCCAAAATTTTTACAAAAATTTTTTTTTTCTTTAAACGCCTGTAACTTCTTTATTTTGCGTCCTAGACCCTTCAAAGTTTGACCTGATTTCAATAGAAAACCATACAATTATCGGACTTTTTCAAGTTTTTAGGGTCAAAATTTTTACAAAAAAATTTTTTTTCTTTAAACGCCTGTAACTTCTTTATTTTGCGTCCTAGACCCTTCAAAGTTTTACCTGATTTCAATAGAAAACCATACAATTATCGGACTTTTTCAAGTTTTTAGGGTCAAAATTTTTACAAAAAATTTTTTTTTCTTTAAACGCCTGTAACTTCTTTATTTTGCGTCCTAGACCCTTCAAAGTTTGACCTGATTTCAATAGAAAACCATACAATTATCGGACTTTTTCAAGTTTTTAGGGCCAAAATTTTTACAAAAAAATTTTTTTTCTTTAAACGCCTGTAACTTCTTTATTTTGCATCCTAGACCCTTCAAAGTTTGACCTGATTTCAATAGAAAACCATACAATTTTCGGTCTTTTTTCAAGGTTTTAGGGTCAAAATTATTACAAATTTTTTTTTTTCTTTAAACGCCTGTAACTTCTTTATTTTGCGTTCTAGACCCTTCAAAGTTTGACCTGATTTCAATAGAAAACCATACAATTTTCGGTCTTTTTTCAAGTTTTTAGGGCCAAAATTTTTACAAAAATTTTTTTTTTCTTTAAACGCCTGTAACTTCTTTATTTTGCGTCCTAGACCCTTCAAAGTTTGACCTGATTTCAATAGAAAACCATACAATTATCGGACTTTTTCAAGTTTTTAGGGTCAAAATTTTTACAAAAAAATTTTTTTTCTTTAAACGCCTGTAACTTCTTTATTTTGCGTCCTAGACCCTTCAAAGTTTGACCTGATTTCAATAGAAAACCATACAATTATCGGACTTTTTCAAGTTTTTAGGGTCAAAATTTTTACAAAAAATTTTTTTTTCTTTAAACGCCTGTAACTTCTTTATTTTGCGTCCTAGACCCTTCAAAGTTTGACCTGATTTCAATAGAAAACCATACAATTATCGGACTTTTTCAAGTTTTTAGGGTCAAAATTTTTACAAAAAAATTTTTTTTCTTTAAACGCCTGTAATTTCTTTATTTTGCGTCCTAGACCCTTCAAAGTTTGACCTGATTTCAATAGAAAACCATACAATTTTCGGCCTTTTTTCAAGGTTTTAGGGTCAAAATTATTACAAATTTTTTTTTTTTCTTTAAACGCCTGTAACTTCTTTATTTTGCGTCCTAGACCCTTCAAAGTTTGACCTGATTTCAATAGAAAACCATACAATTTTCGGTCTTTTTTCAAGGTTTTAGGGTCAAAATTTTTACAAAATTTTTTTTTTTCTTTAAACGCCTGTAACTTCTTTATTTTGCGTCCTAGACCCTTCAAAGTTTGACCTGATTTCAATAGAAAACCATACAATTATCGGACTTTTTCAAGTTTTTAGGGTCAAAATTTTTACAAAAAAATTTTTTTTCTTTAAACGCCTGTAACTTCTTTATTTTGCGTCCTAGACCCTTCAAAGTTTGACCTGATTTCAATAGAAAACCATACAATTATCGGACTTTTTCAAGTTTTTAGGGTCAAAATTTTTACAAAAAATTTTTTTTCTTTAAACGCCTGTAACTTCTTTATTTTGCGTCCTAGACCCTTCAAAGTTTGACCTGATTTCAATAGAAAACCATACAATTATCGGACTTTTTCAAGTTTTTAGGGTCAAAATTTTTACAAAAAAATTTTTTTTCTTTAAACGCCTGTAACTTCTTTATTTTGCGTCCTAGACCCTTCAAAGTTTGACCTGATTTCAATAGAAAACCATACAATTATCGGACTTTTTCAAGTTTTTAGGGTCAAAATTTTTACAAAAAAATTTTTTTTCTTTAAACGCCTGTAACTTCTTTATTTTGCGTCCTAGACCCTTCAAAGTTTGACCTGATTTCAATAGAAAACCATACAATTATCGGACTTTTTCAAGTTTTTAGGGTCAAAATTTTTACAAAAAAATTTTTTTTCTTTAAACGCCTGTAACTTCTTTATTTTGCGTCCTAGACCCTTCAAAGTTTGACCTGATTTCAATAGAAAACCATACAATTATCGGACTTTTTCAAGTTTTTAGGGTCAAAATTTTTACAAAAAATTTTTTTTTCTTTAAACGCCTGTAACTTCTTTATTTTGCGTCCTAGACCCTTCAAAGTTTGACCTGATTTCAATAGAAAACCATACAATTATCGGACTTTTTCAAGTTTTTAGGGTCAAAATTTTTACAAAAAAATTTTTTTTCTTTAAACGCCTGTAACTTCTTTATTTTGCGTCCTAGACCCTTCAAAGTTTGACCTGATTTCAATAGAAAACCATACAATTATCGGACTTTTTCAAGTTTTTAGGGCCAAAATTTTTACAAAAATTTTTTTTTCTTTAAACGCCTGTAACTTCTTTATTTTGCGTCCTAGACCCTTCAAAGTTTGACCTGATTTCAATAGAAAACCATACAATTATCGGACTTTTTCAAGTTTTTAGGGTCAAAATTTTTACAAAAATTTTTTTTTTCTTTAAACGCCTGTAACTTCTTTATTTTGCGTCCTAGACCCTTCAAAGTTTGACCTGATTTCAATAGAAAACCATACAATTATCGGACTTTTTCAAGTTTTTAGGGCCAAAATTTTTACAAAAATTTTTTTTTTTCTTTAAACGCCTGTAACTTCTTTATTTTGCGTCCTAGACCCTTCAAAGTTTGACCTGATTTCAATAGAAAACCATACAATTATCGGACTTTTTCAAGTTTTTAGGGTCAAAATTTTTACAAAAAAATTTTTTTTCTTTAAACGCCTGTAACTTCTTTATTTTGCGTCCTAGACCCTTCAAAGTTTGACCTGATTTCAATAGAAAACCATACAATTATCGGACTTTTTCAAGTTTTTAGGGCCAAAATTTTTGCAAAAATTTTTTTTTTCTTTAAACGCCTGTAACTTCTTTATTTTGCGTCCTAGACCCTTTAAAGTTTGACCTGATTTCAATAGAAAACCATACAATTATCGGACTTTTTCAAGTTTTTAGGGTCAAAATTTTTACAAAAAAATTTTTTTTCTTTAAACGCCTGTAACTTCTTTATTTTGCGTCCTAGACCCTTCAAAGTTTGACCTGATTTCAATAGAAAACCATACAATTATCGGACTTTTTCAAGTTTTTAGAGTCAAAATTTTTACAAAATAAATTTTTTTCTTTAAACGCCTGTAACTTCTTTATTTTGCGTCCTAGACCCTTCAAAGTTTGACCTGATTTCAATAGAAAACCATACAATTTTCGGTCTTTTTTCAAGTTTTTAGGGCCAAAATTTTTACAAAAATTTTTTTTTTCTTTAAACGCCTGTAACTTCTTTATTTTGCGTCCTAGACCCTTCAAAGTTTGACCTGATTTCAATAGAAAACCATACAATTATCGGACTTTTTCAAGTTTTTAGGGTCAAAATTTTTAAAAAAAATTTTTTTTCTTTAAACGCCTGTAACTTCTTTATTTTGCGTCCTAGACCCTTCAAAGTTTGACCTGATTTCAATAGAAAACCATACAATTATCGGACTTTTTCAAGTTTTTAGGGTCAAAATTTTTACAAAAAAATTTTTTTTCTTTAAACGCCTGTAACTTCTTTATTTTGCGTCCTAGACCCTTCAAAGTTTGACCTGATTTCAATAGAAAACCATACAATTATCGGACTTTTTCAAGTTTTTAGGGTCAAAATTTTTACAAAAAAATTTTTTTTCTTTAAACGCCTGTAACTTCTTTATTTTGCGTCCTAGACCCTTCAAAGTTTGACCTGATTTCAATAGAAAACCATACAATTTTCGGTCTTTTTTCAAGTTTTTAGGGCCAAAATTTTTAAAAAATTTTTTTTTTTCTTTAAACGCCTGTAACTTCTTTATTTTGCGTCCTAGACCCTTCAAAGTTTGACCTGATTTCAATAGAAAACCATACAATTTTCGGTCTTTTTTCAAGTTTTTAGGGCCAAAATTTTTACAAAAATTTTTTTTTTCTTTAAACGCCTGTAACTTCTTTATTTTGCGTCCTAGACCCTTCAAAGTTTGACCTGATTTCAATAGAAAACCATACAATTATCGGACTTTTTCAAGTTTTTAGGGTCAAAATTTTTACAAAAAAATTTTTTTTCTTTAAACGCCTGTAACTTCTTTATTTTGCGTCCTAGACCCTTCAAAGTTTGACCTGATTTCAATAGAAAACCATACAATTATCGGACTTTTTCAAGTTTTTAGAGTCAAAATTTTTACAAAAAAATTTTTTTTCTTTAAACGCCTGTAACTTCTTTATTTTGCGTCCTAGACCCTTCAAAGTTTGACCTGATTTCAATAGAAAACCATACAATTATCGGACTTTTTCAAGTTTTTAGGGTCAAAATTTTTACAAAAAATTTTTTTTTCTTTAAACGCCTGTAACTTCTTTATTTTGCGTCCTAGACCCTTCAAAGTTTGACCTGATTTCAATAGAAAACCATACAATTATCGGACTTTTTCAAGTTTTTAGGGTCAAAATTTTTACAAAAAAATTTTTTTTCTTTAAACGCCTGTAACTTCTTTATTTTGCGTCCTAGACCCTTCAAAGTTTGACCTGATTTCAATAGAAAACCATACAATTATCGGACTTTTTCAAGTTTTTAGGGTCAAAATTTTTACAAAAAAATTTTTTTTCTTTAAACGCCTGTAACTTCTTTATTTTGCGTCCTAGACCCTTCAAAGTTTGACCTGATTTCAATAGAAAACCATACAATTATCGGACTTTTTCAAGTTTTTAGGGTCAAAATTTTTACAAAAAATTTTTTTTTCTTTAAACGCCTGTAACTTCTTTATTTTGCGTCCTAGACCCTTCAAAGTTTGACCTGATTTCAATAGAAAACCATACAATTATCGGACTTTTTCAAGTTTTTAGGGTCAAAATTTTTACAAAAAATTTTTTTTTCTTTAAACGCCTGTAACTTCTTTATTTTGCGTCCTAGACCCTTCAAAGTTTGACCTGATTTCAATAGAAAACCATACAATTATCGGACTTTTTCAAGTTTTTAGGGTCAAAATTTTTACAAAAAATTTTTTTTCTTTAAACGCCTGTAACTTCTTTATTTTGCGTCCTAGACCCTTCAAAGTTTGACCTGATTTCAATAGAAAACCATACAATTTTCGGTCTTTTTTCAAGTTTTTAGGGCCAAAATTTTTACAAAAATTTTTTTTTTCTTTAAACGCCTGTAACTTCTTTATTTTGCGTCCTAGACCCTTCAAAGTTTGACCTGATTTCAATAGAAAACCATACAATTATCGGACTTTTTCAAGTTTTTAGGGTCAAAATTTTTACAAAAAAATTTTTTTTCTTTAAACGCCTGTAACTTCTTTATTTTGCGTCCTTGACCCTTCAAAGTTTGACCTGATTTCAATAGAAAACCATACAATTATCGGACTTTTTCAAGTTTTTAGGGTCAAAATTTTTACAAAAAATTTTTTTTCTTTAAACGCCTGTAACTTCTTTATTTTGCGTCCTAGACCCTTCAAAGTTTGACCTGATTTCAATAGAAAACCATACAATTATCGGACTTTTTCAAGTTTTTAGGGTCAAAATTTTTACAAAAAAAATTTTTTTCTTTAAACGCCTGTAACTTCTTTATTTTGCGTCCTAGACCCTTCAAAGTTTGACCTGATTTCAATAGAAAACCATACAATTATCGGACTTTTTCAAGTTTTTAGGGTCAAAATTTTTACAAAAAAATTTTTTTTCTTTAAACGCCTGTAACTTCTTTATTTTGCGTCCTAGACCCTTCAAAGTTTGACCTGATTTCAATAGAAAACCATACAATTATCGGACTTTTTCAAGTTTTTAGGGTCAAAATTTTTACAAAAAAATTTTTTTTCTTTAAACGCCTGTAACTTCTTTATTTTGCGTCCTAGACCCTTCAAAGTTTGACCTGATTTCAATAGAAAACCATACAATTATCGGACTTTTTCAAGTTTTTAGGGTCAAAATTTTTACAAAAAAATTTTTTTTCTTTAAACGCCTGTAACTTCTTTATTTTGCGTCCTAGACCCTTCAAAGTTTGACCTGATTTCAATAGAAAACCATACAATTTTCGGTCTTTTTTCAAGTTTTTAGGGCCAAAATTTTTACAAAAATTTTTTTTTCTTTAAACGCCTGTAACTTCTTTATTTTGCGTCCTAGACCCTTCAAAGTTTGACCTGATTTCAATAGAAAACCATACAATTTTCGGTCTTTTTTCAAGTTTTTAGGGCCAAAATTTTTACAAAAATTTTTTTTTTCTTTAAACGCCTGTAACTTCTTTATTTTGCGTCCTAGACCCTTCAAAGTTTGACCTGATTTCAATAGAAAACCATACAATTATCGGACTTTTTCAAGTTTTTAGGGTCAAAATTTTTACAAAAAAATTTTTTTTCTTTAAACGCCTGTAACTTCTTTATTTTGCGTCCTAGACCCTTCAAAGTTTGACCTGATTTCAATAGAAAACCATACAATTATCGGACTTTTTCAAGTTTTTAGGGTCAAAATTTTTACAAAAAATTTTTTTTTCTTTAAACGCCTGTAACTTCTTTATTTTGCGTCCTAGACCCTTCAAAGTTTGACCTGATTTCAATAGAAAACCATACAATTATCGGACTTTTTCAAGTTTTTAGGGTCAAAATTTTTACAAAAAATTTTTTTTTCTTTAAACGCCTGTAACTTCTTTATTTTGCGTCCTAGACCCTTCAAAGTTTGACCTGATTTCAATAGAAAACCATACAATTATCGGACTTTTTCAAGTTTTTAGGGTCAAAATTTTTAAAAAAAATTTTTTTTTCTTTAAACGCCTGTAACTTCTTTATTTTGCGTCCTAGACCCTTCAAAGTTTGACCTGATTTCAATAGAAAACCATACAATTATCGGACTTTTTCAAGTTTTTAGGGTCAAAATTTTTACAAAAAAATTTTTTTCTTTAAACGCCTGTAACTTCTTTATTTTGCGTCCTAGACCCTTCAAAGTTTGACCTGATTTCAATAGAAAACCATACAATTATCGGACTTTTTCAAGTTTTTAGAGTCAAAATTTTTACAAAAAAATTTTTTTTCTTTAAACGCCTGTAACTTCTTTATTTTGCGTCCTAGACCCTTCAAAGTTTGACCTGATTTCAATAGAAAACCATACAATTATCGGACTTTTTCAAGTTTTTAGGGTCAAAATTTTTACAAAAAATTTTTTTTTCTTTAAACGCCTGTAACTTCTTTATTTTGCGTCCTAGACCCTTCAAAGTTTGACCTGATTTCAATAGAAAACCATACAATTATCGGACTTTTTCAAGTTTTTAGGGTCAAAATTTTTACAAAAAAATTTTTTTTCTTTAAACGCCTGTAACTTCTTTATTTTGCGTCCTAGACCCTTCAAAGTTTGACCTGATTTCAATAGAAAACCATACAATTATCGGACTTTTTCAAGTTTTTAGAGTCAAAATTTTTACAAAAAAATTTTTTTTCTTTAAACGCCTGTAACTTCTTTATTTTGCGTCCTAGACCCTTCAAAGTTTGACCTGATTTCAATAGAAAACCATACAATTATCGGACTTTTTCAAGTTTTTAGGGTCAAAATTTTTACAAAAAATTTTTTTTCTTTAAACGCCTGTAACTTCTTTATTTTGCGTCCTAGACCCTTCAAAGTTTGACCTGATTTCAATAGAAAACCATACAATTATCGGACTTTTTCAAGTTTTTAGGGTCAAAATTTTTACAAAAAAATTTTTTTTCTTTAAACGCCTGTAACTTCTTTATTTTGCGTCCTAGACCCTTCAAAGTTTGACCTGATTTCAATAGAAAACCATACAATTTTCGGTCTTTTTTCAAGTTTTTAGGGCCAAAATTTTTACAAAAATTTTTTTTTTCTTTAAACGCCTGTAACTTCTTTATTTTGCGTCCTAGACCCTTCAAAGTTTGACCTGATTTCAATAGAAAACCATACAATTTTCGGTCTTTTTTCAAGTTTTTAGGGCCAAAATTTTTACAAAAAATTTTTTTTTCTTTAAACGCCTGTAACTTCTTTATTTTGCGTCCTAGACCCTTCAAAGTTTGACCTGATTTCAATAGAAAACCATACAATTATCGGACTTTTTCAAGTTTTTAGGGTCAAAATTTTTACAAAAAAATTTTTTTTCTTTAAACGCCTGTAACTTCTTTATTTTGCGTCCTAGACCCTTCAAAGTTTGACCTGATTTCAATAGAAAACCATACAATTATCGGACTTTTTCAAGTTTTTAGGGTCAAAATTTTTACAAAAATTTTTTTTTTCTTTAAACGCCTGTAACTTCTTTATTTTGCGTCCTAGACCCTTCAAAGTTTGACCTGATTTCAATAGAAAACCATACAATTATCGGACTTTTTCAAGTTTTTAGGGTCAAAATTTTTACAAAAAAATTTTTTTTCTTTAAACGCCTGTAACTTCTTTATTTTGCGTCCTAGACCCTTCAAAGTTTGACCTGATTTCAATAGAAAACCATACAATTATCGGACTTTTTCAAGTTTTTAGGGTCAAAATTTTTACAAAAAAATTTTTTTTCTTTAAACGCCTGTAACTTCTTTATTTTGCGTCCTAGACCCTTCAAAGTTTGACCTGATTTCAATAGAAAACCATACAATTATCGGACTTTTTCAAGTTTTTAGGGTCAAAATTTTTACAAAAAAATTTTTTTTCTTTAAACGCCTGTAACTTCTTTATTTTGCGTCCTAGACCCTTCAAAGTTTGACCTGATTTCAATAGAAAACCATACAATTTTCGGTCTTTTTTCAAGTTTTTAGGGCCAAAATTTTTACAAAAATTTTTTTTTTCTTTAAACGCCTGTAACTTCTTTATTTTGCGTCCTAGACCCTTCAAAGTTTGACCTGATTTCAATAGAAAACCATACAATTTTCGGTCTTTTTTCAAGTTTTTAGGGCCAAAATTTTTACAAAAATTTTTTTTTTCTTTAAACGCCTGTAACTTCTTTATTTTGCGTCCTAGACCCTTCAAAGTTTGACCTGATTTCAATAGAAAACCATACAATTATCGGACTTTTTCAAGTTTTTAGGGTCAAAATTTTTACAAAAAAATTTTTTTTCTTTAAACGCCTGTAACTTCTTTATTTTGCGTCCTAGACCCTTCAAAGTTTGACCTGATTTCAATAGAAAACCATACAATTATCGGACTTTTTCAAGTTTTTAGGGTCAAAATTTTTACAAAAAATTTTTTTTTCTTTAAACGCCTGTAACTTCTTTATTTTGCGTCCTAGACCCTTCAAAGTTTGACCTGATTTCAATAGAAAACCATACAATTATCGGACTTTTTCAAGTTTTTAGGGTCAAAATTTTTACAAAAAAATTTTTTTTCTTTAAACGCCTGTAACTTCTTTATTTTGCGTCCTAGACCCTTCAAAGTTTGACCTGATTTCAATAGAAAACCATACAATTATCGGACTTTTTCAAGTTTTTAGGGTCAAAATTTTTACAAAAAATTTTTTTTTCTTTAAACGCCTGTAACTTCTTTATTTTGCGTCCTAGACCCTTCAAAGTTTGACCTGATTTCAATAGAAAACCATACAATTATCGGACTTTTTCAAGTTTTTAGGGTCAAAATTTTTACAAAAAAATTTTTTTCTTTAAACGCCTGTAACTTCTTTATTTTGCGTCCTAGACCCTTCAAAGTTTGACCTGATTTCAATAGAAAACCATACAATTATCGGACTTTTTCAAGTTTTTAGAGTCAAAATTTTTACAAAAAAATTTTTTTTCTTTAAACGCCTGTAACTTCTTTATTTTGCGTCCTAGACCCTTCAAAGTTTGACCTGATTTCAATAGAAAACCATACAATTATCGGACTTTTTCAAGTTTTTAGGGTCAAAATTTTTACAAAAAAATTTTTTTTCTTTAAACGCCTGTAACTTCTTTATTTTGCGTCCTAGACCCTTCAAAGTTTGACCTGATTTCAATAGAAAACCATACAATTATCGGACTTTTTCAAGTTTTTAGGGTCAAAATTTTTACAAAAAAATTTTTTTTCTTTAAACGCCTGTAACTTCTTTATTTTGCGTCCTAGACCCTTCAAAGTTTGACCTGATTTCAATAGAAAACCATACAATTATCGGACTTTTTCAAGTTTTTAGAGTCAAAATTTTTACAAAAAAATTTTTTTTCTTTAAACGCCTGTAACTTCTTTATTTTGCGTCCTAGACCCTTCAAAGTTTGACCTGATTTCAATAGAAAACCATACAATTATCGGACTTTTTCAAGTTTTTAGGGTCAAAATTTTTACAAAAAATTTTTTTTCTTTAAACGCCTGTAACTTCTTTATTTTGCGTCCTAGACCCTTCAAAGTTTGACCTGATTTCAATAGAAAACCATACAATTATCGGACTTTTTCAAGTTTTTAGGGTCAAAATTTTTACAAAAAAATTTTTTTTCTTTAAACGCCTGTAACTTCTTTATTTTGCGTCCTAGACCCTTCAAAGTTTGACCTGATTTCAATAGAAAACCATACAATTTTCGGTCTTTTTTCAAGTTTTTAGGGCCAAAATTTTTACAAAAATTTTTTTTTTCTTTAAACGCCTGTAACTTCTTTATTTTGCGTCCTAGACCCTTCAAAGTTTGACCTGATTTCAATAGAAAACCATACAATTTTCGGTCTTTTTTCAAGTTTTTAGGGCCAAAATTTTTACAAAAAATTTTTTTTTCTTTAAACGCCTGTAACTTCTTTATTTTGCGTCCTAGACCCTTCAAAGTTTGACCTGATTTCAATAGAAAACCATACAATTATCGGACTTTTTCAAGTTTTTAGAGTCAAAATTTTTACAAAAAAATTTTTTTTCTTTAAACGCCTGTAACTTCTTTATTTTGCGTCCTAGACCCTTCAAAGTTTGACCTGATTTCAATAGAAAACCATACAATTATCGGACTTTTTCAAGTTTTTAGGGTCAAAATTTTTACAAAAAATTTTTTTTCTTTAAACGCCTGTAACTTCTTTATTTTGCGTCCTAGACCCTTCAAAGTTTGACCTGATTTCAATAGAAAACCATACAATTATCGGACTTTTTCAAGTTTTTAGGGTCAAAATTTTTACAAAAAAATTTTTTTTCTTTAAACGCCTGTAACTTCTTTATTTTGCGTCCTAGACCCTTCAAAGTTTGACCTGATTTCAATAGAAAACCATACAATTTTCGGTCTTTTTTCAAGTTTTTAGGGCCAAAATTTTTACAAAAATTTTTTTTTTCTTTAAACGCCTGTAACTTCTTTATTTTGCGTCCTAGACCCTTCAAAGTTTGACCTGATTTCAATAGAAAACCATACAATTTTCGGTCTTTTTTCAAGTTTTTAGGGCCAAAATTTTTACAAAAAATTTTTTTTCTTTAAACGCCTGTAACTTCTTTATTTTGCGTCCTAGACCCTTCAAAGTTTGACCTGATTTCAATAGAAAACCATACAATTATCGGACTTTTTCAAGTTTTTAGGGTCAAAATTTTTACAAAAAAATTTTTTTTCTTTAAACGCCTGTAACTTCTTTATTTTGCGTCCTAGACCCTTCAAAGTTTGACCTGATTTCAATAGAAAACCATACAATTATCGGACTTTTTCAAGTTTTTAGGGTCAAAATTTTTACAAAAATTTTTTTTTTCTTTAAACGCCTGTAACTTCTTTATTTTGCGTCCTAGACCCTTCAAAGTTTGACCTGATTTCAATAGAAAACCATACAATTATCGGACTTTTTCAAGTTTTTAGGGTCAAAATTTTTATAAAAAAATTTTTTTTCTTTAAACGCCTGTAACTTCTTTATTTTGCGTCCTAGACCCTTCAAAGTTTGACCTGATTTCAATAGAAAACCATACAATTATCGGACTTTTTCAAGTTTTTAGGGTCAAAATTTTTACAAAAAAATTTTTTTTCTTTAAACGCCTGTAACTTCTTTATTTTGCGTCCTAGACCCTTCAAAGTTTGACCTGATTTCAATAGAAAACCATACAATTATCGGACTTTTTCAAGTTTTTAGGGTCAAAATTTTTACAAAAAAATTTTTTTTCTTTAAACGCCTGTAACTTCTTTATTTTGCGTCCTAGACCCTTCAAAGTTTGACCTGATTTCAATAGAAAACCATACAATTTTCGGTCTTTTTTCAAGTTTTTAGGGTCAAAATTTTTACAAAAATTTTTTTTTTCTTTAAACGTCTGTAACTTCTTTATTTTGCGTCCTAGACCCTTCAAAGTTTGACCTGATTTCAATAGAAAACCATACAATTTTCGGTCTTTTTTCAAGTTTTTAGGGCCAAAATTTTTACAAAAATTTTTTTTTTCTTTAAACGCCTGTAACTTCTTTATTTTGCGTCCTAGACCCTTCAAAGTTTGACCTGATTTCAATAGAAAACCATACAATTATCGGACTTTTTCAAGTTTTTAGGGTCAAAATTTTTACAAAAAAATTTTTTTTCTTTAAACGCCTGTAACTTCTTTATTTTGCGTCCTAGACCCTTCAAAGTTTGACCTGATTTCAATAGAAAACCATACAATTATCGGACTTTTTCAAGTTTTTAGGGTCAAAATTTTTACAAAAAATTTTTTTTTCTTTAAACGCCTGTAACTTCTTTATTTTGCGTCCTAGACCCTTCAAAGTTTGACCTGATTTCAATAGAAAACCATACAATTATCGGACTTTTTCAAGTTTTTAGAGTCAAAATTTTTACAAAAAAATTTTTTTTCTTTAAACGCCTGTAACTTCTTTATTTTGCGTCCTAGACCCTTCAAAGTTTGACCTGATTTCAATAGAAAACCATACAATTATCGGACTTTTTCAAGTTTTTAGGGTCAAAATTTTTACAAAAAAATTTTTTTTCTTTAAACGCCTGTAACTTCTTTATTTTGCGTCCTAGACCCTTCAAAGTTTGACCTGATTTCAATAGAAAACCATACAATTATCGGACTTTTTCAAGTTTTTAGGGTCAAAATTTTTACAAAAAAATTTTTTTTCTTTAAACGCCTGTAACTTCTTTATTTTGCGTCCTAGACCCTTCAAAGTTTGACCTGATTTCAATAGAAAACCATACAATTATCGGACTTTTTCAAGTTTTTAGAGTCAAAATTTTTACAAAAAAATTTTTTTTCTTTAAACGCCTGTAACTTCTTTATTTTGCGTCCTAGACCCTTCAAAGTTTGACCTGATTTCAATAGAAAACCATACAATTATCGGACTTTTTCAAGTTTTTAGGGTCAAAATTTTTACAAAAAATTTTTTTTCTTTAAACGCCTGTAACTTCTTTATTTTGCGTCCTAGACCCTTCAAAGTTTGACCTGATTTCAATAGAAAACCATACAATTATCGGACTTTTTCAAGTTTTTAGGGTCAAAATTTTTACAAAAAAATTTTTTTTCTTTAAACGCCTGTAACTTCTTTATTTTGCGTCCTAGACCCTTCAAAGTTTGACCTGATTTCAATAGAAAACCATACAATTTTCGGTCTTTTTTCAAGTTTTTAGGGCCAAAATTTTTACAAAATTTTTTTTTTCTTTAAACGCCTGTAACTTCTTTATTTTGCGTCCTAGACCCTTCAAAGTTTGACCTGATTTCAATAGAAAACCATACAATTTTCGGTCTTTTTTCAAGTTTTTAGGGCCAAAATTTTTACAAAAAATTTTTTTTTCTTTAAACGCCTAAAACTTCTTTATTTTGCGTCCTAGACCCTTCAAAGTTTGACCTGATTTCAATAGAAAACCATACAATTATCGGACTTTTTCAAGTTTTTAGGGTCAAAATTTTTACAAAAAATTTTTTTTTCTTTAAACGCCTGTAACTTCTTTATTTTGCGTCCTAGACCCTTCAAAGTTTGACCTGATTTCAATAGAAAACCATACAATTATCGGACTTTTTCAAGTTTTTAGGGTCAAAATTTTTACAAAAAATTTTTTTTTCTTTAAACGCCTGTAACTTCTTTATTTTGCGTCCTAGACCCTTCAAAGTTTGACCTGATTTCAATAGAAAACCATACAATTATCGGACTTTTTCAAGTTTTTAGGGTCAAAATTTTTACAAAAAAATTTTTTTCTTTAAACGCCTGTAACTTCTTTATTTTGCGTCCTAGACCCTTCAAAGTTTGACCTGATTTCAATAGAAAACCATACAATTATCGGACTTTTTAAAGTTTTTAGGGTCAAAATTTTTACAAAAAATTTTTTTTTCTTTAAACGCCTGTAACTTCTTTATTTTGCGTCCTAGACCCTTCAAAGTTTGACCTGATTTCAATAGAAAACCATACAATTATCGGACTTTTTCAAGTTTTTAGGGTCAAAATTTTTACAAAAAATTTTTTTTTCTTTAAACGCCTGTAACTTCTTTATTTTGCGTCCTAGACCCTTCAAAGTTTGACCTGATTTCAATAGAAAACCATACAATTATCGGACTTTTTCAAGTTTTTAGGGCCAAAATTTTTGCAAAAATTTTTTTTTTCTTTAAACGCCTGTAACTTCTTTATTTTGCGTCCTAGACCCTTCAAAGTTTGACCTGATTTCAATAGAAAACCATACAATTTTCGGTCTTTTTTCAAGTTTTTAGGGCCAAAATTTTTACAAAAATTTTTTTTTTCTTTAAACGCCTGTAACTTCTTTATTTTGCGTCCTAGACCCTTCAAAGTTTGACCTGATTTCAATAGAAAACCATACAATTATCGGACTTTTTCAAGTTTTTAGGGTCAAAATTTTTACAAAAAAATTTTTTTTCTTTAAACGCCTGTAACTTCTTTATTTTGCGTCCTAGACCCTTCAAAGTTTGACCTGATTTCAATAGAAAACCATACAATTATCGGACTTTTTCAAGTTTTTAGGGTCAAAATTTTTACAAAAAAATTTTTTTTCTTTAAACGCCTGTAACTTCTTTATTTTGCGTCCTAGACCCTTCAAAGTTTGACCTGATTTCAATAGAAAACCATACAATTATCGGACTTTTTCAAGTTTTTAGGGTCAAAATTTTTACAAAAAAATTTTTTTCTTTAAACGCCTGTAACTTCTTTATTTTGCGTCCTAGACCCTTCAAAGTTTGACCTGATTTCAATAGAAAACCATACAATTATCGGACTTTTTCAAGTTTTTAGGGTCAAAATTTTTACAAAAAAATTTTTTTTCTTTAAACGCCTGTAACTTCTTTATTTTGCGTCCTAGACCCTTCAAAGTTTGACCTGATTTCAATAGAAAACCATACAATTATCGGACTTTTTCAAGTTTTTAGGGTCAAAATTTTTACAAAAAAATTTTTTTTCTTTAAACGCCTGTAACTTCTTTATTTTGCGTCCTAGACCCTTCAAAGTTTGACCTGATTTCAATAGAAAACCATACAATTTTCGGTCTTTTTTCAAGTTTTTAGGGCCAAAATTTTTACAAAAAAATTTTTTTTCTTTAAACGCCTGTAACTTCTTTATTTTGCGTCCTAGACCCTTCAAAGTTTGACCTGATTTCAATAGAAAACCATACAATTATCGGACTTTTTCAAGTTTTTAGGGTCAAAATTTTTACAAAAAAATTTTTTTCTTTAAACGCCTGTAACTTCTTTATTTTGCGTCCTAGACCCTTCAAAGTTTGACCTGATTTCAATAGAAAACCATACAATTATCGGACTTTTTCAAGTTTTTAGGGTCAAAATTTTTACAAAAAAATTTTTTTTCTTTAAACGCCTGTAACTTCTTTATTTTGCGTCCTAGACCCTTCAAAGTTTGACCTGATTTCAATAGAAAACCATACAATTATCGGACTTTTTCAAGTTTTTAGGGTCAAAATTTTTACAAAAAAATTTTTTTTCTTTAAACGCCTGTAACTTCTTTATTTTGCGTCCTAGACCCTTCAAAGTTTGACCTGATTTCAATAGAAAACCATACAATTTTCGGTCTTTTTTCAAGTTTTTAGGGCCAAAATTTTTACAAAATTTTTTTTTTTCTTTAAACGCCTGTAACTTCTTTATTTTGCGTCCTAGACCCTTCAAAGTTTGACCTGATTTCAATAGAAAACCATACAATTTTCGGTCTTTTTTCAAGTTTTTAGGGCCAAAATTTTTACAAAAAATTTTTTTTTCTTTAAACGCCTGTAACTTCTTTATTTTGCGTCCTAGACCCTTCAAAGTTTGACCTGATTTCAATAGAAAACCATACAATTATCGGACTTTTTCAAGTTTTTAGGGTCAAAATTTTTACAAAAAATTTTTTTTTCTTTAAACGCCTGTAACTTCTTTATTTTGCGTCCTAGACCCTTCAAAGTTTGACCTGATTTCAATAGAAAACCATACAACTATCGGACTTTTTCAAGTTTTTAGGGTCAAAATTTTTACAAAAAAATTTTTTTCTTTAAACGCCTGTAACTTCTTTATTTTGCGTCCTAGACCCTTCAAAGTTTGACCTGATTTCAATAGAAAACCATACAATTATCGGACTTTTTCAAGTTTTTAGGGTCAAAATTTTTACAAAAAATTTTTTTTTCTTTAAACGCCTGTAACTTCTTTATTTTGCGTCCTAGACCCTTCAAAGTTTGACCTGATTTCAATAGAAAACCATACAATTATCGGACTTTTTCAAGTTTTTAGGGTCAAAATTTTTACAAAAAAATTTTTTTTCTTTAAACGCCTGTAACTTCTTTATTTTGCGTCCTAGACCCTTCAAAGTTTGACCTGATTTCAATAGAAAACCATACAATTATCGGACTTTTTCAAGTTTTTAGGGCCAAAATTTTTACAAAAAAATTTTTTTTCTTTAAACGCCTGTAACTTCTTTATTTTGCGTCCTAGACCCTTCAAAGTTTGACCTGATTTCAATAGAAAACCATACAATTTTCGGTCTTTTTTCAAGTTTTTAGGGCCAAAATTTTTACAAAATTTTTTTTTTTCTTTAAACGCCTGTAACTTCTTTATTTTGCGTCCTAGACCCTTCAAAGTTTGACCTGATTTCAATAGAAAACCATACAATTATCGGACTTTTTCAAGTTTTTAGGGTCAAAATTTTTACAAAAAAATTTTTTTTCTTTAAACGCCTGTAACTTCTTTATTTTGCGTCCTAGACCCTTCAAAGTTTGACCTGATTTCAATAGAAAACCATACAATTATCGGACTTTTTCAAGTTTTTAGGGTCAAAATTTTTACAAAAAATTTTTTTTTCTTTAAACGCCTGTAACTTCTTTATTTTGCGTCCTAGACCCTTCAAAGTTTGACCTGATTTCAATAGAAAACCATACAATTATCGGACTTTTTCAAGTTTTTAGGGTCAAAATTTTTACAAAAAAATTTTTTTCTTTAAACGCCTGTAACTTCTTTATTTTGCGTCCTAGACCCTTCAAAGTTTGACCTGATTTCAATAGAAAACCATACAATTATCGGACTTTTTCAAGTTTTTAGGGTCAAAATTTTTACAAAAAAATTTTTTTTCTTTAAACGCCTGTAACTTCTTTATTTTGCGTCCTACACCCTTCAAAGTTTGACCTGATTTCAATAGAAAACCATACAATTATCGGACTTTTTCAAGTTTTTAGGGTCAAAATTTTTACAAAAAAATTTTTTTTCTTTAAACGCCTGTAACTTCTTTATTTTGCGTCCTAGACCCTTCAAAGTTTGACCTGATTTCAATAGAAAACCATACAATTTTCGGTCTTTTTTCAAGTTTTTAGGGCCAAAATTTTTACAAAAAAATTTTTTTTTCTTTAAACGCCTGTAACTTCTTTATTTTGCGTCCTAGACCCTTCAAAGTTTGACCTGATTTCAATAGAAAACCATACAATTATCGGACTTTTTCAAGTTTTTAGGGTCAAAATTTTTACAAAAAAATTTTTTTCTTTAAACGCCTGTAACTTCTTTATTTTGCGTCCTAGACCCTTCAAAGTTTGACCTGATTTCAATAGAAAACCATACAATTATCGGACTTTTTCAAGTTTTTAGGGTCAAAATTTTTACAAAAATTTTTTTTTTCTTTAAACGCCTGTAACTTCTTTATTTTGCGTCCTAGACCCTTCAAAGTTTGACCTGATTTCAATAGAAAACCATACAATTATCGGACTTTTTCAAGTTTTTAGGGTCAAAATTTTTACAAAAAAATTTTTTTTCCTTAAACGCCTGTAACTTCTTTATTTTGCGTCCTAGACCCTTCAAAGTTTGACCTGATTTCAATAGAAAACCATACAATTATCGGACTTTTTCAAGTTTTTAGGGCCAAAATTTTTACAAAAATTTTTTTTTTCTTTAAACGCCTGTAACTTCTTTATTTTGCGTCCTAGACCCTTCAAAGTTTGACCTGATTTCAATAGAAAACCATACAATTATCGGACTTTTTCAAGTTTTTAGGGTCAAAATTTTTACAAAAAAATTTTTTTCTTTAAACGCCTGTAACTTCTTTATTTTGCGTCCTAGACCCTTCAAAGTTTGACCTGATTTCAATAGAAAACCATACAATTATCGGACTTTTTCAAGTTTTTAGGGTCAAAATTTTTACAAAAAATTTTTTTTTCTTTAAACGCCTGTAACTTCTTTATTTTGCGTCCTAGACCCTTCAAAGTTTGACCTGATTTCAATAGAAAACCATACAATTATCGGACTTTTTCAAGTTTTTAGGGTCAAAATTTTTACAAAAAAATTTTTTTTCTTTAAACGCCTGTAACTTCTTTATTTTGCGTCCTAGACCCTTCAAAGTTTGACCTGATTTCAATAGAAAACCATACAATTATCGGACTTTTTCAAGTTTTTAGGGTCAAAATTTTTACAAAAAAATTTTTTTTCTTTAAACGCCTGTAACTTCTTTATTTTGCGTCCTAGACCCTTCAAAGTTTGACCTGATTTCAATAGAAAACCATACAATTTTCGGTCTTTTTTCAAGTTTTTAGGGCCAAAATTTTTACAAAAATTTTTTTTTTCTTTAAATGCCTGTAACTTCTTTATTTTGCGTCCTAGACCCTTCAAAGTTTGACCTGATTTCAATAGAAAACCATACAATTATCGGACTTTTTCAAGTTTTTAGGGTCAAAATTTTTACAAAAAAATTTTTTTTCTTTAAACGCCTGTAACTTCTTTATTTTGCGTCCTAGACCCTTCAAAGTTTGACCTGATTTCAATAGAAAACCATACAATTATCGGACTTTTTCAAGTTTTTAGGGTCAAAATTTTTACAAAAAAATTTTTTTTCTTTAAACGCCTGTAACTTCTTTATTTTGCGTCCTAGACCCTTCAAAGTTTGACCTGATTTCAATAGAAAACCATACAATTATCGGACTTTTTCAAGTTTTTAGGGTCAAAATTTTTACAAAAAAATTTTTTTTCTTTAAACGCCTGTAACTTCTTTATTTTGCGTCCTAGACCCTTCAAAGTTTGACCTGATTTCAATAGAAAACCATACAATTATCGGACTTTTTCAAGTTTTTAGGGTCAAAATTTTTACAAAAAATTTTTTTTTCTTTAAACGCCTGTAACTTCTTTATTTTGCGTCCTAGACCCTTCAAAGTTTGACCTGATTTCAATAGAAAACCATACAATTATCGGACTTTTTCAAGTTTTTAGGGTCAAAATTTTTACAAAAAAATTTTTTTTCTTTAAACGCCTGTAACTTCTTTATTTTGCGTCCTAGACCCTTCAAAGTTTGACCTGATTTCAATAGAAAACCATACAATTATCGGACTTTTTCAAGTTTTTAGGGTCAAAATTTTTACAAAAATTTTTTTTTTCTTTAAACGCCTGTAACTTCTTTATTTTGCGTCCTAGACCCTTCAAAGTTTGACCTGATTTCAATAGAAAACCATACAATTATCGGACTTTTTCAAGTTTTTAGGGTCAAAATTTTTACAAAAAAATTTTTTTTCTTTAAACGCCTGTAACTTCTTTATTTTGCGTCCTAGACCCTTCAAAGTTTGACCTGATTTCAATAGAAAACCATACAATTTTCGGTCTTTTTTCAAGTTTTTAGGGCCAAAATTTTTACAAAAATTTTTTTTTTCTTTAAACGCCTGTAACTTCTTTATTTTGCGTCCTAGACCCTTCAAAGTTTGACCTGATTTCAATAGAAAACCATACAATTATCGGACTTTTTCAAGTTTTTAGGGTCAAAATTTTTACAAAAAAATTTTTTTTCTTTAAACGCCTGTAACTTCTTTATTTTGCGTCCTAGACCCTTCAAAGTTTGACCTGATTTCAATAGAAAACCATACAATTATCGGACTTTTTCAAGTTTTTAGGGTCAAAATTTTTACAAAAAAATTTTTTTTCTTTAAACGCCTGTAACTTCTTTATTTTGCGTCCTAGACCCTTCAAAGTTTGACCTGATTTCAATAGAAAACCATACAATTTTCGGTCTTTTTTCAAGTTTTTAGGGCCAAAATTTTTACAAAAATTTTTTTTTTCTTTAAACGCCTGTAACTTCTTTATTTTGCGTCCTAGACCCTTCAAAGTTTGACCTGATTTCAATAGAAAACCATACAATTTTCGGTCTTTTTTCAAGTTTTTAGGGCCAAAATTTTTACAAAAATTTTTTTTTTCTTTAAACGCCTGTAACTTCTTTATTTTGCGTCCTAGACCCTTCAAAGTTTGACCTGATTTCAATAGAAAACCATACAATTATCGGACTTTTTCAAGTTTTTAGGGTCAAAATTTTTACAAACAAATTTTTTTTCTTTAAACGCCTGTAACTTCTTTATTTTGCGTCCTAGACCCTTCAAAGTTTGACCTGATTTCAATAGAAAACCATACAATTATCGGACTTTTTCAAGTTTTTAGGGTCAAAATTTTTACAAAAAAATTTTTTTTCTTTAAACGCCTGTAACTTCTTTATTTTGCGTCCTAGACCCTTCAAAGTTTGACCTGATTTCAATAGAAAACCATACAATTATCGGACTTTTTCAAGTTTTTAGGGTCAAAATTTTTACAAAAAATTTTTTTTTCTTTAAACGCCTGTAACTTCTTTATTTTGCGTCCTAGACCCTTCAAAGTTTGACCTGATTTCAATAGAAAACCATACAATTATCGGACTTTTTCAAGTTTTTAGGGTCAAAATTTTTACAAAAAATTTTTTTTTCTTTAAACGCCTGTAACTTCTTTATTTTGCGTCCTAGACCCTTCAAAGTTTGACCTGATTTCAATAGAAAACCATACAATTATCGGACTTTTTCAAGTTTTTAGGGTCAAAATTTTTACAAAAAAATTTTTTTTCTTTAAACGCCTGTAACTTCTTTATTTTGCGTCCTAGACCCTTCAAAGTTTGACCTGATTTCAATAGAAAACCATACAATTTTCGGTCTTTTTTCAAGTTTTTAGGGCCAAAATTTTTACAAAAATTTTTTTTTTCTTTAAACGCCTGTAACTTCTTTATTTTGCGTCCTAGACCCTTCAAAGTTTGACCTGATTTCAATAGAAAACCATACAATTATCGGACTTTTTCAAGTTTTTAGGGTCAAAATTTTTACAAAAAAATTTTTTTTCTTTAAACGCCTGTAACTTCTTTATTTTGCGTCCTAGACCCTTCAAAGTTTGACCTGATTTCAATAGAAAACCATACAATTATCGGACTTTTTCAAGTTTTTAGGGTCAAAATTTTTACAAAAAATTTTTTTTCTTTAAACGCCTGTAACTTCTTTATTTTGCGTCCTAGACCCTTCAAAGTTTGACCTGATTTCAATAGAAAACCATACAATTATCGGACTTTTTCAAGTTTTTAGGGTCAAAATTTTTACAAAAAATTTTTTTTTCGTTAAACGCCTGTAACTTCTTTATTTTGCGTCCTAGACCCTTCAAAGTTTGACCTGATTTCAATAGAAAACCATACAATTATCGGACTTTTTCAAGTTTTTAGGGTCAAAATTTTTACAAAAAAATTTTTTTTCTTTAAACGCCTGTAACTTCTTTATTTTGCGTCCTAGACCCTTCAAAGTTTGACCTGATTTCAATAGAAAACCATACAATTATCGGACTTTTTCAAGTTTTTAGGGTCAAAATTTTTACAAAAAAATTTTTTTTCTTTAAACGCCTGTAACTTCTTTATTTTGCGTCCTAGACCCTTCAAAGTTTGACCTGATTTCAATAGAAAACCATACAATTATCGGACTTTTTCAAGTTTTTAGGGTCAAAATTTTTACAAAAAAATTTTTTTTCTTTAAACGCCTGTAACTTCTTTATTTTGCGTCCTAGACCCTTCAAAGTTTGACCTGATTTCAATAGAAAACCATACAATTATCGGACTTTTTCAAGTTTTTAGGGTCAAAATTTTTACAAAAAAATTTTTTTTCTTTAAACGCCTGTAACTTCTTTATTTTGCGTCCTAGACCCTTCAAAGTTTGACCTGATTTCAATAGAAAACCATACAATTATCGGACTTTTTCAAGTTTTTAGGGTCAAAATTTTTACAAAAAATTTTTTTTCTTTAAACGCCTGTAACTTCTTTATTTTGCGTCCTAGACCCTTCAAAGTTTGACCTGATTTCAATAGAAAACCATACAATTATCGGACTTTTTCAAGTTTTTAGGGTCAAAATTTTTACAAAAAATTTTTTTTTCTTTAAACGCCTGTAACTTCTTTATTTTGCGTCCTAGACCCTTCAAAGTTTTACCTGATTTCAATAGAAAACCATACAATTATCGGACTTTTTCAAGTTTTTAGGGTCAAAATTTTTACAAAAAAATTTTTTTTCTTTAAACGCCTGTAACTTCTTTATTTTGCGTCCTAGACCCTTCAAAGTTTGACCTGATTTCAATAGAAAACCATACAATTTTCGGTCTTTTTTCAAGTTTTTAGGGCCAAAATTTTTACAAAAATTTTTTTTTTCTTTAAACGCCTGTAACTTCTTTATTTTGCGTCCTAGACCCTTCAAAGTTTGACCTGATTTCAATAGAAAACCATACAATTATCGGACTTTTTCAAGTTTTTAGGGTCAAAATTTTTACAAAAAATTTTTTTTCTTTAAACGCCTGTAACTTCTTTATTTTGCGTCCTAGACCCTTCAAAGTTTGACCTGATTTCAATAGAAAACCATACAATTATCGGACTTTTTCAAGTTTTTAGGGTCAAAATTTTTACAAAAAAATTTTTTTTCTTTAAACGCCTGTAACTTCTTTATTTTGCGTCCTAGACCCTTCAAAGTTTGACCTGATTTCAATAGAAAACCATACAATTATCGGACTTTTTCAAGTTTTTAGGGTCAAAATTTTTACAAAAAAATTTTTTTTCTTTAAACGCCTGTAACTTCTTTATTTTGCGTCCTAGACCCTTCAAAGTTTGACCTGATTTCAATAGAAAACCATACAATTTTCGGACTTTTTCAAGTTTTTAGGGCCAAAATTTTTACAAAATTTTTTTTTTTCTTTAAACGCCTGTAACTTCTTTATTTTGCGTCCTAGACCCTTCAAAGTTTGACCTGATTTCAATAGAAAACCATACAATTATCGGACTTTTTCAAGTTTTTAGGGTCAAAATTTTTACAAAAAAATTTTTTTTCTTTAAACGCCTGTAACTTCTTTATTTTGCGTCCTAGACCCTTCAAAGTTTGACCTGATTTCAATAGAAAACCATACAATTATCGGACTTTTTCAAGTTTTTAGGGTCAAAATTTTTACAAAAAATTTTTTTTTCTTTAAACGCCTGTAACTTCTTTATTTTGCGTCCTGGACCCTTCAAAGTTTGACCTGATTTCAATAGAAAACCATACAATTATCGGACTTTTTCAAGTTTTTAGGGTCAAAATTTTTACAAAAAATTTTTTTTTCTTTAAACGCCTGTAACTTCTTTATTTTGCGTCCTAGACCCTTCAAAGTTTGACCTGATTTCAATAGAAAACCATACAATTATCGGACTTTTTCAAGTTTTTAGGGTCAAAATTTTTACAAAAAAATTTTTTTTCTTTAAACGCCTGTAACTTCTTTATTTTGCGTCCTAGACCCTTCAAAGTTTGACCTGATTTCAATAGAAAACCATACAATTTTCGGTCTTTTTTCAAGTTTTTAGGGCCAAAATTTTTACAAAATTTTTTTTTTTCTTTAAACGCCTGTAACTTCTTTATTTTGCGTCCTAGACCCTTCAAAGTTTGACCTGATTTCAATAGAAAACCATACAATTATCGGACTTTTTCAAGTTTTAAGGGTCAAAATTTTTACAAAAAAATTTTTTTTCTTTAAACGCCTGTAACTTCTTTATTTTGCGTCCTAGACCCTTCAAAGTTTGACCTGATTTCAATAGAAAACCATACAATTATCGGACTTTTTCAAGTTTTTAGGGTCAAAATTTTTACAAAAATTTTTTTTTTCTTTAAACGCCTGTAACTTCTTTATTTTGCGTCCTAGACCCTTCAAAGTTTGACCTGATTTCAATAGAAAACCATACAATTATCGGACTTTTTCAAGTTTTTAGGGTCAAAATTTTTACAAAAAATTTTTTTTTCTTTAAACGCCTGTAACTTCTTTATTTTGCGTCCTAGACCCTTCAAAGTTTGACCTGATTTCAATAGAAAACCATACAATTATCGGACTTTTTCAAGTTTTTAGGGTCAAAATTTTTAAAAAAATTTTTTTTTCTTTAAACGCCTGTAACTTCTTTATTTTGCGTCCTAGACCCTTCAAAGTTTGACCTGATTTCAATAGAAAACCATACAATTTTCGGTCTTTTTTCAAGTTTTTAGGGCCAAAATTTTTACAAAAAAATTTTTTTTCTTTAAACGCCTGTAACTTCTTTATTTTGCGTCCTAGACCCTTCAAAGTTTGACCTGATTTCAATAGAAAACCATACAATTATCGGACTTTTTCAAGTTTTTAGGGTCAAAATTTTTACAAAAAAATTTTTTTTCTTTAAACGCCTGTAACTTCTTTATTTTGCGTCCTAGACCCTTCAAAGTTTGACCTGATTTCAATAGAAAACCATACAATTATCGGACTTTTTCAAGTTTTTAGGGTCAAAATTTTTACAAAATTTTTTTTTTCTTTAAACGCCTGTAACTTCTTTATTTTGCGTCCTAGACCCTTCAAAGTTTGACCTGATTTCAATAGAAAACCATACAATTATCGGACTTTTTCAAGTTTTTAGGGTCAAAATTTTTACAAAAAAATTTTTTTTCTTTAAACGCCTGTAACTTCTTTATTTTGCGTCCTAGACCCTTCAAAGTTTGACCTGATTTCAATAGAAAACCATACAATTTTCGGTCTTTTTTCAAGTTTTTAGGGCCAAAATTTTTACAAAAATTTTTTTTTTCTTTAAACGCCTGTAACTTCTTTATTTTGCGTCCTAGACCCTTCAAAGTTTGACCTGATTTCAATAGAAAACCATACAATTATCGGACTTTTTCAAGTTTTTAGAGTCAAAATTTTTACAAAAAAATTTTTTTTCTTTAAACGCCTGTAACTTCTTTATTTTGCGTCCTAGACCCTTCAAAGTTTGACCTGATTTCAATAGAAAACCATACAATTATCGGACTTTTTCAAGTTTTTAGAGTCAAAATTTTTACAAAAAAATTTTTTTTCTTTAAACGCCTGTAACTTCTTTATTTTGCGTCCTAGACCCTTCAAAGTTTGACCTGATTTCAATAGAAAACCATACAATTATCGGACTTTTTCAAGTTTTTAGGGTCAAAATTTTTACAAAAAAATTTTTTTTCTTTAAACGCCTGTAACTTCTTTATTTTGCGTCCTAGACCCTTCAAAGTTTGACCTGATTTCAATAGAAAACCATACAATTTTCGGTCTTTTTTCAAGTTTTTATTGCCAAAATTTTTACAAAAATTTTTTTTTTCTTTAAACGCCTGTAACTTCTTTATTTTGCGTCCTAGACCCTTCAAAGTTTGACCTGATTTCAATAGAAAACCATACAATTATCGGACTTTTTCAAGTTTTTAGGGTCAAAATTTTTACAAAAAAATTTTTTTTCTTTAAACGCCTGTAACTTCTTTATTTTGCGTCCTAGACCCTTCAAAGTTTGACCTGATTTCAATAGAAAACCATACAATTATCGGACTTTTTCAAGTTTTTAGGGTCAAAATTTTTACAAAAAATTTTTTTTTCTTTAAACGCCTGTAACTTCTTTATTTTGCGTCCTAGACCCTTCAAAGTTTGACCTGATTTCAATAGAAAACCATACAATTATCGGACTTTTTCAAGTTTTTAGGGTCAAAATTTTTACAAAAAAATTTTTTTTCTTTAAACGCCTGTAACTTCTTTATTTTGCGTCCTAGACCCTTCAAAGTTTGACCTGATTTCAATAGAAAACCATACAATTATCGGACTTTTTCAAGTTTTTAGGGTCAAAATTTTTACAAAAAAATTTTTTTTCTTTAAACGCCTGTAACTTCTTTATTTTGCGTCCTAGACCCTTCAAAGTTTGACCTGATTTCAATAGAAAACCATACAATTTTCGGTCTTTTTTCAAGTTTTTAGGGCCAAAATTTTTACAAAAATTTTTTTTTCTTTAAACGCCTGTAACTTCTTTATTTTGCGTCCTAGACCCTTCAAAGTTTGACCTGATTTCAATAGAAAACCATACAATTATCGGACTTTTTCAAGTTTTTAGGGTCAAAATTTTTACAAAAAAATTTTTTTTCTTTAAACGCCTGTAACTTCTTTATTTTGCGTCCTAGACCCTTCAAAGTTTGACCTGATTTCAATAGAAAACCATACAATTATCGGACTTTTTCAAGTTTTTAGGGTCAAAATTTTTACAAAAAAATTTTTTTTCTTTAAACGCTTGTAACTTCTTTATTTTGCGTCCTAGACCCTTCAAAGTTTGACCTGATTTCAATAGAAAACCATACAATTATCGGACTTTTTCAAGTTTTTAGGGTCAAAATTTTTACAAAAAATTTTTTTTTCTTTAAACGCCTGTAACTTCTTTATTTTGCGTCCTAGACCCTTCAAAGTTTGACCTGATTTCAATAGAAAACCATACAATTATCGGACTTTTTCAAGTTTTTAGGGTCAAAATTTTTACAAAAAATTTTTTTCTTTAAACGCCTGTAACTTCTTTATTTTGCGTCCTAGACCCTTCAAAGTTTGACCTGATTTCAATAGAAAACCATACAATTTTCGGTCTTTTTTCAAGTTTTTAGGGCCAAAATTTTTACAAAAAAATTTTTTTTCTTTAAACGCCTGTAACTTCTTTATTTTGCGTCCTAGACCCTTCAAAGTTTGACCTGATTTCAATAGAAAACCATACAATTATCGGACTTTTTCAAGTTTTTAGGGTCAAAATTTTTACAAAAAAATTTTTTTTCTTTAAACGCCTGTAACTTCTTTATTTTGCGTCCTAGACCCTTCAAAGTTTGACCTGATTTCAATAGAAAACCATACAATTATCGGACTTTTTCAAGTTTTTAGGGTCAAAATTTTTACAAAAAATTTTTTTTTCTTTAAACGCCTGTAACTTCTTTATTTTGCGTCCTAGACCCTTCAAAGTTTGACCTGATTTCAATAGAAAACCATACAATTATCGGACTTTTTCAAGTTTTTAGGGTCAAAATTTTTACAAAAAATTTTTTTTTCTTTAAACGCCTGTAACTTCTTTATTTTGCGTCCTAGACCCTTCAAAGTTTGACCTGATTTCAATAGAAAACCATACAATTTTCGGTCTTTTTTCAAGTTTTTAGGGCCAAAATTTTTACAAAAATTTTTTTTTTCTTTAAACGCCTGTAACTTCTTTATTTTGCGTCCTAGACCCTTCAAAGTTTGACCTGATTTCAATAGAAAACCATACAACTATCGGACTTTTTCAAGTTTTTAGAGTCAAAATTTTTACAAAAAATTTTTTTTTCTTTAAACGCCTGTAACTTCTTTATTTTGCGTCCTAGACCCTTCAAAGTTTGACCTGATTTCAATAGAAAACCATACAATTATCGGACTTTTTCAAGTTTTTAGAGTCAAAATTTTTACAAAAAAATTTTTTTTCTTTAAACGCCTGTAACTTCTTTATTTTGCGTCCTAGACCCTTCAAAGTTTGACCTGATTTCAATAGAAAACCATACAATTATCGGACTTTTTCAAGTTTTTAGGGTCAAAATTTTTACAAAAAAATTTTTTTTCTTTAAACGCCTGTAACTTCTTTATTTTGCGTCCTAGACCCTTCAAAGTTTGACCTGATTTCAATAGAAAACCATACAATTATCGGACTTTTTCAAGTTTTTAGGGTCAAAATTTTTACAAAAAAATTTTTTTTCTTTAAACGCCTGTAACTTCTTTATTTTGCGTCCTAGACCCTTCAAAGTTTGACCTGATTTCAATAGAAAACCATACAATTATCGGACTTTTTCAAGTTTTTAGAGTCAAAATTTTTACAAAAAATTTTTTTTTCTTTAAACGCCTGTAACTTCTTTATTTTGCGTCCTAGACCCTTCAAAGTTTGACCTGATTTCAATAGAAAACCATACAATTATCGGACTTTTTCAAGTTTTTAGGGTCAAAATTTTTACAAAAAAATTTTTTTTCTTTAAACGCCTGTAACTTCTTTATTTTGCGTCCTAGACCCTTCAAAGTTTGACCTGATTTCAATAGAAAACCATACAATTTTCGGTCTTTTTTCAAGTTTTTAGGGCCAAAATTTTTACAAAAATTTTTTTTTTCTTTAAACGCCTGTAACTTCTTTATTTTGCGTCCTAGACCCTTCAAAGTTTGACCTGATTTCAATAGAAAACCATACAATTTTCGGTCTTTTTTCAAGTTTTTAGGGTCAAAATTTTTACAAAAAAATTTTTTTTCTTTAAACGCCTGTAACTTCTTTATTTTGCGTCCTAGACCCTTCAAAGTTTGACCTGATTTCAATAGAAAACCATACAATTATCGGACTTTTTCAAGTTTTTAGGGTCAAAATTTTTACAAAAAATTTTTTTTTCTTTAAACGCCTGTAACTTCTTTATTTTGCGTCCTAGACCCTTCAAAGTTTGACCTGATTTCAATAGAAAACCATACAATTATCGGACTTTTTCAAGTTTTTAGGGTCAAAATTTTTACAAAAAATTTTTTTTTCTTTAAACGCCTGTAACTTCTTTATTTTGCGTCCTAGACCCTTCAAAGTTTGACCTGATTTCAATAGAAAACCATACAATTATCGGACTTTTTCAAGTTTTTAGGGTCAAAATTTTTACAAAAAAATTTTTTTTTTTTAAACGCCTGTAACTTCTTTATTTTGCGTCCTAGACCCTTCAAAGTTTGACCTGATTTCAATAGAAAACCATACAATTTTCGGACTTTTTCAAGTTTTTAGGGCCAAAATTTTTACAAAAATTTTTTTTTTCTTTAAACGCCTGTAACTTTTTTATTTTGCGTCCTAGACCCTTCAAAGTTTGACCTGATTTCAATAGAAAACCATACAATTATCGGACTTTTTCAAGTTTTTAGGGTCAAAATTTTTACAAAAAAATTTTTTTTCTTTAAACGCCTGTAACTTCTTTATTTTGCGTCCTAGACCCTTCAAAGTTTGACCTGATTTCAATAGAAAACCATACAATTATCGGACTTTTTCAAGTTTTTAGGGTCAAAATTTTTACAAAAAAATTTTTTTTCTTTAAACGCCTGTAACTTCTTTATTTTGCGTCCTAGACCCTTCAAAGTTTGACCTGATTTCAATAGAAAACCATACAATTATCGGACTTTTTCAAGTTTTTAGGGTCAAAATTTTTACAAAAAATTTTTTTTTCTTTAAACGCCTGTAACTTCTTTATTTTGCGTCCTAGACCCTTCAAAGTTTGACCTGATTTCAATAGAAAACCATACAATTATCGGACTTTTTCAAGTTTTTAGGGTCAAAATTTTTACAAAAAATTTTTTTTTCTTTAAACGCCTGTAACTTCTTTATTTTGCGTCCTAGACCCTTCAAAGTTTGACCTGATTTCAATAGAAAACCATACAATTTTCGGTCTTTTTTCAAGTTTTTAGGGCCAAAATTTTTACAAAAATTTTTTTTTTCTTTAAACGCCTGTAACTTCTTTATTTTGCGTCCTAGACCCTTCAAAGTTTGACCTGATTTCAATAGAAAACCATACAATTATCGGACTTTTTCAAGTTTTTAGGGTCAAAATTTTTACAAAAAAATTTTTTTTCTTTAAACGCCTGTAACTTCTTTATTTTGCGTCCTAGACCCTTCAAAGTTTGACCTGATTTCAATAGAAAACCATACAATTATCGGACTTTTTCAAGTTTTTAGGGTCAAAATTTTTACAAAAAAATTTTTTTTCTTTAAACGCCTGTAACTTCTTTATTTTGCGTCCTAGACCCTTCAAAGTTTGACCTGATTTCAATAGAAAACCATACAATTTTCGGTCTTTTTTCAAGTTTTTAGGGCCAAAATTTTTACAAAAATTTTTTTTTTCTTTAAACGCCTGTAACTTCTTTATTTTGCGTCCTAGACCCTTCAAAGTTTGACCTGATTTCAATAGAAAACCATACAATTTTCGGTCTTTTTTCAAGTTTTTAGGGCCAAAATTTTTACAAAAATTTTTTTTTTCTTTAAACGCCTGTAACTTCTTTATTTTGCGTCCTAGACCCTTCAAAGTTTGACCTGATTTCAATAGAAAACCATACAATTATCGGACTTTTTCAAGTTTTTAGGGCCAAAATTTTTACAAAAAAATTTTTTTTCTTTAAACGCCTGTAACTTCTTTATTTTGCGTCCTAGACCCTTCAAAGTTTGACCTGATTTCAATAGAAAACCATACAATTATCGGACTTTTTCAAGTTTTTAGGGTCAAAATTTTTACAAAAAATTTTTTTTTCTTTAAACGCCTGTAACTTCTTTATTTTGCGTCCTAGACCCTTCAAAGTTTGACCTGATTTCAATAGAAAACCATACAATTATCGGTCTTTTTTCAAGTTTTTAGATTCAAAATTTTTACAAAAAAATTTTTTTTCTTTAAACGCCTGTAACTTCTTTATTTTGCGTCCTAGACCCTTCAAAGTTTGACCTGATTTCAATAGAAAACCATACAATTATCGGACTTTTTCAAGTTTTTAGGGCCAAAATTTTTACAAAAAAATTTTTTTTCTTTAAACGCCTGTAACTTCTTTATTTTGCGTCCTAGACCCTTCAAAGTTTGACCTGATTTCAATAGAAAACCATACAATTATCGGACTTTTTCAAGTTTTTAGGGTCAAAATTTTTACAAAAAAATTTTTTTTCTTTAAACGCCTGTAACTTCTTTATTTTGCGTCCTAGACCCTTCAAAGTTTGACCTGATTTCAATAGAAAACCATACAATTATCGGACTTTTTCAAGATTTTAGGGTCAAAATTTTTACAAAAAAATTTTTTTTCTTTAAACGCCTGTAACTTCTTTATTTTGCGTCCTAGACCCTTCAAAGTTTGACCTGATTTCAATAGAAAACCATACAATTATCGGACTTTTTCAAGTTTTTAGGGTCAAAATTTTTACAAAAAAATTTTTTTTCTTTAAACGCCTGTAACTTCTTTATTTTGCGTCCTAGACCCTTCAAAGTTTGACCTGATTTCAATAGAAAACCATACAATTATCGGACTTTTTCAAGTTTTTAGGGTCAAAATTTTTACAAAAAAATTTTTTTTCTTTAAACGCCTGTAACTTCTTTATTTTGCGTCCTAGACCCTTCAAAGTTTGACCTGATTTCAATAGAAAACCATACAATTATCGGACTTTTTCAAGTTTTTAGGGTCAAAATTTTTACAAAAAAATTTTTTTTCTTTAAACGCCTGTAACTTCTTTATTTTGCGTCCTAGACCCTTCAAAGTTTGACCTGATTTCAATAGAAAACCATACAATTATCGGACTTTTTCAAGTTTTTAGGGTCAAAATTTTTACAAAAATTTTTTTTTTCTTTAAACGCCTGTAACTTCTTTATTTTGCGTCCTAGACCCTTCAAAGTTTGACCTGATTTCAATAGAAAACCATACAATTATCGGACTTTTTCAAGTTTTTAGGGTCAAAATTTTTACAAAAAATTTTTTTTTCTTTAAACGCCTGTAACTTCTTTATTTTGCGTCCTAGACCCTTCAAAGTTTGACCTGATTTCAATAGAAAACCATACAATTATCGGACTTTTTCAAGTTTTTAGGGTCAAAATTTTTACAAAAAAATTTTTTTTCTTTAAACGCCTGTAACTTCTTTATTTTGCGTCCTAGACCCTTCAAAGTTTGACCTGATTTCAATAGAAAACCATACAATTATCGGACTTTTTCAAGTTTTTAGAGTCAAAATTTTTACAAAAAAATTTTTTTTCTTTAAACGCCTGTAACTTCTTTATTTTGCGTCCTAGACCCTTCAAAGTTTGACCTGATTTCAATAGAAAACCATACAATTATCGGACTTTTTCAAGTTTTTAGGGCCAAAATTTTTACAAAAAAATTTTTTTTCTTTAAACGCCTGTAACTTCTTTATTTTGCGTCCTAGACCCTTCAAAGTTTGACCTGATTTCAATAGAAAACCATACAATTATCGGACTTTTTCAAGTTTTTAGGGTCAAAATTTTTACAAAAAAATTTTTTTTCTTTAAACGCCTGTAACTTCTTTATTTTGCGTCCTAGACCCTTCAAAGTTTGACCTGATTTCAATAGAAAACCATACAATTATCGGACTTTTTCAAGTTTTTAGGGTCAAAATTTTTACAAAAAATTTTTTTTTCTTTAAACGCCTGTAACTTCTTTATTTTGCGTCCTAGACCCTTCAAAGTTTGACCTGATTTCAATAGAAAACCATACAATTTTCGGTCTTTTTTCAAGTTTTTAGGGCCAAAATTTTTACAAAAAAATTTTTTTTCTTTAAACGCCTGTAACTTCTTTATTTTGCGTCCTAGACCCTTCAAAGTTTGACCTGATTTCAATAGAAAACCATACAATCATCGGACTTTTTCAAGTTTTTAGGGTCAAAATTTTTACAAAAAAATTTTTTTTCTTTAAACGCCTGTAACTTCTTTATTTTGCGTCCTAGACCCTTCAAAGTTTGACCTGATTTCAATAGAAAACCATACAATTATCGGACTTTTTCAAGTTTTTAGGGTCAAAATTTTTACAAAAAAATTTTTTTTCTTTAAACGCCTGTAACTTCTTTATTTTGCGTCCTAGACCCTTCAAAGTTTGACCTGATTTCAATAGAAAACCATACAATTATCGGACTTTTTCAAGTTTTTAGGGTCAAAATTTTTACAAAAAAATTTTTTTTCTTTAAACGCCTGTAACTTCTTTATTTTGCGTCCTAGACCCTTCAAAGTTTGACCTGATTTCAATAGAAAACCATACAATTATCGGACTTTTTCATGTTTTTAGGGTCAAAATTTTTACAAAAAATTTTTTTTTCTTTAAACGCCTGTAACTTCTTTATTTTGCGTCCTAGACCCTTCAAAGTTTGACCTGATTTCAATAGAAAACCATACAATTATCGGACTTTTTCAAGTTTTTAGGGTCAAAATTTTTACAAAAAAATTTTTTTTCTTTAAACGCCTGTAACTTCTTTATTTTGCGTCCTAGACCCTTCAAAGTTTGACCTGATTTCAATAGAAAACCATACAATTATCGGACTTTTTCAAGTTTTTAGGGTCAAAATTTTTACAAAAAAATTTTTTTTCTTTAAACGCCTGTAACTTCTTTATTTTGCGTCCTAGACCCTTCAAAGTTTGACCTGATTTCAATAGAAAACCATACAATTATCGGACTTTTTCAAGTTTTTAGGGTCAAAATTTTTACAAAAAATTTTTTTTTCTTTAAACGCCTGTAACTTCTTTATTTTGCGTCCTAGACCCTTCAAAGTTTGACCTGATTTCAATAGAAAACCATACAATTATCGGACTTTTTCAAGTTTTTAGGGTCAAAATTTTTACAAAAAAATTTTTTTTCTTTAAACGCCTGTAACTTCTTTATTTTGCGTCCTAGACCCTTCAAAGTTTGACCTGATTTCAATAGAAAACCATACAATTATCGGACTTTTTCAAGTTTTTAGAGTCAAAATTTTTACAAAAAAATTTTTTTTCTTTAAACGCCTGTAACTTCTTTATTTTGCGTCCTAGACCCTTCAAAGTTTGACCTGATTTCAATAGAAAACCATACAATTATCGGACTTTTTCAAGTTTTTAGGGCCAAAATTTTTACAAAAAAATTTTTTTTCTTTAAACGCCTGTAACTTCTTTATTTTGCGTCCTAGACCCTTCAAAGTTTGACCTGATTTCAATAGAAAACCATACAATTATCGGACTTTTTCAAGTTTTTAGGGTCAAAATTTTTACAAAAAAATTTTTTTTCTTTAAACGCCTGTAACTTCTTTATTTTGCGTCCTAGACCCTTCAAAGTTTGACCTGATTTCAATAGAAAACCATACAATTATCGGACTTTTTCAAGTTTTTAGGGTCAAAATTTTTACAAAAAATTTTTTTTTCTTTAAACGCCTGTAACTTCTTTATTTTGCGTCCTAGACCCTTCAAAGTTTGACCTGATTTCAATAGAAAACCATACAATTTTCGGTCTTTTTTCAAGTTTTTAGGGCCAAAATTTTTACAAAAAAATTTTTTTTCTTTAAACGCCTGTAACTTCTTTATTTTGCGTCCTAGACCCTTCAAAGTTTGACCTGATTTCAATAGAAAACCATACAATTATCGGACTTTTTCAAGTTTTTAGGGTCAAAATTTTTACAAAAAAATTTTTTTTCTTTAAACGCCTGTAACTTCTTTATTTTGCGTCCTAGACCCTTCAAAGTTTGACCTGATTTCAATAGAAAACCATACAATTATCGGACTTTTTCAAGTTTTTAGGGTCAAAATTTTTACAAAAAAATTTTTTTTCTTTAAACGCCTGTAACTTCTTTATTTTGCGTCCTAGACCCTTCAAAGTTTGACCTGATTTCAATAGAAAACCATACAATTATCGGACTTTTTCAAGTTTTTAGGGTCAAAATTTTAAAAAAAAAAATTTTTTTTCTTTAAACGCCTGTAACTTCTTTATTTTGCGTCCTAGACCCTTCAAAGTTTGACCTGATTTCAATAGAAAACCATACAATTATCGGACTTTTTCAAGTTTTTAGGGTCAAAATTTTTACAAAAAAATTTTTTTTCTTTAAACGCCTGTAACTTCTTTATTTTGCGTCCTAGACCCTTCAAAGTTTGACCTGATTTCAATAGAAAACCATACAATTTTCGGTCTTTTTTCAAGTTTTTAGAGTCAAAATTTTTACAAAATTTTTTTTTTCTTTAAACGCCTGTAACTTCTTTATTTTGCGTCCTAGACCCTTCAAAGTTTGACCTGATTTCAATAGAAAACCATACAATTATCGGACTTTTTCAAGTTTTTAGGGTCAAAATTTTTACAAAAAAATTTTTTTTCTTTAAACGCCTGTAACTTCTTTATTTTGCGTCCTAGACCCTTCAAAGTTTGACCTGATTTCAATAGAAAACCATACAATTTTCGGTCTTTTTTCAAGTTTTTAGGGCCAAAATTTTTACAAAAAAATTTTTTTTCTTTAAACGCCTGTAACTTCTTTATTTTGCGTCCTAGACCCTTCAAAGTTTGACCTGATTTCAATAGAAAACCATACAATTATCGGACTTTTTCAAGTTTTTAGGGTCAAAATTTTTACAAAAAATTTTTTTTTCTTTAAACGCCTGTAACTTCTTTATTTTGCGTCCTAGACCCTTCAAAGTTTGACCTGATTTCAATAGAAAACCATACAATTATCGGACTTTTTCAAGTTTTTAGGGTCAAAATTTTTACAAAAAATTTTTTTTTCTTTAAACGCCTGTAACTTCTTTATTTTGCGTCCTAGACCCTTCAAAGTTTGACCTGATTTCAATAGAAAACCATACAATTTTCGGTCTTTTTTCAAGTTTTTAGGGTCAAAATTTTTACAAAAAAATTTTTTTTCTTTAAACGCCTGTAACTTCTTTATTTTGCGTCCTAGACCCTTCAAAGTTTGACCTGATTTCAATAGAAAACCATACAATTATCGGACTTTTTCAAGTTTTTAGGGTCAAAATTTTTACAAAAAATTTTTTTTTCTTTAAACGCCTGTAACTTCTTTATTTTGCGTCCTAGACCCTTCAAAGTTTGACCTGATTTCAATAGAAAACCATACAATTTTCGGTCTTTTTTCAAGTTTTTAGGGCCAAAATTTTTACAAAAAAAATTTTTTTCTTTAAACGCCTGTAACTTCTTTATTTTGCGTCCTAGACCCTTCAAAGTTTGACCTGATTTCAATAGAAAACCATACAATTATCGGACTTTTTCAAGTTTTTAGGGTCAAAATTTTTACAAAAAAATTTTTTTTCTTTAAACGCCTGTAACTTCTTTATTTTGCGTCCTAGACCCTTCAAAGTTTGACCTGATTTCAATAGAAAACCATAAAATTTTCGGTCTTTTTTCAAGGTTTTAGGGCCAAAATTATTACAAAAAAATTTTTTTTCTTTAAACGCCTGTAACTTCTTTATTTTGCGTCCTAGACCCTTCAAAGTTTGACCTGATTTCAATAGAAAACCATACAATTATCGGACTTTTTCAAGTTTTTAGGGTCAAAATTTTTACAAAAAAATTTTTTTTCTTTAAACGCCTGTAACTTCTTTATTTTGCGTCCTAGACCCTTCAAAGTTTGACCTGATTTCAATAGAAAACCATACAATTATCGGACTTTTTCAAGTTTTTAGGGTCAAAATTTTTACAAAAAAATTTTTTTTCTTTAAACGCCTGTAACTTCTTTATTTTGCGTCCTAGACCCTTCAAAGTTTGACCTGATTTCAATAGAAAACCATACAATTATCGGACTTTTTCAAGTTTTTAGGGTCAAAATTTTTACAAAAAAAATTTTTTTCTTTAAACGCCTGTAACTTCTTTATTTTGCGTCCTAGACCCTTCAAAGTTTGACCTGATTTCAATAGAAAACCATACAATTATCGGACTTTTTCAAGTTTTTAGGGTCAAAATTTTTACAAAAAATTTTTTTTTCTTTAAACGCCTGTAACTTCTTTATTTTGCGTCCTAGACCCTTCAAAGTTTGACCTGATTTCAATAGAAAACCATACAATTATCGGACTTTTTCAAGTTTTTAGGGTCAACATTTTTACAAAAAAATTTTTTTTCTTTAAACGCCTGTAACTTCTTTATTTTGCGTCCTAGACCCTTCAAAGTTTGACCTGATTTCAATAGAAAACCATACAATTATCGGACTTTTTCAAGTTTTTAGGGTCAAAATTTTTACAAAAAAATTTTTTTTCTTTAAACGCCTGTAACTTCTTTATTTTGCGTCCTAGACCCTTCAAAGTTTGACCTGATTTCAATAGAAAACCATACAATTATCGGACTTTTTCAAGTTTTTAGGGTCAAAATTTTTACAAAAAAATTTTTTTTCTTTAAACGCCTGTAACTTCTTTATTTTGCGTCCTAGACCCTTCAAAGTTTGACCTGATTTCAATAGAAAACCATACAATTATCGGACTTTTTCAAGTTTTTAGGGCCAAAATTTTTACAAAAAAATTTTTTTTCTTTAAACGCCTGTAACTTCTTTATTTTGCGTCCTAGACCCTTCAAAGTTTGACCTGATTTCAATAGAAAACCATACAATTATTGGACTTTTTCAAGTTTTTAGGGTCAAAATTTTTACAAAAAAATTTTTTTTCTTTAAACGCCTGTAACTTCTTTATTTTGCGTCCTAGACCCTTCAAAGTTTGACCTGATTTCAATAGAAAACCATACAATTTTCGGTCTTTTTTCAAGTTTTTAGGGCCAAAATTTTTACAAAAAAATTTTTTTTCTTTAAACGCCTGTAACTTCTTTATTTTGCGTCCTAGACCCTTCAAAGTTTGACCTGATTTCAATAGAAAACCATACAATTATCGGACTTTTTCAAGTTTTTAGGGTCAAAATTTTTACAAAAAAATTTTTTTTCTTTAAACGCCTGTAACTTCTTTATTTTGCGTCCTAGACCCTTCAAAGTTTGACCTGATTTCAATAGAAAACCATACAATTATCGGACTTTTTCAAGTTTTTAGGGTCAAAATTTTTACAAAAAAATTTTTTTTCTTTAAACGCCTGTAACTTCTTTATTTTGCGTCCTAGACCCTTCAAAGTTTGACCTGATTTCAATAGAAAACCATACAATTATCGGACTTTTTCAAGTTTTTAGGGTCAAAATTTTTACAAAAAAATTTTTTTTCTTTAAACGCCTGTAACTTCTTTATTTTGCGTCCTAGACCCTTCAAAGTTTGACCTGATTTCAATAGAAAACCATACAATTTTCGGTCTTTTTTCAAGTTTTTAGGGTCAAAATTTTTACAAAAAAATTTTTTTTCTTTAAACGCCTGTAACTTCTTTATTTTGCGTCCTAGACCCTTCAAAGTTTGACCTGATTTCAATAGAAAACCATACAATTATCGGACTTTTTCAAGTTTTTAGGGTCAAAATTTTTACAAAAAATTTTTTTTTCTTTAAACGCCTGTAACTTCTTTATTTTGCGTCCTAGACCCTTCAAAGTTTGACCTGATTTCAATAGAAAACCATACAATTTTCGGTCTTTTTTCAAGTTTTTAGGGCCAAAATTTTTACAAAAAAATTTTTTTTCTTTAAACGCCTGTAACTTCTTTATTTTGCGTCCTAGACCCTTCAAAGTTTGACCTGATTTCAATAGAAAACCATACAATTATCGGACTTTTTCAAGTTTTTAGGGTCAAAATTTTTACAAAAAAATTTTTTTTCTTTAAACGCCTGTAAATTCTTTATTTTGCGTCCTAGACCCTTCAAAGTTTGACCTGATTTCAATAGAAAACCATACAATTTTCGGTCTTTTTTCAAGTTTTTAGGGCCAAAATTTTTACAAAATTTTTTTTTTTCTTTAAACGCCTGTAACTTCTTTATTTTGCGTCCTAGACCCTTCAAAGTTTGACCTGATTTCAATAGAAAACCATACAATTATCGGACTTTTTCAAGTTTTTAGGGTCAAAATTTTTACAAAAAATTTTTTTTCTTTAAACGCCTGTAACTTCTTTATTTTGCGTCCTAGACCCTTCAAAGTTTGACCTGATTTCAATAGAAAACCATACAATTATTGGACTTTTTCAAGTTTTTAGGGTCAAAATTTTTACAAAAAAATTTTTTTTCTTTAAACGCCTGTAACTTCTTTATTTTGCGTCCTAGACCCTTCAAAGTTTGACCTGATTTCAATAGAAAACCATACAATTTTCGGTCTTTTTTCAAGTTTTTAGGGCCAAAATTTTTACAAAAAAATTTTTTTTCTTTAAACGCCTGTAACTTCTTTATTTTGCGTCCTAGACCCTTCAAAGTTTGACCTGATTTCAATAGAAAACCATACAATTATCGGACTTTTTCAAGTTTTTAGGGTCAAAATTTTTACAAAAAAATTTTTTTTCTTTAAACGCCTGTAACTTCTTTATTTTGCGTCCTAGACCCTTCAAAGTTTGACCTGATTTCAATAGAAAACCATACAATTATCGGACTTTTTCAAGTTTTTAGGGTCAAAATTTTTACAAAAAAATTTTTTTTCTTTAAACGCCTGTAACTTCTTTATTTTGCGTCCTAGACCCTTCAAAGTTTGACCTGATTTCAATAGAAAACCATACAATTATCGGACTTTTTCAAGTTTTTAGGGTCAAAATTTTTACAAAAAAATTTTTTTTCTTTAAACGCCTGTAACTTCTTTATTTTGCGTCCTAGACCCTTCAAAGTTTGACCTGATTTCAATAGAAAACCATACAATTTTCGGTCTTTTTTCAAGTTTTTAGGGTCAAAATTTTTACAAAAAAATTTTTTTTCTTTAAACGCCTGTAACTTCTTTATTTTGCGTCCTAGACCCTTCAAAGTTTGACCTGATTTCAATAGAAAACCATACAATTATCGGACTTTTTCAAGTTTTTAGGGTCAAAATTTTTACAAAAAATTTTTTTTTCTTTAAACGCCTGTAACTTCTTTATTTTGCGTCCTAGACCCTTCAAAGTTTGACCTGATTTCAATAGAAAACCATACAATTTTCGGTCTTTTTTCAAGTTTTTAGGGCCAAAATTTTTACAAAAAAATTTTTTTTCTTTAAACGCCTGTAACTTCTTTATTTTGCGTCCTAGACCCTTCAAAGTTTGACCTGATTTCAATAGAAAACCATACAATTATCGGACTTTTTCAAGTTTTTAGGGTCAAAATTTTTACAAAAAAATTTTTTTTCTTTAAACGCCTGTAAATTCTTTATTTTGCGTCCTAGACCCTTCAAAGTTTGACCTGATTTCAATAGAAAACCATACAATTTTCGGTCTTTTTTCAAGTTTTTAGGGCCAAAATTTTTACAAAATTTTTTTTTTTCTTTAAACGCCTGTAACTTCTTTATTTTGCGTCCTAGACCCTTCAAAGTTTGACCTGATTTCAATAGAAAACCATACAATTATCGGACTTTTTCAAGTTTTTAGGGTCAAAATTTTTACAAAAAATTTTTTTTTCTTTAAACGCCTGTAACTTCTTTATTTTGCGTCCTAGACCCTTCAAAGTTTGACCTGATTTCAATAGAAAACCATACAATTATCGGACTTTTTCAAGTTTTTAGGGTCAAAATTTTTACAAAAAATTTTTTTTTCTTTAAACGCCTGTAACTTCTTTATTTTGCGTCCTAGACCCTTCAAAGTTTGACCTGATTTCAATAGAAAACCATACAATTTTCGGTCTTTTTTCAAGTTTTTAGGGCCAAAATTTTTACAAAAAAAATTTTTTTCTTTAAACGCCTGTAACTTCTTTATTTTGCGTCCTAGACCCTTCAAAGTTTGACCTGATTTCAATAGAAAACCATACAATTATCGGACTTTTTCAAGTTTTTAGGGTCAAAATTTTCACAAAAAAATTTTTTTTCTTTAAACGCCTGTAACTTCTTTATTTTGCGTCCTAGACCCTTCAAAGTTTGACCTGATTTCAATAGAAAACCATACAATTATCGGACTTTTTCAAGTTTTTAGGGTCAAAATTTTTACAAAAAAATTTTTTTTCTTTAAACGCCTGTAACTTCTTTATTTTGCGTCCTAGACCCTTCAAATTTTCAATAGATTTCAATAGAAAACCATACAATTATCGGACTTTTTCAAGTTTTTAGGGCCAAAATTTTTACAAAAAAATTTTTTTTCTTTAAACGCCTGTAACTTCTTTATTTTGCGTCCTAGACCCTTCAAAGTTTGACCTGATTTCAATAGAAAACCATACAATTATCGGACTTTTTCAAGTTTTTAGGGTCAAAATTTTTACAAAAAAATTTTTTTTCTTTAAACGCCTGTAACTTCTTTATTTTGCGTCCTAGACCCTTCAAAGTTTGACCTGATTTCAATAGAAAACCATACAATTATCGGACTTTTTCAAGTTTTTAGGGTCAAAATTTTTACAAAAAATTTTTTTTTCTTTAAACGCCTGTAACTTCTTTATTTTGCGTCCTAGACCCTTCAAAGTTTGACCTGATTTCAATAGAAAACCATACAATTATCGGACTTTTTCAAGTTTTTAGGGTCAAAATTTTTACAAAAAAATTTTTTTTCTTTAAACGCCTGTAACTTCTTTATTTTGCGTCCTAGACCCTTCAAAGTTTGACCTGATTTCAATAGAAAACCATACAATTATCGGACTTTTTCAAGTTTTTAGGGTCAAAATTTTTACAAAAAATTTTTTTTTCTTTAAACGCCTGTAACTTCTTTATTTTGCGTCCTAGACCCTTCAAAGTTTGACCTGATTTCAATAGAAAACCATACAATTTTCGGTCTTTTTTCAAGTTTTTAGGGCCAAAATTTTTACAAAAATTTTTTTTTTCTTTAAACGCCTGTAACTTCTTTATTTTGCGTCCTAGACCCTTCAAAGTTTGACCTGATTTCAATAGAAAACCATACAATTATCGGACTTTTTCAAGTTTTTAGGGTCAAAATTTTTACAAAAATTTTTTTTTTCTTTAAACGCCTGTAACTTCTTTATTTTGCGTCCTAGACCCTTCAAAGTTTGACCTGATTTCAATAGAAAACCATACAATTATCGGACTTTTTCAAGTTTTTAGGGTCAAAATTTTTACAAAAAAATTTTTTTTCTTTAAACGCCTGTAACTTCTTTATTTTGCGTCCTAGACCCTTCAAAGTTTGACCTGATTTCAATAGAAAACCATACAATTATCGGACTTTTTCAAGTTTTTAGGGTCAAAATTTTTACAAAAAATTTTTTTTTCTTTAAACGCCTGTAACTTCTTTATTTTGCGTCCTAGACCCTTCAAAGTTTGACCTGATTTCAATAGAAAACCATACAATTATCGGACTTTTTCAAGTTTTTAGGGTCAAAATTTTTACAAAAAAATTTTTTTTCTTTAAACGCCTGTAACTTCTTTATTTTGCGTCCTAGACCCTTCAAAGTTTGACCTGATTTCAATAGAAAACCATACAATTATCGGACTTTTTCAAGTTTTTAGGGTCAAAATTTTTACAAAAAAATTTTTTTTCTTTAAACGCCTGTAACTTCTTTATTTTGCGTCCTAGACCCTTCAAAGTTTGACCTGATTTCAATAGAAAACCATACAATTTTCGGTCTTTTTTCAAGTTTTTAGGGCCAAAATTTTTACAAAAATTTTTTTTTTCTTTAAACGCCTGTAACTTTTTTATTTTGCGTCCTAGACCCTTCAAAGTTTGACCTGATTTCAATAGAAAACCATACAATTATCGGACTTTTTCAAGTTTTTAGGGTCAAAATTTTTACAAAAAATTTTTTTTTCTTTAAACGCCTGTAACTTCTTTATTTTGCGTCCTAGACCCTTCAAAGTTTGACCTGATTTCAATAGAAAACCATACAATTATCGGACTTTTTCAAGTTTTTAGGGTCAAAATTTTTACAAAAAAATTTTTTTTCTTTAAACGCCTGTAACTTCTTTATTTTGCGTCCTAGACCCTTCAAAGTTTGACCTGATTTCAATAGAAAACCATACAATTATCGGACTTTTTCAAGTTTTTAGGGTCAAAATTTTTACAAAAATTTTTTTTTTCTTTAAACGCCTGTAACTTCTTTATTTTGCGTCCTAGACCCTTCAAAGTTTGACCTGATTTCAATAGAAAACCATACAATTTTCGGTCTTTTTTCAAGTTTTTAGGGCCAAAATTTTTACAAAAATTTTTTTTTTCTTTAAACGCCTGTAACTTCTTTATTTTGCGTCCTAGACCCTTCAAAGTTTGACCTGATTTCAATAGAAAACCATACAATTTTCGGTCTTTTTTCAAGTTTTTAGGGCCAAAATTTTTACAAAAATTTTTTTTTCTTTAAACGCCTGTAACTTCTTTATTTTGCGTCCTAGACCCTTCAAAGTTTGACCTGATTTCAATAGAAAACCATACAATTATCGGACTTTTTCAAGTTTTTAGGGCCAAAATTTTTACAAAAAATTTTTTTTTCTTTAAACGCCTGTAACTTCTTTATTTTGCGTCCTAGACCCTTCAAAGTTTGACCTGATTTCAATAGAAAACCATACAATTTTCGGTCTTTTTTCAAGTTTTTAGGGCCAAAATTTTTACAAAAATTTTTTTTTTCTTTAAACGCCTGTAACTTCTTTATTTTGCGTCCTAGACCCTTCAAAGTTTGACCAGATTTCAATAGAAAACCATACAATTATCGGACTTTTTCAAGTTTTTAGGGTCAAAATTTTTACAAAAAAATTTTTTTTCTTTAAACGCCTGTAACTTCTTTATTTTGCGTCCTAGACCCTTCAAAGTTTGACCTGATTTCAATAGAAAACCATACAATTATCGGACTTTTTCAAGTTTTTAGGGTCAAAATTTTTACAAAAAATTTTTTTTTCTTTAAACGCCTGTAACTTCTTTATTTTGCGTCCTAGACCCTTCAAAGTTTGACCTGATTTCAATAAAAAACCATACAATTATCGGACTTTTTCAAGTTTTTAGGGTCAAAATTTTTACAAAAAATTTTTTTTTCTTTAAACGCCTGTAACTTCTTTATTTTGCGTCCTAGACCCTTCAAAGTTTGACCTGATTTCAATAGAAAACCATACAATTATCGGACTTTTTCAAGTTTTTAGGGTCAAAATTTTTACAAAAAATTTTTTTTTCTTTAAACGCCTGTAACTTCTTTATTTTGCGTCCTAGACCCTTCAAAGTTTGACCTGATTTCAATAGAAAACCATACAATTTTCGGTCTTTTTTCAAGTTTTTAGGGCCAAAATTTTTACAAAAATTTTTTTTTTCTTTAAACGCCTGTAACTTCTTTATTTTGCGTCCTAGACCCTTCAAAGTTTGACCTGATTTCAATAGAAAACCATACAATTATCGGACTTTTTCAAGTTTTTAGGGTCAAAATTTTTACAAAAAAAATTTTTTTCTTTAAACGCCTGTAACTTCTTTATTTTGCGTCCTAGACCCTTCAAAGTTTGACCTGATTTCAATAGAAAACCATACAATTATCGGACTTTTTCAAGTTTTTAGGGTCAAAATTTTTACAAAAAAATTTTTTTTCTTTAAACGCCTGTAACTTCTTTATTTTGCGTCCTAGACCCTTCAAAATTTGACCTGATTTCAATAGAAAACCATACAATTTTCGGTCTTTTTTCAAGTTTTTAGGGCCAAAATTTTTACAAAAATTTTTTTTTTCTTTAAACGCCTGTAACTTCTTTATTTTGCGTCCTAGACCCTTCAAAGTTTGACCTGATTTCAATAGAAAACCATACAATTTTCGGTCTTTTTTCAAGTTTTTAGGGCCAAAATTTTTACAAAATTTTTTTTTTCTTTAAACGCCTGTAACTTCTTTATTTTGCGTCCTAGACCCTTCAAAGTTTGACCTGATTTCAATAGAAAACCATACAATTATCGGACTTTTTCAAGTTTTTAGGGCCAAAATTTTTACAAAAAAATTTTTTTTCTTTAAACGCCTGTAACTTCTTTATTTTGCGTCCTAGACCCTTCAAAGTTTGACCTGATTTCAATAGAAAACCATACAATTATCGGACTTTTTCAAGTTTTTAGGGTCAAAATTTTTACAAAAAAATTTTTTTTCTTTAAACGCCTGTAACTTCTTTATTTTGCGTCCTAGACCCTTCAAAGTTTGACCTGATTTCAATAGAAAACCATACAATTATCGGACTTTTTCAAGTTTTTAGGGTCAAAATTTTTACAAAAAAATTTTTTTTCTTTAAACGCCTGTAACTTCTTTATTTTGCGTCCTAGACCCTTCAAAGTTTGACCTGATTTCAATAGAAAACCATACAATTATCGGACTTTTTCAAGTTTTTAGGGTCAAAATTTTTACAAAAAAATTTTTTTTCTTTAAACGCCTGTAACTTCTTTATTTTGCGTCCTAGACCCTTCAAAGTTTGACCTGATTTCAATAGAAAACCATACAATTATCGGACTTTTTCAAGTTTTTAGGGTCAAAATTTTTACAAAAAAATTTTTTTTCTTTAAACGCCTGTAACTTCTTTATTTTGCGTCCTAGACCCTTCAAAGTTTGACCTGATTTCAATAGAAAACCATACAATTATCGGACTTTTTCAAGTTTTTAGGGTCAAAATTTTTACAAAAAAATTTTTTTTCTTTAAACGCCTGTAACTTCTTTATTTTGCGTCCTAGACCCTTCAAAGTTTGACCTGATTTCAATAGAAAACCATACAATTATCGGACTTTTTCAAGTTTTTAGGGTCAAAATTTTTACAAAAAATTTTTTTTTCTTTAAACGCCTGTAACTTCTTTATTTTGCGTCCTAGACCCTTCAAAGTTTGACCTGATTTCAATAGAAAACCATACAATTATCGGACTTTTTCAAGTTTTTAGGGTCAAAATTTTTACAAAAAATTTTTTTTTCTTTAAACGCCTGTAACTTCTTTATTTTGCGTCCTAGACCCTTCAAAGTTTGACCTGATTTCAATAGAAAACCATACAATTATCGGACTTTTTCAAGTTTTTAGGGTCAAAATTTTTACAAAAAATTTTTTTTTCTTTAAACGCCTGTAACTTCTTTATTTTGCGTCCTAGACCCTTCAAAGTTTGACCTGATTTCAATAGAAAACCATACAATTTTCGGTCTTTTTTCAAGTTTTTAGGGCCAAAATTTTTACAAAAATTTTTTTTTTCTTTAAACGCCTGTAACTTCTTTATTTTGCGTCCTAGACCCTTCAAAGTTTGACCTGATTTCAATAGAAAACCATACAATTATCGGACTTTTTCAAGTTTTTAGGGTCAAAATTTTTACAAAAAAATTTTTTTTCTTTAAACGCCTGTAACTTCTTTATTTTGCGTCCTAGACCCTTCAAAGTTTGACCTGATTTCAATAGAAAACCATACAATTATCGGACTTTTTCAAGTTTTTAGGGTCAAAATTTTTACAAAAAAATTTTTTTTCTTTAAACGCCTGTAACTTCTTTATTTTGCGTCCTAGACCCTTCAAAGTTTGACCTGATTTCAATAGAAAACCATACAATTTTCGGTCTTTTTTCAAGTTTTTAGGGCCAAAATTTTTACAAAAATTTTTTTTTTCTTTAAACGCCTGTAACTTCTTTATTTTGCGTCCTAGACCCTTCAAAGTTTGACCTGATTTCAATAGAAAACCATACAATTTTCGGTCTTTTTTCAAGTTTTTAGGGCCAAAATTTTTACAAAAAAATTTTTTTTCTTTAAACGCCTGTAACTTCTTTATTTTGCGTCCTAGACCCTTCAAAGTTTGACCTGATTTCAATAGAAAACCATACAATTATCGGACTTTTTCAAGTTTTTAGGGCCAAAATTTTTACAAAAAAATTTTTTTTCTTTAAACGCCTGTAACTTCTTTATTTTGCGTCCTAGACCCTTCAAAGTTTGACCTGATTTCAATAGAAAACCATACAATTATCGGACTTTTTCAAGTTTTTAGGGTCAAAATTTTTACAAAAAATTTTTTTTTCTTTAAACGCCTGTAACTTCTTTATTTTGCGTCCTAGACCCTTCAAAGTTTGACCTGATTTCAATAGAAAACCATACAATTATCGGACTTTTTCAAGTTTTTAGGGTCAAAATTTTTACAAAAAATTTTTTTTTCTTTAAACGCCTGTAACTTCTTTATTTTGCGTCCTAGACCCTTCAAAGTTTGACCTGATTTCAATAGAAAACCATACAATTATCGGACTTTTTCAAGTTTTTAGGGTCAAAATTTTTACAAAAAAAATTTTTTTCTTTAAACGCCTGTAACTTCTTTATTTTGCGTCCTAGACCCTTCAAAGTTTGACCTGATTTCAATAGAAAACCATACAATTATCGGACTTTTTCAAGTTTTTAGGGTCAAAATTTTTACAAAAAAATTTTTTTTCTTTAAACGCCTGTAACTTCTTTATTTTGCGTCCTAGACCCTTCAAAGTTTGACCTGATTTCAATAGAAAACCATACAATTATCGGACTTTTTCAAGTTTTTAGGGTCAAAATTTTTACAAAAAAATTTTTTTTCTTTAAACGCCTGTAACTTCTTTATTTTGCGTCCTAGACCCTTCAAAGTTTGACCTGATTTCAATAGAAAACCATACAATTATCGGACTTTTTCAAGTTTTTAGGGTCAAAATTTTTACAAAAAAATTTTTTTTCTTTAAACGCCTGTAACTTCTTTATTTTGCGTCCTAGACCCTTCAAAGTTTGACCTGATTTCAATAGAAAACCATACAATTATCGGACTTTTTCAAGTTTTTAGGGTCAAAATTTTTACAAAAAATTTTTTTTTCTTTAAACGCCTGTAACTTCTTTATTTTGCGTCCTAGACCCTTCAAAGTTTGACCTGATTTCAATAGAAAACCATACAATTATCGGACTTTTTCAAGTTTTTAGGGTCAAAATTTTTACAAAAAAATTTTTTTTCTTTAAACGCCTGTAACTTCTTTATTTTGCGTCCTAGACCCTTCAAAGTTTGACCTGATTTCAATAGAAAACCATACAATTATCGGACTTTTTCAAGTTTTTAGGGTCAAAATTTTTACAAAAAAATTTTTTTTCTTTAAACGCCTGTAACTTCTTTATTTTGCGTCCTAGACCCTTCAAAGTTTGACCTGATTTCAATAGAAAACCATACAATTATCGGACTTTTTCAAGTTTTTAGGGTCAAAATTTTTACAAAAAAATTTTTTTTCTTTAAACGCCTGTAACTTCTTTATTTTGCGTCCTAGACCCTTCAAAGTTTGACCTGATTTCAATAGAAAACCATACAATTTTCGGTCTTTTTTCAAGTTTTTAGGGCCAAAATTTTTACAAAAATTTTTTTTTCTTTAAACGCCTGTAACTTCTTTATTTTGCGTCCTAGACCCTTCAAAGTTTGACCTGATTTCAATAGAAAACCATACAATTTTCGGTCTTTTTTCAAGTTTTTAGGGCCAAAATTTTTACAAAAATTTTTTTTTTCTTTAAACGCCTGTAACTTCTTTATTTTGCGTCCTAGACCCTTCAAAGTTTGACCTGATTTCAATAGAAAACCATACAATTTTCGGTCTTTTTTCAAGTTTTTAGGGCCAAAATTTTTACAAAAAAATTTTTTTTCTTTAAACGCCTGTAACTTCTTTATTTTGCGTCCTAGACCCTTCAAAGTTTGACCTGATTTCAATAGAAAACCATACAATTTTCGGTCTTTTTTCAAGTTTTTAGGGCCAAAATTTTTACAAAAATTTTTTTTTTCTTTAAACGCCTGTAACTTCTTTATTTTGCGTCCTAGACCCTTCAAAGTTTGACCTGATTTCAATAGAAAACCATACAATTATCGGACTTTTTCAAGTTTTTAGGGTCAAAATTTTTACAAAAAAATTTTTTTTCTTTAAACGCCTGTAACTTCTTTATTTTGCGTCCTAGACCCTTCAAAGTTTGACCTGATTTCAATAGAAAACCATACAATTATCGGACTTTTTCAAGTTTTTAGGGTCAAAATTTTTACAAAAAATTTTTTTTTCTTTAAACGCCTGTAACTTCTTTATTTTGCGTCCTAGACCCTTCAAAGTTTGACCTGATTTCAATAGAAAACCATACAATTATCGGACTTTTTCAAGTTTTTAGGGTCAAAATTTTTACAAAAAAATTTTTTTTCTTTAAACGCCTGTAACTTCTTTATTTTGCGTCCTAGACCCTTCAAAGTTTGACCTGATTTCAATAGAAAACCATACAATTATCGGACTTTTTCAAGTTTTTAGGGTCAAAATTTTTACAAAAAAATTTTTTTTCTTTAAACGCCTGTAACTTCTTTATTTTGCGTCCTAGACCCTTCAAAGTTTGACCTGATTTCAATAGAAAACCATACAATTTTCGGTCTTTTTTCAAGTTTTTAGGGCCAAAATTTTTACAAAAATTTTTTTTTTCTTTAAACGCCTGTAACTTCTTTATTTTGCGTCCTAGACCCTTCAAAGTTTGACCTGATTTCAATAGAAAACCATACAATTATCGGACTTTTTCAAGTTTTTAGGGTCAAAATTTTTACAAAAAAATTTTTTTTCTTTAAACGCCTGTAACTTCTTTATTTTGCGTCCTAGACCCTTCAAAGTTTGACCTGATTTCAATAGAAAACCATACAATTATCGGACTTTTTCAAGTTTTTAGGGTCAAAATTTTTACAAAAAAATTTTTTTTCTTTAAACGCCTGTAACTTCTTTATTTTGCGTCCTAGACCCTTCAAAGTTTGACCTGATTTCAATAGAAAACCATACAATTTTCGGTCTTTTTTCAAGTTTTTAGGGCCAAAATTTTTACAAAAATTTTTTTTTTCTTTAAACGCCTGTAACTTCTTTATTTTGCGTCCTAGACCCTTCAAAGTTTGACCTGATTTCAATAGAAAACCATACAATTTTCGGTCTTTTTCAAGTTTTTAGGGCCAAAATTTTTACAAAAATTTTTTTTTCTTTAAACGCCTGTAACTTCTTTATTTTGCGTCCTAGACCCTTCAAAGTTTGACCTGATTTCAATAGAAAACCATACAATTATCGGACTTTTTCAAGTTTTTAGGGCCAAAATTTTTACAAAAATATTTTTTTTCTTTAAACGCCTGTAACTTCTTTATTTTGCGTCCTAGACCCTTCAAAGTTTGACCTGATTTCAATAGAAAACCATACAATTATCGGACTTTTTCAAGTTTTTAGGGTCAACATTTTTACAAAAAAATTTTTTTTCTTTAAACGCCTGTAACTTCTTTATTTTGCGTCCTAGACCCTTCAAAGTTTGACCTGATTTCAATAGAAAACCATACAATTATCGGACTTTTTCAAGTTTTTAGGGTCAAAATTTTTACAAAAAATTTTTTTTTCTTTAAACGCCTGTAACTTCTTTATTTTGCGTCCTAGACCCTTCAAAGTTTGACCTGATTTCAATAGAAAACCATACAATTATCGGACTTTTTCAAGTTTTTAGGGTCAAAATTTTTACAAAAAAATTTTTTTTCTTTAAACGCCTGTAACTTCTTTATTTTGCGTCCTAGACCCTTCAAAGTTTGACCTGATTTCAATAGAAAACCATACAATTATCGGACTTTTTCAAGTTTTTAGGGTCAAAATTTTTACAAAAAAATTTTTTTTCTTTAAACGCCTGTAACTTCTTTATTTTGCGTCCTAGACCCTTCAAAGTTTGACCTGATTTCAATAGAAAACCATACAATTATCGGACTTTTTCAAGTTTTTAGGGTCAAAATTTTTACAAAAAATTTTTTTTTCTTTAAACGCCTGTAACTTCTTTATTTTGCGTCCTAGACCCTTCAAAGTTTGACCTGATTTCAATAGAAAACCATACAATTATCGGACTTTTTCAAGTTTTTAGGGTCAAAATTTTTACAAAAAAATTTTTTTTCTTTAAACGCCTGTAACTTCTTTATTTTGCGTCCTAGACCCTTCAAAGTTTGACCTGATTTCAATAGAAAACCATACAATTATCGGACTTTTTCAAGTTTTTAGAGTCAAAATTTTTACAAAAAAATTTTTTTTCTTTAAACGCCTGTAACTTCTTTATTTTGCGTCCTAGACCCTTCAAAGTTTGACCTGATTTCAATAGAAAACCATACAATTATCGGACTTTTTCAAGTTTTTAGGGCCAAAATTTTTACAAAAAAATTTTTTTTCTTTAAACGCCTGTAACTTCTTTATTTTGCGTCCTAGACCCTTCAAAGTTTGACCTGATTTCAATAGAAAACCATACAATTATCGGACTTTTTCAAGTTTTTAGGGTCAAAATTTTTACAAAAAAATTTTTTTTCTTTAAACGCCTGTAACTTCTTTATTTTGCGTCCTAGACCCTTCAAAGTTTGACCTGATTTCAATAGAAAACCATACAATTATCGGACTTTTTCAAGTTTTTAGGGTCAAAATTTTTACAAAAAATTTTTTTTTCTTTAAACGCCTGTAACTTCTTTATTTTGCGTCCTAGACCCTTCAAAGTTTGACCTGATTTCAATAGAAAACCATACAATTTTCGGTCTTTTTTCAAGTTTTTAGGGCCAACATTTTTACAAAAAAATTTTTTTTCTTTAAACGCCTGTAACTTCTTTATTTTGCGTCCTAGACCCTTCAAAGTTTGACCTGATTTCAATAGAAAACCATACAATTATCGGACTTTTTCAAGTTTTTAGGGTCAAAGTTTTTACAAAAAAATTTTTTTTCTTTAAACGCCTGTAACTTCTTTATTTTGCGTCCTAGACCCTTCAAAGTTTGACCTGATTTCAATAGAAAACCATACAATTATCGGACTTTTTCAAGTTTTTAGGGTCAAAATTTTTACAAAAAAATTTTTTTTCTTTAAACGCCTGTAACTTCTTTATTTTGCGTCCTAGACCCTTCAAAGTTTGACCTGATTTCAATAGAAAACCATACAATTATCGGACTTTTTCAAGTTTTTAGGGTCAAAATTTTTACAAAAAAATTTTTTTTCTTTAAACGCCTGTAACTTCTTTATTTTGCGTCCTAGACCCTTCAAAGTTTGACCTGATTTCAATAGAAAACCATACAATTATCGGACTTTTTCAAGTTTTTAGGGTCAAAATTTTTACAAAAAAATTTTTTTTCTTTAAACGCCTGTAACTTCTTTATTTTGCGTCCTAGACCCTTCAAAGTTTGACCTGATTTCAATAGAAAACCATACAATTATCGGACTTTTTCAAGTTTTTAAGGTCAACATTTTTACAAAAAAATTTTTTTTCTTTAAACGCCTGTAACTTCTTTATTTTGCGTCCTAGACCCTTCAAAGTTTGACCTGATTTCAATAGAAAACCATACAATTATCGGACTTTTTCAAGTTTTTAGGGTCAAAATTTTTACAAAAAAATTTTTTTTCTTTAAACGCCTGTAACTTCTTTATTTTGCGTCCTAGACCCTTCAAAGTTTGACCTGATTTCAATAGAAAACCATACAATTATCGGACTTTTTCAAGTTTTTAGGGTCAAAATTTTTACAAAAAAATTTTTTTTCTTTAAACGCCTGTAACTTCTTTATTTTGCGTCCTAGACCCTTCAAAGTTTGACCTGATTTCAATAGAAAACCATACAATTATCGGACTTTTTCAAGTTTTTAGGGTCAAAATTTTTACAAAAAAATTTTTTTCTTTAAACGCCTGTAACTTCTTTATTTTGCGTCCTAGACCCTTCAAAGTTTGACCTGATTTCAATAGAAAACCATACAATTATCGGACTTTTTCAAGTTTTTAGAGTCAAAATTTTTACAAAAAAAATTTTTTTCTTTATACGCCTGTAACTTCTTTATTTTGCGTCCTAGACCCTTCAAAGTTTGACCTGATTTCAATAGAAAACCATACAATTATCGGACTTTTTCAAGTTTTTAGGGTCAAAATTTTTACAAAAAAATTTTTTTTCTTTAAACGCCTGTAACTTCTTTATTTTGCGTCCTAGACCCTTCAAAGTTTGACCTGATTTCAATAGAAAACCATACAATTATCGGACTTTTTCAAGTTTTTAGGGTCAAAATTTTTACAAAAAAAATTTTTTTCTTTAAACGCCTGTAACTTCTTTATTTTGCGTCCTAGACCCTTCAAAGTTTGACCTGATTTCAATAGAAAACCATACAATTTTCGGTCTTTTTTTCAAGTTTTTAGGGTCAAAATTTTTACAAAAATTTTTTTTTTCTTTAAACGCCTGTAACTTTTTTATTTTGCGTCCTAGACCCTTCAAAGTTTGACCTGATTTCAATAGAAAACCATACAATTATCGGACTTTTTCAAGTTTTTAGGGTCAAAATTTTTACAAAAAAATTTTTTTTCTTTAAACGCCTGTAACTTCTTTATTTTGCGTCCTAGACCCTTCAAAGTTTGACCTGATTTCAATAGAAAACCATACAATTATCGGACTTTTTCAAGTTTTTAGGGTCAAAATTTTCACAAAAAATTTTTTTTTCTTTAAACGCCTGTAACTTCTTTATTTTGCGTCCTAGACCCTTCAAAGTTTGACCTGATTTCAATAGAAAACCATACAATTATCGGACTTTTTCAAGTTTTTAGGGTCAAAATTTTTACAAAAATTTTTTTTTTCTTTAAACGCCTGTAACTTCTTTATTTTGCGTCCTAGACCCTTCAAAGTTTGACCTGATTTCAATAGAAAACCATACAATTATCGGACTTTTTCAAGTTTTTAGGGTCAAAATTTTTACAAAAAAATTTTTTTTCTTTAAACGCCTGTAACTTCTTTATTTTGCGTCCTAGACCCTTCAAAGTTTGACCTGATTTCAATAGAAAACCATACAATTTTCGGTCTTTTTTCAAGTTTTTAAGGCCAAAATTTTTACAAAAAAATTTTTTTTCTTTAAACGCCTGTAACTTCTTTATTTTGCGTCCTAGACCCTTCAAAGTTTGACCTGATTTCAATAGAAAACCATACAATTATCGGACTTTTTCAAGTTTTTAGGGTCAAAATTTTTACAAAAATTTTTTTTTTCTTTAAACGCCTGTAACTTCTTTATTTTGCGTCCTAGACCCTTCAAAGTTTGACCTGATTTCAATAGAAAACCATACAATTATCGGACTTTTTCAAGTTTTTAGGGTCAAAATTTTTACAAAAAATTTTTTTTTCTTTAAACGCCTGTAACTTCTTTATTTTGCGTCCTAGACCCTTCAAAGTTTGACCTGATTTCAATAGAAAACCATACAATTATCGGACTTTTTCAAGTTTTTAGGGTCAAAATTTTTACAAAAAAATTTTTTTTCTTTAAACGCCTGTAACTTCTTTATTTTGCGTCCTAGACCCTTCAAAGTTTGACCTGATTTCAATAGAAAACCATACAATTATCGGACTTTTTCAAGTTTTTAGGGTCAAAATTTTTACACAAAAATTTTTTTTCTTTAAACGCCTGTAACTTCTTTATTTTGCGTCCTAGACCCTTCAAAGTTTGACCTGATTTCAATAGAAAACCATACAATTATCGGACTTTTTCAAGTTTTTAGGGTCAAAATTTTTACAAAAAAATTTTTTTTTCTTTAAACGCCTGTAACTTCTTTATTTTGCGTCCTAGACCCTTCAAAGTTTGACCTGATTTCAATAGAAAACCATACAATTATCGGACTTTTTCAAGTTTTTAGGGTCAAAATTTTTACAAAAAAAATTTTTTTTTTTTAAACGCCTGTAACTTCTTTATTTTGCGTCCTAGACCCTTCAAAGTTTGACCTGATTTCAATAGAAAACCATACAATTATCGGACTTTTTCAAGTTTTTAGGGTCAAAATTTTTACAAAAAAATTTTTTTTCTTTAAACGCCTGTAACTTCTTTATTTTGCGTCCTAGACCCTTCAAAGTTTGACCTGATTTCAATAGAAAACCATACAATTATCGGACTTTTTCAAGTTTTTAGGGTCAAAATTTTTACAAAAAAATTTTTTTTCTTTAAACGCCTGTAACTTCTTTATTTTGCGTCCTAGACCCTTCAAAGTTTGACCTGATTTCAATAGAAAACCATACAATTATCGGACTTTTTCAAGTTTTTAGGGTCAAAATTTTTACAAAAAAATTTTTTTTCTTTAAACGCCTGTAACTTCTTTATTTTGCGTCCTAGACCCTTCAAAGTTTGACCTGATTTCAATAGAAAACCATACAATTATCGGACTTTTTCAAGTTTTTAGAGTCAAAATTTTTACAAAAAAATTTTTTTTCTTTAAACGCCTGTAACTTCTTTATTTTGCGTCCTAGACCCTTCAAAGTTTGACCTGATTTCAATAGAAAACCATACAATTATCGGACTTTTTCAAGTTTTTAGGGCCAAAATTTTTACAAAAAAATTTTTTTTCTTTAAACGCCTGTAACTTCTTTATTTTGCGTCCTAGACCCTTCAAAGTTTGACCTGATTTCAATAGAAAACCATACAATTATCGGACTTTTTCAAGTTTTTAGGGTCAAAATTTTTACAAAAAATTTTTTTTCTTTAAACGCCTGTAACTTCTTTATTTTGCGTCCTAGACCCTTCAAAGTTTGACCTGATTTCAATAGAAAACCATACAATTATCGGACTTTTTCAAGTTTTTAGGGTCAAAATTTTTACAAAAAATTTTTTTTTCTTTAAACGCCTGTAACTTCTTTATTTTGCGTCCTAGACCCTTCAAAGTTTGACCTGATTTCAATAGAAAACCATACAATTATCGGACTTTTTCAAGTTTTTAGGGTCAAAATTTTTACAAAAAAAAATTTTTTCTTTAAACGCCTGTAACTTCTTTATTTTGCGTCCTAGACCCTTCAAAGTTTGACCTGATTTCAATAGAAAACCATACAATTATCGGACTTTTTCAAGTTTTCAGGGTCAAAATTTTTACAAAAAAATTTTTTTTCTTTAAACGCCTGTAACTTCTTTATTTTGCGTCCTAGACCCTTCAAAGTTTGACCTGATTTCAATAGAAAACCATACAATTATCGGACTTTTTCAAGTTTTTAGAGTCAAAATTTTTACAAAAAAATTTTTTTTCTTTAAACGCCTGTAACTTCTTTATTTTGCGTCCTAGACCCTTCAAAGTTTGACCTGATTTCAATAGAAAACCATACAATTATCGGACTTTTTCAAGTTTTTAGGGCCAAAATTTTTACAAAAAAATTTTTTTTCTTTAAACGCCTGTAACTTCTTTATTTTGCGTCCTAGACCCTTCAAAGTTTGACCTGATTTCAATAGAAAACCATACAATTATCGGACTTTTTCAAGTTTTTAGGGTCAAAATTTTTACAAAAAAATTTTTTTTCTTTAAACGCCTGTAACTTCTTTATTTTGCGTCCTAGACCCTTCAAAGTTTGACCTGATTTCAATAGAAAACCATACAATTATCGGACTTTTTCAAGTTTTTAGGGTCAAAATTTTTACAAAAAATTTTTTTTTCTTTAAACGCCTGTAACTTCTTTATTTTGCGTCCTAGACCCTTCAAAGTTTGACCAGATTTCAATAGAAAACCATACAATTATCGGACTTTTTCAAGTTTTTAGGGTCAAAATTTTTACAAAAAAATTTTTTTTCTTTAAACGCCTGTAACTTCTTTATTTTGCGTCCTAGACCCTTCAAAGTTTGACCTGATTTCAATAGAAAACCATACAATTATCGGACTTTTTCAAGTTTTTAGGGTCAAAATTTTTACAAAAAAATTTTTTTTCTTTAAACGCCTGTAACTTCTTTATTTTGCGTCCTAGACCCTTCAAAGTTTGACCTGATTTCAATAGAAAACCATACAATTATCGGGCTTTTTCAAGTTTTTAGGGTCAAAATTTTTACAAAAAATTTTTTTTTCTTTAAACGCCTGTAACTTCTTTATTTTGCGTCCTAGACCCTTCAAAGTTTGACCTGATTTCAATAGAAAACCATACAATTATCGGACTTTTTCAAGTTTTTAGGGTCAAAATTTTTACAAAAAATTTTTTTTTCTTTAAACGCCTGTAACTTCTTTATTTTGCGTCCTAGACCCTTCAAAGTTTGACCTGATTTCAATAGAAAACCATACAATTATCGGACTTTTTCAAGTTTTTAGAGTCAAAATTTTTACAAAAAAATTTTTTTTCTTTAAACGCCTGTAACTTCTTTATTTTGCGTCCTAGACCCTTCAAAGTTTGACCTGATTTCAATAGAAAACCATACAATTATCGGACTTTTTCAAGTTTTTAGGGCCAAAATTTTTACAAAAAAATTTTTTTTCTTTAAACGCCTGTAACTTCTTTATTTTGCGTCCTAGACCCTTCAAAGTTTGACCTGATTTCAATAGAAAACCATACAATTATCGGACTTTTTCAAGTTTGTAGGGTCAAAATTTTTACAAAAAATTTTTTTTTCTTTAAACGCCTGTAACTTCTTTATTTTGCGTCCTAGACCCTTCAAAGTTTGACCTGATTTCAATAGAAAACCATACAATTATCGGACTTTTTCAAGTTTTTAGGGTCAAAATTTTTACAAAAAATTTTTTTTTCTTTAAACGCCTGTAACTTCTTTATTTTGCGTCCTAGACCCTTCAAAGTTTGACCTGATTTCAATAGAAAACCATACAATTATCGGACTTTTTCAAGTTTTTAGAGTCAAAATTTTTACAAAAAAATTTTTTTTCTTTAAACGCCTGTAACTTCTTTATTTTGCGTCCTAGACCCTTCAAAGTTTGACCTGATTTCAATAGAAAACCATACAATTATCGGACTTTTTCAAGTTTTTAGGGCCAAAATTTTTACAAAAAAATTTTTTTTCTTTAAACGCCTGTAACTTCTTTATTTTGCGTCCTAGACCCTTCAAAGTTTGACCTGATTTCAATAGAAAACCATACAATTATCGGACTTTTTCAAGTTTGTAGGGTCAAAATTTTTACAAAAAATTTTTTTTTCTTTAAACGCCTGTAACTTCTTTATTTTGCGTCCTAGACCCTTCAAAGTTTGACCTGATTTCAATAGAAAACCATACAATTATCGGACTTTTTCAAGTTTTTAGGGTCAAAATTTTTACAAAAAATTTTTTTTTCTTTAAACGCCTGTAACTTCTTTATTTTGCGTCCTAGACCCTTCAAAGTTTGACCTGATTTCAATAGAAAACCATACAATTATCGGACTTTTTCAAGTTTTTAGGGTCAAAATTTTTACAAAAAAATTTTTTTTCTTTAAACGCCTGTAACTTCTTTATTTTGCGTCCTAGACCCTTCAAAGTTTGACCTGATTTCAATAGAAAACCATACAATTATCGGACTTTTTCAAGTTTTTAGGGTCAAAATTTTTACAAAAAAATTTTTTTTCTTTAAACGCCTGTAACTTCTTTATTTTGCGTCCTAGACCCTTCAAAGTTTGACCTGATTTCAATAGAAAACCATACAATTATCGGACTTTTTCAAGTTTTTAGGGTCAAAATTTTTACAAAAAAATTTTTTTTCTTTAAACGCCTGTAACTTCTTTATTTTGCGTCCTAGACCCTTCAAAGTTTGACCTGATTTCAATAGAAAACCATACAATTATCGGACTTTTTCAAGTTTTTAGGGTCAAAATTTTTACAAAAAAATTTTTTTTCTTTAAACGCCTGTAACTTCTTTATTTTGCGTCCTAGACCCTTCAAAGTTTGACCTGATTTCAATAGAAAACCATACAATTATCGGACTTTTTCAAGTTTTTAGGGTCAAAATTTTTACAAAAAATTTTTTTTTCTTTAAACGCCTGTAACTTCTTTATTTTGCGTCCTAGACCCTTCAAAGTTTGACCTGATTTCAATAGAAAACCATACAATTATCGGACTTTTTCAAGTTTTTAGGGTCAAAATTTTTACAAAAAAATTTTTTTTCTTTAAACGCCTGTAACTTCTTTATTTTGCGTCCTAGACCCTTCAAAGTTTGACCTGGTTTCAATAGAAAACCATACAATTATCGGACTTTTTCAAGTTTTTAGAGTCAAAATTTTTACAAAAAAATTTTTTTTCTTTAAACGCCTGTAACTTCTTTATTTTGCGTCCTAGACCCTTCAAAGTTTGACCTGATTTCAATAGAAAACCATACAATTATCGGACTTTTTCAAGTTTTTAGGGCCAAAATTTTTACAAAAAAATTTTTTTTCTTTAAACGCCTGTAACTTCTTTATTTTGCGTCCTAGACCCTTCAAAGTTTGACCTGATTTCAATAGAAAACCATACAATTATCGGACTTTTTCAAGTTTTTAGGGTCAAAATTTTTACAAAAAAATTTTTTTTCTTTAAACGCCTGTAACTTCTTTATTTTGCGTCCTAGACCCTTCAAAGTTTGACCTGATTTCAATAGAAAACCATACAATTATCGGACTTTTTCAAGTTTTTAGGGTCAAAATTTTTACAAAAAATTTTTTTTTCTTTAAACGCCTGTAACTTCTTTATTTTGCGTCCTAGACCCTTCAAAGTTTGACCTGATTTCAATAGAAAACCATACAATTTTCGGTCTTTTTTCAAGTTTTTAGGGCCAAAATTTTTACAAAAAAATTTTTTTTCTTTAAACGCCTGTAACTTCTTTATTTTGCGTCCTAGACCCTTCAAAGTTTGACCTGATTTCAATAGAAAACCATACAATTATCGGACTTTTTCAAGTTTTTAGGGTCAAAATTTTTACAAAAAATTTTTTTTTCTTTAAACGCCTGTAACTTCTTTATTTTGCGTCCTAGACCCTTCAAAGTTTGACCTGATTTCAATAGAAAACCATACAATTATCGGACTTTTTCAAGTTTTTAGGGTCAAAATTTTTACAAAAAATTTTTTTTTCTTTAAACGCCTGTAACTTCTTTATTTTGCGTCCTAGACCCTTCAAAGTCTGACCTGATTTCAATAGAAAACCATACAATTATCGGACTTTTCCAAGTTTTTAGGGTCAAAATTTTTACAAAAAAATTTTTTTTCTTTAAACGCCTGTAACTTCTTTATTTTGCGTCCTAGACCCTTCAAAGTTTGACCTGATTTCAATAGAAAACCATACAATTATCGGACTTTTTCAAGTTTTTAGGGTCAAAATTTTTACAAAAATTTTTTTTTTCTTTAAACGCCTGTAACTTCTTTATTTTGCGTCCTAGACCCTTCAAAGTTTGACCTGATTTCAATAGAAAACCATACAATTATCGGACTTTTTCAAGTTTTTAGGGTCAAAATTTTTACAAAAAATTTTTTTTTCTTTAAACGCCTGTAACTTCTTTATTTTGCGTCCTAGACCCTTCAAAGTTTGACCTGATTTCAATAGAAAACCATACAATTATCGGACTTTTTCAAGTTTTTAGGGTCAAAATTTTTACAAAAAATTTTTTTTTCTTTAAACGCCTGTAACTTCTTTATTTTGCGTCCTAGACCCTTCAAAGTTTGACCTGATTTCAATAGAAAACCATACAATTATCGGACTTTTTCAAGTTTTTAGGGTCAAAATTTTTACAAAAAATTTTTTTTTCTTTAAACGCCTGTAACTTCTTTATTTTGCGTCCTAGACCCTTCAAAGTTTGACCTGATTTCAATAGAAAACCATACAATTATCGGACTTTTTCAAGTTTTTAGAGTCAAAATTTTTACAAAAAATTTTTTTTCTTTAAACGCCTGTAACTTCTTTATTTTGCGTCCTAGACCCTTCAAAGTTTGACCTGATTTCAATAGAAAACCATACAATTATCGGACTTTTTCAAGTTTTTAGGGCCAAAATTTTTACAAAAAAATTTTTTTTCTTTAAACGCCTGTAACTTCTTTATTTTGCGTCCTAGACCCTTCAAAGTTTGACCTGATTTCAATAGAAAACCATACAATTATCGGACTTTTTCAAGTTTTTAGGGTCAAAATTTTTACAAAAAAATTTTTTTTCTTTAAACGCCTGTAACTTCTTTATTTTGCGTCCTAGACCCTTCAAAGTTTGACCTGATTTCAATAGAAAACCATACAATTATCGGACTTTTTCAAGTTTTTAGGGTCAAAATTTTTACAAAAAAATTTTTTTTCTTTAAACGCCTGTAACTTCTTTATTTTGCGTCCTAGACCCTTCAAAGTTTGACCTGATTTCAATAGAAAACCATACAATTATCGGACTTTTTCAAGTTTTTAGGGTCAAAATTTTTACAAAAAAATTTTTTTTCTTTAAACGCCTGTAACTTCTTTATTTTGCGTCCTAGACCCTTCAAAGTTTGACCTGATTTCAATAGAAAACCATACAATTATCGGACTTTTTCAAGTTTTTAGGGTCATAATTTTTACAAAAAAATTTTTTTTCTTTAAACGCCTGTAACTTCTTTATTTTGCGTCCTAGACCCTTCAAAGTTTGACCTGATTTCAATAGAAAACCATACAATTATCGGACTTTTTCAAGTTTTTAGGGTCAAAATTTTTACAAAAAATTTTTTTTTCTTTAAACGCCTGTAACTTCTTTATTTTGCGTCCTAGACCCTTCAAAGTTTGACCTGATTTCAATAGAAAACCATACAATTATCGGACTTTTTCAAGTTTTTAGGGTCAAAATTTTTACAAAAAATTTTTTTTTCTTTAAACGCCTGTAACTTCTTTATTTTGCGTCCTAGACCCTTCAAAGTTTGACCTGATTTCAATAGAAAACCATACAATTTTCGGTCTTTTTTCAAGTTTTTAGGGCCAAAATTTTTACAAAAAGATTTTTTTTCTTTAAACGCCTGTAACTTCTTTATTTTGCGTCCTAGACCCTTCAAAGTTTGACCTGATTTCAATAGAAAACCATACAATTATCGGACTTTTTCAAGTTTTTAGGGTCAAAATTTTTACAAAAAAATTTTTTTTCTTTAAACGCCTGTAACTTCTTTATTTTGCGTCCTAGACCCTTCAAAGTTTGACCTGATTTCAATAGAAAACCATACAATTTTCGGTCTTTTTTCAAGTTTTTAGGGTCAAAATTTTTACAAAAAAAATTTTTTTCTTTAAACGCCCGTAACTTCTTTATTTTGCGTCCTAGACCCTTCAAAGTTTGACCTGATTTCAATAGAAAACCATACAATTATCGGACTTTTTCAAGTTTTTAGGGTCAAAATTTTTACAAAAAATTTTTTTTTCTTTAAACGCCTGTAACTTCTTTATTTTGCGTCCTAGACCCTTCAAAGTTTGACCTGATTTCAATAGAAAACCATACAATTTTCGGTCTTTTTTCAAGTTTTTAGGGCCAAAATTTTTACAAAAAAATTTTTTTTCTTTAAACGCCTGTAACTTCTTTATTTTGCGTCCTAGACCCTTCAAAGTTTGACCTGATTTCAATAGAAAACCATACAATTATCGGACTTTTTCAAGTTTTTAGGGTCAAAATTTTTACAAAAAAATTTTTTTTCTTTAAACGCCTGTAACTTCTTTATTTTGCGTCCTAGACCCTTCAAAGTTTGACCTGATTTCAATAGAAAACCATACAATTATCGGACTTTTTCAAGTTTTTAGGGTCAAAATTTTTACAAAAAAATTTTTTTTCTTTAAACGCCTGTAACTTCTTTATTTTGCGTCCTAGACCCTTCAAAGTTTGACCTAATTTCAATAGAAAACCATACAATTATCGGACTTTTTCAAGTTTTTAGGGTCAAAATTTTTACAAAAAATTTTTTTTTCTTTAAACGCCTGTAACTTCTTTATTTTGCGTCCTAGACCCTTCAAAGTTTGACCTGATTTCAATAGAAAACCATACAATTATCGGACTTTTTCAAGTTTTTAGGGTCAAAATTTTTACAAAAAAATTTTTTTTCTTTAAACGCCTGTAACTTCTTTATTTTGCGTCCTAGACCCTTCAAAGTTTGACCTGATTTCAATAGAAAACCATACAATTTTCGGTCTTTTTTCAAGTTTTTAGGGCCAAAATTTTTACAAAAAAATTTTTTTTCTTTAAACGCCTGTAACTTCTTTATTTTGCGTCCTAGACCCTTCAAAGTTTGACCTGATTTCAATAGAAAACCATACAATTATCGGACTTTTTCAAGTTTTTAGGGTCAAAATTTTTACAAAAAAATTTTTTTTCTTTAAACGCCTGTAACTTCTTTATTTTGCGTCCTAGACCCTTCAAAGTTTGACCTGATTTCAATAGAAAACCATACAATTATCGGACTTTTTCAAGTTTTTAGGGTCAAAATTTTTACAAAAAAATTTTTTTTCTTTAAACGCCTGTAACTTCTTTATTTTGCGTCCTAGACCCTTCAAAGTTTGACCTGATTTCAATAGAAAACCATACAATTATCGGACTTTTTCAAGTTTTTAGGGTCAAAATTTTTACAAAAAAATTTTTTTTCTTTAAACGCCTGTAACTTCTTTATTTTGCGTCCTAGACCCTTCAAAGTTTGACCTGATTTCAATAGAAAACCATACAATTATCGGACTTTTTCAAGTTTTTAGGGTCAAAATTTTTACAAAAAATTTTTTTTTCTTTAAACGCCTGTAACTTCTTTATTTTGCGTCCTAGACCCTTCAAAGTTTGACCTGATTTCAATAGAAAACCATACAATTATCGGACTTTTTCAAGTTTTTAGGGTCAAAATTTTTACAAAAAAATTGTTTTTCTTTAAACGCCTGTAACTTCTTTATTTTGCGTCCTAGACCCTTCAAAGTTTGACCTGATTTCAATAGAAAACCATACAATTATCGGACTTTTTCAAGTTTTTAGGGTCAAAATTTTTACAAAAAAATTTTTTTTCTTTAAACGCCTGTAACTTCTTTATTTTGCGTCCTAGACCCTTCAAAGTTTGACCTGATTTCAATAGAAAACCATACAATTATCGGACTTTTTCAAGTTTTTAGAGTCAAAATTTTTACAAAAAAATTTTTTTTCTTTAAACGCCTGTAACTTCTTTATTTTGCGTCCTAGACCCTTCAAAGTTTGACCTGATTTCAATAGAAAACCATACAATTATCGGACTTTTTCAAGTTTTTAGGGTCAAAATTTTTACAAAAAAATTTTTTTTCTTTAAACGCCTGTAACTTCTTTATTTTGCGTCCTAGACCCTTCAAAGTTTGACCTGATTTCAATAGAAAACCATACAATTATCGGACTTTTTCAAGTTTTTAGGGTCAAAATTTTTACAAAAAAAATTTTTTTTCTTTAAACGCCTGTAACTTCTTTATTTTGCGTCCTAGACCCTTCAAAGTTTGACCTGATTTCAATAGAAAACCATACAATTATCGGACTTTTTCAAGTTTTTAGGGTCAAAATTTTTACAAAAAAATTTTTTTTCTTTAAACGCCTGTAACTTCTTTATTTTGCGTCCTAGACCCTTCAAAGTTTGACCTGATTTCAATAGAAAACCATACAATTATCGGACTTTTTCAAGTTTTTAGGGTCAAAATTTTTACAAAAAAATTTTTTTTCTTTAAACGCCTGTAACTTCTTTATTTTGCGTCCTAGACCCTTCAAAGTTTGACCTGATTTCAATAGAAAACCATACAATTATCGGACTTTTTCAAGTTTTTAGGGTCAAAATTTTTACAAAAAAATTTTTTTTCTTTAAACGCCTGTAACTTCTTTATTTTGCGTCCTAGACCCTTCAAAGTTTGACCTGATTTCAATAGAAAACCATACAATTATCGGACTTTTTCAAGTTTTTAGAGTCAAAATTTTTACAAAAAAATTTTTTTTCTTTAAACGCCTGTAACTTCTTTATTTTGCGTCCTAGACCCTTCAAAGTTTGACCTGATTTCAATAGAAAACCATACAATTATCGGACTTTTTCAAGTTTTTAGGGCCAAAATTTTTACAAAAAAATTTTTTTTCTTTAAACGCCTGTAACTTCTTTATTTTGCGTCCTAGACCCTTCAAAGTTTGACCTGATTTCAATAGAAAACCATACAATTATCGGACTTTTTCAAGTTTTTAGGGTCAAAATTTTTACAAAAAATTTTTTTTCTTTAAACGCCTGTAACTTCTTTATTTTGCGTCCTAGACCCTTCAAAGTTTGACCTGATTTCAATAGAAAACCATACAATTATCGGACTTTTTCAAGTTTTTAGGGTCAAAATTTTTACAAAAAATTTTTTTTTCTTTAAACGCCTGTAACTTCTTTATTTTGCGTCCTAGACCCTTCAAAGTTTGACCTGATTTCAATAGAAAACCATACAATTATCGGACTTTTTCAAGTTTTTAGGGTCAAAATTTTTACAAAAAAAAATTTTTTCTTTAAACGCCTGTAACTTCTTTATTTTGCGTCCTAGACCCTTCAAAGTTTGACCTGATTTCAATAGAAAACCATACAATTATCGGACTTTTTCAAGTTTTCAGGGTCAAAATTTTTACAAAAAAATTTTTTTTCTTTAAACGCCTGTAACTTCTTTATTTTGCGTCCTAGACCCTTCAAACTTTGACCTGATTTCAATAGAAAACCATACAATTATCGGACTTTTTCAAGTTTTTAGGGTCAAAATTTTTACAAAAAAATTTTTTTTCTTTAAACGCCTGTAACTTCTTTATTTTGCGTCCTAGACCCTTCAAAGTTTGACCTGATTTCAATAGAAAACCATACAATTATCGGACTTTTTCAAGTTTTCAGGGTCAAAATTTTTACAAAAAAATTTTTTTTCTTTAAACGCCTGTAACTTCTTTATTTTGCGTCCTAGACCCTTCAAAGTTTGACCTGATTTCAATAGAAAACCATACAATTATCGGACTTTTTCAAGTTTTTAGGGTCAAAATTTTTACAAAAAAATTTTTTTTCTTTAAACGCCTGTAACTTCTTTATTTTGCGTCCTAGACCCTTCAAAGTTTGACCTGATTTCAATAGAAAACCATACAATTATCGGACTTTTTCAAGTTTTTAGAGTCAAAATTTTTACAAAAAAATTTTTTTTCTTTAAACGCCTGTAACTTCTTTATTTTGCGTCCTAGACCCTTCAAAGTTTGACCTGATTTCAATAGAAAACCATACAATTATCGGACTTTTTCAAGTTTTTAGGGCCAAAATTTTTACAAAAAAATTTTTTTTCTTTAAACGCCTGTAACTTCTTTATTTTGCGTCCTAGACCCTTCAAAGTTTGACCTGATTTCAATAGAAAACCATACAATTATCGGACTTTTTCAAGTTTTTAGGGTCAAAATTTTTACAAAATTTTTTTTTTCTTTAAACGCCTGTAACTTCTTTATTTTGCGTCCTAGACCCTTCAAAGTTTGACCTGATTTCAATAGAAAACCATACAATTATCGGACTTTTTCAAGTTTTTAGGGTCAAAATTTTTACAAAAAATTTTTTTTTCTTTAAACGCCTGTAACTTCTTTATTTTGCGTCCTAGACCCTTCAAAGTTTGACCTGATTTCAATAGAAAACCATACAATTATCGGACTTTTTCAAGTTTTTAGGGTCAAAATTTTTACAAAAAAAAATTTTTTCTTTAAACGCCTGTAACTTCTTTATTTTGCGTCCTAGACCCTTCAAAGTTTGACCTGATTTCAATAGAAAACCATACAATTATCGGACTTTTTCAAGTTTTCAGGGTCAAAATTTTTACAAAAAAATTTTTTTTCTTTAAACGCCTGTAACTTCTTTATTTTGCGTCCTAGACCCTTCAAAGTTTGATCTGATTTCAATAGAAAACCATACAATTATCGGACTTTTTCAAGTTTTTAGAGTCAAAATTTTTACAAAAAAATTTTTTTTCTTTAAACGCCTGTAACTTCTTTATTTTGCGTCCTAGACCCTTCAAAGTTTGACCTGATTTCAATAGAAAACCATACAATTATCGGACTTTTTCAAGTTTTTAGGGCCAAAATTTTTACAAAAAAATTTTTTTTCTTTAAACGCCTGTAACTTCTTTATTTTGCGTCCTAGACCCTTCAAAGTTTGACCTGATTTCAATAGAAAACCATACAATTATCGGACTTTTTCAAGTTTTTAGGGTCAAAATTTTTACAAAAAAATTTTTTTTCTTTAAACGCCTGTAACTTCTTTATTTTGCGTCCTAGACCCTTCAAAGTTTGACCTGATTTCAATAGAAAACCATACAATTATCGGACTTTTTCAAGTTTTTAGGGTCAAAATTTTTACAAAAAATTTTTTTTTCTTTAAACGCCTGTAACTTCTTTATTTTGCGTCCTAGACCCTTCAAAGTTTGACCTGATTTCAATAGAAAACCATACAATTATCGGACTTTTTCAAGTTTTTAGGGTCAAAATTTTTACAAAAAAATTTTTTTTCTTTAAACGCCTGTAACTTCTTTATTTTGCGTCCTAGACCCTTCAAAGTTTGACCTGATTTCAATAGAAAACCATACAATTATCGGACTTTTTCAAGTTTTTAGGGTCAAAATTTTTACAAAAAAATTTTTTTTCTTTAAACGCCTGTAACTTCTTTATTTTGCGTCCTAGACCCTTCAAAGTTTGACCTGATTTCAATAGAAAACCATACAATTATCGGGCTTTTTCAAGTTTTTAGGGTCAAAATTTTTACAAAAAATTTTTTTTTCTTTAAACGCCTGTAACTTCTTTATTTTGCGTCCTAGACCCTTCAAAGTTTGACCTGATTTCAATAGAAAACCATACAATTATCGGACTTTTTCAAGTTTTTAGGGTCAAAATTTTTACAAAAAATTTTTTTTTCTTTAAACGCCTGTAACTTCTTTATTTTGCGTCCTAGACCCTTCAAAGTTTGACCTGATTTCAATAGAAAACCATACAATTATCGGACTTTTTCAAGTTTTTAGAGTCAAAATTTTTACAAAAAAATTTTTTTTCTTTAAACGCCTGTAACTTCTTTATTTTGCGTCCTAGACCCTTCAAAGTTTGACCTGATTTCAATAGAAAACCATACAATTATCGGACTTTTTCAAGTTTTTAGGGCCAAAATTTTTACAAAAAAATTTTTTTTCTTTAAACGCCTGTAACTTCTTTATTTTGCGTCCTAGACCCTTCAAAGTTTGACCTGATTTCAATAGAAAACCATACAATTATCGGACTTTTTCAAGTTTGTAGGGTCAAATTTTTACAAAAAATTTTTTTTTCTTTAAACGCCTGTAACTTCTTTATTTTGCGTCCTAGACCCTTCAAAGTTTGACCTGATTTCAATAGAAAACCATACAATTATCGGACTTTTTCAAGTTTTTAGGGTCAAAATTTTTACAAAAAATTTTTTTTTCTTTAAACGCCTGTAACTTCTTTATTTTGCGTCCTAGACCCTTCAAAGTTTGACCTGATTTCAATAGAAAACCATACAATTATCGGACTTTTTCAAGTTTTTAGGGTCAAAATTTTTACAAAAAAATTTTTTTTCTTAAACGCCTGTAACTTCTTTATTTTGCGTCCTAGACCCTTCAAAGTTTGACCTGATTTCAATAGAAAACCATACAATTATCGGACTTTTTCAAGTTTTTAGGGTCAAAATTTTTACAAAAAAATTTTTTTTCTTTAAACGCCTGTAACTTCTTTATTTTGCGTCCTAGACCCTTCAAAGTTTGACCTGATTTCAATAGAAAACCATACAATTATCGGACTTTTTCAAGTTTTTAGGGTCAAAATTTTTACAAAAAAATTTTTTTTCTTTAAACGCCTGTAACTTCTTTATTTTGCGTCCTAGACCCTTCAAAGTTTGACCTGATTTCAATAGAAAACCATACAATTATCGGACTTTTTCAAGTTTTTAGGGTCAAAATTTTTACAAAAAAATTTTTTTTCTTTAAACGCCTGTAACTTCTTTATTTTGCGTCCTAGACCCTTCAAAGTTTGACCTGATTTCAATAGAAAACCATACAATTATCGGACTTTTTCAAGTTTTTAGGGTCAAAATTTTTACAAAAAATTTTTTTTTTCTTTAAACGCCTGTAACTTCTTTATTTTGCGTCCTAGACCCTTCAAAGTTTGACCTGATTTCAATAGAAAACCATACAATTATCGGACTTTTTCAAGTTTTTAGGGTCAAAATTTTTACAAAAAAATTTTTTTTCTTTAAACGCCTGTAACTTCTTTATTTTGCGTCCTAGACCCTTCAAAGTTTGACCTGATTTCAATAGAAAACCATACAATTATCGGACTTTTTCAAGTTTTTAGAGTCAAAATTTTTACAAAAAAATTTTTTTTCTTTAAACGCCTGTAACTTCTTTATTTTGCGTCCTAGACCCTTCAAAGTTTGACCTGATTTCAATAGAAAACCATACAATTATCGGACTTTTTCAAGTTTTTAGGGCCAAAATTTTACAAAAAATTTTTTTTTCTTTAAACGCCTGTAACTTCTTTATTTTGCGTCCTAGACCCTTCAAAGTTTGACCTGATTTCAATAGAAAACCATACAATTATCGGACTTTTCAAGTTTTTAGGGTCAAAATTTTTACAAAAAAATTTTTTTTCTTTAAACGCCTGTAACTTCTTTATTTTGCGTCCTAGACCCTTCAAAGTTTGACCTGATTTCAATAGAAAACCATACAATTATCGGACTTTTTCAAGTTTTTAGGGTCAAAATTTTTACAAAAAATTTTTTTTTCTTTAAACGCCTGTAACTTCTTTATTTTGCGTCCTAGACCCTTCAAAGTTTGACCTGATTTCAATAGAAAACCATACAATTTTCGGTCTTTTTCAAGTTTTTAGGGCCAAAATTTTTACAAAAAAATTTTTTTTCTTTAAACGCCTGTAACTTCTTTATTTTGCGTCCTAGACCCTTCAAAGTTTGACCTGATTTCAATAGAAAACCATACAATTATAAGACTTTTTCAAGTTTTTAGGGTCAAAATTTTTACAAAAAATTTTTTTTTTCTTTAAACGCCTGTAACTTCTTTATTTTGCGTCCTAGACCCTTCAAAGTTTGACCTGATTTCAATAGAAAACCATACAATTATCGGACTTTTTCAAGTTTTTAGGGTCAAAATTTTTACAAAAAATTTTTTTTTCTTTAAACGCCTGTAACTTCTTTATTTTGCGTCCTAGACCCTTCAAAGTCTGACCTGATTTCAATAGAAAACCATACAATTATCGGACTTTTCCAAGTTTTTAGGGTCAAAATTTTTACAAAAAAATTTTTTTTCTTTAAACGCCTGTAACTTCTTTATTTTGCGTCCTAGACCCTTCAAAGTTTGACCTGATTTCAATAGAAAACCATACAATTATCGGACTTTTTCAAGTTTTTAGGGTCAAAATTTTTACAAAAAATTTTTTTTTCTTTAAACGCCTGTAACTTCTTTATTTTGCGTCCTAGACCCTTCAAAGTTTGACCTGATTTCAATAGAAAACCATACAATTATCGGACTTTTTCAAGTTTTTAGGGTCAAAATTTTTACAAAAAATTTTTTTTTCTTTAAACGCCTGTAACTTCTTTATTTTGCGTCCTAGACCCTTCAAAGTTTGACCTGATTTCAATAGAAAACCATACAATTATCGGACTTTTTCAAGTTTTTAGGGTCAAAATTTTTACAAAAAAATTTTTTTTCTTTAAACGCCTGTAACTTCTTTATTTTGCGTCCTAGACCCTTCAAAGTTTGACCTGATTTCAATAGAAAACCATACAATTATCGGACTTTTTCAAGTTTTTAGAGTCAAAATTTTTACAAAAAATTTTTTTTCTTTAAACGCCTGTAACTTCTTTATTTTGCGTCCTAGACCCTTCAAAGTTTGACCTGATTTCAATAGAAAACCATACAATTATCGGACTTTTTCAAGTTTTTAGGGCCAAAATTTTTACAAAAAATTTTTTTTCTTTAAACGCCTGTAACTTCTTTATTTTGCGTCCTAGACCCTTCAAAGTTGACCTGATTTCAATAGAAAACCATACAATTATCGGACTTTTTCAAGTTTTTAGGTCAAAATTTTTACAAAAAAATTTTTTTTCTTTAAACGCCTGTAACTTCTTTATTTTGCGTCCTAGACCCTTCAAAGTTTGACCTGATTTCAATAGAAAACCATACAATTATCGGACTTTTTCAAGTTTTTAGGGTCAAAATTTTTACAAAAAATTTTTTTTCTTTAAACGCCTGTAACTTCTTTATTTTGCGTCCTAGACCCTTCAAAGTTTGACCTGATTTCAATAGAAAACCATACAATTATCGGACTTTTTCAAGTTTTTAGGGTCAAAATTTTTACAAAAAATTTTTTTTTCTTTAAACGCCTGTAACTTCTTTATTTTGCGTCCTAGACCCTTCAAAGTTTGACCTGATTTCAATAGAAAACCATACAATTATCGGACTTTTTCAAGTTTTTAGGGTCATAATTTTTACAAAAAAATTTTTTTTCTTTAAACGCCTGTAACTTCTTTATTTGCGTCCTAGACCCTTCAAAGTTTGACCTGATTTCAATAGAAAACCATACAATTATCGGACTTTTTCAATTTAGGGTCAAAATTTTTACAAAAAATTTTTTTTTCTTTAAACGCCTGTAACTTCTTTATTTTGCGTCCTAGACCCTTCAAAGTTTGACCTGATTTCAATAGAAAACCATACAATTATCGGACTTTTTCAAGTTTTTAGGGTCAAAATTTTTACAAAAAAATTTTTTTTCTTTAAACGCCTGTAACTTCTTTATTTTGCGTCCTAGACCCTTCAAAGTTTGACCTGATTTCAATAGAAAACCATACAATTTTCGGTCTTTTTTCAAGTTTTTAGGGCCAAAATTTTTACAAAAATTTTTTTTTTCTTTAAACGCCTGTAACTTCTTTATTTTGCGTCCTAGACCCTTCAAAGTTTGACCTGATTTCAATAGAAAACCATACAATTATCGGACTTTTTCAAGTTTTTAGAGTCAAAATTTTTACAAAAATTTTTTTTTTCTTTAAACGCCTGTAACTTCTTTATTTTGCGTCCTAGACCCTTCAAAGTTTGACCTGATTTCAATAGAAAACCATACAATTATCGGACTTTTTCAAGTTTTTAGGGTCAAAATTTTTACAAAAAAATTTTTTTTCTTTAAACGCCTGTAACTTCTTTATTTTGCGTCCTAGACCCTTCAAAGTTTGACCTGATTTCAATAGAAAACCATACAATTATCGGACTTTTTCAAGTTTTTAGGGTCAAAATTTTTACAAAAAAATTTTTTTTCTTTAAACGCCTGTAACTTCTTTATTTTGCGTCCTAGACCCTTCAAAGTTTGACCTGATTTCAATAGAAAACCATACAATTTTCGGTCTTTTTTCAAGTTTTTAGGGCCAAAATTTTTAAAAAATTTTTTTTTTCTTTAAACGCCTGTAACTTCTTTATTTTGCGTCCTAGACCCTTCAAAGTTTGACCTGATTTCAATAGAAAACCATACAATTTTCGGTCTTTTTTCAAATTTTTAGGGCCAAAATTTTTACAAAAATTTTTTTTTCTTTAAACGCCTGTAACTTCTTTATTTTGCGTCCTAGACCCTTCAAAGTTTGACCTGATTTCAATAGAAAACCATACAATTTTCGGTCTTTTTTCAAGTTTTTAGGGCCAAAATTTTTACAAAAATTTTTTTTTTCTTTAAACGCCTGTAATTTCTTTATTTTGCGTCCTAGACAATTCAAAGTTTGACCTGATTTCAATAGAAAACCATACAATTATCGGACTTTTTGAAGTTTTTAGAGTCAAAATTTTTACAAAAAAATTTTTTTTCTTTAAACGCCTGTAACTTCTTTATTTTGCGTCCTAGACCCTTCAAAGTTTGACCTGATTTCAATAGAAAACCATACAATTATCGGACTTTTTCAAGTTTTTAGGGTCAAAATTTTTACAAAAAAATTTTTTTTCTTTAAACGCCTGTAACTTCTTTATTTTGCGTCCTAGACCCTTCAAAGTTTGACCTGATTTCAATAGAAAACCATACAATTATCGGACTTTTTCAAGTTTTTAGGGTCAAAATTTTTACAAAAAAATTTTTTTTCTTTAAACGCCTGTAACTTCTTTATTTTGCGTCCTAGACCCTTCAAAGTTTGACCTGATTTCAATAGAAAACCATACAATTATCGGACTTTTTCAAGTTTTTAGGGTCAAAATTTTTACAAAAAAATTTTTTTTCTTTAAACGCCTGTAACTTCTTTATTTTGCGTCCTAGACCCTTCAAAGTTTGACCTGATTTCAATAGAAAACCATACAATTTTCGGTCTTTTTTCAAGTTTTTAGGGCCAAAATTTTTACAAAAATTTTTTTTTTCTTTAAACGCCTGTAACTTCTTTATTTTGCGTCCTAGACCCTTCAAAGTTTGACCTGATTTCAATAGAAAACCATACAATTATCGGACTTTTTCAAGTTTTTAGAGTCAAAATTTTTACAAAAAAATTTTTTTTCTTTAAACGCCTGTAACTTCTTTATTTTGCGTCCTAGACCCTTCAAAGTTTGACCTGATTTCAATAGAAAACCATACAATTATCGGACTTTTTCAAGTTTTTAGGGTCAAAATTTTTACAAAAAAATTTTTTTCTTTAAACGCCTGTAACTTCTTTATTTTGCGTCCTAGACCCTTCAAAGTTTGACCTGATTTCAATAGAAAACCATACAATTATCGGACTTTTTCAAGTTTTTAGGGTCAAAATTTTTACAAAAAAATTTTTTTTCTTTAAACGCCTGTAACTTCTTTATTTTGCGTCCTAGACCCTTCAAAGTTTGACCTGATTTCAATAGAAAACCATACAATTATCGGACTTTTTCAAGTTTTTAGGGTCAAAATTTTTACAAAAAAATTTTTTTTCTTTAAACGCCTGTAACTTCTTTATTTTGCGTCCTAGACCCTTCAAAGTTTGACCTGATTTCAATAGAAAACCATACAATTATCGGACTTTTTCAAGTTTTTAGGGTCAAAATTTTTACAAAAAAATTTTTTTTCTTTAAACGCCTGTAACTTCTTTATTTTGCGTCCTAGACCCTTCAAAGTTTGACCTGATTTCAATAGAAAACCATACAATTATCGGACTTTTTCAAGTTTTTAGGGTCAAAATTTTTACAAAAAAATTTTTTTTCTTTAAACGCCTGTAACTTCTTTATTTTGCGTCCTAGACCCTTCAAAGTTTGACCTGATTTCAATAGAAAACCATACAATTATCGGACTTTTTCAAGTTTTTAGGGTCAAGATTTTTACAAAAAATTTTTTTTTCTTTAAACGCCTGTAACTTCTTTATTTTGCGTCCTAGACCCTTCAAAGTTTGACCTGATTTCAATAGAAAACCATACAATTATCGGACTTTTTCAAGTTTTTAGGGTCAAAATTTTAACAAAAATTGTTTTTTCTTTAAACGCCTGTAACTTCTTTATTTTGCGTCCTAGACCCTTCAAAGTTTGACCTGATTTCAATAGAAAACCATACAATTTTCGGTCTTTTTTCAAGTTTTTAGGGCCAAAATTTTTACAAAAATTTTTTTTTTCTTTAAACGCCTGTAACTTCTTTATTTTGCGTCCTAGACCCTTCAAAGTTTGACCTGATTTCAATAGAAAACCATACAATTATCGGTCTTTTTTCAAGTTTTTAGGGCCAAAATTTTTACAAAAATTTTTTTTTTCTTTAAACGCCTGTAACTTCTTTATTTTGCGTCCTAGACCCTTCAAAGTTTGACCTGATTTCAATAGAAAACCATACAATTATCGGACTTTTTCAAGTTTTTAGAGTCAAAATTTTTACAAAAAAATTTTTTTTCTTTAAACGCCTGTAACTTCTTTATTTTGCGTCCTAGACCCTTCAAAGTTTGACCTGATTTCAATAGAAAACCATACAATTATCGGACTTTTTCAAGTTTTTAGGGTCAAAATTTTTACAAAAAAATTTTTTTTCTTTAAACGCCTGTAACTTCTTTATTTTGCGTCCTAGACCCTTCAAAGTTTGACCTGATTTCAATAGAAAACCATACAATTATCGGACTTTTTCAAGTTTTTAGGGTCAAAATTTTTACAAAAAAATTTTTTTTTCTTTAAACGCCTGTAACTTCTTTATTTTGCGTCCTAGACCCTTCAAAGTTTGACCTGATTTCAATAGAAAACCATACAATTTTCGGTCTTTTTTCAAGTTTTTAGGGTCAAAATTTTTACAAAAATTTTGTTTTTCTTTAAACGCCTGTAACTTCTTTATTTTGCGTCCTAGACCCTTCAAAGTTTGACCTGATTTCAATAGAAAACCATACAACTATCGGACTTTTTCAAGTTTTTAGGGTCAAAATTTTTACAAAAAATTTTTTTTTTCTTTAAACGCCTGTAACTTCTTTATTTTGCGTCCTAGACCCTTCAAAGTTTGACCTGATTTCAATAGAAAACCATACAATTTTCGGTCTTTTTTCAAGTTTTTAGGGTCAAAATTTTTACAAAAATTTTTTTTTTCTTTAAACGCCTGTAACTTCTTTATTTTGCGTCCTAGACCCTTCAAAGTTTGACCTGATTTCAATAGAAAACCATACAATTATCGGACTTTTTCAAGTTTTCAGGGTCAAAATTTTTACAAAAATTTTTTTTTTCTTTAAACGCCTGTAACTTCTTTATTTTGCGTCCTAGACCCTTCAAAGTTTGACCTGATTTCAATAAAAAACCATACAATTATCGGACTTTTTCAAGTTTTTAGGGTCAAAATTTTTACAAATTTTTTTTTTCTTTAAACGCCTGTAACTTCTTTATTTTGCGTCCTAGACCCTTCAAAGTTTGACCTGATTTCAATAGAAAACCATACAATTTTCGGTCTTTTTTCAAGTTTTTAGGGTCAAAATTTTTACAAAAAAATTTTTTTTCTTTAAACGCCTGTAACTTCTTTATTTTGCGTCCTAGACCCTTCAAAGTTTGACCTGATTTCAATAGAAAACCATACAATTATCGGACTTTTTCAAGTTTTCAGGGTCAAAATTTTTACAAAAAATTTTTTTTTTCTTTAAACGCCTGTAACTTCTTTATTTTGCGCCCTAGACCCTTCAAAGTTTGACTTGATTTCAAAAGAAAACCATACAATTATCGGACTTTTTCAAGTTTTTAGGGTCAAAATTTTTACAAAATTTTTTTTTTCTTTAAACGCCTGTAACTTCTTTATTTTGCATCCTAGACCCTTCAAAGTTTGACCTGATTTCAATAGAAAACGATACAATTATCGGACTTTTTCAAGTTTTTAGGGTCAAAATTTTTACAAAATTTTTTTTTTTCTTTAAACGCCTGTAACTTCTTTATTTTGCGTCCTAGACCCTTCAAAGTTTGACCTGATTTCAATAGAAAACCATACAATTATCGGACTTTTTCAAGTTTTTAGGGTCAAAATTTTTACAAAAATTTTTTTTTTCTTTAAACGCCTGTAACTTCTTTATTTTGCGTCCTAGACCCTTCAAAGTTTGACCTGATTTCAATAGAAAACCATACAATTATCGGACTTTTTCAAGTTTTTAGGGTCAAAATTTTTACAAAAAATTTGTTTTTCTTTAAACGCCTGTAACTTCTTTATTTTGCGTCCTAGACCCTTCAAAGTTTGACCTGATTTCAATAGAAAACCATACAATTATCGGACTTTTTCAAGTTTTCAGGGTCAAAATTTTTACAAAAATTTTGTTTTCTTTAAACGCCTGTAACTTCTTTATTTTGCGTCCTAGACCCTTCAAAGTTTGACCTGATTTCAATAGAAAACCATACAATTATCGGACTTTTTCAAGTTTTTAGGGTCAAAATTTTTACAAAAAATTTTTTTTTTCTTTAAACGCCTGTAACTTCTTTATTTTGCGTCCTAGACCCTTCAAAGTTTGACCTGATTTCAATAGAAAACCATACAATTTTCGGTCTTTTTTCAAGTTTTTAGGGTCAAAATTTTTACAAAAATTTTGTTTTTCTTTAAACGCCTGTAACTTCTTTATTTTGCGTCCTAGACCCTTCAAAGTTTGACCTGATTTCAATAGAAAACCATACAATTATCGGACTTTTTCAAGTTTTCAGGGTCAAAATTTTTACAAAATTTTTTTTTTCTTTAAACGCCTGTAACTTCTTTATTTTGCGTCCTAGACCCTTCAAAGTTTGACCTGATTTCAATAGAAAACCATACAATTATCGGACTTTTTCAAGTTTTTAGGGTCAAAATTTTTACAAAAATTTTTTTTCTTTAAACGCCTGTAACTTCTTTATTTTGCGTCCTAGACCCTTCAAAGTTTGACCTGATTTCAATAGAAAACCATACAATTTTCGGTCTTTTTTCAAGTTTTTAGGGTCAAAATTTTTACAAAAATTTTGTTTTTCTTTAAACGCCTGTAACTTCTTTATTTTGCGTCCTAGACCCTTCAAAGTTTGACCTGCTTTCAATAGAAAACCATACAATTTTCGGTCTTTTTTCAAGTTTTTAGGGTCAAAATTTTTACAAAAATTTTTTTTTTCTTTTAACGCCGTAACTTCTTTATTTTGCGTCCTAGACCCTTCAAAGTTTGACCTGATTTCAATAGAAAACCATACAATTATCGGACTTTTTCAAGTTTTTAGGGTCAAAATTTTAACAAAAATTGTTTTTTCTTTAAACGCCTGTAACTTCTTTATTTTGCGTCCTAGACCCTTCAAAGTTTGACCTGATTTCAATAGAAAACCATACAATTTTCGGTCTTTTTTCAAGATTTTAGGGCCAAAATTTTTAAAAAATTTTTTTTTTCTTTAAACGCCTGTAACTTCTTTATTTTGCGTCCTAGACCCTTCAAAGTTTGACCTGATTTCAATAGAAAACCATACAATTTTCGGTCTTTTTTCAAGTTTTTAGGGTCAAAATTTTTACAAAAATTTTGTTTTTCTTTAAACGCCTGTAACTTCTTTATTTTGCGTCCTAGACCCTTCAAAGTTTGACCTGATTTCAATAGAAAACCATACAATTATCGGACTTTTTCAAGTTTTTAGAGTCAAAATTTTAACAAAAATTGTTTTTTCTTTAAACGCCTGTAACTTCTTTATTTTGCGTCCTAGACCCTTCAAAGTTTGACCTGATTTCAATAGAAAACCATACAATTATCGGACTTTTTCAAGTTTTTAGGGTCAAAATTTTTACAAAATTTTTTTTTCTTTAAACGCCTGTAACTTCTTTATTTTGCGTCCTAGACCCTTCAAAGTTTGACCTGATTTCAATAGAAAACCATACAATTTTCGGTCTTTTTTCAAGTTTTTAGGGTCAAAATTTTTACAAAAATTTTGTTTTTCTTTAAACGCCTGTAACTTCTTTATTTTGCGTCCTAGACCCTTCAAAGTTTGACCTGCTTTCAATAGAAAACCATACAATTTTCGGTCTTTTTTCAAGTTTTTAGGGTCAAAATTTTTACAAAAATTTTTTTTTTTCTTTAAACGCCTGTAACTTCTTTATTTTGCGTCCTAGACCCTTCAAAGTTTGACCTGATTTCAATAGAAAACCATACAATTATCGGACTTTTTCAAGTTTTTAGGGTCAAAATTTTTACAAAAAATTTTTTTTTTCTTTAAACGCCTGTAACTTCTTTATTTTGCGTCCTAGACCCTTCAAAGTTTGACCTGATTTCAATAGAAAACCATACAATTAACGGACTTTTTCAAGTTTTTAGAGTCAAAATTTTAACAAAAATTGTTTTTTTCTTTAAACGCCTGTAACTTCTTTATTTTGCGTCCTAGACCCTTCAAAGTTTGACCTGATTTCAATAGAAAACCATACAATTTTCGGTCTTTTTTCAAGTTTTTAGGGCCAAAATTTTTTAAATTTTTTTTTTTCTTTAAACGCCTGTAACTTCTTTATTTTGCGTCCTAGACCCTTCAAAGTTTGACCTGATTTCAATAGAAAACCATACAATTATCGGACTTTTTCAAGCTTTTAGAGTCAAAATTTTTACAAAAAAATTTTTTTTCTTTAAACGCCTGTAACTTCTTTATTTTGCGTCCTAGACCCTTCAAAGTTTGACCTGATTTCAATAGAAAACCATACAATTTTCGGACTTTTTCAAGTTTTCAGGGTCAAAATTTTTACAAAAATTTTTTTTTCTTTAAACGCCTGTAACTTCTTTATTTTGCGTCCTAGACCCTTCAAAGTTTGACCTGATTTCAATAGAAAACCATACAATCATCGGACTTTTTCAAGTTTTTAGGGTCAAAATTTTTACAAAATTTTGTTTTTCTTTAAACGCCTGTAACTTCTTTATTTTGCGTCCTAGACCCTTCAAAGTTTGACCTGATTTCAATAGAAAACCATACAATTATCGGTCTTTTTTCAAGTTTTTAGGGTCAAAATTTTTACAAAACTTGTTTTTTCTTTAAACGCCTGTAACTTCTTTATTTTGCGTCCTAGACCCTTCAAAGTTTGACCTGATTTCAATAGAAAACCATACAATTTTCGGACTTTTTCAAGTTTTTAGGGTCAAAATTTTTACAAATTTTTTTTTCCTAAAACGCCTGTAACTTCTTTATTTTGCGTCCTAGACCCTTCAAAGTTTGACCTAATTTCAATAGAAAACCATACAATTTTCGGATTTTTTCAAGTTTTTAGGGTCAAATTTTTTACAAAATTTGTTTTTTCTTTAAACGCCTGTAACTTCTTTATTTTGCGTCCTAGACCCTTTAAAGTTTGACCTTATTTTAAATAGAAAACCATACAATTATCGGACTTTTTCAAGTTTTCAGGGTCAAAATTTTTACAAAATTTGTTTTTTCTTTAAACGCCTGTATCTTCTTTATTTTGCGTCCTAGACCCTTCAAAGTTTGACCTGATTTCAATAGAAAACCATACAATTATCGGACTTTTTCAAGTTTTTTAAGTCAAAATTTTTACAAAATTTTTTTTTCTTTAAACGCCTGTAACTTCTTTATTTTGCGTCCTAGACCCTTCAAAGTTTGACCTGATTTCAATAGAAAACCATACAATTATCGGTCTTTTTTCAAGTTTTTAGGGTCAAAATTTTTACAAAATTTGTTTTTTCTTTAAACGCCTGTATCTTCTTTATTTTGCGTCCTAGACCCTTCAAAGTTTGACCTGATTTCAATAGAAAACCATACAATTATCGGACTTTTTCAAGTTTTTAGGGTCAAAATTTTTACAAAAAATTTTTTTTTCTTTAAACGCCTGTAACTTCTTTATTTTGCGTCCTAGACCCTTCAAAGTTTGACCTGATTTCAATAGAAAACCATACAATTTTCGGTCTTTTTTCAAGTTTTTAGGGTCAAAATTTTTACAAAAATTTTGTTTTTCTTTAAACGCCTGTAACTTCTTTATTTTGCGTCCTAGACCCTTCAAAGTTTGACCTGATTTCAATAGAAAACCATACAATTATCGGACTTTTTCAAGTTTTCAGGGTCAAAATTTTTACAAAAATTTTTTTTTTCTTTAAACGCCTGTAACTTCTTTATTTTGCGTCCTAGACCCTTCAAAGTTTGACCTGATTTCAATAGAAAACCATACAATTATCGGACTTTTTCAAGTTTTTAGGGTCAAAATTTTTACAAAATTTTTTTTTCTTTAAACGCCTGTAACTTCTTTATTTTGCGTCCTAGACCCTTCAAAGTTTGACCTGATTTCAATAGAAAACCATACAATTTTCGGTCTTTTTTCAAGTTTTTAGGGCCAAAATTTTTACAAAAATTTTTTTTTTCTTTAAACGCCTGTAACTTCTTTATTTTGCGTCCTAGACCCTTCAAAGTTTGACCTGCTTTCAATAGAAAACCATACAATTTTCGGTCTTTTTTCAAGTTTTTAGGGTCAAAATTTTAACAAAATTTTTTTTTTTCTTTAAACGCCTGTAACTTCTTTATTTTGCGTCCTAGACCCTTCAAAGTTTGACCTGATTTCAATAGAAAACCATACAATTATCGGACTTTTTCAAGTTTTTAGAGTCAAAATTTTAATAAAATTTTTTTTTCTTTAAACGCCTGTAACTTCTTTATTTTGCGTCCTAGACCCTTCAAAGTTTGACCTGATTTCAATAGAAAACCATACAATTATCGGACTTTTTCAAGTTTTTAGAGTCAAAATTTTAACAAAAATTGTTTTTTCTTTAAACGCCTGTAACTTCTTTATTTTGCGTCCTAGACCCTTCAAAGTTTGACCTGATTTCAATAGAAAACCATACAATTTTCGGTCTTTTTTCAAGTTTTTAGGGTCAAAATTTTTACAAAAAATTTTTTTTTTCTTTAAACGCCTGTAACTTCTTTATTTTGCGTCCTAGACCCTTCAAAGTTTGACCTGATTTCAATAGAAAACCATACAATTATCGGACTTTTTCAAGTTTTTAGAGTCAAAATTTTTACAAATTTTTTTTTTTCCTAAAACGCCTGTAACTTCTTTATTTTGCGTCCTAGACCCTTCAAAGTTTGACCTAATTTCAATAGAAAACCATACAATTTTCGGATTTTTTCAAGTTTTTAGGGTCAAAATTTTTACAAATTTTTTTTTTTCCTAAAACGCCTGTAACTTCTTTATTTTGCGTCCTAGACCCTTCAAAGTTTGACCTAATTTCAATAGAAAACCATACAATTTTCGGATTTTTTCAAGTTTTTAGGGTCAAATTTTTTACAAAATTTGTTTTTTCTTTAAACGCCTGTAACTTCTTTATTTTGCGTCCTAGACCCTTTAAAGTTTGACCTTATTTTAAATAGAAAACCATACAATTATCGGACTTTTTCAAGTTTTCAGGGTCAAAATTTTTACAAAATTTGTTTTTTCTTTAAACGCCTGTATCTTCTTTATTTTGCGTCCTAGACCCTTCAAAGTTTGACCTGATTTCAATAGAAAACCATACAATTATCGGACTTTTTCAAGTTTTTTAAGTCAAAATTTTTACAAAATTTTTTTTTCTTTAAACGCCTGTAACTTCTTTATTTTGCGTCCTAGACCCTTCAAAGTTTGACCTGATTTCAATAGAAAACCATACAATTATCGGACTTTTTCAAGTTTTTAGGGTCAAAATTTTTACAAAAATTTTTTTTTCTTTAAACGCCTGTAACTTCTTTATTTTGCGTCCTAGACCCTTCAAAGTTTGACCTGATTTCAATAGAAAACCATACAATTATCGGACTTTTTCAAGTTTTTAGAGTCAAAATTTTAATAAAATTTTTTTTTTCTTTAAACGCCTGTAACTTCTTTATTTTGCGTCCTAGACCCTTCAAAGTTTGACCTGATTTCAAAAGAAAACCATACAATCATCGGACTTTTTCAAGTTTTTAGGGTCAACATTTTTACAAAAAATTTTTTTTTCTTTAAACGCCTGTAACTTCTTTATTTTGCGTCCTAGACCCTTCAAAGTTTGACCTGATTTCAATAGAAAACCATACAATTTTCGGTCTTTTTTCAAGTTTTAAGGGCCAAAATTTTTACAAAAATTTTTTTTTTCTTTAAACGCCTGTAACTTCTTTATTTTGCGTCCTAGACCCTTCAAAGTTTGACCTGATTTCAATAGAAAACCATACAATTATCGGACTTTTTCAAGTTTTTAGAGTCAAAATTTTTACAAATTTTTTTTTTTCCTAAAACGCCTGTAACTTCTTTATTTTGCGTCCTAGACCCTTCAAAGTTTGACCTAATTTCAATAGAAAACCATACAATTTTCGGATTTTTTCAAGTTTTTAGGGTCAAATTTTTTACAAAATTTGTTTTTTCTTTAAACGCCTGTAACTTCTTTATTTTGCGTCCTAGACCCTTTAAAGTTTGACCTTATTTTAAATAGAAAACCATACAATTATCGGACTTTTTCAAGTTTTCAGGGTCAAAATTTTTACAAAATTTGTTTTTTCTTTAAACGCCTGTATCTTCTTTATTTTGCGTCCTAGACCCTTCAAAGTTTGACCTGATTTCAATAGAAAACCATACAATTATCGGACTTTTTCAAGTTTTTTAAGTCAAAATTTTTACAAAATTTTTTTTTCTTTAAACGCCTGTAACTTCTTTATTTTGCGTCCTAGACCCTTCAAAGTTTGACCTGATTTCAATAGAAAACCATACAATTATCGGTCTTTTTTCAAGTTTTTAGGGTCAAAATTTTTACAAAATTTGTTTTTTCTTTAAACGCCTGTAACTTCTTTATTTTGCGTCCTAGACCCTTCAAAGTTTGACCTGATTTCAATAGAAAACCATACAATTATCGGACTTTTTCAAGTTTTTAGGGTCAAAATTTTTACAAAAAATTTTTTTTTTCTTTAAACGCCTGTAACTTCTTTATTTTGCGTCCTAGACCCTTCAAAGTTTGACCTGATTTCAATAGAAAACCATACAATTTTCGGTCTTTTTTCAAGTTTTTAGGGTCAAAATTTTTACAAAAATTTTGTTTTTCTTTAAACGCCTGTAACTTCTTTATTTTGCGTCCTAGACCCTTCAAAGTTTGACCTGATTTCAATAGAAAACCATACAATTATCGGACTTTTTCAAGTTTTCAGGGTCAAAATTTTTACAAAAATTTTGTTTTTCTTTAAACGCCTGTAACTTCTTTATTTTGCGTCCTAGACCCTTCAAAGTTTGACCTGATTTCAATAGAAAACCATACAATTATCGGACTTTTTCAAGTTTTTAGGGTCAAAATTTTTACAAAAATTTTGTTTTTCTTTAAACGCCTGTAACTTCTTTATTTTGCGTCCTAGACCCTTCAAAGTTTGACCTGATTTCAATAGAAAACCATACAATTTTCGGTCTTTTTTCAAGTTTTTAGGGTCAAAATTTTTACAAAAATTTTGTTTTTCTTTAAACGCCTGTAACTTCTTTATTTTGCGTCCTAGACCCTTCAAAGTTTGACCTGCTTTCAATAGAAAACCATACAATTTTCGGTCTTTTTTCAAGTTTTTAGGGTCAAAATTTTTACAAAAATTTTTTTTTTCTTTAAACGCCTGTAACTTCTTTATTTTGCGTCCTAGACCCTTCAAAGTTTGACCTGCTTTCAATAGAAAACCATACAATTTTCGGTCTTTTTTCAAGTTTTTAGGGTCAAAATTTTTACAAAAATTTTTTTTTTCTTTAAACGCCTGTAACTTCTTTATTTTGCGTCCTAGACCCTTCAAAGTTTGACCTGATTTCAATAGAAAACCATACAATTATCGGACTTTTTCAAGTTTTTAGAGTCAAAATTTTAACAAAATTTTTTTTTTCTTTAAACGCCTGTATCTTCTTTATTTTGCGTCCTAGACCCTTCAAAGTTTGACCTGATTTCAATAGAAAACCATACAATTATCGGACTTTTTCAAGTTTTTAGAGTCAAAATTTTTACAAAAATTGTTTTTTCTTTAAACGCCTGTAACTTCTTTATTTTGCGTCCTAGACCCTTCAAAGTTTGACCTGATTTCAATAGAAAACCATACAATTTTCGGTCTTTTTTCAAGTTTTTAGGGCCAAAATTTTTAAAATTTTTTTTTTTCTTTAAACGCCTGTAACTTCTTTATTTTGCGTCCTAGACCCTTCAAAGTTTGACCTGATTTCAATAGAAAACCATACAATTATCGGACTTTTTCAAGTTTTTAGGGTCAACATTTTTCACAAAAATTTTTTTTTTCTTTAAACGCCTGTAACTTCTTTATTTTGCGTCCTAGACCCTTCAAAGTTTGACCTGATTTCAATAGAAAACCATACAATTTTCGGTCTTTTTTCAAGTTTTAAGGGCCAAAATTTTTACAAAAATTTTTTTTTTCTTTAAACGCCTGTAACTTCTTTATTTTGCGTCCTAGACCCTTCAAAGTTTGACCTGATTTCAATAGAAAACCATACAATTATCGGACTTTTTCAAGTTTTTAGAGTCAAAATTTTAACAAAAATTGTTTTTTCTTTAAACGCCTGTAACTTCTTTATTTTGCGTCCTAGACCCTTCAAAGTTTGACCTGATTTCAATAGAAAACCATACAATTATCGGACTTTTTCAAGTTTTTAGGGTCAAAATTTTTACAAAATTTTTTATTCTTTAAACGCCTGTAACTTCTTTATTTTGCGTCCTAGACCCTTCAAAGTTTGACCTGATTTCAATAGAAAACCATACAATTTTCGGTCTTTTTTCAAGTTTTTAGGGTCAAAATTTTTACAAAAATTTTGTTTTTCTTTAAACGCCTGTAACTTCTTTATTTTGCGTCCTAGACCCTTCAAAGTTTGACCTGCTTTCAATAGAAAACCATACAATTTTCGGTCTTTTTTCAAGTTTTTAGGGTCAAAATTTTTACAAAAAAATTTTTTTTCTTTAAACGCCAGTAACTTCTTTATTTTGCGTCCTAGACCCTTCAAAGTTTGACCTGATTTCAATAGAAAACCATACAATTATCGGACTTTTTCAAGTTTTTAGGGTCAAAATTTTTACAAAAAAATTTTTTTTTCTTTAAACGCCTGTAACTTCTTTATTTTGCGTCCTAGACCCTTCAAAGTTTGACCTGATTTCAATAGAAAACCATACAATTATCGGACTTTTTCAAGTTTTTAGAGTCAAAATTTTAACAAAAATTGTTTTTTCTTTAAACGCCTGTAACTTCTTTATTTTGCGTCCTAGACCCTTCAAAGTTTGACCTGATTTCAATAGAAAACCATACAATTTTCGGTCTTTTTTCAAGTTTTTAGGGCCAAAATTTTTAAAATTTTTTTTTTTTCTTTAAACGCCTGTAACTTCTTTATTTTGCGTCCTAGACCCTTCAAAGTTTGACCTGATTTCAATAGAAAACCATACAATTATCGGACTTTTTCAAGTTTTTAGGGTCAACATTTTTACAAAAAATTTTTTTTTCTTTAAACGCCTGTAACTTCTTTATTTTGCGTCCTAGACCCTTCAAAGTTTGACCTGATTTCAATAGAAAACCATACAATTTTCGGTCTTTTTTCAAGTTTTAAGGGCCAAAATTTTTACAAAAATTTTGTTTTTCTTTAAACGCCTGTAACTTCTTTATTTTGCGTCCTAGACCCTTCAAAGTTTGACCTGATTTCAATAGAAAACCATACAATTATCGGACTTTTTCAAGTTTTTAGGGTCAAAATTTTTACAAAAAATTTTTTTTTTCTTTAAACGCCTGTAACTTCTTTATTTTGCGTCCTAGACCCTTCAAAGTTTGACCTGATTTCAATAGAAAACCATACAATTTTCGGTCTTTTTTCAAGTTTTTAGGGTCAAAATTTTTACAAAAATTTTGTTTTTCTTTAAACGCCTGTAACTTCTTTATTTTGCGTCCTAGACCCTTCAAAGTTTGACCTGATTTCAATAGAAAACCATACAATTATCGGACTTTTTCAAGTTTTCAGGGTCAAAATTTTTACAAAAATTTTGTTTTTCTTTAAACGCCTGTAACTTCTTTATTTTGCGTCCTAGACCCTTCAAAGTTTGACCTGATTTCAATAGAAAACCATACAATTATCGGACTTTTTCAAGTTTTTAGGGTCAAAATTTTTACAAAAATTTTGTTTTTCTTTAAACGCCTGTAACTTCTTTATTTTGCGTCCTAGACCCTTCAAAGTTTGACCTGATTTCAATAGAAAACCATACAATTTTCGGTCTTTTTTCAAGTTTTTAGGGTCAAAATTTTTACAAAAATTTTTTTTTTCTTTAAACGCCTGTAACTTCTTTATTTTGCGTCCTAGACCCTTCAAAGTTTGACCTGATTTCAATAGAAAACCATACAATTATCGGACTTTTTCAAGTTTTTAGAGTCAAAATTTTAACAAAAATTGTTTTTTCTTTAAACGCCTGTAACTTCTTTATTTTGCGTCCTAGACCCTTCAAAGTTTGACCTGATTTCAATAGAAAACCATACAACTATCGGACTTTTTCAAGTTTTTAGGGTCAAAATTTTTACAAAATTTTTTTTTCTTTAAACGCCTGTAACTTCTTTATTTTGCGTCCTAGACCCTTCAAAGTTTGACCTGATTTCAATAGAAAACCATACAATTTTCGGTCTTTTTTCAAGTTTTTAGGGTCAAAATTTTTACAAAAATTTTGTTTTTCTTTAAACGCCTGTAACTTCTTTATTTTGCGTCCTAGACCCTTCAAAGTTTGACCTGATTTCAATAGAAAACCATACAATTATCGGACTTTTTCAAGTTTTTAGAGTCAAAATTTTAACAAAAATTGTTTTTTCTTTAAACGCCTGTAACTTCTTTATTTTGCGTCCTAGACCCTTCAAAGTTTGACCTGATTTCAATAGAAAACCATACAATTTTCGGACTTTTTCAAGTTTTTAGGGTCAAAATTTTTACAAAAAATTTTTTTTTTCTTTAAACGCCTGTAACTTCTTTATTTTGCGTCCTAGACCCTTCAAAGTTTGACCTGATTTCAATAGAAAACCATACAATTTTCGGTCTTTTTTCAAGTTTTTAGGGCCAAAATTTTTAAAAAATTTTTTTGTTCTTTAAACACCTGTAACTTCTTTATTTTGCGTCCTAGACCCTTCAAAGTTTGACCTGATTTCAATAGAAAACCATACAATTATCGGACTTTTTCAAGTTTTTAGGGTCAAAATTTTTACAAAAAAATTTTTTTTCTTTAAACGCCTGTAACTTCTTTATTTTGCGTCCTAGACCCTTCAAAGTTTGACCTGATTTCAATAGAAAACCATACAATTTTCGGTCTTTTTTCAAGTTTTAAGGGCCAAAATTTTTACAAAAATTTTTTTTTTCTTTAAACGCCTGTAACTTCTTTATTTTGCGTCCTAGACCCTTCAAAGTTTGACCTGATTTCAATAGAAAACCATACAATTATCGGACTTTTTCAAGTTTTTAGAGTCAAAATTTTAACAAAAATTGTTTTTTCTTTAAACGCCTGTAACTTCTTTATTTTGCGTCCTAGACCCTTCAAAGTTTGACCTGATTTCAATAGAAAACCATACAATTTTCGGACTTTTTCAAGTTTTTAGGGTCAAAATTTTTACAAAAAATTTTTTTTTTCTTTAAACGCCTGTAACTTCTTTATTTTGCGTCCTAGACCCTTCAAAGTTTGACCTGATTTCAATAGAAAACCATACAATTTTCGGTCTTTTTTCAAGTTTTTAGGGTCAAAATTTTTACAAAAATTTTGTTTTTCTTTAAACGCCTGTAACTTCTTTATTTTGCGTCCTAGACCCTTCAAAGTTTGACCTGATTTCAATAGAAAACCATACAATTATCGGACTTTTTCAAGTTTTTAGGGTCAAAATTTTTACAAAAAATTTTTTTTTTCTTTAAACGCCTGTAACTTCTTTATTTTGCGTCCTAGACCCTTCAAAGTTTGACCTGATTTCAATAGAAAACGATACAATTACCGGACTTTTTCAAGTTTTTAGGGTCAAAATTTTTACAAAATTTTTTTTTTCTTTAAACGCCTGTAACTTCTTTATTTTGCGTCCTAGACCCTTCAAAGTTTGACCTGATTTCAATAGAAAACGATACAATTATCGGACTTTTTCAAGTTTTTAGGGTCAAAATTTTTACAAAAATTTTTTTTTCTTTAAACGCCTGTAACTTCTTTATTTTGCGTCCTAGACCCTTCAAAGTTTGACCTGATTTCAATAGAAATCGATACAATTATCGGACTTTTTCAAGTTTTCAGGGTCAAAATTTTTACAAAATTTTTTTTTTCTTTAAACGCCTGTAACTTCTTTATTTTGCGTCCTAGACCCTTCAAAGTTTGACCTGATTTCAATAGAAAACGATACAATTATCGGACTTTTTCAAGTTTTTAGGGTCAAAATTTATACAAAAATTTTTTTTTTCTTTAAACGCCTGTAACTTCTTTATTTTGCGTCCTAGACCCTTCAAAGTTTGACCTGATTTCAATAGAAAACGATACAATTATCGGACTTTTTCAAGTTTTCAGGGTCAAAATTTTTACAAAAATTTTTTTTTTCTTTAAACGCCTGTAACTTCTTTATTTTGCGTCCTAGACCCTTCAAAGTTTGACCTGATTTCAATAGAAAACGATACAATTATCGGACTTTTTCAAGTTTTTAGGGTCAAAATTTTTACAAAAATTTTTTTTTCTTTAAACGCCTGTAACTTCTTTATTTTGCGTCCTAGACCCTTCAAAGTTTGACCTGATTTCAATAGAAAACGATACAATTATCGGACTTTTTCAAGTTTTCAGGGTCAAAATTTTTACAAAATTTTTTTTTTCTTTAAACGCCTGTAACTTCTTTATTTTGCGTCCTAGACCCTTCAAAGTTTGACCTGATTTCAATAGAAAACGATACAATTATCGGACTTTTTCAAGTTTTCAGGGTCAAAATTTTTACAAAATTTTTTTTTTCTTTAAACGCCTGTAACTTCTTTATTTTGCGTCCTAGACCCTTCAAAGTTTGACCTGATTTCAATAGAAAACGATACAATTATCGGACTTTTTCAAGTTTTTAGGGTCAAAATTTTTACAAAAATTTTTTTTTTCTTTAAACGCCTGTAACTTCTTTATTTTGCGTCCTAGACCCTTCAAAGTTTGACCTGATTTCAATAGAAAACCATACAATTATCGGACTTTTTCAAGTTTTCAGGGTCAAAATTTTTACAAAAATTTTTTTTTTCTTTAAACGCCTGTAACTTCTTTATTTTGCGTCCTAGACCCTTCAAAGTTTGACCTGATTTCAATAGAAAACGATACAATTATCGGACTTTTTCAAGTTTTTAGGGTCAAAATTTTTACAAAATTTTTTTTTTCTTTAAACGCCTGTAACTTCTTTATTTTGCGTCCTAGACCCTTCAAAGTTTGACCTGATTTCAATAGAAAACGATACAATTATCGGACTTTTTCAAGTTTTTAGGGTCAAAATTTTTACAAAATTTTTTTTTTTCTTTAAACGCCTGTAACTTCTTTATTTTGCGTCCTAGACCCTTCAAAGTTTGACCTGATTTCAATAGAAAACCATACAATTATCGGACTTTTTCAAGTTTTCAGGGTCAAAATTTTTACAAAAATTTTTTTTTTCTTTAAACGCCTGTAACTTCTTTATTTTGCGTCCTAGACCCTTCAAAGTTTGACCTGATTTCAATAGAAAACCATACAATTATCGGACTTTTTCAAGTTTTTAGGGTCAAAATTTTTACAAAAATTTTTTTTTCTTTAAACGCCTGTAACTTCTTTATTTTGCGTCCTAGACCCTTCAAAGTTTGACCTGATTTCAATAGAAAACGATACAATTATCGGACTTTTTCAAGTTTTTAGGGTCAAAATTTTTACAAAAATTTTTTTTTTCTTTAAACGCCTGTAACTTCTTTATTTTGCGTCCTAGACCCTTCAAAGTTTGACCTGATTTCAATAGAAAACCATACAATTATCGGATTTTTTCAAGTTTTCAGGGTCAAAATTTTTACAAAAATTTTTTTTTTCTTTAAACGCCTGTAACTTCTTTATTTTGCGTCCTAGACCCTTCAAAGTTTGACCTGATTTCAATAGAAAACCATACAATTATCGGACTTTTTCAAGTTTTCAGGGTCAAAATTTTTACAAAAATTTTTTTTTTCTTTAAACGCCTGTAACTTCTTTATTTTGCGTCCTAGACCCTTCAAAGTTTGACCTGATTTCAATAGAAAACGATACAATTATCGGACTTTTTCAAGTTTTTAGGGTCAAAATTTTTACAAAAATTTTTTTTTCTTTAAACGCCTGTAACTTCTTTATTTTGCGTCCTAGACCCTTCAAAGTTTGACCTGATTTCAATAGAAAACCATACAATTTTCGGACTTTTTCAAGTTTTCAGGGTCAAAATTTTTACAAAATTTTTTTTTTCTTTAAACGCCTGTAACTTCTTTATTTTGCGTCCTAGACCCTTCAAAGTTTGACCTGATTTCAATAGAAAACCATACAATTATCGGACTTTTTCAAGTTTTCAGGGTCAAAATTTTTACAAAATTTTTTTTTTTCTTTAAACGCCTGTAACTTCTTTATTTTGCGTCCTAAACCCTTCAAAGTTTGACCTGATTTCAATAGAAAACGATACAATTATCGGACTTTTTCAAGTTTTTAGGGTCAAAATTTTTACAAAAATTTTGTTTTTCTTTAAACGCCTGTAACTTCTTTATTTTGCGTCCTAGACCCTTCAAAGTTTGACCTGATTTCAATAGAAAACCATACAATTTTCGGTCTTTTTTCAAGTTTTTAGGGTCAAAATTTTTACAAAAATTTTGTTTTTCTTTAAACGCCTGTAACTTCTTTATTTTGCGTCCTAGACCCTTCAAAGTTTGACCTGATTTCAATAGAAAACCATACAATTTTCGGTCTTTTTTCAAGTTTTTAGGGCCAAAATTTTTAAAAAATTTTTTTTTTCTTTAAACACCTGTAACTTCTTTATTTTGCGTCCTAGACCCTTCAAAGTTTGACCTGATTTCAATAGAAAACCATACAATTTTCGGTCTTTTTTCAAGTTTTTAGGGTCAAAATTTTTACAAAAATTTTTTTATTTCTTTAAACGCCTGTAACTTCTTTATTTTGCGTCCTAGACCCTTCAAAGTTTGACCTGATTTCAATAGAAAACCATACAATTATCGGACTTTTTCAAGTTTTTAGGGTCAAAATTTTTACAAAATTTTTTTTTTCTTTAAACGCCTGTAACTTCTTTATTTTGCGTCCTAGACCCTTCAAAGTTTGACCTGATTTCAATAGAAAACGATACAATTACCGGACTTTTTCAAGTTTTTAGGGTCAAAATTTTTACAAAAAATTTTTTTTTCTTTAAACGCCTGTAACTTCTTTATTTTGCGTCCTAGACCCTTCAAAGTTTGACCTGATTTCAATAGAAAACGATACAATTATCGGACTTTTTCAAGTTTTTAGGGTCAAAATTTTTACAAAAATTTTTTTTTCTTTAAACGCCTGTAACTTCTTTATTTTGCGTCCTAGACCCTTCAAAGTTTGACCTGATTTCAATAGAAAACGATACAATTATCGGACTTTTTCAAGTTTTCAGGGTCAAAATTTTTACAAAATTTTTTTTTTCTTTAAACGCCTGTAACTTCTTTATTTTGCGTCCTAGACCCTTCAAAGTTTGACCTGATTTCAATAGAAAACGATACAATTATCGGACTTTTTCAAGTTTTTAGGGTCAAAATTTTTACAAAAATTTTTTTTTTCTTTAAACGCCTGTAACTTCTTTATTTTGCGTCCTAGACCCTTCAAAGTTTGACCTGATTTCAATAGAAAACCATACAATTATCGAACTTTTTCAAGTTTTCAGGGTCAAAATTTTTACAAAAATTTTTTTTTTCTTTAAACGCCTGTAACTTCTTTATTTTGCGTCCTAGACCCTTCAAAGTTTGACCTGATTTCAATAGAAAACGATACAATTATCGGACTTTTTCAAGTTTTTAGGGTCAAAATTTTTACAAAATTTTTTTTTTCTTTAAACGCCTGTAACTTCTTTATTTTGCGTCCTAGACCCTTCAAAGTTTGACCTGATTTCAATAGAAAACGATACAATTATCGGACTTTTTCAAGTTTTTAGGGTCAAAATTTTTACAAAAATTTTTTTTTTCTTTAAACGCCTGTAACTTCTTTATTTTGCGTCCTAGACCCTTCAAAGTTTGACCTGATTTCAATAGAAAACCATACAATTATCGGACTTTTTCAAGTTTTCAGGATCAAAATTTTTACAAAAATTTTGTTTTTCTTTAAACGCCTGTAACTTCTTTATTTTGCGTCCTAGACCCTTCAAAGTTTGACCTGATTTCAATAGAAAACCATACAATTATCGGACTTTTTCAAGTTTTCAGGGTCAAAATTTTTACAAATTTTTTTTTTCTTTAAACGCCTGTAACTTCTTTATTTTGCGTCCTAGACCCTTCAAAGTTTGACCTGATTTCAATAGAAAACGATACAATTATCGGACTTTTTCAAGTTTTTAGGGTCAAAATTTTTACAAAAATTTTTTTTTTCTTTAAACGCCTGTAACTTCTTTATTTTGCGTCCTAGACCCTTCAAAGTTTGACCTGATTTCAATAGAAAACCATACAATTATCGGACTTTTTCAAGTTTTCAGGGTCAAAATTTTTACAAAAATTTTTTTTTTCTTTAAACGCCTGTAACTTCTTTATTTTGCGTCCTAGACCCTTCAAAGTTTGACCTGATTTCAATAGAAAACCATAAAATTATCGGACTTTTTCAAGTTTTCAGGGTCAAAATTTTTACAAAAATTTTTTTTTTCTTTAAACGCCTGTAACTTCTTTATTTTGCGTCCTAGACCCTTCAAAGTTTGACCTGATTTCAATAGAAAACGATACAATTATCGGACTTTTTCAAGTTTTTAGGGTCAAAATTTTTACAAAAATTTTTTTTTTCTTTAAACGCCTGTAACTTCTTTATTTTGCGTCCTAGACCCTTCAAAGTTTGACCTGATTTCAATAGAAAACCATACAATTTTCGGACTTTTTCAAGTTTTCAGGGTCAAAATTTTTACAAAAATTTTTTTTTCTTTAAACGCCTGTAACTTCTTTATTTTGCGTCCTAGACCCTTCAAAGTTTGACCTGATTTCAATAGAAAACCATACAATTATCGGACTTTTTCAAGTTTTCAGGGTCAAAATTTTTACAAAATTTTTTTTTTTCTTTAAACGCCTGTAACTTCTTTATTTTGCGTCCTAGACCCTTCAAAGTTTGACCTGATTTCAATAGAAAACGATACAATTATCGGACTTTTTCAAGTTTTTAGGGTCAAAATTTTTACAAAAATTTTGTTTTTCTTTAAACGCCTGTAACTTCTTTATTTTGCGTCCTAGACCCTTCAAAGTTTGACCTGATTTCAATAGAAAACCATACAATTTTCGGTCTTTTTTCAAGTTTTGAGGGTCAAAATTTTTACAAAAAATTTTTTTTCTTTAAACGCCTGTAACTTCTTTATTTTGCGTCCTAGACCCTTCAAAGTTTGCCCTGATTTCAGTAGAAAACCATACAATTTTCGGTCTTTTTTCAAGTTTTTAGGGTCAAAATTTTTACAAAATTTTTTTTTTTCTTTAAACACCTGTAACTTCTTTATTTTGCGTCCTAGACCCTTCAAAGTTTGACCTGATTTCAATAGAAAACCATACAATTTTCGGTCTTTTTTCAAGTTTTTAGGGTCAAAATTTTTACAAAAATTTTGTTTTTCTTTAAACGCCTGTAACTTCTTTATTTTGCGTCCTAGACCCTTCAAAGTTTGACCTGATTTCAATAGAAAACCATACAATTATCGGACTTTTTCAAGTTTTTAGGGTCAAAATTTTTACAAAAAATTTTTTTTTTCTTTAAACGCCTGTAACTTCTTTATTTTGCGTCCTAGACCCTTCAAAGTTTGACCTGATTTCAATAGAAAACGATACAATTACCGGACTTTTTCAAGTTTTTAGGGTCAAAATTTTTACAAAAATTTTTTTTTCTTTAAACGCCTGTAACTTCTTTATTTTGCGTCCTAGACCCTTCAAAGTTTGACCTGATTTCAATAGAAAACGATACAATTATCGGACTTTTTCAAGTTTTTAGGGTCAAAATTTTTACAAAATTTTTTTTTTCTTTAAACGCCTGTAACTTCTTTATTTTGCGTCCTAGACCCTTCAAAGTTTGACCTGATTTCAATAGAAAACGATACAATTATCGGACTTTTTCAAGTTTTCAGGGTCAACAATTTTACAAATTTTTTTTTTTCTTTAAACGCCTGTAACTTCTTTATTTTGCGTCCTAGACCCTTCAAAGTTTGACCTGATTTCAATAGAAAACGATACAATTATCGGACTTTTTCAAGTTTTTAGGGTCAAAATTTTTACAAAATTTTTTTTTTTCTTTAAACGCCTGTAACTTCTTTATTTTGCGTCCTAGACCCTTCAAAGTTTGACCTGATTTCAATAGAAAACCATACAATTATCGGACTTTTTCAAGTTTTCAGGGTCAAAATTTTTACAAAAATTTTTTTTTTCTTTAAACGCCTGTAACTTCTTTATTTTGCGTCCTAGACCCTTCAAAGTTTGACCTGATTTCAATAGAAAACGATACAATTATCGGACTTTTTCAAGTTTTTAGGGTCAAAATTTTTACAAAAATTTTTTTTTTCTTTAAACGCCTGTAACTTCTTTATTTTGCGTCCTAGACCCTTCAAAGTTTGACCTGATTTCAATAGAAAACCATACAATTATCGGACTTTTTCAAGTTTTCAGGGTCAAAATTTTTACAAAAATTTTGTTTTTCTTTAAACGCCTGTAACTTCTTTATTTTGCGTCCTAGACCCTTCAAAGTTTGACCTGATTTCAATAGAAAACCATACAATTATCGGACTTTTTCAAGTTTTTAGGGTCAAAATTTTTACAAAAATTTTTTTTTCTTTAAACGCCTGTAACTTCTTTATTTTGCGTCCTAGACCCTTCAAAGTTTGACCTGATTTCAATAGAAAACGATACAATTATCGGACTTTTTCAAGTTTTTAGGGTCAAAATTTTTACAAAAATTTTTTTTTTCTTTAAACGCCTGTAACTTCTTTATTTTGCGTCCTAGACCCTTCAAAGTTTGACCTGATTTCAATAGAAAACCATACAATTATCGGACTTTTTCAAGTTTTCAGGGTCAAAATTTTTACAAAAATTTTTTTTTTCTTTAAACGCCTGTAACTTCTTTATTTTGCGTCCTAGACCCTTCAAAGTTTGACCTGATTTCAATAGAAAACCATACAATTATCGGACTTTTTCAAGTTTTCAGGGTCAAAATTTTTACAAAAATTTTGTTTTTCTTTAAACGCCTGTAACTTCTTTATTTTGCGTCCTAGACCCTTCAAAGTTTGACCTGATTTCAATAGAAAACGATACAATTATCGGACTTTTTCAAGTTTTTAGGGTCAAAATTTTTACAAAAATTTTTTTTTCTTTAAACGCCTGTAACTTCTTTATTTTGCGTCCTAGACCCTTCAAAGTTTGACCTGATTTCAATAGAAAACGATACAATTATCGGACTTTTTCAAGTTTTCAGGGTCAAAATTTTTACAAAATTTTTTTTTTCTTTAAACGCCTGTAACTTCTTTATTTTGCGTCCTAGACCCTTCAAAGTTTGACCTGATTTCAATAGAAAACGATACAATTATCGGACTTTTTCAAGTTTTTAGGGTCAAAATTTTTACAAAAATTTTTTTTTTCTTTAAACGCCTGTAACTTCTTTATTTTGCGTCCTAGACCCTTCAAAGTTTGACCTGATTTCAATAGAAAACCATACAATTATCGAACTTTTTCAAGTTTTCAGGGTCAAAATTTTTACAAAAATTTTTTTTTTCTTTAAACGCCTGTAACTTCTTTATTTTGCGTCCTAGACCCTTCAAAGTTTGACCTGATTTCAATAGAAAACGATACAATTATCGGACTTTTTCAAGTTTTTAGGGTCAAAATTTTTACAAAATTTTTTTTTTCTTTAAACGCCTGTAACTTCTTTATTTTGCGTCCTAGACCCTTCAAAGTTTGACCTGATTTCAATAGAAAACGATACAATTATCGGACTTTTTCAAGTTTTTAGGGTCAAAATTTTTACAAAAATTTTTTTTTTCTTTAAACGCCTGTAACTTCTTTATTTTGCGTCCTAGACCCTTCAAAGTTTGACCTGATTTCAATAGAAAACCATACAATTATCGGACTTTTTCAAGTTTTCAGGATCAAAATTTTTACAAAAATTTTGTTTTTCTTTAAACGCCTGTAACTTCTTTATTTTGCGTCCTAGACCCTTCAAAGTTTGACCTGATTTCAATAGAAAACCATACAATTATCGGACTTTTTCAAGTTTTCAGGGTCAAAATTTTTACAAATTTTTTTTTTCTTTAAACGCCTGTAACTTCTTTATTTTGCGTCCTAGACCCTTCAAAGTTTGACCTGATTTCAATAGAAAACGATACAATTATCGGACTTTTTCAAGTTTTTAGGGTCAAAATTTTTACAAAAATTTTTTTTTTCTTTAAACGCCTGTAACTTCTTTATTTTGCGTCCTAGACCCTTCAAAGTTTGACCTGATTTCAATAGAAAACCATACAATTATCGGACTTTTTCAAGTTTTCAGGGTCAAAATTTTTACAAAAATTTTTTTTTTCTTTAAACGCCTGTAACTTCTTTATTTTGCGTCCTAGACCCTTCAAAGTTTGACCTGATTTCAATAGAAAACCATAAAATTATCGGACTTTTTCAAGTTTTCAGGGTCAAAATTTTTACAAAAAATTTTTTTTTTCTTTAAACGCCTGTAACTTCTTTATTTTGCGTCCTAGACCCTTCAAAGTTTGACCTGATTTCAATAGAAAACGATACAATTATCGGACTTTTTCAAGTTTTTAGGGTCAAAATTTTTACAAAAATTTTTTTTTTCTTTAAACGCCTGTAACTTCTTTATTTTGCGTCCTAGACCCTTCAAAGTTTGACCTGATTTCAATAGAAAACCATACAATTTTCGGACTTTTTCAAGTTTTCAGGGTCAAAATTTTTACAAAAATTTTTTTTTCTTTAAACGCCTGTAACTTCTTTATTTTGCGTCCTAGACCCTTCAAAGTTTGACCTGATTTCAATAGAAAACCATACAATTATCGGACTTTTTCAAGTTTTCAGGGTCAAAATTTTTACAAAATTTTTTTTTTCTTTAAACGCCTGTAACTTCTTTATTTTGCGTCCTAGACCCTTCAAAGTTTGACCTGATTTCAATAGAAAACGATACAATTATCGACTTTTTCAAGTTTTTAGGGTCAAAATTTTTACAAAAATTTTGTTTTTCTTTAAACGCCTGTAACTTCTTTATTTTGCGTCCTAGACCCTTCAAAGTTTGACCTGATTTCAATAGAAAACCATACAATTTTCGGTCTTTTTTCAAGTTTTGAGGGTCAAAATTTTTACAAAAAATTTTTTTTCTTTAAACGCCTGTAACTTCTTTATTTTGCGTCCTAGACCCTTCAAAGTTTGCCCTGATTTCAGTAGAAAACCATACAATTTTCGGTCTTTTTTCAAGTTTTTAGGGTCTAAATTTTTACAAAATTTTTTTTTTTCTTTAAACACCTGTAACTTCTTTATTTTGCGTCCTAGACCCTTCAAAGTTTGACC